>NW_017728949.1:33655305-33683350 GCF_001723895.1 Crocodylus porosus | reverse complement strand
AGGGGGTAAAAAGCACCCTGTTCAAATTTGCTGATGACACTAAGATGTGGGGGGATGTGGGCACGCTAGAAGGGAGGAATAGGCTGCAATCGGACCTAGACAGGTTACAGGGGTGGGCGGATGAGAACAGGATGGGTTTCAACACTGACAAATGCAAGGTGATGCACTGGGGAGGAAAAACCATCAGCATACCTATAGGCTGGGGAACTCCCTTCTCATCAGTGCAGAGGCAGAAAAGGATCTTAGAGTCATCATTGATGCCAAGATGAACATGGGCTGGAAGTGTGGGGATGCAGTCAGGAAGGCCAACCCTAGCTTGTCATGCATCCACAGATGCATCTCAAGCAGGTCCAAGGAGGTGATACTCCCCATCTATGCGATACTGGTCAGGTTGCAGCTGGAGTACTGCGTCCAGTTCTGGGCACCACACTTCAAGAGGGATGTGGACAGCATGGAGAGGGTCCAGAGGAGGACCACTTGCATGATCAGGGGGGAGCAGGGCAGGCCCTATGAGGAGAGGCTATGGGACCTGAACCTCCACAAGAGCAGGCTGAGGGTAGATATAGTGGCTTGTTACAAACTCGGCAGGGGGGACCAGTAGGCATTGGGGGAGTCCCTGTTTCCCCCAGTACTACAAGGAGTGACTAGAAATAACAGTCACAAGCTGGCAGAGGGTAGATTCAGACTAGATATCAGGAGGCGCTACTTCACTGTCTGGGTGGCTAGGATCTGGAACCAACTTCCAAGTGAAGTGGTGCAGGCTCCTACCCTGGGGGTCTTTAAGAGGAGGCTAGATGAACACCTTGCTGTGGTGTTTGACCCCAGTACTTTTTCCTGCCATGGCAGGGGGTCGGACTTGATGATCTGCTCAGGTCCCTTCCGACCCTACAAACTATGAAACTATTAATGGGCTATTGACTCCTTTAGCTGCCTGAATAGTAATATCAGAGGGAGGGAGGGAACGGAGGTAAGGGTAGACGGCAGATGGAGAAGCTTGCTGCCTTTAAGTGTTTGGACTAAATTCCTAATGTTATCATTTATGGAAAATGCTCATTGGCTTTGAAGAGGATTGTGTCTGAGCAAAGACTGCAGGATGTTTTCAATTATATTCAATTTTTCCATTATTCCATTATAGATATAGTGTTTTTTGCCATTGATATCTTCCTGAGAACTTGTAGTGAGGACAAACCTCTACCCACTATTACCACATAGGTTTAACCCTGTCCATCCACAGAAGGCAAAAGTAAAATATTTATAGTTTTACAAAATCTAGCCGGGTGAGTAAAGATGGGATTCCCAACAGACTCTGGTAGTTAAGAAATCATGGTTTTATTTTATTGTCACTGGCTCAGTTTATTTAATGTTATGATATGTGATTTTTTTTTCAAAGAGATGATACCTGTTTTCTGTATCTCACACCTAGATTCTGGAAAATAAAGGAGACCAATCTTTTTACCAGATTGGCCTCCACTTCTCTTGTAGAGATTTTAAAAGATCAAGTTTATATTAGTCAAGCTTATTTTGATTCCTGTTCTCAGAGTGAATCAAGTCAGATATAGTTTCACTGGCAATTTGATGGTTTCAAAAAAATAACGAATACAATATTGAAATGTCAATGTGAGATTTTATACATGGTCAGGAAATTTGTGGTCCTGGTGACCTCTCAGAAAGGCAATATTGTTGCTTAAAGTCAAATTCTGGCAAAGGATGTGGGAACACATCTCTTTACTAACTTCTGGAGTTACACCAAAATTAGTTGGATGTAATAGTAGCATGTCTCAGCAATTTAGGCTCTTAAAGTTATTGTGCATGTGAAAAACCCTCTGTAAAATGCAGAAAGTAACATTAATCTTTTAATATAGTCAGTACTATTGTTTATCTTACCACTTATTTCAGAAAAATTGTTCTTCAGACTCAGCAGTTGGTAACATTTCATTCTGTGTCATTTTGTGTCTTGTTAGGGATGTGTTGATATTTCTGCTTCTTAAAGTAGCATTTTTACTTTCTATCATAGCCTAAGAGTTATAAAATGCTGCATTAACCTTTCTAACAGGCTTAGGTATGACACAGAAGATACATTTTACAGGAGAATGTATTATTCATTAAGTAAATAGTAGATACAGTATGAAAGGATCATCTGAGCACTAAAACTTAATCAAGGCAATTACAGCCAGAGGTATTAATATATTATGAGGCACAGCCACATCATCATTAATGATATTTGGACCGTTACTTCCTGAAAAGAACCGGCTTAAGCTCAAAACAGTCATTTGAGCTGAGCAGTATCTATTCTTCCTGACTTTTAAAGGTTCCATTAAAGGCCAACTATTGGTTTGAAATAATGCACCAGCATTTAAAGGAAACCTGTAGAATGAAGAAAAGAAAAGATAATACAAAATTCCCAGCTCAGTGGGAAGACCCTAAGATATAAAAATCAATTCTGAGTATATCCATGAGAGAAGTTCTGCCTGCATATAAAGCCTTAGCTTAATAGATAATAAATATTAGAACATGTCATACAATTGAATTGATTTCCACAACTGTTTTTAAAAAAAACTTTTTGAATTATTGAACTATTAGGTGAATTAATTTAAATGGAAAATGGGTAAACTCATCTGTCAAACACCTGTACATATTTGGAATGCAGCCCTGGGGCTGGGGAAGCCTAGCCATTCATCCCAGCACTGATGCTGTGCTTTTTTTACCCCCTTTCCCTGACTGGACTCTTTTTTTTAGACCTTCAGCCCACTTACCCAGTTGTCCAACTGCCCCATAAACCCACCACATCCCCAACACATCAACCCCCCATGGACCTACTACGCGCACCCCCACCCTTCCTCCCTTGAACTACTTACACTGATTTCCCCATGCAGCTGCTGGAAGCAGTGAGGGCCTGTACGTGTTGCCCTCTCTCTATGTTCAAGCCACTTACAGTAACCCATGTGAACACACACTGGGTGCAGCAAACCGCTGTACGCACTCTTAAGTTCTTCTGGAAAGGCTGCTTCTATTGAAATAAACTAGATTTCTGCAATTGACTTCAAAGGGGTAGAGCTTGGGTCTCTTAAGTTGTTGCTTAAAAATATTAGCCTCCCGCATTATTTTTGTGGAATACTTACAACATAAAGTATATTCTGAGTTTTAAATTAATCAGAATCCATTTAGAATTCTGAATTCACAATTTTGAAGCTCAAGAAGAGGTTACTACTTCATTTCAACCAATCAAGATTACTGTTTAGTGAATAATTTATTAAATATAGCCACTGTATACACATAAGTTTTCAATTTGCTTTACAACTAACATTCTAACCTACCATTGGCATAAAATAAAAACTAAAAATCAAAACGAATAAGAACATTGAGAAAGTCTGCCATAGGAGAGCAGGATAAAAGAAATGCAAGTAGGATCAACAAACATGGGGCCAATAGTTGTCATATAACAAAAAAAGTTTTGAAGGAAAAATTTTAACAGATTTTTTCAATTAAAGTGTGAAGAGATGCAATAAGATGCATGCCAAAGAAGAGAATGCTGCAGTAAGGAAAATATGATCATCTGGTGACCTTAGAGTTTACAGTGAATGGTACATAAAAGTGGAAACTCTTCAGATCTGTTTTGTCAACTGTAGTACTTGTTACATCCTGAGCCATAAGTGAAGGAAAGAAACATAGTGGTGCACTATGGCACTGTAGCATCTGTTGGCAAAAACCATGATGTCACCATAGCAATGCACTTCCTTGTTATAGTGCATTGTTATGGTGACATAGTGGCCAAACATAACCATGCACAGATGCTACGACACAGTATGGGATGTTACTGTGCTGTCTCTTAGTACTTCCAAAAGGAAGTACTAAATGACAGCACAGTAACAAAGGTGCTGTATCACCATGTGTAGGTGCACCCTGTGAGTAGCTTTTGGGATGTTGTGACAGAAAACCCCAAAGGAACAAAGAGAAAAGAGAAACTCACCACAGTGAACCTGGGCAGGGAGAGGAGGTGTGGCAGACCTGGGCAGGGAAGGAACTGCACAGAAGACCCAGATGGTAATTAAGTCAATCATCTGCAAGAGCTGGTAGGGCAGTGAATGGGATGCTGCCATGGCAAACTCAGCTGATCAGCATGGGGAATTAAAAAGATGCTGACCAGGCAGTCAGCATTGGGTTGGGAGAGAAGAGTATATGGGAAGAACCTTGAAGGACCATGGGGAGGAACTGACCAATGGGACTCGGGGGGTGGGTGGAGGGGGACAGTCCCAAACACTTGCCTATGGAGACAGACATAGGAGGTAGCTGCAGCATTTCAGCTGGTGAATCTGATTCTGGGGGGTACGGGCAGCCCTTTCCAGGGACCTGGAAAGAAGAGGTGGAAATGCGTGTTTGTGTGCGTTTGGTGTGCCGTCCCCATATGACCCAGACCTGAAGGATAAGGACCAGGATGACCTGTGGGATGGTTGGCCTGGGACCAATGTGGGGAAAAATGCGGCAAGTGACCAGGAGCAAGGAACAAGGCACCTAGGGCCTGGTCAATACAATCCTGTGGCTGAGACTTCCATAGGGGAGAACTGACACAAGTAAATTCATAACGTCTTATGTGGTGAGGGCAGGGGATGGGGATGGTGAAGCCCTATGAAGTGGAGCCAACCTTCTAAGTCACAAATCTAAAATCAACCTTGTCTTATAGGATTGTATTCATCTTTTGTTCCTTCCTTTTCCAACTAAGTTGTGGTGGGCTAGTTCAAGGAGATTGTCCAGTCCAATGTGAGAGATGACAGTTTTGCTTTGGGAAGACATGGCTAATCTTCCACAGATGTCCTTAAGAAAGAGCTAATGTCCCCCTTGATTTTTCAGATGCCTTATGTTCTAGGGGCTGTTTATTGCTATGATTTTGGATAATTTACTGCTGTGGGTAGCAAACACATATGGCAGCCTATTAGTATTAAATAGATCTGGAACTAATAATTGTTTATAGAAATGATCCTTCCATATGTGTATTTGCCTACATTTTTTATTTAAAGTAGCCCTGTATTAGTGGTTTAAGATGAGGCAAAATCAGTGAAATACATATGACATCAGTATGAAAAAAGACAAGCTGAAGTAGGCATATCCATGGGATGTCTGTCTCAAATTTATAAACCTGTAGGAAGTGAGGTATAGGTGAGGTAATGTTATCACTTTAAGTAAAAAAGTTTGGCAGATTAAGCTACTGAATGGTTCATTGTTATAAATAGGATTTTACCACTGAAGAATCAATAACACAGATCAATTTCATATGCCATTTTATTGCAAATGATCTAAATGGAGTATAAAGAAAATAAGACCAAACTGCTTAATAGAGGTGTGCGAAACAGGGCACACTTGATTTGAATTCAGCCTGAATTGGGGACACTGATTTGATTCATTGATTCAGATCACTGTCCCTGATTCAATTTGGCCAAATCTGAAGATTCGATGATGATTCGGAGAATCAGCGATTCAGCCATAGACACCCTTTTAAATGGTTTTTCTACATACCTCAAGGTACCAGGTGTAGCTTGTGAACACTGCAATGATGGGATGCATGGAGCATCCCACAGGAGTGCAGGAGGGTGGGGCCACATACTTGGCAGTGAACCCAGAAGTGGACCAGAAGTACTTCTGGTTTACTTTTTGGTCCCCTCATGCTCCCCTGGCTCGGCGATTGGCCATGGGAGGACCCCAGGTGCCCCTCCAGATCCAGGAGGCAGCAATTGCTGAGCTGGAGGGGTGCAGGGGGCCACCCCCTGCATGCTTCGTGGCGGACCCAGAAGTGGACTGAAAGTTCTGGTCCACTTCCAGGTCTACTGCCAAGTGTGCTGAGGAGGCCCCTCCCCTCCCCCCCAATGCCCCTGTGGGACACTTGATCTACCCCACTACTGCAGCACTCATGAATGGCCTGGTACCTTGAGGTATGTAGAAAAAATATTTTAAACTATGTCTATGTCCAAATCATCAAATCTTTCTGAATCTCTCCAAATCAATTTGGAGGGTTCTGATTTGATTCAGAGAAATTAAAGGGTCTCCTGATTCGATTCAGAGTTTCAGCCACTGAATCGGGCCAAATCTCTGCTGAATCGAATCAGGGACTGAAGTTTCACACAGCCCTACTACTTAAACATGACTTCAGACCAGAACTTTTAGTGTTTCATATAGACTTTGAAATAGTGTTTCCAACCATAGCATTTCATTATAATAAAAGCTTTCCATAACTAATTTCTTCCAGGTTTTGTATCCAGAAATACTTGTATTACTGTGTTCTTCTAATAGAAAATCTAAAAACTGTAATAACATTTAATAACAAGCGTATACATTTATTAGTCCCAGTAAAGAAAAAAAATCAGCAACTGAAGAAATCATACACAATTCATGAATTGTTGAAAACCATAAGAATAAAATAAACAAGCTCAGCCTGAATGAATCTGATTACAAATTGTGTTTAGATCACAGTAATTCTAAATCTAATGTTACTTAGTTCTGATTACACACAAAAGTCTATTAGTATTCTTGATTTAAAAAAAAAGATTGAATTATTATAAACATTGCTTTGCTTCATCTTAGAGGTGATTAAAAGGACCAGAGAAATAACTCCTGCATTTGTTCTCTGCATTGAAACAAAGGATCTCATACTTCACTGTTTTTTTGCACCCTGTTCTATGTTTCTGACCTTGTTGTCATGTAAATCCATTTTTCCTCTGATGTAAATGACTGAAGAAGGTGCAAGGCACTGGAGATTTCACCACAAAATTCCTAATTTTTAATCTGATTTACATATTGTCTCAAAACAACAACTGCTAATAATAACTGATGTGTCAGTGGTGGATGATGACAGACCAGTGGCAGCAAGCGGCAGAAAGAAAGAGCAATGAGCTCAAGTTGCAGCAAGGGAGGCTTAGTTTGGATATTAGGAAAAACTTTCTCACTAGGAGGGTGGTAAAGCACTAGAATGGGTTACCTTGGAGAGGTGGTGAAATCTCCATTATTGAGGTTTTTAATGCCCAGCTTGACGAAGTCTGGCTGGAATGATCTAGTTTGGGATGGTCCTACTTCGAGCAGGGGTTGGACTAGATAACTTCCTGAGATCCCTTCCAACCCTAGTTTTGTATGATTCTGTGATCAGAACCCTGGAGACTCTTATAAAAGAATAATGAAGTCTGTATTGGTACTAGTACCTGTAGACTGTAGCCACTGTAAGAAGCAGGAAAAGAGGGTGTGTATAGTTAAAGAAATAATTCATGCATATAGCGATACATGGCTAGCGTTTTAATAAGGCTTTTGAAAAAAATGTTTTATTTTCCTAGTAATTTCAGGAATGTAATTTTTCTAGTTTTATCTTACCTAAATTGTTCAGAAATATTTTATGTGGAGCCACTGCCATTACTTATTCATGAATACATCAAAGCCTGTAAATCTCTTCAGGTTTTTACCTGTCACTTTAACAGGCTTTGGCTTGCAGTACTGTCCCTCCAACTAAGAAAAACAAAGTTGCTTCCTATGTCAACTCAGAACCCCCACAGGTGACTCAATGAAGATTTTTCTTTGCTTTAGGAACTAATTTAGGACATGATTACTGGGGGCAAAATATTTTTTTCTGAAGGAAGAAGGGAACCAACTTTCCATTTTTTTCAGAGCTTCCTTTATAAAAATACTGATTACCTTTTCATTACTTTAATCAGTGCCTTTGTTAGGAGCTATGTAGTAATGCTATCATTATTAAAGTTAAACTGCATAATGGAAGGGTTTATATATCTTTTAGCTCTTTCCACGGTATCAAGATGTGTCCATGCATGAAAGAGGGAACCTATAAAACAGGTAAATAGGGGCCTCAATGCAAAAGATAAGGGCTACCATTACTATACTAGCTTGAGACTAAGGGGATGGCTTGCTCTTCATGCCTCTAATCCCCTGATCACCAATACTGGTAAAGTGAAGAGGGAGCTTTCTATGAGTCATATCAGTTTTGTTTATATTCTAGTAAAATTGTCATGTTTTAAATTTCCAAGACCTTAAGTTTTCATGTGAAAGTCATCTAGATAAACGTGGATGATGATGATATCTTCTAAGAATGTTCTATGTGGTATTCAGTTGTGTGTTGTTGACATGAATGGTTCTTAGATTGTGCTGTGTTAGCAAACTCCGGACAGGAGAGTATTTGGTGTCTGTGATGCCAAAGCTGCCATTTATAACACTTTTTAAAAAAGAAAGTAATTCTATCAGAATAAGCATTTTATGTGAATAAAAGCCCAAGGAAAGCCTACAGCTGTATAGACTGTTTAATCTGTCTCTAGTAAATATTGTGATATCTTTAGTGTAAGTTTTATTTTTATAATTGCATAGGAGAATGAAATAGATAGTTTTTTTTGTCAAAGGATGCTACATAAAGACTGGCTTCATACTGTAAAAAGGGTCTGATCTTGAAACCGCTTATGCCTCTGAGCAACTTCAAATGTCTGAGCAGCCCTATTGCCTGCAGTGGGGTCATTTAGGTGGTTAAGGTCACTTTTATATTAGTAAACTTTTGAAGGATCAGGCTCTAAATCTCTGGATACCTTTTTCTCATCAGAAAGTATTGTCAGAATTCCTTTAGCAATTAGAAATGCTATAGGGAATTATTTTTGTAATTTCCAAAGCACTATTGAAAATATAAAGACATCAGATTCTAAACCTGGAACCAGTTTATAAAAATTGATCAGAAATTTCTTGATCTTTTTTTTTATGTTCAGACTATAGAAAGTATTCCAGGTTTATTACACTTGTATGTCTGATTTCATTAATTAGGTGCTATAATAAAACCACCAAAATATAATTAGCACCGTTTTAACATTATGAAATACATTGTTGTTGATATTGTTATTATTATTTATTTCCAGCTTACTGATGTTTTAAAAGTACCTGTGGTGAAGCATAGTAGTTTTTATTAATAATGCCTTTAATCCTTACATTCTATCCATTTCCAAATCAGGCTGTTCTTGAATGGAGATTGGAGTTTGATCTACTTTCTCTTTCTCTTTTTAATCAACAGTTTGGCTTTGTCTGGTTAATAGTTCAAGTTTTATAACTATCAGACTATGGGCACATCCAGATGAGCCCAGCTGTGCAGTATGCAGCGCCACAAACATGTCTTCAGCAACATGTACCGCACGGTCAGTTGTTCTCCTCACTTCAAGAGCACACTGCCCATGCATGCACTGATCCGGGGAGGGGTCCACATATTTTTTTTGACCCCTGCATTTCCAGAGGTCAAAAAGCCTGGGGTGGGGTGGGGCAGCAGCACATGCACGGGTATTGCATGCCCCTGAAAAGCGGAGCAATGCCACCCAGAGCCAAGCTGCGCCTGGCAGCCAGACTCCGCCCAGAAGGATCACCACTGCTGCAGCTCCAGGAGTCCCACAGGACCAGCACAGCCTGACCTATGCCCCCAGGGTAACTTGCCGTGCACCAAAGAACACGTGGCACAGGCATTTCCAGGGGACAAATAGCTGCAGGGCAAGGTGTGCCGCTGCTACTTGTCTACAGGGAACAAAATGTCTGCACTCATCTGGACACAGCGTATATGTTTATAGCATGCCTCAATAATTTATTATAGCAGCTCCACATATTAAAAGTGAAGTATTGCTGGTAAGATTTTGGAGTTCTATTCTAACATAATTTCCTGCAGGGAGGATTCCAATTCCTCCAGATTACCTATTGTTTTCCCTACAGGAATTACTACAGACAATCACAAAACAGCTTGGGAAAGGAACATTGCTTTCCAGTTGGCTCTCTGTGGACCTTCTCACATCACATTACTCATTACATAACATTACAGAATGTTACTCACATTATACCCAATACAGCTGAACTCAATAAGAGTCTTTCCATTCATTTAATTCGAAATTGCATTGTGTTTTTCTGCTGGGTAAGTGACTTAACCTGAAATATGTTAACTGCAAATTATAAAAAGGATCATTCTTTTTTCTGCTAAAGTCCATAAATCTATGTCCTGAAGGTCCCTTTTTTTTTTTTTGCCTCCCCAGGAGCCAGTGCCTTAGCCAGGCTTCCCTGTTGCAAAATTTTCTGAGGAAGTTGCTGAATCATTTCTTCAAAACTTTATGCTAACAACTGGGTTCAGCAATGTGCCTGTCAACCTCCCAACCATGTTCCAGGGTGGTGCAAGGTTTTTGAAGAAATTTTCCCTTTAGATAAATTTGCCCCTTCTGGAAGTATGTTTTAGTGGCTGGTACCTTTACAAGGTTTGGGGGAGGGAAGGGGTGGGCCAAGGGAGGAAGTGGGGGTGGAGTAGGGCTAGATTAATGGAAGCTAGGAAGATTTAGGATTGTGTCTTGTAAAGATCTGTGAGGCTGGATATCTCTAGAAAGGAAGCTGCTAGCATTGGAGATACTGACTCTGCAGGGCTATATGCAGTGCAGCCTGAATGCAGCTGCATCAGCCCCCCGCTTCCTCAGAGAAGGAGTCAGACATTACTGAAGATACCTGGAAAGATCATGGAAAAGGTCCACAGAAAATCTATTTTGAAGCACCTTGAGGAGAACAAAGTGATCAGGAACAGCCAGCATAGATTCACCAAGAGCAGGTTATGCCTGCCCAACCATGACTAGATTAAAGTACTGCAAGATGGATATAAAACTGGCTGAATGATTGCGCTCAATCAGTAATCATCAATGGCTCAATGTCTACTTAGGAGGAGGTATCAAATAGGGTTCCTTAAGGATCTCTTCTGGGTTTGGTATTTTTCAACATATTTATTCATGATTTGAAGGATGGGATAAAGTGCATACTTAGAAAATTTGCAGATGACACCAAGTTAGATAGCATTGAAGACACTCTAGAGAGTAGGACTAGGATCCAGAATGAGCTGAAATAAACTGGAAAAATGGTTCAGAATCAACCAGATGAAATTCAGCAAGGACAAGTGCAAAGTCCTGCCCTTGGGACAAAGTATTTTCATGCACAAGCAGAAACTGAGAAATGATTGGCAGTACTGCAGAGAAAGGGGTTGCAGCTAAATATGAGCCATCAGTGTTTTGTTGAAAAAATAAAGCAAACAACACACTGAATTGTATTAACAGGAAAGTCTTTTGAAAATAAAGGGAAGTCATCCTTTCCCTCTATTTGATACTTGTGAAGCCTCATCTGGAGTATCAGGCCCCATATTTTTAGAAAGATGTGGACAGAGGCCAGCAGAAACCAACAATGATTAGAATGTCTTATGAGGAAAAGCTGAGAGAACTGGGGAAGACTAATGGGGGAATTTGATAACAGTCTTTAAATACAAGAAGATGAAAATGAACTTTTCCATGTGGCTGCAGGGAACAGGACTAGGAGCAATGATCTCAAGCTGCAATGAGGAAATTTAGGTTGCAGGTTAGGAAGAACTTGTTGATTATGAGGGTAGTCGAGCATTAGCACAGGCTACCTAGAGAAACTGTGGAATCTCCACTCCATTCTTGACATCTCTGTTCCACTGTGGAATCTCCATTCCTGAAGTTTTCAAGAGCAAGTTAGACACTTGGCAAGGATGCTTTATTCAGGAATGATCCTGTTCTGAGCAAGTCTTGTCAGACACGTATAGAGTCTTCCTATTCCTACGAGCCTAAGAAGCACAATCAATTATCTTCTGTTATGTAGAGTGAAGTGTGCTAAACAATAGTACACACCTGGCTCATGGTAGCTGTCATCTTCAGCCAGGATACTGATTGCAGAGCTCAGCTGTCTTTACCTCAGGTAGCAAGAGAAAGAGCCTGGACCTGCTCAGCCCATTCTGTACTACCATCTCAATAATAGGCACCTGTAGTAATAAGGCTGAAAGTTCACAAGAAAACAGAGGCTTCTACCTGACCCATCTGGAGAGAGAGTTAGCTCTTAGTAGAAAGAGACAGAGTTCCTGCAGCACCCTTTGCTTGAGCCTCAGGCCAGTACCTTCCATGAGAGAACCAAAGCTTCGGGCATGGAGACAAATCCAGCATCTTTGAGGGTTCAGAGATTACAAGTCATGGAATATTTTCAGAGCCGCGTTTTGCTATCTTGTCTGAAGGAGGATTGTGGAGACACAAACCTAATGGGGAAATTGGGAAATAAAAATAGCGCTATTTTCTCTGCTCATGTTCAGGGACGACAGTATTGGTTGTTCTGGTGAATGGGTAGTTCCACCAGGAGTAGATGGATGGCAGATGAATGCAAAAAAGAAGGAGGCTATAGACATGTGCTGACTCTTGTAGGTGTGCATAGATTCTATCCACTAAAGGAATTATTCCTCCTAAATGGAGGATGGCTAATTAGAGAATCAATAGAAAATGATCTTCTTCAGGCAAACTTACTGGACATTAAAGAACTACAGTTAAGAGGCCTGCAGTTGCCCTACACAAGCTACCCCTCCCAAGCATCCTGGGGAGGTATGATAGAAGGATAGTTAATTCATATCATAATTAAGCATTGGAAGGCTGTCATCCCCAGCTGCTGCTGTGTGTCACCTTGCTGTACACCCACAATATTTTTCCAGTGCAAATTGCTATGTATTACCACTACCTCCATTTTCTTCCTAAACACTATAGTTGCCCTCCTATGATAAACTGTAGCGAAGTGGCCCAAGAGGGCCTGGAATACTATAACAGTAATTAATTAAAACAAGACAAATTAAGGATGAAATTTTCTTGTTCTGGAATAGCAGTTTTGTGTCAAACATCTTATTTCTCTATTGATGTTTTCTGCAGTTTAATGTATGTCTTTAAATCAGGAGTTTATTTTTAAATGCTCAAATAGTTCAGAATTAGGAAAAAAAAAAGACTTGAGGGAAAACAGATTTAACAAGACAGGCTAACCCATCATCTGCCTGTGGCACGATGCATCCAGAGGGAACTTCTAAGTCACCAGCAAACTGACAGTCATTCAGTGGGTATGAAGGCTGCCAAAGAGACAGATGGTAATGTTGAAATAATCTATGTTGTGCCTACCATCTAGGTTTTGTAAGGAGAGGAGCAGCTTAGAGTAGCAACATGTTGTCATAGAATAAATAGTCTTTGCTCTTACCTTTTGTTTTGTTTTTTAAGCAGTGTTGATACAAAACTGAACTGGTATTTTTTTCACAGTTGTAACAGAAATGTAAGTTAGAAAGGCAGGAAGTTAGACGCTTGTTGTAATGAAAATGCTATTCATAGGCTTAAGAACTGGAGGCAATTTAAATTACATATCACTGGCAGAAGAGGGTTTTAGATCTTTGGGGTTTTTTTAGAAGAAGAGATGCATTGTATGAATTCTGTTTCAAAATAACTGAAGAACAACTGGGAATCAAGTTGGAGAGAAAAAAATGTATTAGCAAATTCCTCAGAGCAGTGTTGTTCAAGTGGCAGCTCACCAGGGGTTAATTTTCACCCCATGGGGCTTTTTGGCATATGTGACTCCAGAACCCAAGGGATGAACAACACCGCTGTTTGTTCCCCCGCCCCTTTGTCCAGCACAGCATTTTGTTGTCTTCAGTCACTGCTGGCAGTTCAAATCATCAGTAAAGAAAAAGGGAGATTGAATGGTGGTGGCCCTGAATTCCAGAGCCCTACCAATGTAACATATCCAGATCCAGCCCACAAAGCAAAAGATGTTGGTTATCCCTGCTTCAGGGCAACAAAAGGACCATGTGCTAGCTTCTGTAAATAGTGTCAATTCCTCCTCCTGGAGGGAATACTTATGAAAGATTGTAAGTAGGTATTTTTACACATTTGCTTATACTCTAGACACCATTCTATAAAAATAAAATAGACACAACATTCAGAGCAAAAGGTTAGAAGGAATGCCATGGTTATCTTAATCTGTTTTGGGATTAAGTTGTTTTGGATTAATTCAGCCTTGTGTCATTAAATTTGCAGTATTCATCAGCAACAAAATTGCAGTAACTTTCTTGTGATTTTCATTGAAATCTTTAAAAATGTGCTCTCCTTCTTGCTTTAATACCTGTTGTCACAAAGTACGCAGGCAGAAGAAACTCACAGGCACATATGTATAAGTCAAAGGTAAATAGTGCATGAGAACCACATCACTTCCAGACAGAGTGAGCTCAATGATATTATCTTTTAAGTAATTTCTAGCACATCTTCCTTCTTTTTCATTGAAAAATTCTTAGTAATACTGGAAATGAGTCTAGTGGAAGGCAGCAAGCTGCCTAAATCCCTGATGCTTCTCTGGACTGAGGTGTCACACTCACTTTTTCCTCAAATTGCTCACGAAAAATGTGTGTTCTAGGAACTTTACACAGAAGGAACTGCACAGACAGACGTGCAGCTCCCAGCTGCAACTCAGAATGATTTTTGCAAAGCGTTTGGAGTTACAACATTACCCCAGACCAAACAGAAGTTCGCCGTTGGTTCCAGAGGGAGGGGAATCTAGCAGCTGGCTAGGAGCCGGCAGCCAGGTTCCCATAGCAGTGGCAATGGCTTTCTATCAGTGTTTGCTGTTTTCAGAATGGGAGGGGGAAAGGCAGTGGAGGAAGGTCGTAGGGCTCCCCATCTGGTACTGAAGGGTCAGGTGGGTGAATTGGAGCCTCCTCACCTTAGCGGGCTGAACCTCCACTCCCCAACTGAACTCCTTCCACTCCCTTTCCTCACTCCCATTCTAAAAACAGTGACAGGCTGGGAGCTTTGCAGACACAAGTTACAAAAGATGCTACATTTTGAAATATCTTTATCTGATCCCTCATGCAATTTTTGAAGCTATCTGCAGCCGTGCACTTACTTAGTCACAGGTATAAATGCTTTCTGTGGCCAGATTGGGCAAAAATTGTCACTTCTGTCTGTACCCTCTGTCTTTAATTGGAGATGGCATAGTTCTGTGTAGATTAGTGACAGTTAGTGATATCCTTATTTCATAATTAATTTATAGTTGAAATTCCTACCCAATTGCTTTGGAAAGGCCACATAATGCTCACTGAAATAAAATATCAGCTTCTCTGTTTGTGGTCAGATTAGGGGATCAAAAATCACAACTTCTGGGTTCTCTTTCTGTCTCTGTCCCTGGCTCACCATGCAGCTGTGGGTGAGTCACTAAGCCCCTTTTCCCCTCAGTTTACTAGTATAATAATATCTGCGTCTTATCATTTTTGCATTACAATTGCATCAGTGTAGGTTGCCTTGATATCCACATCTAAAAGCTTTTTAAGGTGTGAAATATTATAACACGAGTGCATCAACAGTGTGTTAAGGAACCAGTGGGCATATGAATCTGTAATAGTCAGACCTAGGACTTCAGTTTAAATCAAGCTGTAAGAATTGTAAAAAAAAAATAGACATGGCTTGCTGGATTATGCCTGCTATTTTATTTTTTCCACCATTATTCCACTGATAATTCCTTTGTAATGGATTTTATATTTTAAATTACAAAGCAAGTTTCTATCATTAGTAATAATTCTAGGAGAGAAAGCAGAGGGAAAGTGGGCTTTCTGTCACAGAATTGTTTGTTGGAACCTGTAAGATTTGTATGTATAAAACATTTTAAATGAGAATAGCTTTCCAAATCTCCTTCAGAATAATTTTTTATTGGTTTGTTAGGGAGAAGGCACCTGATATCTTTAAAATGATTTATGCCTGTTTGATAATCACATAAAGAGTTATTAGCTACGCTAGAAAAGAGTACTCATGTACAATGCAGAAGTTTAAATAAACCCAATGAAGTGGTTCCCAAATTAAGGGTGTAACAGGGAACCAGAGGCAGAGGTAGAGGTAGCAACATGGGCCCCCCTTCCCTACTGGGGGAAGGGAGGCTTATTATATGGAATGGTTGCAGGGGAATAGGTAGCCAGGGAATCATAGACTGAGATTGTCTTTTGTGGAGTCAGATGTGCAATATGGCAAAGCCCTGCTTGAGCAGTAGAGACATTGCTAAGGCAGCAAGGGAAGCCACCGTACGCTTCCCTGAAGGCAGCCGAGTAAAGCGGGAGGATGACATCTTGGGTCTTGCTTGAGATTCATCAGTAGATGCAAGACAGTATTTTGTTTGCTTTGCCAGCTGTGGCATTGCATTGGTGGCTCATATTCATCTTGTGGTCATTCATGACCTCCAAGTCTTTCCATTATGGTGCTAGTGAGTGTATTCCTGCTGAGCCTCTAAGTATGATGTGGGTTCTTTTTCCCAAGGTGGAGCACCTTGCATTTTTCTATGTTGAATGTCATCAGGTTTTGACCTGCCCACCTTGCAAGCCTTCCAGGTCAGCCTGAATCCCTATCCTATACTCTAGAGTGATTGCAATTCCCCGTGATTTGGTGTCACCTGCTAACTTAGCCAGTCTGCTTCTGACACCCAAATCCAGATAATTTATGAATATATTAAGAATACTGGTCTGAGAACAGAACCCTGGGGGAAGTCACTGGTCACCATGAGGCATGTTAACTCTGTTCCATCAACAGTCACTCTCTGAGTTTGACCACAGAGCCAGTTCCCCAGCTATTGAACTGTAAGGTTGTCGAGGCTGCAGCTCCCCAATTTTACCATGAGGACATCATGGAAGATGAAGTCAAAGGCTTTTTTGAAATCCAAGTAAATGATATCAGCCTCTCCTCCCCTGTCTAGGTGATGCATCACCTGGTCATAGAAGGAAATGAGGTTGTCAGGCATGGCCTACCCATAATAAAGCTGTGTTGGCTATTTCTCAGAATGATGCCTTCCATTAGTCTGCTGATGGATTCTTTAATATTTTTTTCCAAGATCTTTCCAAGGATTGAGGTCAAACAGATTGGCCTGTAGTTCCCTGGGTCTTCCTTCCCTTCTTGAAGATAGGCACCATGTTGGCACTCTTCGAATCTTCAGGTACCTGTGTTGTTTGTTGGCAGAAGTTCAGTGCACATAAACTGCTTTTAAAATGGCTGAAACCAGTTTAAGATAACCTTGGATGTTTGTAATATGAGACGTAATTGATTTAGGTTAAATCAGTTTATTGAACTTCCATCCCAGATCCCCTCCAGATTCAAGTCAGCTCACAGTCCCCCAACATCCCAAAATGCATTGCACCTTCCCCCTAAACCCCCGCCCCCCCTTGCAAGGAGGGTAGGCTAGCCTTGGCCAAATCAGTTTGCTCTAGCAGAGCATAGAGGCATGCTCTAGCACCTCCTGTCTTCTGGCCTGGGTTACTGCAGGCATGTAGCTGGATTTCCATAATCAAAAGTAAATGTCTGAGATGGACTTGGTTCTGCCTTTGGCTTTTTGACTGCTGTTACTTAGCTTTAGAGAAGAGCTATGTCATGTTGAAGACTATTTTTAAGGAAAAAATAATAATCTGGATGGACAGACTTTAAACATAGGGACAATATTTCAAGTACAATGGGAGGCATTTAATGTAAGTTGGAAAAAGATATTGTATATTCTGGAAATGTTTCATAATTGAATAATGGAGAATTCAGGAATATTCTAGGAATATTAGAATATTTCACAGCACTACAAACTGCCTATCTGGTCAAGAACCAAAGAGGAGTTCTGTTTTTTATGCTTTAAAAAAGAAAGCAAAGTACTTATACCAAATAAGGAAAATGATCTGTGAGAAAATGATACTTCCTCAAAATAACTATACTTTTTAGAAGTCCAAAAGGAGTGTTTACAGTACTTCTTAAATGCACCTCTACTCTGTTTCCACTTTACCTTTGTCAGGAAATGTTAGTTGCAATCCTAATTGGATTATGTTTCTAACTATCTATGGGCCCATCAGCCTGACTTCTATCTCGGGGAAGGTCTTAGAAAAGTTTATTAAAGAGGCCATCCTTAATGGCCTGGCTGCTGTCAACATTCTAAGGGATAGCCAGCATGGGTTTGTTGTGGGTAGGTCTTGCTTGACCAATCTCATTTCCTTCTATGACCAGGTGACCTATCACCTGGACAAGGGAGAAGAGATTGATGTCATATATCTTGACTTCAAAAAAGCCTTCGATCTGGTATCCCACGATCACGTCTTGGCGAAACTGGCCAGTTGTGGCCTTGGGTCCACCACGATCCGAATGGAGAGTTTTGAAAATTACCATATTTATTCACATATCACATTCACCTTCCCCTGCCAGAAAGTGCTCTTTAAAACTGGGGTGCAAATCATAAGCAGGAGGCTGATTTTTCTGGAATAGAATCATGGGGACTCCGATGTAAGATGGCTGCTTCTCTTTTAGGCAGCCAGCTAGAGAGATGAAGTCTCCTTTTAACCCCTTCAAAACTGCCCTTGAATTGGCAATATTGTTTTGGATGAACAGCCAAATAAGCAGCCAACAATTTGCCATTAGAGAGCAGCTGTGGAAGGCTTAAGTGAACTTCATCTCATTCTTGTTGCTGAAGAGTGAATAAAGCAGCTGTCTTCCATCACTGCCTCTCCATACTCCCCACCCCAGGTAACTATATTAGTTTTTATGTTAGAAAATGGTGCAGTGGGATCATCCCAGATATATAGTGGATGAAAGACAAGGAGAATGCCGTGTTAAATGTTATATTAAAGTCACTCAAGGCACTTAAGATTGGCTGGAATGCAGGGTGGAGAGGCTATTTAGATAGAAAAATTGAAAAATGTTTTTCCTTCCATTTTTCATGAGAAGCGTAACATATATGAACCTTCTAGCAGCATAGATTATTTGTCTGTTTTGAAGAGTGGTAGTAATAGTATAAGCGCATTCTCATTTCAGTCAAATGTCTCTTCCATGGCCAAGGTTAAAGGGTCAGAATATGTTCTGCAATATAGCAAACACATTATTAAAATGACAGATGACCAGAAAATTAAATCTTCTTTTGCCAGAGGAGATTTTCAAATGTTAAAAGACAGCATCTGCAACAGATTAGTTTGTTCCTATTAAGGTCACAAAGACCAGAAACTTGAGTGGCCAATCCAATGCCAACTATTATCTTGCATTTGTGGGGAAAGACTTGTATTAACAAAGTACACAGTGTATACACAGTAAACGAGACAGACCTCAAGATATTGTTGCATTGTTTGTGATTAGTAATTATCAGCTCAGTTGCTCATCATAGAAATATTTCTTTTCTTTGATTTATAAACCAGATTAAACACCTCATACAAACAAGTTTTGTCATAGGCCCTCCTGCCCTCTCCCAAGGCAGTGTTTGGAATCTACACACCATGTGTCTAACAGAACTTTAGTCATTCATCTTCATATTGTGACCATCGCTGACATTACTGATATTTGCTGAGACCAGGTAATGAGCAGGGATCTGGGTTTTCAGTTTCCCACAGAAAAATGGAGAAAAACAGATTTTCCCCTTACCAAAGGAAAATACAGATTTCTCTTTTTAACAGAAACCCATGGATTTTGTGGTTTGGCAAAGAGCTCTCTGGAGGCTGGCAGAGAGGGCTGGGAGGGAGTGGGAAGAGGGCAGTCAGGCAGGAGGTACCACGTACATGGCCACCAGGCAGCCTGGAGAGCAGCTCCCAGGGGTAAGCTAGAGAAGGGGGAAGAATTGAAGCCCCCATGGGGAAAGAGTTGGGTAAGGCTGGTGCTGGGGCTGCTGCCCATCTGGGCAGTGTGGGGGGCTTGAAGCCCACAGCTGAAATGCATGGCTGCAGGGCCCCAGCAGAGAGAGGGATGGGGCCACTGGCGGCTCATCCAGAAGGTGGGGTGGGGCCTGATCTCCACTTCTGGGTGCACTCCCTGGGGGGCAGTATGGACCTGTGCCCCCCCAGATCTGTGTGCGGGGCAGGGACAGGAATGGGCTGCCTGCTTTGGGCTTGGGCTCCCACCCTGCTGCCCTCCCTCAGGACCTCCACAGCCCAGCAGGTGTGACCCGGTGCTGCAGGGAACATGGGGAACTTCTTCCTGCTAGGACCTCCATGCTGCCCTGGTGACACATCCCCTGTGCACATGGAAGCAGTGAGGGGCACAACCCCATGCTGCTGTCCACACTGCTGTGCAGGGGACACATCACTAGGGCAGCATGGAGTTCGCAGCAGCAAGGAAATCCCCATGTGGCCCCGCTGTTCCCTACAGTGCTGGGTCACACTTGCTGGGCTGTGGAGGCTCTGGGGGAGAGCAGCAGGGCAGAAGCCTGAGCTCACAGTAGGCAATCTGCCCCCGCCTCTGCCCTGCACACAGATCTGGGGATCTGTGTTTCCCCTGTCCTCTCTGGGAGTGCACATAGCAGCGAGGAGCTGCCTTATTCCGCCCAAGCCCATAGCAAGCAGGCAGTGGGAGGGGGATCTTGGCTCCGTTCCACTGCAGAAACCACTGCCTCCTGTGGACCCAGGCCCCTGGCCTTGTAGCCGTGGCATCTGGGGGCCCCCTCTACCAGGGCTGGGGGGAAGAGGGCTGTGGGTGGGGTACAAGGGGCACCAGTAGGGCTAAGGGGGAGGTAGGGTGGAGTGAGGGTCACCAGCAGTTGGGGGATGTGGGGGGAATGAGAGGGATTTTTATTTTGCAGGTTTTTTCAGAGCATTTGTGATTTTTTTTTTTTTTGATTTTTTTTAAGGGAAAACCAGGATTTTTGGTAATCAGTATCTCCCTACTCCATTCCATTCTTTTACAGACAAACTTAATGTAATAGTGGGACTACTTTTAAGCTTCCTCAGAGCTAATGTGGCAGGGTACCCCTTCTGTTCATTAAGTATCACTGGGGTGAGGATAGCTGACAAACAATTACAATGCATTTGAGATGAGAAACTTATTTTATTGCCATCCTTTGCCAAATTTTTTTGAAGATGGGGGTGGGAAATAAAGGTTACAGCTACACTTCAGAGAATTCATTTTTGAAAACTAATCAACAGCCTGTTATAGAGAATTATCTCCTGTCTAAGACAAGCCGTAGAATTCTATAGAGATGATATAATTAAAAAACAGAGAAAACTCTGTTGTTTGGTTTTTGGATAGAAAAGTCTGGTTTGTTGTTTGTTACATTTTGTAGAACTTTATCCACCAGGAGTAATGGCAGATTTTTGCAAGTTTCAGTAACGTGAATGGTCATATTTGTAATATCACTTTTGGGTTGGGTTTGTCAGTGGCAACTTGTCTGTTGACAATACGATCTTCTTCCCTTTTGATGACCAAATTCTTTCTTTCTTTCTTTCTGATAATGATAGCTGACATCATTTGGCCCCACTGGAATGTTTGCTTTCTGGAATGTCTGAGAGATCTTTCTCATCTGTTACTCAGCCATAAGAATAGGTTAAAGTGCAAGAGAACTTCCTAGTGTTTCAGTTAGAAAAAATGCTTAAACATGACTTTCTCTATTATAGAAGTTGGAAGCCCTATTGTATGTAACTATTCACTGTCTAATTTTAAACTTTGCTTAGCTGCAAATTTCTGTTTAAAAAAACCCCAAAAGAACCCCCTTGAAATTGAAAGACTTAAAGCTTAAAAATAGACTTTTTAGGTTGGCATGCCCAAAATAATTAATCTAAAAATGTATTGCTAACAGTTCTGCTCATGAAATTGTTCTGCTTCCCCCAAATGAGGTGGCCAGCATTCTTAAAAATTATTTTTTATCTAATGAATCAGTTTAACCCCCTTGTGCTGTAGGGAGGAATTTTTCAAAATGCCTTGGGAAAGTCAATGCAATACTGTTAAGCATGGTTGGTAGGGAGATGGTGGTGGCTGACAGCCTTGTTGGTTGTACCGCTGAGGTTGAGGGGAGAAAACATAATCCTAGGAATCACACTGGATAGTGTATAGCAGTTTGGGCCCAAAAAACACTGACAACACTGACCGCTGGATACATTTTGGCTCTTCAGGTAGAGGGGTAAAAATCTGTCAAGTAAACTGACTGAAGTTGAAGGGAATTTGGATGACATTTCTCTCGATCAGAGAGTTGTGAACATGTGCTTTGAAGAAGAAATGTAACACAGACATGTTGAAGTTATCCAGGAGCTCCAGAGGATGGGGACTCAATCTGTGCTCAGAGCAGCTCTCAGATATTAAATATGTATCTTTGTGTATGTGTATGTAGTGGATCCAGAGGGGTTGTGCACTTAATATTGCATAATTCTTACATGAACTTCTGTGAATTATCTTAAAGCACAAGAGCATCTTAGAGATTATAGCAGGTCTGGATAATACCTGTTAAGGAGTTATTTGCTTTTCTGCTTTTTTGCTTTCTCTGAAAGTAGTTAACTAATTCTTATCAGGAGATGGCAGTAGGAATTGGCTGGAATTGTGCTAAAAGCTAAATTCAGGTATAACAAAGTTTTTCTTCATACCTTATGAAAAGAAAAAAAATAAGATATAATATCTGAAAATCTTTTCTGTTTGAAAGAAGCAATATAGTGAATATTCCAGTTCCTGCAGCTCATTCAAATATTAAATTTGAGTGTACTCTATAAACACAAAGCTCCATGCTTGATCTTTTTTTTTTTTTAAATAACAAGCTCATATTCATCAAAGCTGTATCAAAGGAAAGGTGAGGAAAAAAAGAAAAAAACAAAATTACACATTATACCTGAAAATGTTTGGAACCTACCTCTGTTTAATATTGATTAACTGTGAAAATGCATATTATTATATTCAGTTTTATGAATTCAGCACCATTTTTGTGACATTGAGTTATAGGCGCCAACTATTTTCAAAGAAATCCTCAAAGTCCAGCAAGAATTTGAATACTAAATTACTGTTCAAATATATATAATTTTTCCAGCATCATGCAATATCTTACAAATGGCGCAGAAGTAGCTTTGCACGTTGTAGTCATTAATGTGGTTGGCTCCAATCAAATGCTATTCATGAATGTTTTGCATCAGTTGCAACCCGGGAAACACACTGGTCCTGGTTGGTTGATGTCTGTCCCCTGACCAGGGCCACCTTTAGGAAAGAGGTAGCTATGAAGAACCTTTGGGTGCATCAATATGTGCTATTAAGGCAGAGCAATAAACTCCAGTGCAGTTTATACCAGAGTCAACTACTCCTCGGTGCAGCGTCTACAGGTGTGCCTGGGACTGCAGCACTTTGAGCCAGGGTGAAGCAGCCTTGGGCTGGCAGGGAACCGGGGCATGGCCTTGGGTGGTGGGGGGCTGGCTGGGGCATGAGGGTGCTAAAGTGTGGAACTAAGCAGCAGGCAGCTCCCACACTTTAGTACCCTTGTACCTCAGCCAGTCCCTATCACTGTCTACACATGTTTCACTGCCGTACGTACTCCATTGCAAGAGTACCTCAGAACTACTCTTGAAGAGTATAAACACTTCCCTTGATCTTCTGGCAATGTTTCTTCTAATGCAGCCCAGTATGCCCTTAGCCTTTTTCATAACAAGGGTATGCTGTTGGCTCATATTCATCTTATTGTCCACTGTAACACCCAGGTCCAAAGCTGCTGCTTAACCATCAATCCCTATACTGGTACATGGGATTCTCATGTCCTAAGTGCATTGCACTTGTCCTTATTGGGCACATCAACACGTGCAAGCACATGCACTTGCAGCACATCAAATAGAAGTGGTGTAAACTTGAGCCAGGGCTTTTTGCCTCAGTGCACGTCCTCGGATATGCATTTTCTTGTGGAGGAAATTGTTCTACTTGGGGCAAAATAACCCTGCCTGGCTCCTCCCAGATCTGCAGCCAGGAGGAGCTAAAGCCAAGTACCAGCACCTGTGATGTCCCCAGCAGTATAAAAAGCTGCCCTGTCCTGGCCCTAGCATTACAAAAATCTGCCCTGGCCAGCAGCTCAGGGTTACTTGACCTCAGGAACTTCTGGGGCCCAGGCAATTTGTACCTGTAGATACTAGCCCATTGTGTCAGCTAGACTGCTGAGGCAGCATCCCAAAATCACTTTTTAAAATATCCCAAAATCCACATTCTTCCACAATTAGAAAAAAAGAGAGAGATAAAGGGGGAATGATCAGATGGGCAATGTTTTATTCTTATATTTACTATGTTAAATACATTTGGAAACTCATCAGTGTCTCTAGCAACATAAAATAAATCCTAAATATCTATATGTTTTAATGTTTGTTTTAGGTTTCCTTATTACATGGTGGGTTTGATGGGGGGCTGCAGAAGGTTTGCAGAAGGGTGTGGGGGGTATGTGGGTGGGTGTGGAGGGATGTGGGGGGGTGAGTCACTGTGTGGGTATGTGTGGGGGGACTGTGGGTGTGGGGGCTGCTTAGGAGGGGTGGGTCCCCTGCATGAACACTGCATGACCCCAGTGGCTGGTGGGGCATGGTGGCACTGGCAGCAGTGGGAGCGTAGTGGCAGTGGTGAGTGGGGAGCTCCTGCAGACACCATTGGCACCGCAGGCAATTGCGGGGAGGGGTGGTGAGCAGCGAGCACCCACAGACACCACCAGCAGCAACAGTGGTATCCAGTGGCAATCACTGACTGCCCGCAGACACCACTGTCTGCAGAGGGTGGCAAGCAGAAACCACCTACAAGCACCATCGAGAGTGTTGGTGGTACCTTTATTGAGGGAGTGCACTGCCAAGCTCAGGGAGAGCACATGCACTCCCTACACATTGCCAATGGTCCCCTGCCCCCCACAGGGCACAGCCCCCCCCCCCAAGACATGGACTATCCTGTCTGCAGGGTTCCAGCCACCCCCAGGGGTGACGGCTCCCCCCCACAGCCCCACTGGTCTCCAGCCCCCTGCTCATTCCCCTGCTCTTCTCCAGCCTATGGAGGCTGGAGGTGAGCAGGAGAACAAGCAGGAGGCTGGAGAGAATATGAGAATTAACAGGAGGCTCATTCCCCTGACCCCCATTGGTTCCTCCAGCTCCCCATTTGTTACCCTGCTCCCCATTCATTCCCCCCATCCACTGTTTGTTTCCCCTGCTCCCCATTTATTCCCCCTGTCCCCATTCATTTGCCCCTTCCTGTTCATCCCCCCCACCTTCTGTTCATTCTTCCAGCTCCCTGCTTGCTCTCCCAGCCTCCCCCTGCCACCACTCACCAGCAGTAGCAGAGAATGAGCAGGAGGCTGGAGAGAGCAGGGGAAGTCCCCAGCTTATCTTCAGGGGCTTGTCTCCAGCCTCCTGCTCATCTCCAGCCCTGTACCCCTTCCCCTGCTTGCTTCCAGCCTTGGGAAGGAGCAGGAGACTGATACTGCCCCTGGAGACATTCCCCTGCTGTCTCCAGATCCCTGCTCCTTCCCCTGCTCCTCCAAGGCTGGAAACAAGCAGGAGAAGGAGCAGGGGGCTGAAGACAGCCACAGAGACATTCCCCTGCTGTCTCCAGCCTCAGGAGAACAGGGGACAGCAGGGAAATGCCTCTGGTGCTGTCTCCAGTCCCCTGCTTCTTCCCCTGCTGTCTCCAGCCTCCTGAGGTCCCCTTCTCCAGCCCCCCAACCCCCTGCTTACCTGGCAAAAGCTGGGTCTGTGTCCCTGAAGCTTGCACTGCTGCCTGCCCAGCTTGGGCAGGCAGCATGCTTCAGGAGCAGGGAAAGAGCCAATCATAGAGACTCTCTGGCAGTCCACCAGAATGTCTCTGGAGGACTGAACTTCTGCCCTGACATGCTTTTGTCCCCTGGGTTTTTGTTTTACCCCTGGGGTCTAATTTTCTCCCCACGCTGCAAACTTTTTTTTATTTCTGCACATGCCTCTTGCCCCACCTCACAGAGGTTTGAGATGGGGCAAGAGGCACGTGCACGCTCATCTGGATGTGCCCATTGAGTCTCATGAGATTTCTTTTCATCCAATCTTCCAGTTTGTTGAGGTTTCCCTGAACCCTAGCCCTACCCTTCAGAGTATCTACTGCTCCCCCCGGCTTGGTTTCATCCCCAAATTCGCTGAGGGTGCATATTCATCTCATCTTCCAGATAGTTGATAAAGACATCGAAGAAAGGTAACCCCCACAGCACTCCACTTGATACCAGCTGCCAACTAGATATTGATTACTATCTTTTGAACCCAATGATCCAGCTAGCTTTCTATCCAGTTTACAATCCATTCCTCCAAACCATACATCCTTTGCTTGCTTGCTAGAATGCTGTTGGAGACTGTATCAAAAGCCTTGCTAAAATCAAGGTATATCAAGTCCATTGCTCTCCCTGAACCAATCGTCTCATTATAGAAGGCAACCAGGTTGGTCAGGCATGACTCACCCTTGGTGAATCCATATTGACTGTTCCTAATCACCTTCTTGTCTTCCAAGTGCTTAGAAATGCTTGATCTTTTCAGGGACTGAAGCAGGGCTGACCAGTCTGTAGCTCCCTGTAGATCATCCCTCTTCCTTTTCTTAAAGATGGGCACTATATGTACCTTTTTTCAATCATCCAGGACCTCTCCCAACCACCACAAGTTTTCAAAGATAATGGCTAGCAGATCTGTAGTCACATTGGCCAAATCTATTATCGTCACATCTGGCCCCATGGACTTGTACATGTCCAGTTTTTTTCTGAATAGTCCATAAACTGTTCTTTTGCCACTGTCAACTGCTCACCTCCTTCCCAAACTGTGCTGCCAGGTGCAGTAGTCTGGGAGCTGACTTTGTCTGTGAAGATTGAGGTGAAAAAGGCAACAAGTACTTCATCGTTTTCTGCATCATCTGTCACTAGGTTGCCTCCCCCATTCAGTAAAGGACCCACATTTCCAGGTCACGTCCTCAGATTGTGTCAGTTATAGTCTTATCCTGACTTCTGTGCGGTGATTATGAAAATTTACACAAGTTGAGGATCTATCCCTAAATATCCATGTGGGCTGGTTTTAAAGTGAGCAAGAGCTGAGATGAAGCCTGATTCCAACATCTGTTCAACTCCTTCAGCCCCACTGTGGACAGCCTACATTAATGTTTCATTCCAACCATAAGCAGATGATGTTATTACAGAATCCACAGTAAGAAGAGCAATCACTAATTGTAAAATAAAATGTGCTAACAGAGCCTGTATGAATATATCAGCATATTTGAATATACTTCTGATTTTTTCATTACATTAAAGATTTCTAAATTTAATGTGTCTTATTTTGAGAGGGTAAAACTCACATTGGAGTTAACTTAGGCTGTACTGAGAGTATTAGAATGGTAGTCAAAATTGGACTTCAATATAACTTGACCTAGTGGAAACAGTTTTTGTGATTGCTTAGAATCTGCTGACTACCCGGAGCCTGTGGGTAAAAATGGCATATGGGTGAAAATGGTTCCTTACTCTCTAGATTTACCCTGAAAAATCACTATTAATGTGTATGCATATTTTGGAAAGCCTAGCTTTGTGGGGGAGAGCAGTAGTGTGCCCCCAGAAAGTGGCTAGCCTGCCTACTGCCCTTTCTATCTCCTCTGATGCACTGCCTTCCATCTTGCCTGTCACGTCTTAATGGAATAAATTAAGTGGGAATTGTCCATAGCCTTGAAGGGAGGGGGTTTCCTTTGGCCCTTTGGCTTCCTCCTTTCACACTTGTCCAGGCCCTGACCCTCTTGGCTGCAGCCTGATAGCTATAGCTACTCCCTTCAGCTCTGGGTCCACTTAGTCTGTCCTCAGCTGTCCAGTGGTGTGAGCACATCTGGAAATTAGGTTCCACTGTGGTATGATCCCCTTGCCTTCAAGGGGTGAAAACACACACAGAACTTTTATACATGCTCTAATGCATTCTGATTCCAACGCATAAGAGTAGACTGGATTAATCAAGTCTTCTGTAGTATTTCATCCCCTGGCATGGATCTTTGAAAACTCCTCATGCTCTGGTGTAGTGCCTGAAGACTGGAAGAAGGCCAATGTGGTGCCTATCTTCAAGAAAGGGAGGAAGGTGGATCCATCTAACTATAGGCCCATTACCCTGACCTCTATCTCGGGGAAGGTCTTGGAAAAGTTAATTAAAGAGGCCATCCTTAATGGACTGGCTGACACCAACATCCTGAGGGATAGCCAGCATGAGTTTGTTATGGGTAGGTTGTGCCTGACCAATCTCATTTCCTTCTATGACCAGGCGACCTATTACCTGGACAAGGGAGAAGAGATTGATGTCATATATCTTGACTTCAAAAAAGCCTTTGATCTGGTATCCCATGATCATATCTTGGCAAAATTGGCCAATTGTGGCCTTGGGTCCACGATGATCTGCTGGCTGGGAAATTGGCTCTGTGGTCGGACCCAGAGGATAGTAATTGATGGCAGTCACTCATCATGGTGTCCTGTGACCAGTAGGGTCCCCCAAGGCTCTGTCCTTGGACCCATA
>NW_017728949.1:33640724-33654779 GCF_001723895.1 Crocodylus porosus | reverse complement strand
ATTTCAGGCTGGACATAAGGAAGAATTTCTTTACTGTCCGAGCCCCCAAGGTCTGGAACAGCCTGCCATCAGAGGTGATTCAAGCACCTACATTTAACACCTTCAAGAGCAAATCGGATGCTTATCTTGCTGGGATCCTATGACCCCAGCTGACTTCCTGCCCTTTGGGTGAGGGCCTGGACTCGATGACCTTCTGAGGTCCCTTCTAGCCCTAATGTCTATGAAATCTATGAAAGCTATGAAAATTGTTTCATAGATTCATTGCTCCAGCATACTGCAGCATCACATGTATTTAGCATTCCCACATTTCAAAATGGTGGCAGGGTGCTTTAACTGGAGCTCATACAACAAGCTTTAGTTAAAGCACCCCCCACCTCTGTTTTGAACTGCAGGATACTGAATACATAAGATGCTGCAGGTATTTTAATTAGAGTGGCTCCTGAGACCCACTCTAATTAAAACTCCACCCTGCCACCCTGGATGGTGTACACGTATAGATGCTCTTTATGGTGTCTGCAAAGTGACCTCCACCTCCCCTCACAGTTGTTTTCAGTCCTCGAGGTGTCCCAGAAAAACCCAACTGAAAGTTCTTCACCCTGACAGCAAAGGTGTTTGCCCCCTGAGCCCTCCCCTTCCTACCAGCTTAGCCTATTGGCAGGTAATCCTAGCCCTGCCAGTTGCAAACTGGACTGCAAAATCCCTTCTGTTAAAGGACCCTTACCCATTGTGCTGGTCCTCTCCCAGTAAGAGGGAGAGGGTTCCTTGTTATATAGTATTTAAATATGAATTTAATATTTAATCTGGGTTGTGGCCATATTGTTCTAGAGGCAAAAGGAATCAGGACTCATGGTAGAGGCAATATATTTTATTAGACCAACTAGATTTTTACAAAAGATTCTTTAATTGCAAGCTTTTGGGCACAAACACCTTTCTTCAAGCATAGGAGAGAAGACTCTAAAAGTTCTCCTGGGTGGAAATGAAAGTTCATATTTTATAGGAGAGTTGAAGGTGTGGTAAAACCTCTTGTTTGGAGCAGTTCATTAAATATGCAGGTTGGGATCACAGAAAAGTTGGAATAGTCTGTTTGCCTTGAAGTTGTTTGGGGTTCAGTAGGATGTAGTCATATTTCCTTCTGGTTATCATTTCACAGAGGAGTAAAAAGATGGAATGCTGTTCTGGGAAGGCATTTTTTTATGTGGTGAGGTATCTCTGAGCTCTGTGATGACGCTCTGTGATGATGCAAATTACTTCAAACCAAGGCAGGAGGAGCAGGGTTTCAGGTTTCAGGTAGTCAAACTTGCTGCCTGCTTGTAAAATTATGAAGATTTCATTTAAAAAATTGGCTAAAATTTGATATCTTCCATGTGTCAGGTATCCAGGTTGTAGCCATATTAGTTTAGAGGCAAAACCAATCAGGACTTATGGTAGAAGTGATATCTCTTATTAGACCAACTAGATTTTTGATGCAGAAATGTGTTCACCAATTTTAGTAGACTGAAAAGAGCTATCTAGTGATGTAATGTATATTATTATTACTTAACTTTCTCTGAGCTAACCTGCAAAAAAGTTTGCTTCAGAAGTGACTTTAGAGTTCAAATAACTAGAAATATAGTATAAAGCACAAGTGATGGCTTCTGACCAGTTGACTATTTGCTGAGGTTTTATTTACTCTAACATAGTTGTTGAGGAATAGAGTGGTACAGGCAGGAAGACAGCAGTAAGTAGTCGTGACATCAGTATTTCCTTGCAAACTCAGATAATCTGTACATTTGAAGGCTATTATTTTCCTATTTCCGAGCCTCTTTAAGGAAGCTAGTACCTGCAAAAACAGCAACTGTATGCAATCAATTGATTGCTAAAAGTTATTATCCCACTAGGATGCTTTCCTTTATATATGAGGTAGAACATTAAATTTAAAAATTAGACCTGCTGTGAAACTAACTACAGTCTTCACTGAAAAATGTCATTCCACTTAAGAATATTTCAAGATTTTTTTTTTTAATTTTACCCTTCACTTAAAGAAAGAAATGTTGCAGCATCTCTGTAGTGCATGCTAACTACAATCCAAATCTTTCTCATCTGTGTTACATGCATGAATAAAGAAAGAAAAACTAGTCCTGTATTTTCTTATTTATGCATCTGAAAAAAGGTTGGGAGAGAGAAGCAGAGGTTTACCTGATTCTCCCGGGAAAATTACAAGATCTTCAAAACTTCTTGAAGTGTATTCCTGCTGTGCTGCTTCCTTATTTCACATTGATTGGAAATTTACATGTTTGACATTGGTGATGATAGGCTGACTTTCAAAACTTCAGCTGGCCAGCATAAGAAAGAAGAATACTGTGGGATGAATGTTGAGAACACGTTAACGTTTCCTTTTAGCAAAAAAAGGAAATGTGGCACATCAGTCCTGTGCTTTGAAAGCTAAACCTCTCCAAAGAAACTGAGACTATATGGGCATTCTAAGATGTAATGTCAAAATGAATATAAAAAAGTAAAGAGAAACACTGAAAGAAAAGAATAGGAAAATCATTAAAAATAAAAAACAGAAGTAGAAAGACAAATATAATCCCCCTGTTCAGGTTCAAGATCATAAGGGGCACACATATAGGTAGATGGGAGGAAAGATAGGAAACAAAATAGGGTTTTTTTTAATGTGTGAAGAAAAGAAGGATAACAATGGTGCGATTCAGAAACACTTTGGGCTAAGTTCTACTGCTTCTTCTTGGAGTCAATGGAGTTGTACTAGTCTAACTCCATTGCTGTATCTTTTAGTTGCTTCCTACCAGAAAGATTTGTAGATTATATGTATATGTACATTTTTCAAAATAATTCAGAGATCCTGATCTCTTTCACCAGTTACTGGTTCAGAGTTATTCACTATATTAACCATTAGTTTTCTTTCAGAATATTATTACTGATGAATTAATTTCTTGGCATTAATCTGAATGACTGCATTTAATTCCTTATTGTTTTTCTCTATTTTTCTTTTTCTTATTTGTGGGTGGTGGGGGAGAGAAAAGTTTTTCTGTTTTCTCTATAGAAAAGCTGTATGTAAAATCAAATTTGGGGTTATTTAATCAGAATTTATTAAGTGAAGTTTGTACATTTTGTATGTTTGGAAGTCAAGCAATGTGTCTCCTTTGTTATTACGCTTTGCCAAATGTAAAAGTAGCATGAGGATAATGCAGCATCTCAGTATCTGCAGTCTGTCAAGCTTGCAATATTCAAGAGGAAATTTAAAGTTTATTAGAATGTGATGTCTTACCCTTTCTTACTGAACATCTCTCTTGATTTTCAAACTAAATAGTGCTCTGTCAGAGAGTGCAGAAGACAGATACATTGAACCTGATGTGGCAAGGGTATTTGAATATCTTTGATGGATATGAAATGAGTAACATGTGGTAGGATAGTGACCTTTGCAAAGAAACACATTAAGGCCATGTACAGATGTTCAAAACGCCGGGAGAGAAATCTATCTGTGTTATGCAGTTTTCTCTAAATGACCTAGTTTATATCAGGAACAGACAGCATATAAATTCACCCTTGCTCAGGGATGACATGCAGGGAGGCCAACAGGTGGGGGGCATTCCTGCATGCCTCCCACTGTGTCCCGTGGGCTCTCTGGGCTGCTGGAGACTGTCAAGCACAGTCAACCACCCGGGCTACCCTTAACTGACTGCCATCCATGGTCAACCTGGCATGTCACTGGTGGGCTTTACTCTCCCCCTTGTTCCAAGCAGTCTTGTACACTGCATACATGGGGTGACCACCAGGGTTATGGGGGTGCAGATCACTCAGGGAGGAGGTCAATGTCATGGTTGGCTCTGGCCCTGGTCCCAGTCCTGCTCCCTACATCCACTGTCACCCACTGAAGCAGTCCCTTTTTCTTCCCTTGGCCATGAGTCACCAGCTCCCTTACCCCATTCCTCCTGTTCCGGGTCTGTCTTCCACACCTTTAGTTCCCAATCAGGGTGTTGTGAGGACTGCTCCCCCCAATACCTGGGTCCCTGTCATGGCCACATGGTACAAGCTAGATCCTTACTGTCCTGGTGAATAGGATAACATCGCTTGGTGCCAGATTCTTCACCAGAACTGGAGAAAGGGCTGGGTTTGGATGCTGTGCGTAGCACTGTAGTAGCAGCTACTGCACTGGTAGTCGGGGGGTTGGCAGGTGCTCTTTGCATCTGGAAGCAGGGAAGCAAGGAGACATAGGAGGAGTGGAAATAGAACACCAGTGAAAGGTTTGTTAGCAATGGTGTCTCAGGATGCTTATGTTCATCCACAGTCTGTGGGGCCAAGGATCAGGAATAGGGCTCCTGCAAAATGGAGGGTACAGTATTGGAGTGCATCTGTTGGGAAATATGCTTGAACAGGTCCCTGTTATGTTGCCCTTTGTAGAGCTGGTCCTGGGTGTCCTGCTCACCCCAGATGGTGATAAGAACCCTTATCTTCCTATAGCGCTAGTTGTGTGATTGGGATTGGGTAGTGGAGAAGAATAGGACAGGTTCTTTCATGGTCCTCAGTGGTGCCCATGGTGTCTTGGCATCCATGGGCGTTGGGGACCAGCTGTGAGGAGGTGGATGGATGGAATGGTGGATGCACATAGGTGTGCATGCTGGCATGTGGCTTTCCCTCTCACTCCAGCTGAGTGTGGCCCCTGCTTCAGACTGACTGAGGCTCCAGTTTCCAGAGTGATTGGGATGCTACCCCATGCCCCAGTGACCTCTGCCTGCAACAATGGGGTAGTTGGTGGTCACACTCCACCTGCTTCTGAAGTTTCCAGGGGTGTCTGCCTGCTTGCCTCAACTTTGATGCTCACTGTCCTGCTATACCTGTCCTAGTACTCTGAGACCATGTAACTGTGGGTCAAAAAACCTTTGCAACACCCTAAGTGCACATGGCCCAGGTACCCACTGGCAGTGGCTGAGATGTGGCAGTCACAGGATCTTCATTGTGCAGGCCCAGTCTCAATGCTCTGGTCCCTGTCACTTCCACCAGAAGCAAGCTGCCCACACTGGATCCTGTTCAGGAGGGAGGGATGTCTATTTAGCATCCAGGTTGCAAGGTGTCTGGCTCTGGTCTCTGAGATGTGGTGTGCAGATGCCAGGGTCAGGGTGCTGTGTACAAGGGGTTCTCCTAGACTCAGTATTGGAGTCTGCTTGTATGTTGTGGGGTGCTTTGTAACAGGGTGTTGGGGGTGTAGAGGCTGTTCCTGGGGCTCATGCATGGGATAGTTATAGTATACTTTCCCCTGCTGTGGCTGACAGTTGTTTGGAGGCTAGAGGAGGGGCCAGGGAGAGGGGCTGTGCATGATCAGCACTGAGACAGCCCCAGAGTGGGGCCTGCTGGGTGCCCTGCCAGAGCAGCCAAGCATTGGCTGAGAGCTCTCTTTCCTGTGTGGTAGGAGTACGAGAGGCTGCAAAGTCAGCTAGGATGCTGGAGGACAGCAATCTAATTTGTATCAATAAGGGAACAATACATAAGTTTGATGCATCGGTTTAACCTAAATTGATCTCAGTTCAGTGTACCTATCACAGCCTGTGTCTTGCACCATTTTCAGACCAGTCTGTGTGCTAAACTTCTTAATTGTTATGGGTTTAGAGCAATTTATGTTCACTTAGACTGGTCTAAGTATAATGTCTGTACATTCCCTAAGTTCTATTTACCTGTGCCATGGAAACTTTGTAATAAAATTCCATTTGTAAAGCTGCCATAAAGACTCAAGGAGCTTATTAAAAGAAAAGAGAAACTTCACATTTACCTATTGCTTCATTTTGAAGTGTGATGTGTTCTGTCTTTTTAGGTTTTACATTGTTTTACTGAAAGTAGTGCTATGGTATAATGTGCATGCTTAAGTGTAAAAACTATTTGATGTCTTGAATTATGAATTTCAGCTTTGCATACAACTAATGATCAGACTAGATTAAGTTTAAGGACAATATATTAGTTGCATCTAACAGGCAGAAATGAACGGGATTGAATGGGTCTCTTTTCTGATGAATGTCAAAGTTTGGTAAGTGAATTCTATTTTTGGAAAATCATGTAAAATATCCTCTTTTCTTATGAGCCATACATGCTTGATTGAAAGTTAATGGGAAATGTGCACATCTTGGAAAGTGAGCTACTATTTATTTACATTATGTATCATGTCTGTGCCATTTCCTAAGGCCTAAGATAGTATGTGTCATACATTTGAGACCTGATAGAGTCCTTGGGATTTTTTTTTTCAGTACAAAATTCTTGGAATGTGATTCTGTATGAATGGCCTGGTCTGGGTGATTTGAAAATGTTAGTGTTTACCACTAGTTGTTACAAAAATAATACTGTTTTTTACTTATAAAGCTATTTGCTTCTGAAGAGTTCAAAAAAAAAAAAACCCCAACAAAGAAAAACCGATGAGCCGATGAGGCTCCTAGCCACAGGGTCACGCTTGGCCACATGTTCATTTAATGGCCTTATAGCAACCAGTGTGGTTTATTCCTTTGTGGTTTTATGATGCCATTAATTGCTTCAGGGTCTGGGAGACTTGTAGTTTAAGACAACTAACTAGTTAATCATGTCTTAAGTGTAACATGTGGCAGGGGCCTAATTCAAGTTGTTGAGTCTCTATACATATCTTGTACAATCCTCACATAGAGTATTAGTACCAATTATTCTCTCATGCACCACTTTTCTTGGTACATACCATATGCTTTTGTCCATGTTAACAAGCACCAGATGAAGATTTTTCCTGTTTTCTCTATTCTTCCATTAGGAGTCTTATGATGATCGTATTAACTGTTGATTTACCTGGCATGAACATAAACTGATTGTTGCCAATTTGGACTTTTCAATTTTTGTTCAATGATCCTTTTCCATAGTTTCATGGTGTGGGTTATGAGATTTGATATAACTACCAGAGTCTTGTATTTCTCTCTCATTCTCAAAAATAGGGACAGTAAAGCTTTGTAATACATCTGACATATTCCTTCATAACACAGTCATATTAAAGAACTCAGTGAAGAGACTTAGACCTTAACATATGAATGTTTTTCCTTCCGTTGTGCCTAAAATTTTTTGGTCAAATTTTCTAAGGTTCTAAATATAAGGGCCAAACACTATTTCCTTTATTTTTGCTCTAGTGTCTTAAAACGTATCTTTAAGGGCACGTCCACACATGCATTTATTCCAACCTAGATTTAATGTGCAATAAGGTACTGCACAGTAAGGCTTTGTGAGTATTAGGGAGAAAATCTGCTTCCAGTGGGGTTGTGGGGTTTAGAGAGAAGATTTACTCCCAGTTCCCTGCAGCCCTTCAATTCATCCCTGTGGCCAGGGAGCAGGGAGATCTTGGTCCTGGCTCCCTGATCAAAGTCATGGGGATTGGAAAGAGCTGCAGGGGAGGGGCAGGTCCCAATCCCCTGCCCCAATCCACCAGTGAGGTAGCAGGCAGCTAGCTCATTGTTAGCTGCCCCACTGGTGGACAGGGTCAGGGGGCTAGGATCTAGACTACCCTTGAAGCCCTTTCTAAGCCCTGTGCCTTGATCACCCAATCAGGACATGGGGCTGGGACCTGACCCTGACTTCTACAGTTCCTGCCCAGCCCTGAGTTTTGTGAGGAAGTCTGTATGTGCAACCCAGAGCTGGCTGGGGACTGCCTGAAACAGGACAGTCCCCAGCCACCTCCAGGCTGCATGTGTTTCCCCACACAGCCTGAAGCTGACTAGGAACTGTCACCGGTATCTCCAGGCTGGGTGGGAAACTGTACCCATACAGAGAGCTCCCAGCCCCTGCTCCAAGATCACAATTGTGATGATGGAGTGGTGGCTGGGGAGCTTGTTCCCTGCCCAGCTCCATGCTCACGGAGCTGGGGGAGAACAGGATGGGGAATTTGTTCCCCCTCCAGCTCCACACTCCCAGAGCTGGGGGAGAGAACAAGCTGCCCAGCCTGTTCCCCCCCACCCACAGCTCCACACTCATGGAACTGGGTGGGAAACAAGTTCCCCAGCATGTTCTATCCCAGCTTCATGCTCGGAGAGCTGGGCAGGGAAAAATCTCCCCAGGCCTGGCCTGCAGGGAGCTCCTAGTGCTGCCTCTGGCACCATGGACTCACTGCTGGGAGACGCTTATCTCTCAGCCTCAGCCCTAAGGTCAAGGAGCTCCAGCTGGGAGATCCAACCATGGGGTTGCTGCTGGGAGATGGTCACAAGGCTCAGGCGAGAAGCCTGAGCCCTGAGATCTCAAGGACTAGGTTGGAAGATAAGCATGTCCCAGCACTGGCTTCATGGTGGCAGTTGCTGCTGGGAGATAAGGGTCCTTCAGCTCTCCCCTCCTTAATCACAATGGCGGACAAGGATCTCTCAGCTCCCACTCTACAATTGTGATCTGGGAGCAGGGGGACATAGTCCCTGCCCAGGCTCCTATGGCAGAGCCCACCCCAGCATCAGGCAGCTCCCAGGTGCAAGGAGCTATCTCCCATCCCCGCATAGACGGCTGACCGGGAACAGATTTGGTTCCCAGCTACGTGCCTGTCTGCATGAGTGATATGGCACCATTACTAATGCCAAGTAAACTTGCTACTTGCATTTGCAGGTAGAAAATTTACTCCAGATTGGATAGATTTACTGTAACCAGGTGCACATTTAGACCCACAGGCTTACTTTACAGTAAACTATGCTATTCACTGTTAAGTGTTTTGTGTAGACACAACCTAAGATGCCTAATAAAGTTTGTCTTCATGTCAGGAAGGATGGCAGAATTAACATGTAAGTGAACAACACATGCAACTTTCAAATTATAATTTACCTTCTTGCTGACGAAAAAATGGAGCACAAATATATCAAGACCAGAACTGAAAGATTAACCAATTCACCATAAATGAACCCCACTCTACACATTACACTTCAGTTGTGATTAACCAGGTAATCATGCCTTAAGTTATGACCCATCTATACGTTCAACCAATTAATGGCATAATAAAACTAGCAATAAGTTACAAAGTTATTCCACAAAAAATGTGGAATAACCATGTAGTTTGTTTTAATGACATCATTAGCAGAACATGTGGCCAAAGGCTCCCCTGTGGCTTGGAGTCCCATCAACTGAAGGTCTCCCAGCCACAAAGGGCACCACCTGCTGCTCTCCCTGCAGCTGACAAGGCTGACTGTTCTCAGTTGCAGGGCTTGCCCCCACTTCTAGTGACTGGCATCGCTGTGGCTCTCACAGTGAGGCTTACCTCAAGAAGCTCACAGTAGTGGCATCATTCTGCCCCTACTGCAAGCCTTGCAGCCCCCACTGTGAGCCCCACAGCTAACAACATTGATAGCAGGGGCAGCATTCCCAGCATTGTCCCTGTTGCAAGCCCTGCTGAGCCTCACCAGCTATAGGGCTTGCAGCCATAGAAACAAGTGTAAGTATATGGGGAGTCCAGGATCATGGAAGCACTGGTAGTAAGATGTAATGAGATCTAATGCACAATCCCACAATCATGCCTCCTGCCGTGAATGTGTGGCATGTTAGGGGGCATGTTTGTGTAGATTGTGCATTAGATCCCCATTGCACATTTACCTGCCTGCATCGAGAGGTGCTAATAGTATAGAATTCAAGGTAACTGGCTTCTTTTTAAAATGAAAAATAGCAGAGTTTAAGGCACTTACAAACTAGACTATGCTACAAGGGGGAAAAAAGGTAGCTATTGAAACTAATATAAAGAAACCAAAGGCCAAATACATTGTTTACGCAGTTAAATAGCGATTCGGTTTCATAGTCTATTCACCTAAAGCTGATAAAGAAATGCATATATGTGAAAAATGTAACTATAAATCCTGTCCTTCGCATGGAATTGTGATATATCCTTCAAGCATTTGAACATATTTACTAAGACAGCTAGGAGGAGTATAGTTCACAGACATTCATTATTCTTTTGTGTCGGTGGTGCAAGCATCCTAAAACCAATGAATGACACTATGCCAGTAGAAAATGCTCTTGAGGTGTTTTTAATTATCAGCTCAGCGAAAGGTTTTAATGGGAACTCAGTCTCACAGGAGGGCAGAATTTTGAGCTTTATTTTGCAACTGTCATCATTTCATTGTGGAATAAGCCACATGAGAGAGGACTAGATAACAGAAAACTTTATCCTTAAGTAGCACACAAGATTCTTTGGGTAGATGTGATATCTTTTATTAGACCAACTAAATATTTGGAAAAAATTGTACTTTGCTAGCTTTCGGGCACAAACACCCTTCTTCAAGCATAGGGAGAATCAATTAGTGTGCTCTCCTGGGTAGAATAAAAGCCAATGTGTAAAATGCAGGTCTGTAAAAATGCAAATGCATTGCAGTGAGGATCAGAGGGAATGGGAGATGATAGGTGTAAGACTGGTACCCAGTGGGGAGTGAGGAGTGGTGGATTGTTGAACTGGTGATTGAATGTAGTTGGTAAAATGCAGATGGGTTACCTAAGGTTATCAGATACCAGGCAGGTTATAATGTGCCATAAATCTAATGTCTATATTTAGTCCATGAATTTTGTATCCAGTAAATTTATGAAGTGAATTTCATAGGCTTATCTACGAAAGGTGTTTTGTAAATTCCCTCTGAGGATTAGAACTGACAGATTGGAGAGAGAGTAGTTGTCTTGTGAGAAGTGAGCACTCACAGATAATTGGGTATTCTTGTCTTTGATAGATTTTCAGTGTGCATTCATTCTAGTATGCAATTATTGTTTGATTTCTTCTATATATTTTCCATCAGGGCATTTAGTGCACTGGATGAGATGTATTACATTTCTGGAGGTGCAGGTGTAAGATCCAGGAATAGTGTTGGTTCTGTTGTGGGGTGTAATTATTGTAGGAGTGGTGGAGATGTGTTGGCAGGTTTTACATTTTTTGTCCCAGCATGGACTGCATCCCTTCAGTGTGTTTTGGGCCATATGAAGTTTGCTTCTGGTGATGAAGTTGGTGGAGTTTTGTGCTTGTTTAAAGGCTAGGATGGGTGGTTCTCTTTAAGAATAAAAGATCTGTGGTAGTGCTCTCACCTTCCCTGGAAATCTTCAAGAGGAGACTGGATAGGCACCTGGCTGGGGTCTTATGACTCCTCCCACCCCCAGTGCTCCTTCCTGCCCATGGCAGGGGGTCGGATTTGATGACCTGTCTAGGTCCCTTCCGACTCATTGGTTCTATGATCTCTTTAAGAAATGGATGTTCTAGTATGGGTTGCAGTTGTGAATATTTTCCATGTATGTTCCAGGAAAGGATGGTATGTCATAACTAATAGTGTGCAATTCGTGAGTACAAATTCTCTTTGTACTACAGCAATTCTTCACTGGTATCCAAGTGACTCTTTCAAAAGTCTGATCTATCTTTCTGGAGGAGTGTCTTTGTTGGGTGAAAGCCTTTTTGAGATTTGTGAGGTAACGATTGTACATATTTTCAGTGCAAATCTGGTGCTATTAGAGGGCTTGGCTGTATATTACAGCTTTCTTGGTGTGTTTAGGGTGATTGCTGATTCTGTGTAGATATGTATGTTGGTCCATGGGTTTCTTGTGGTTTGTATTTTACCATTCTGGATATTGATCACAGTGTCTAAAAAGCAAATGTTGGTGCTAGAATATTAAAGAGATAGTCTGATGGAGGGGTGATGGTTATTGAATTCAATCACAGACTCCAGCTTTTCAGTCCAAATGATTATGATGCCAGCTATATATCTTAGGTATAGCATTGGTTTATACATCAGTTAGTTAGACCAATAGCATAGTGATACATTAAGAAACTGTGTATAAGGAGTTAAATTCAGTGAAGTGAATTATCCCAAGTGTGCTAGCAAGTGGAATTGGATCCTGATTCAACAACTTACTTTATAGCAGTATATGGATAAAAGCTCCTGTCACTGTAATTGCTTTCTCTGTGGTCTGTTTTGCAGAGAATCATGAACTTATTGTTACTTGGGCTAGACAATGTGATCTTTACCTTAATGACATATTAATAACTGCTTTTGCTGAACCAGCACATATGCAGAAATTGGAACACGTTGTTAAGAGGCACTACAGTGGTTGGGACTGAAAGCAGAAAAAGTCAATGCTTTCAGTCCTATTTCTTTTGCTGAATGCTATGGAGACATTTAAGTATTCACCCTGAGAATTACAAACTAGGAGGTCCTATAGATGGATGAATCTCAGTTCACAATGTACAGCTGATGTGTTCATTTGGCATTGCAATTTTCTTATGAGAAGTTCATACCCTGCATACAAATGCTAATTGTTACTTGACTGAGCTGTTAAAACAGTAGTATTAAGAAAGGACTGAAAATGTTAGAATTTCTTTCGATTCCCTAAGGGAAATCTATTATTTTCAAGGATTTTACATCATTGATAGTTTTCCTATGAACACTAACTCAGTTAGCATCATCAGACATACATACTGAGCTAACCTTTAATCTGTATACCAGATTTCTACACTGCGTTGTGGAGATGTATAAGGGTATAAGACAGAATAAGGCCTACCACACATGCATTCTCCTGTATAGAGTCTACAAACTTTTATTAAAGAGTACGGGAGACATTGTGTGCTTATTATTCTTCATGAACCATGTATTCATGGAATAAATAGTTAGTGATATGCAGGAAAGAGTAGGAGGGGAATGGGTATTAGTATGAGCTAATTCAAAGAAGAAGGAAAGAGTCTTTTTTTGGGAGGGGGCCGTTCTTCTTTAAAAGTTTCTATTTGTATGCATTAGTAGCAAATTGCTACCTTTTAAGTAGAAATATGTTTGTGTGGGAAGGTGGCATTCTGTAGTGTAATTCCCTTCTCATACTGCTCTGTCTGCTGTAGCTACCATACAGGGCAATCTGACATCTTCTCTTTCCAACAATGAGAAGCTTCCTTTGAATTCCTTATGCTTTCCCTGACAGTCCCATTCTTTTCTGTATCCTGAGGTCCCTCCTATCTGTTGTTCCCAACCTCTTGCTTTCCTCCACTTCTTTCTCCTATAGTAAAAAATCATTAGAATTTCCTATCGTATTACAAACAATAAGAATCCTTACTTCTGCTTCCCTATCAAACTCCCTTGTCCTCACCTCTTCCAAACCCACTGAGTGTACTAAATACAGTTGCTGTTGAGCATTCTTGTTGTATAATACTCTTCTTGCCCTTCTCCATCCTCTTCATCTCCATCCTCCCATGAGTCTAGTCTTACAAAAATCTCCTTCTGGCTTCGCAAATATTCCCTTCTGTCCTGACCTATCAGGAGTTTTTAACATCATTGATCTTTTTTGAAATCCTGCCCTCCTTTGTCTTTGGAACTGAGGAGGGGGTGAGGGAAATTGTGAATATTTCTTGTTACCAATTAATTTATTACATCAATGAATTTCTGTATTTACTCAGTTCCAAGATGAGGTTTCCCTCCACCTCCATTGAACATGGAAGGAAGCTCCTCATCTTGGAATTCAATATGAGAGAGCAGAGGTAGGTCACAGCTACACAGCTGCTGCTCCACCACCTCTGCCCCACCACTTCTGTCACTCCTCCCTCAGACTCCAGCTCATGCCTGGCCCATTACTCTCCCCTTACATCTAACCCCTTACATTCAACGAATTTAATATGATCTGCTGTGATGCCAGATGGACTTGAGGGGAACACCTCCAGACCTCAGGTTGGGGAGGACTGGGTTAGAGAGCTTCTGGAGGGGCTGGACATCTTCAAGTCAGTGGGTACAGAAGCTCTCCACCCCAGGGTGCTGAGGGAGCTAGCTGGGGTTATTGCAGGGCCCTTGGCACGGCTTTACGAGTGCTCGTGGTGCTCGGGCCAGGTCCCAGATGACTGGAAGATAGCTAACATGGTCCCCATCTTCAGAAAAGGGAAGAGAGAGGACCTGGGCAGCTATAGGCCCATCAGTCTTGCCTCTATCCTTGGGAAACTCTTTGAGAAGATCCTCAAGGAGCACATCTGTGATGGGCCAGCTTCAGGGATTATGCTTAAGGGCAACCAGCACGGTTTCATTAGGGGCAGGTCATGTCAGACCAACCTGATTGCCTTTTACGATCAGGTCACAAAGGCAATGGATGCAGGTGTTGCCATGGACG
>NW_017728949.1:33631986-33640181 GCF_001723895.1 Crocodylus porosus | reverse complement strand
TAAACCTGTTCAGCCTTCACAAGAGAAGGCTGAGGGGGGACCTGGTGACTGTCTATAAACTCACTAGGGGGGACCAGAAAGGTTTAGGGGAGACACTGTTTCCCCTAGCACCCCCTGGCATGATAAGGAACAATGGACACAAATTATTAAAGAGCAGATTTAGATTAGACATCCGCAAGAACTACTTCATAGTTAAGGTGGTAGGAGCTGGAACCAGCTTCCTAGGGAAGTGGTGCTGGCTCCTACCCTGGGGATCTTTAAGAAGAGGCTTGATGACTACCGGCTGGACTCATTTGAGTCCAGTCTTTTCTCCCGCCCAGGTGGGGGGGGTCAGACTTGAAGATCTACAAGGTCCCTTCTGACCCTATTTCTGTGATTCTATGATTCTCCAGTAATTAAATTTCATACATGGAAAATAACAAATCTATAAAGTTTAAATTGATAGAATCTAATAATTTGGGGCTTGTTTTAAATTTAGGCTCATCTTGGATTCAGGTAAATATGATATAAACACATCTGCTATGCATTAAAACTGGGAAGGGTAGTGAGTAGTGCCCAAGTGATCTTAGGGATCCTTCGTGCCCCAGGAGTGAAGGAAGATACTGTCTTCCTCTGTCTATTTAAAGAGGAATCTAGATGAACCCTCAACATACATCACGGGCACCAACAAGGGGAACATCAGTCGACCAATGGTCAGTGCCGATACGGTAAAAAGACACTTGGAGGGACTGGATGTATTCAAATCACCAGGGCCAGAGGGACTCCACCCATGGGTAATGAAGGAATTAGCAGGGGTCATAGCTGATCCACTGTTAAGGATACATGAACACTCATGGTGCTTGGGTCAGGTTCCAGAGGATTGGAAGAGGGCTAATGTCATCCCAATCTTTAAGAAGGGGAGGAAGGAGGACCTGGGGAACTATAGACCAGGCAGCCTTACCTCTATCACTGGGAAAATCCTAGAAAAAATTATCAAGGAGCACATATGTGGGAGCCTGCTGGCTAATGTGATGCGGAGGGGTAACCAACATGGGTTTTTAGCAGGCAGGTCCTGCCCGACTAACCTCATCTCCTTTTCTGACAAGGCCACCAATTGTTTAGATGCAGGAGTCAAGGTGGATGTTATCTACCTGGACTTCAAGAAGGCCTTTGACAAGGTATCCCATACCATCCTTATAAATAAACTGAGGGGATTTGCCTTGGATGGTTACATGGTAGACTGGGTAGCAATTGGCTCAAGGGTTGCACTCAGAGGGTGGTAGTGGATGGGTCAGTGTCAGCTTGGAAAGATGTGAGCAGTGGAGTCCCTCAGGGCTCAGTTTTGGGGCCGGTGCTGTTGAACATCATCAGTGATCTGGACGAGGGTGTGGGAAGCACCCTGTCCAAATTCACAGATGACACAAAATTATGGGGTGCCGCTAACACCCTGGAGAGGAGGAACCAGACCTAGGCCAACACAGACAGGCTGGAGAAGTGGGCAGACAGCAAAAGAATGCAATTCAGTAAGGACAAGGGCAAAGTGCTGCATCTAGGGAGGAAGAACTGCCATCATACCTACAGGCTGGGGGCCAAACTTCTAAGTTCCACTGAGGCAGAAAAAGATCTTGGAGTCACTATTGACTCCAGGATGAACATGAGTCGCCAGTGTGATGAAGCATTTGGCAGAGCCAATCTCCTCTTATTGTGCATCCATAGGTGCTTCACAAACTGGTCCAGGGAAGTGATTCTCCCCATCTATGCAGCACTGGTGAGACCACAGCTGGAGTACTGTGTCCAGTTCTGGATGCTGCAGTTCAAGCGGGATGCGGACAACCTGGAGAGGGTCTAAAGAAGAGCCACTCACCTGATTAGAGGCCTGCAGAAAAAGCCCTACAAAAAAAAGCTAAGGGACTTTAACCTCTTCAGCCTCTCCAAGAGAAGGCTGAGAGGGGACCTTGTGGCATTGTACAAATTCATAAGGGGAGAGCCTTCAAAGAAGAGAGAATGCTACATGATACAGATGGCCCCCATTTCAGGAGGAAAAAAAAGGAAATCTTTTGGTTACATACCAGAAAAACAGAAGCCTCCTTAAAATCATCATGAACATAGTAAGATAAGCTGAAAGGGAAGCTCATTATTTCTTTTCAGAAGGTCTAGCTACAAACTCACATCCTCTTGCACCATGCAATTATCATCAGTATATTTATTTTAATTTTTGTGAGTAGGACCACCTTAGCTTGAGTTTCACAGTCATCAAGGGAGAGAGAAAACAACCTTATTATGAGACATTTATTCCTGTATGATATATGCTCATGGTCCCACACTACCAAAATTAAAATGTGGCAATTTAAAAATTATAGATTATTTTTGTATTCACAAGATGTTGATGGAGTTCTATATTAGTTCTTATCTTAAGAAATTGATTGCAAAAGTAAGTAGAAGAGTTAACTTTAGTAAAAGTAACTGTGGTTTGATGAAATGTATTATTTGCAAATAGAATGAATTATTAACTAGTAATATATACGTATGTATATATTTATAATATAAATGCATACATTTTATTCCCATACATACATACATACACATATGTAATTTATATATAATTACATGTTTGTATGTATGTATGTATGTATGTATGCATAGGAAGATCCATTTTAAAATGGGGGTTCAGGAGCAGTGACCAGTGCTTCAGGGGTAGCTGCACCACCTACTCCCAGCCTCCTACCCTCTAGGACAAACAGACCCCACACCACAGGGGGAGCACCTGGGGACTTCAAGTCCCTGATTCAGGTAAAAATCCCCCCTACCATTCTCAGCTTTCCCTCTGCTCCCCTCCCTTCCCACCTCTGCTCAGTAGCACCTGATTTTACCTCAACCCCTCTCCCCACCCTGGCCTCTCTGTACAGAAAGGGGTTCAGGAAATCTGCCTGCTGCTGCCACTACCATTCCACCAGCTCTAGCCCCTTCCAGCCAGGGCTTCAGAGACTGGCTGTTCAGGGAGCTGGGCTTGGCTAGGATCAATGGCAGAGGAAGGTGGGTTCTACCACCCTGAGCCTCCTTTGGGCTTTTGCAGAACACCTCGGGGGACCAAACAAAGTGGGGGAACCTGTGTTCTGCCACTTTCCTAGGCTAAATCTAGCTCCCCGCAAAACCTGGTTAGAACAGGGGAAGAGCAGATCTGAAGCTCCCCAGCCCATTTCCTTTTGTCCCTGGGTCAGCTGAAGACAGCATCAGTGGTGTGTAGGAGAGAGGAAACGGAAGCAGGTAGGATCAGCTTCTGAATATGAAGGGAAAGGAAGTCCTGTAAGTGGCAGTCTGATAAATTAAAAGTAACACATTATACTTAAAACTAAACAAATCCACCAACCAGCCCTTCCCCCCAAACAAAACAAAACAAAACAAAACAGAAAAACCATACACAGTTACTTAAAGGAGAAGTTAAATCAGCTATAAGAGTAATTAAAATATGAAAAGTGAAAGAAAGGGAAGTTGTTAAAGAATACATATAAGAAATAAAGAATTATAGAAACTAGATAAGGGAAACACAACTTTACAAGGAGTAATCTAAGATCAGCAGAAGTAAAGACAATAAGAACAGTTTTCAAATATATTAGAAACAAAGGGAATCCTAACAATGGGATTAGTCCATCACAAAATGTGAATGGTAGAATTTTTCATAATAATTCAAATAAAATGTATGTTTTCAATACACATTTTAGTTTTGTATTTGGAGGAGAAAATGCCGTGTTATAACTAAGGAGGATTTTAAACAGGAGTTACTAAACCTAAACATTTTTAAATCTGCCTGAGTCATTCTCATGATCACTACTGTTGATTTTCAGTAAGTCTTGAAACACTGGGGAAGTTCCAGAGGACTGGAAGAAAGCTAATGTTGCCAATATTTTAAAGTGGTAAATACAAAGGCCTGGGTAATTACAAGCCTGCCAGCCTGACATTGATCCCAGGCAAAATAATGGAATGGCTTCTAGAGGACTAAATTAATAAAGAATTAAAGGATGGTAATACAATTATTACTAAACAACATCCATTTATGGAAAACCAATCTTGTAGAATTAACTTGATATTTTTGATGGTATTATACATTTAGTTTGATGCAATATACTTGGACTTCTGTAGGGCATCTGATTTGATACAGCATGAAATTTTAATTAGGAAACTAGAATAATAAGAGATCAACATGCCACAGGTTAAATGGATTAACAACTGGCCCACCTGATAGGTCTCAAAATCTAATTAAGACGAGGAAGTTACCATCAGATGGGTATATTCTAATAGAGGTCAGTCAGGGATTGTTTTTAACCCTGCACTAGTTACTATCTTTATCAATGATGTAAAGAAAGCTGATAAAGTTTGAAGGAAAACATATATTAAAAGAATAACAAGAATGGGTAGATCACTGGTGCACAGAAGCCTGGTTTGCTTCCTATATGTAAGCAGGCAAATAGCATTTTCATGATGCAAAATATAAAATCATCAGGAACAGATGATGCGGGCCACACTTTCAAGCTGGGGGACTTAATCCTGAAAATCAGTGACCCTGAACAAGTCAAAATGGGTCATGATGGATAATCAGCTGAACATGAGCTCCAGATGAAATAGTGTGGCTAGTGGGTTAATAAGAATTTACTATAAAAACAGAAATATCTAATTGTAGTAACAGGGCAATGGTTTTTTAACTGCTGGGAAAACTGTCAAGTTCTTGGTTCCATAAATCAAATAAAATGTTTAAGGATATCAAGAAAGAGTTTAAAGAAGCAGCCGTAAGAATGATCATATGATTTAAAACAATGGAAGACTCACCAGCTGTTTGGTTGAACAAACAAAGTAAAGCATAAATTAATAACTATGCATATGTATCTACTTATCTGCATGAGGAATAATGTTTAAGATTTAATAGTATAGGTCTCTTCAAAGATCCATCCATAAGAGGATTCAATAGCTAGAAGTCATAAATTTAAACTAGAAATAAGTGCATTAACTATAGCAGTAGTTTCCCAAGTTATTGAGCTACTTCATCACTGGGTGAAAACTTTTAAAAGAAAATTTAATATTTTACTAAAAGTTATGTTCTCTACCTAATTGGAATTAGGTTGGGAAGGTTTATGTCCTGTTATAGAAGAATTACCCTGGCTTTGAGGTTTAAGAATCTATGAAAAAACCTCTCATCTTTTACCATTACATTTTCTTCTTTTATATATTTGTTACATAATGTTGTTGCCTTGTTCTGGGCAGGAATTGCCATTAACTTTGTATAGCATGTAGCAAAATAGAGCAGTGTCCTGGTCAAAGGACCTACGTTCTAGCTCAGTCAAAATGAGACAATAACAACGACATCATCTTGATTATAATTGCTTTATAATGATGTAATCTTTGAGGGCTATAGACATGGTGACCTCTAAGCCAAGTGGTAGCATGTATTTATTAACCTTTCTCCAAGAAGAAACAGGTCAATTTTATGTGACACATGATCCTCTGCCTTGTCAGTTTGAGTTTTTGTTCAGTGAAATGGCTTTTGGCAGCAGTGCGAAGAGTTACATGTAACATAACATTATTAAATAAATCTCAAGTGAGCGATTTGTGAACAAGTAGGAAGGCAGTCTCAAGATTCCCAAAACAAGGATTTTGAAAGCCTTGTTCTAGGGAGAACTGCATATCACTTGCCATAATTGGGAGCTTTGTTATTTTTCTGATTAGCATGATAAAAGCAATTTTCTTCATACCGCCTCTGCTATCAGAGAAAACAGAGCAACAGCTAAGTGCTAAGGGTTTGTGGTAAACATGCCTTGAAATTCAGAAAAAAAACATTATTGATAATTATTGCAGTTTTCTTCTCTTTCCTTATTCATTCTCTCTCTCTCTCTCTAGATGTAAGTATGTCTACATACATGCATATAGAGAAATATGTATTCTATACATTAATTTATTTAAATTGTATTCATTCTTCACTGAAATTTTAATTCTGCTAGGAAATGTAGATAATTAAGAAAAATACATGTTTTACTTTTTCCTGCAGAATGGAAATGGGAATTCTACCTAGTAGATTGCTAAGGATCTGGGATCATTGAAGCCCTGGAGTTTGGGCAGCTAGGGAACTGAAAGAATGAAAGCCAAGCTTTCCAACAGCCTACCAACCAAACTGCTCAGCAGCAGGTCAGTTAAGTTGGCAGGAAATCTATCATATACCCGTCTGTTTTGTTAGTAGAGTTCTGTTGGAAATCTCCCTTGTTCCCTTTGGAATGTAATCAAAATAAAAATGTTTATGTTCCCACAGAACTTTTCAGTCTTCCAGCAGAATACCATTGTCTGAACATAACTGACCTCTTCTCTTGCACTGTCATGATAGTCTGTTCTTCAGAAAGACATGTAGGTTTTGAAAGAAGCAATATCGGACACCTGGTGGGACTCTACCCATGACTGGACCACAGGATAGATGGCTATACCCTGTACAGGAGGGATCGAGTAGATAAAAGGAGCAGGGGTGTAGCTGTCTATGTTAAGGATAGCTACGTGTCCCTGCAAGCTGATGTGAGTGATGAGGGTGAACGACTGGAGACCCTCTGGGTTAAAATCCATGGGGAAAATGGTACAGGGGACACAGCAGTGGGAATCTACTACAGACAGCCCACCCAAAGTCAAGAGCTTGACCAGGAGTTTGCCCAGGAACTGGATGAGGATGCAAGCTCCAGGACTATGGTTGTCATGGGTGACTTCAATTACCCAGACATCTCGTGGGAGGATCACTCAGCAAAATCCAAGTGGTTGCAAAGCTTCCTATCATATGTGGATGACCTCTACTTGACTCAAGAAGTCTATGTGCCAACGAGAGGTAAGTGCTGCTCAACCTGATACTGGCTACTGGGGATGACCTAATCAGTGACCTAGTGATTGATGGGAAGCTAGTGACTATGAGCTGATCACCTTCACCATTCACTGCAAAGCTGGCAAGTCAGTCAGCAACACGGAAGTCCTTGACTTCAGGCAAGCTGACTTTGACAAGCTCAGGAGGCTTGTCAGTGAGGCCCTAAGGGACCACAACCCCAGGGGAAGGGGAGTTCAGGATGAATGGTTGCTCCTCAAGGGAGCAATCCTCAATGTACAAGCTAATTCTATTCCATCTCAGAGGAAAGGCAGCAAGAGGGCACAGCAAGCGCCTTGGGATCTAGCAGACCTCCTGAGGCTAAAAAGAAAGACCTACAAAGGATGAAGGATGGGATTCACCTTCAAGGAGGAATATTCTGCACTGGTCCAGTCCTGCAGAGAGCACACCAAGGCTGCAACTGAATTCCAACTAGCTTCAAGGATCAAGGACATAAAAAGTCCTTTTTCAGATATGAGGGGAGCTGGAGGAAAAGCAAGGGCAACATTGGAACCCTGCTGAACCAGATGGCAAAACTGACAACTGATGCCTAGGATAAAGCCTACCTATTAAATGGGTACTTTGTGTCGGTCTTTCATCAGTCCCATAGGATTTCCATGCCCACTATGGGACAAGGAGGTCCGGGTGAGGGAAATCCCCTGCCCTCCATCAATGCTGACCTCATGAAGGAATACCTTGAGAGGCTGGATACCTTCAAGTCAGCTGGCCCTGGCAATCTACACCCCAGGGTACTCAAGGAGCTGGACAGCATCATAGCCCAGCCTCTTGCACGGATCTTTGAAAACTCCTGGCACTCTGGTGTGGTGCTCAAAGACTGGAAATAGGCCAATGTGGTGCCGATCTTCAAGAAAGGGAGGAGAGTGGATCCGGCTAACTATAGGCCCATCAGCCTGACTTCTATCCTGGGGAAGATCTTAGAAAAGTTTATTAAGGAGGCCATCCTTAATGGCCTGAACAATGCCAACATCCTGAGGGATAGCCAGCATGGGTTTGTTGCGGATAGGTCTTCTTTGACCAATTTCATTTCCTTCTACGACCAGGTGACCTATCACCTGGACAAGAGAGGAGAGATTAATGTCATATAACTTCACATCAAAAAAGCCTTCTATCTGATATCTCATGATCACCTCTTGGCGAAACTGGCCAATTGTGGCCTTGGGTCCATGATCTGCTGGCTGGGAAATTGGCACCGTGGTCACACTCAGAGGGTAGTAATTGACAGAAGTCAATTGTCGTGGTGCCCTGTGACCAGTGGGGTCCCCCAAGGTTCTGTTCTTGGACCCATATTGTTCAACATCTTCATTAATGATGTGGACAT
>NW_017728949.1:33616592-33631406 GCF_001723895.1 Crocodylus porosus | reverse complement strand
AAACTACTGCAAGACTGTTTCAGGCTGGACATAAGGAAGAATTTCTTTACTGTCCAAGCCCCCAAGGTCTGGAATAACCTGCCATCGGAGGTGGTTCAAGCACCTACAATGAACACCTTCAAGAGTAGATTGGATGCTTATCGTGTTGAGGTCCTATGACCTCATCTGACTTCCTGCCCTTTGGGCAGGGGGCTGGACTCAATGATCTTCTGACGTCCCTTCCAGCCCTAATGTCTATGAAATCTATGAAATGCAAACTTTGAACATTCAAATTCTGTTCAGTAGTAATAAAATTACTCTTATGAACAAGCTCATTAAAGAGCTGTCAGAATAATTGCAATTGTTTTATGGGTCTTTTTATCTTAATCTATAATTAATCTTTAGGTTTTCACATTTGAAGGCATGAAAGATCTTATGCTAAAATCAGTTGCCCCAATATCCTGTTTTTATTCATTTTTCTCTTTTTTTTGAGAACTCATTGAAAATATCATGCATCACTCTTAACAGCTCTATGACAGCGTTTGCTAATGATCAAATTAAAAAAAATATATAAGAAAAGGACCAACAATGAAAGTGAAAATGCATTTATACAGTAAGTAATATCAACAGAAGTGTCCCAGATGGTGCTCCCTTGTAAATTTTGCTTTTCCAGGGATTAATTAGAAATTAATGACCATCCTCCTTCAATCCCTCCAAGGTTCCTGACAGAAAATCTTTTTAATGAGGCCTTTTGACTTTCTTTAAGTTTTTTGCTCCATATTTCAAATTTATTAATCATCTGGATCTACCGTTTTCCCATAGACATCAGGAGAGCAGTGGGTAAATAAGATGGTTTGTATTTAGGAATATTTGGTGGGTGTGACTAATGACATAATTGCAGTTATAGTTCAAAAACTATTGCAGTAGCATCACTTTCTATACTGAATATATATTTTTTAATTTAGTAGACTTTGATTGACTTAATGTAAATGCTAGGGAAATTATGTACACCCTTGAACTGAAATCCTGTGCTAGGTTCTGTTCCCTTTGTCTTCATAAAGCCATGGGAGCAAAGACTATGACAGTGATTAGAAGCTTCTAATTTTAGGTGAGAAGGATGTGAAAAGATTAAGGGTTTTTTTACAATGGAAGAGATGAAAGACAAAGAATAATAAATGACATGTAGCAGGCACTCCTATGTACTCTGTTAAAGATTACAGGAACAAGGTAGCATTCACTGAAACTAAAGGATTATGTCTAAAACACATATAATGAAGACATTATAACCCAACTCATAATTAACTTGAAGAATTATCTGCCATACTATATCATTGAATGAAAGAACAAGATTTGAAACAAAAGATTTAAACATTTATATAGATACTGAGAAGATTCACAGTTACATTTGATAAGATTAAAAGAGATAAGAAATAAACTGGCATACTTTAAAGAAAAAGTCAGTTTGTCTGTGTGTTTATTTCCTAATTGTCCCTTTAAGGAATAACCTGGCATTTCTCTAGCAAGTGTGGAGGACAACATTTTCAAAAGACTTTAAAAAGCTAATATCCCATTGTATCCATCTAGGTGTGTGTTAAACCACTTTTCTGATCACAGATTTTGTAAATGTGTGCATCTAACTTTTCAAATGAAAATGACATGTTTTGCAATGATTTTTTAGTAGATTTTTGGCATGTAAACCACTTATAATTGGTATGTAAAGTTTATGACAGTCTATAAAAATTGGCTTTGAAAGATGAATATAGAAATACATTTATGGATCTAAAACACTATATTAACAGATTTTAATCTTTTAAAATTGTAATAGCACTTCATTGTACTCAAAGGTGCTAATGATCATCACTCAATGTAGTATAATTAAAAAACTGATACTTGTTTAGTTAAGCTTCCCCCTCACCTAGAATCAAGGGCCTTATTACACAGTTAACCCCACCCTGCCAGCCCCCACTCCCCAGTTGGCCCAGATCAGGTTCACTACCCCTCCCTGTTCTCCCCTCCTCCTGCTGCTTACTTTTGGCTGCCCACACTATCCGTCCCAAGGCAGGGAGCAGCCAGAAGAGCAGCAGCCAGGCAGCAACAGCAGCAGCAGTGGCTAAGCAAACAGATTAACTCTTCTCTGCCTGCTCCCCCAAGACAGACAGCACAGGCAGTCAGAAGTAAATAATGCCTTGGTGGTGAGGGGAGGCAGGGGGGAGCCCTGAGGGGGAGCCCCAGGGGTGGGGGGTGGGACTGTGGGAGCCCCAGTGGGGCAAGGGGAAGGGAGGGGTGGGATTCTTACCTGTCAGTCTTCCAGTTCACCTGTTCCTCTGAAGAGTGACTGCTCCTAACTCAAGCTAGCACTAGCAGGGAGCATCTACAAGTGCAATTAATGCATATATATACAATTTGGAGCTTATATAGAGTTTATTTGTGCACAGCACATGGAGCCCATTTGGATTAGCCTGGGCTGGCAGAGGGCCCAGGGGGTCAGCCTGCCAGGCAAGGGCTGCTCTGATTTGGATCCATGTGCAGCAGAGGTGCTGGTTGAGACATGAAGGTGTTTCAACTTGGGGGCTGCCTCCCATCTAGCCCCATGCTGAAGCTCCTTCATGCCTCAGCAAGTATCCCTCCCCTGCACTGCCCATAGAGCCTGGTCAGAACAGACCTGGGCTTGCAAGGGCCCAGGGCTGCTCCACAGCAGCCTCCAGAGTAGCCTGTCAGCCCAGAGCTGCTCCAACCTGGCTCAGTGTGCTGTATAGGGGATGGCTGAGGCACGAGGGTCCTCCAGTGGGAGGCTAGCAAATAGCTCCCACACTGAAGCACCCTCATGCCCCATCACTGTCTAGACATGTGCCTTTGCACTTATGTTTAGTCAGATTGCCCTGCAGCGGCATTCATTAGTCTACTGTGATCTAATACGGTCGCACATGTAGATGGTGATCTTTTACTGTGGAGCTAATTAGTCAGTTCCACAGTAAACATCTTGTGTAGATGTGCCCATACTCATCAACATTTGTGTGGCTCATGCTGTAACATGTATCAAGGCCCTGAAACATCTGAAAGATAGCAGGAAGAGGGATAAATGAAGTCTTTTCAGAGAAGTATAAAAAATTAAATAACTGAAACATTACAATTTTAATAATTAGTGAAAGACTAACTTTTTAAACTCACACTAAAATATAGCATTCACTGTAACCAAAAGTATGAAATTGCTTTTTTAAGAGTATGAGTATAAGGAGTACAGAAATGTGTGGCTGCCCACAATGCAGATGTTCTTAATATGCATTGTCTCCCCAATGAATAAATTAAAGAAAGCAGTCCTCACAGTGTTCTAACCAATTTTTCTTACATTTTTAACATTGCTTTTCTATAGATAGCTAAAGAGGGGTAAGAATATGGAAAACTATGCATATAAAGGGATCTGTTCTATAGTAGGAGTTCATTAAGATGTGTGGATGTGCATGCATGTGATGGGTCCAACCGTTCTCTGAGCCCACCCAGGGTGGAGCACCCAGAGGGCTTGCAGTGAGTGGGCTCAAGGAGAAGTTGGATTAAGCCAGGTGCTGCCTCTGAACTGGTTCAGCACCCAGCATGCTAGCAGCCCACCTGGGTGGCCCTGGGGGGATGCCACCACTATGGAGAGAAGGCCCTTCACAGCTCAGGGGCCACACAGCCTGCTGGAAATTTGTCCCTCTAGCTGCAGGGAGGCTCTGCTGAAAAACAAAAAAAGATCAGGCCCCTCGCCACTTCTACCTTCTGGAGATGCCTTTTGAAGGCAGAAGTGATGAGGGGCCCAATCCTTTTTTCAGAGAAACATTCTTACCTCTCCCATGGCTGCTGCCCCGTCCCTACCCTGGAAAGGAAGCTGCAGCTCATGGGGACCCAGTCTAGCCCCCTACCTTCTCTCCCCTCCACCCCCACAAGACCCCACTCCTAGATCCATCCATGCCCTGTGACCTGGCTCTGTTCTTTGCAGGCTGTTTGCACAGGTTTGCACCCCTGTGGGTGGAAAGGTCAGATCCCTGGGGGCAGCAGAGGGAATTGGCTTGGTGCTAGAACTGATCTCTGGGCAGTAGAGTTCAGGGGTAGAAAGTCTGTCCACACAGAACAGGAGGGTGGAAGAGGGGACACTGCACCCTGGGGTACTGGAGGACAGCAACTTGTGGCCACTGCCCACATTAATGGGACACAAGCTGGGTAAGATGGATCAAAGATAAATCTTCACCTAGAGTGTGCTTAAAACTAGTTTCAGGTATTAATGTGTGGATAATCCAGAAGTTAAGTGCTCTAGGAGCTGTCTAAAATGTATGTGTAACGAGGCCCTCTGTAAAATGGGCAGGTCATACTTTTGTTTTAGTCCATGTTAAATTGTTTAGAAACAAACCCGATAGTTAATTGCAGCATGTGAAGAAATATTAATAGTAATAAACATGATAGCAAGTAAAATTGAAATTGAATGAAGTTCTGATAACATTGAACAATAAACAGGAAATGAAATTTGAATATGTCGTTTCATAGTGAAAGATGATGCACAAAAGCATTGCACAGTATGAGGATGAGCTATCTTGTCACTAGCAACCATATAGAAATAAACATGAGGTAAAACTGGTGACTTTTGTCTTTCTTAGAACTACTAGCTCCAATCCAATTTCAGTTCAGCAGGACTACAAAATGTCATGCCTTTTGCACACAACAGTGTACAGCTGAATGGGTCAGTAAAATAAAGGCAGATGGCAATGGATTAATTCTGTTTATTGCAATGCAGCTATTACAAGCTTCACTATTTCATTCAAACAGCTAAATGGTCTGAACAGTAATGATAATGTAAGCAAATCAATTAGAAATTTATGGAATTACAAGCAGAAACAAAATGCCAAATTGTAATGTTCTGGTTTATGTGTAAAGCTGTGCAAACTTCAACAGTTTTAACACAGAGATTTTCCTAATATCTGCTTTAGTTTCATTCTGAATTCTGGTAACAACAAAATCAGAATAACAAAACAAAATTGATTTTGTTTCTTTTTTTCCCTTCCTTTTTTTGTTTATTTTTAAATCAAAGTCAATCTCACATGATTTTGAGCTCAAATCAGGAATCCCCATGAATTTTTGCTTGTAACTCAGCACTGGCTCACAATAAATTCAATACCGGCTGGTATACAACTATGCTCATCTTAGCGTCAGGTTCCGGTTTGTAAATTTGATGTATTCTGCAAATGGCCCCAGGCCTGTTTGTATGTATATGCACTGTGCTCCTCTACTTGATGTTGACAATGCTACTCAGTGTGTGAGTTGATCTTTCTCTCTCTTCAGTGAAATGGATTACAAAGAGGCTGAAATTTCTGCTCTAACCTGGGAATAGTGAATATTTACTCTTTCAGTTCAGCTTGTAGAAATCTGTATTTTTGGATTTTATAGATTGTAAATCGTATTATGTAAGACAGTTTATCTGGCTATCCTGGTGCCTTGATTATGCATGTAGCAAAAAATCCATTTAGAAAACAAGATGTTATTTTCAATGTAGCAAAGATAAACATTACTATAAATAGCATACAGAGAAATCCAATTCTGAACAGATTTTGCAAGCTACTCTTCAGGTAATACAAGCACATAATGATACAGTATCAGCTCAGTAGATATCTGACATATATATAAAAAGCCCTGTTATATTGTTGGGAAAATGCAGAGATGTTAACATTGAAGGATCAGAAAGCTGGAGGTTTCATGCAGATGATGCAATGAACTAATTTGTGTAGTTGATGAATATGCATTACTGTTTCTTCATCAATCTGTCAAATCTTTCATTTTATTGCTTCTGGCTCTTCCTCCCTGTTTCCCCCTCTTTGTATCCCTCTTATTTGAACTTTCCCTGTTCCTTCTGAGTATGGCTTTCTCTCTTTACAATCTCCTTCCTCTATTTTGAGTTTCCAAATCACTGCTTTCCAACTCACCTTTTCAAGTTTCCCTGTCTCATTCCCAATGGTTTCATTTTTTAATTGGCCCTTCATATTTTCTCTTCCTTTCATCTGGCTCCTTGTATCCCTTACTTATAAGTTTCTTCCATTTCATATTGTTATGCTGCTCAAACTTCCCTTTTCATTCTCCCTAGCTATACTTCATTTCCTGGAACATTTTCCTCAACTTGCCTGCGCCTATGAGCATTTTTACATGTGCTCCAGAAGCAAAGGCTCCTGGGCGGGGAGGGGGGCAGAGAAGCTTTAATTAGAGTGGCTTTGAGAACCGCTCTAATTAAAGCACCCAGAGCATCTTATGTATAAGTGTCCCCTCGCTTCAGAATGGTGGTGGGGGGTCGGGGGAATACTTTATCTGAAGCTCATCTAACAAGCTGCTATTTAAAGTGCCCCTGTTGCCATTTTGAAGTGCAGGGCACTGATGCACAAGACATGGAGGCTGGTTAGAGCATGGTACTTACCACACTCCAGGAGACTTGATTCATTGAGTCTGCGCTGACATGCTGTAATTACAATGCTTCAGAGCAACGTCCCAGCTCATGTGACCAATGCCCCACATCACATCAGCTGGTGTTACTTTGGTCTTTAATATTATGGATTATTTGATGATTAGGCTTGGGGTCCATTGTAAGACTACTAGCCAGAAGTGAGACTGACAGGTTAAACTAAATCCCTCCCTCCCTCCCCCCACACACGCTATTAAAGACCTTTAATTGCCCCCACCCCAGGATTGGATATCACATGCAAAATGTCTAAGAGTGTCTTGTCACCTTACAACTCTGTATCAATGTGATTAGCATGTGCAAAGTCTTATTAATATTTCTCTGCATAGCATCACATTACAATGTTTTCAGTCCCTTTACCCTAGACTAATATATGCTGCAAGGTCTAGATGGCATCAACATGTATCAACTATGTTCCATGTAGCTACCATACGTAGGGTCCTACATTTACTTCAATCTCTGCAAAGCCATGTAAATAACTAATTTGTAACATTCACTATAAAGATTTAAATTTATTCATATAATATGGAAACTACTTCTTTCCTGACTGGGAGAATTAAAAGGCTGCATGATAATTTGGAGGTGATCCGTGGAAGTCCTAAAGAGAACAAGTGGGTCGGCTGTTGAGTTTCCAAAGATTTAGTTTCTTTTCTTTTTTTTTTTTCTTCTTTTTTTTCTCTTCTGTTTCCTGTCTCTGGTTGTTTTTAGAGTATATTGACTCCTGTCTCAAGTCAGGGTGCATTTATTCGCAATAGGAGTGCCAGTGAAATTGTATTTTATTGAAAAATCTTTGTGTTGCTTATAAGATGACTGCATTTCTCATAGATTACATTATTAAATATAAGGCTGCATTTATTCTGTGACTGGCACCTTTCTTCTTGCACACTGATTGAGTATTTAAGCATAAATATTGGCTGTTTAGCTTAATCTAATATGAGAATGTTCAGTGTGAAAATAGCTTGTATATAACCTGTATATACTTTATACATGATCACCCTAGTGTGAAATCCAGTAAGAAAATGCTGAAAGATAAATGGCACATTTCTGTCTACCATTTTCTGCCATACCAATTTTATCTGAGTGTTCCTCTAGTATTAGCTATTTGTTGCTGCTTGTGTTGTCAGGAGGCTAAATCCACGAAAAGACTTAAGTGCCTATAAATTTAACACAATAGAATTTAAAACCCAGAGTGAAATGACTGTTCTCCTTATAAAATGTGCGGGGAAAGTCAGAGATCTTGGAAGGATGATTTGAAAAATCCCTACACTGAGTAAGTAACCTTTGAGAACTAGTACTTTGGGGAGTTCTCTCCCTTTAAGGGGTTGAATCTTGGCTGTAAACAGATGCCTCCATCCACTCAAGATTCAGAGCTGGAACCCCACCACTAAGGGTAGGTGCCAACCCTTGGTTCATTCTTTTAATGAACTGAGCATAAAATATATTTTCTCTCAAAATGTAACTGGAGGTATTGGTGATGGCAGTAGAAGCACTGTTCTTTTATACAATACCCCAATGATTAAAGCAGTAGTCCATAAAGTGGGAATCCTGAATTCTAGGCTTTTCCCCTTGCAGTGACACAAACCTTCATCTCCCACCTCAAAAGAGAATTCGCTAACATCCAGGCTATAGAATAGTTTAGAGGAGTACTCTCTACCTCTTCTGTTGAAGTTTCTCAACTATTCAGAAAGAAATGCAAGATTCAAGGGGCCAGCACAAGAAAGAGTCTAGTGGTTGTGTCACACATCTTGGAGAAAGGAGTCCTAGGTAGGGAATGGAACTGCCAGTTCCTTTTACTATTCTGGCATGTTTTTAAAAATACAATAGCTGTGAATACATTTTGTGGGAAGCCAAATCTGGGTAGGCTGCATTAGGATTGCTCAGAGAATGTCTACCAGATCAGGTCTTTCTGGGATTTGGTCATCTTCCCACCTAATTTCTGAATCCTAAGGAGGCTTAGGCAGGAGCCTATTCCATTTATTAGGGGACTAACTGGGTATATCTACATGAGATGCCTTACTGCAGAGTTGACTAACTCCACAGTAAAGTGTCACCATTTGCACATACACCCCTACTACACTGGAATAAATTAATTAATTCTGCCATAGTATAGTAGCACCCAACATAAGTACTATCCTACAGCAGAGTTATGTGCCCTGCCACAACGCATGACCCAGCCAGCCACTTTACAGCATATTAAGCCTGGGGGGAGCAGCTCATGGTAGGCAGGCTGACCACCCCCCCTCCCCAACCTCCTGCTAGCTGGGGTTGGGGCTGCGCCATCCTGGCTCCATGTTCTGCAATCCCAGGTGCACATGTAAATGCTGTACCCAGCAGCAATAAACTCTAAACTCCAGCACAAACTGCACCACGATTTATCACTTTGCATTAATATTATGCATAGACACTCCCACTGTAATCCTTTTCCATACTTCTCAACTCTCTGAAAAGAAAGTAATGTAAATGCATCTTCCTCTCCCTCCTCATCATCAATAATCCTAACATAGTCTTAAGGGTAAAATGAAGGCACATTACAAACTTAGGCACATTAATGCTTTGTCAGTAACTTGAGAAGTTACTCAAGTTTACTTAGGCACTCAGATGCTGAATAGAATCTGGCCTAACATGGATGCCTGCTCAGCACAGATGTAGAACTGTAAATCTAGGTACCTAGGAAGTTTTGAGATCAAGCAGGGAGGAAGTTAATAAATTTTACATGGCTGAAGGGTTAGGCAGCTTACTAAGAAGTCTTTTGGATTTCTACTTTGGACTCAGAAGCTGGGGCAGAGCACAGTTGGGGTACTCACCATGTGAGTTGGACTGCAACAAGCTGGAGAAGAGCCAGCAGTGAAGGCAGCTGGGAGACACCTCAAGGGTAATTTTTTTAAAGGGGGAAGGTGTGTGGCAGAGCACCAGTCAGGTGCTCGCCACTCTGGGGCTGTTACAAGCTCCTTGGGAGCTTGCTTGTGGAGCAACAATGAAAAGCCTCCCCCAGGAACCATGTTAAGGGGGAAGGTGGGTGGCAGAGTACATCTGGTGTCTGCCACTTAAAGAGCTGGCAGCAGGTGCTGCCCCAGCTCTCATGAATAACCATCTTAGATCCAGGCCAGTAGAGCTGTGGGCAGCAGTTTGCTGCCAGACGCAAAGGAAGGAACATTTCCTGGTGAAGCTGTTGCTCCTGCAACAACTAGGAGGTAAGGGCAGGAGCTTATGGGGTGGCTTAGAGGCTCCTGGTCCTGAGCATGTGTGGAAACTGCACCCTGATGGGCAGCCCCTGGTGGGGCTCCTAATGGTATGGGAGCCCCCAGGAAATGCAAGGCCAGTTACCTCCCTGGTGAAAGATGAGGAGAGGTCCCTTAACCCCAGGCCCTGCCTTCAGGTGGACTACCTAACATCAGAGGCAGTAGAGGACCAGCCATGGGATAGGCAGGGTGAATGTGGCCCCAGGGGAAGAAGGGGTGGTATGAGTGAGGCCCAGGGAGGGCAGTAGGAAAGAAAGCCAGTGGAGTGAGAGAGGCCTCAGTGAGAAGGAGGTGGTACGAGTGTCACCCATAACAGGGCAGAACATGAGAGGGCTAACACTGTGCTGAGTTGGGCCTGGCCTCAAACTGAAGCAGAGCACAGCTGTTGCAAACATCTGTGAAGCATGGGACATGTTAAGGCATGGTAGGAGTTATGTACTTTTGGCCCTTAGTTATTAGGGTCCTCAAAGTGCAGCCTCCTTCCTAATTACCAAATAATTACTTAACAGCAAGGCATGGCAGGAGACAGAGGTGGGCAGCATGCCCAGAGGTGGTGGAAGAGCAGCACTGTGGCTGGTTAGGGGCCTTCTACCTCTCCCCAGAAGCCAAAAAGTCTATTTACATCTTTTTGGATCTTGTCCACAGTGCCTATGAATCCTATAGTTCTGATGTATTTTTCCATGCCTGAGATTCAATTTTATTCTTTCCTGGTGTTGATATAAAAAATAAGGTAAAAATTGATGTTTAGCATAAATTATTTAAGCAATTAACTTTTGTGTTCTTCTTCAGTGGGCAATCTCACTCTTAAGTACAATTTTACCAGGAACACGAAGTAACGCAGAAGATTAATTTTGTTTTATACACCTGATGCATTAAATGTCTCCAATACTGAAAGTACTAAATGCTTCATGGTGAAATTTAACTAGCTCTATACATGGGGAAGGATTTTTCTCAATAGTGGTTCCTAAGAAATGCTAAAAAAGTGTATTCTCTCACCTAAGGCACCTCTCAAAGCAATTGATTTGTTTAATTTCCCTCAGTACTAATATTCATTTTCTAACTTTTATTCTAATTCTGACTTTACTAGTTTCAATTTGCATCTCTTTTAGTGTCATTTTTGGTGATGATGCAATTCAAATAATAATGAGGGTTCAGTGGGTTGATTGGATGAGGAAAGTTTGTGAAGTACAGGAAGACATATTTGTAGAAGGCAGATGTGTAGAGCTGTTTAGTGTTTATAGATGCGCTGTTTTGAAAGTTATATCTAACAAGACGGTTGGTATAAGAGGAGATAGAAAAGATTTCAGCATGACAATTATAAACCAGAAGGTGCTTCCTGTAAATATAAAGTATATCCTAAGTAAAACTCTGGCTTGAGTAGAATTTGGGCTTTTTTCCCAGTTATTGAGCCCTGCATGTTTCTCATCCTATAAACAGGTACCAAATTGAACTCATCAACTAAATATTCACATTTTAAAGTATTCAAAAGATTAGTTTCCTAGAATAGCATTGTAATTGAAGTGCTTAACAGACTACATAAATGTAGGCTTTTTCTCCATACTATTCTTGCATGAAGTTGGGTTTTAAAGCATGAATTCTTAATAAATTAATCAGCTTTCCCCAGCAAAAGCAAACAGAATTTCCTCCCTGACTTCAATGCATATTTTAAATGAAATGGGTTGGGGGAGGGGAAAAGTCTATAGTTCTGATGGCCTAATTTAATTCCTGGATAATTCCAAATCCTTGAAATTAAAAATCTAGCATCCGTCAAAGAAATATTGCAGTTCAAAGTGTTTTCTGAGTTTACTTTTGAGACTATGCTGAAATAGTACATGTGAGACAATTACTGTAGTTGCTAGTCTGGTGTGTTATTGCTACATAGATGGGTCTAAATGAAAATTGAAACTTTGCAACCTTGCTTCTTGTCTATTTGTGGTTCTGTTGTATCTGATCAGTTGACACGTAAGCCTCCATGTCTCTTAACCGTTTTCTTTGCTGCACTGAGATAAACAACATTATATTGGATGCAAATTAATTGATGGACCCTTTAGGATTTAATGATTTGTTTCATCTGTGTTTCAATTTATTTTATTGTCATGGAGCCATTTTTCCTATCCATCTGATAACAATGGCGTACAGAAACACTGAACAATACACTTTTCTATCAGTAAAATAACAAAACGAACTGTATGCTAGGTCCTACAAAGTGCACAACATATCTATAACTGAAATCTCTTAATACACTCATGGGCCACATCCAGATGAGTGCAGCCATGCAGTATGCAGCACTGCAGACACCACATACCACACATTCAGCTGTTCTCTATGCTGCAAGGGAGCTGTGTGGGAGAGGTTCTTTGACCCCTTGATATGCACAGGGCTTGTACTTTAGGCATTCCCCAGGGACAGTTAGCAGTGGCACAAGGTGTCCTGCTACTAGTTGTCCCCAGGGAAACAGATGTCCACACTCATGTGGATGTGTGGCCATGGGTTGCAATCTTGCTCTATTTTTTTTAATAGATGCAATCACTTTTGATCCTCATATTTGGTATAATGCTGACCCTGGAAACAATGAAGTACTTAAGTAATTTTGCTCACATAATTATGATCAGTGCACAGATGTCCATAGGACTGAGTCCCATATGTCTTGAAATCTAGTAGACTGATGCTGATCCATGCTTCTGCCTAAACTGCTGTCTCTTGCTATCGAGTAGAAGCAGCAGAGTTGGAATTGAGTTCAATTAATTCCAAGTGCTGCATCAAGATTATTTACTCAGATGAAATTCAGCCATCACATCATTTCTGAACTCTAATTCATACTCTCTATCCCTGTGGCATTTTATATTGGCTTCAACATTTTGCTGTCAAATATTCCTTTTTACTATGTGGTTTTGTGTGTTGCATTTATATTTCTTATCTATTCTTTTTACTATTAGGTGATTCAGTACTATATGTACTATCCTGTTTACTACTTACTGTGTGTTTCATCTACAGAAAACTAGTTATTATATCCAATATTCCAGGAATTAGTATGGTGCAAAAACAGAAATGAATAGATAACTGCTGTTAATGATATCATGCAGACCTAGAATGGAAGAAGGTGCTTGATCTTCAATTATGAAAGCATTCCACATTTTGTTTACAAAAGGACATTTCATGTTTATAATTGATAGGTCTTAATAATGTACATATTGAGAGCTAAAAAAGTAAATAGTTTTCAAATGGGGCAGTAGTATTCTCATACGGACAAAAAATAATGATGACATTTACCATGCAGTGTATAAATGATGTTTGAATAGCATGACTCTCATTTATTTTGTCCAACTAAACTATCTATTACAGAGTTTTTGTTCTTCTCCAAATCAGTGTGTAAACCAGAAGCTAGTTTCTATCTCTTGCTGTTCTTCAGGCTTTTGTGAGTCATTGGCTATATCACTTAAATTCTCTTTTGCCTTATTTTTCCAAATGAGAATGTAGATGATGATAATTCTTATTTTTGTGAAGCTTAATTAATAGTTTGTAAAACTTGTTAAGATAATTACATAGAAAGGCATTATAGAAATGCAATATTATTTTATTGTTACCATGACACTTTAATATTGGGCAAGTCTCTCATTGTTCACAAATAGACCATGAATGTTAGATATCTGGTATAAAGTTAGTAATGTTTTGTGTGGTGTACCCTTCACTGAAGCAGTGCCAACAACATTTGCAGATCACTGTACATTTGAACTTTTAGAAAAGTGGATTTGCTTTGTTTGTAGTACTGCATAAGCTTTAAAAAAAAAAAAAACTTTCAAAATTACCCTGTACAAAAGAGTCTTTTCTACATTGAATATTTGTGAAGCTTAAACTGCAAAAGAAAACCTGAGTTAAAAACAAGAAGCAGTAGCATGGAATGACCTTTAAATTTATTCCTAATCATATTACTATTCCTGTGGCATAACAATAGAATGCTGGAAAAATAAAATTGCAGGACGTAAACCTCAGGTGTCAACTTGTCACCATGTTACATTTAAAGTAGTTATTAAAATCATTATGCTATCAACCTGTGAAGTTTTGATACACCAAATATAGTAACCTGGCTTAATTGCTCACCATTTTACAGCGAGTGAAAGAAAAAGAGAGGGGGAGGAGGGAGGGAAGAAAACTGCGTTTGCAAGTTACCCTCAAAGGCCTTTTTCCCCATCAGAATGCAACACACGCGCATAAAAATCTGGTGCTCAGCATGAATGTAGAATAAATTAAAAATAATTTGTACAATCAGCTCTCAGTCCTTGAATATAGAACATAATGCTATAGATGTAGCTGCTTACCTGTCTCGATAGTTTAAAATAAAGAGTCTTATTGAGATCTTCCAGTAATATAAGTACAATGCATGTTGTCATGACTTTGTGGCTCTAATAATGATATTAACATTGCTTTTCTCATGGGGAATTAAATGAAATTAAAATGAAAGTTGATGTCCTACAAGAATGTTAATGAGACTAAGGGCCAAGTGGAAGTTTCTGATCTCTTTCAGTGTAACATAGGACATATGAAGACATAGGATATAAGATATTTGTTAGAATAATTGGACAAATAGATATCCCTTTCTGAGATACCTGATCCAGTGTAAGTGACAGCTGTACATTCAGACTGAATTCTGCTGGTAAGGTGGCACCAGAGGTCACTTAATTACATTGGTGCAAGTTGCAGACTCTACTAGTGTTTTTGGTACTGCTGAGCAAGAATTGAAGTGCTTCAACACAACAATTCTTGGCAGATCTTCTTGTGCTCCTACTAAAGCTTCTGGTATGAAGGACATGGCACAAATGAAGATAGTGGGTTCATCTATATGAAATGCTTTATTGCACATTAGACTAAGCTAATGCACAGTGAAGTGTCACCATGTACACAAGCTTAGGAATTACTGCATAGTAGATTAGTCTAATGCACCATTTTCTACCATAGATTCAGGTACTAGAAAGCAGTACATTAAACTAATGCATCTAAGTACAAATTGCTCCTGGCCAACCTAGGCAGCAGAGGGCCACATGGGGTGAGAAGAATTTCCCTGGCTTGGTGGGATGCTGCTTTGGCAGCTGGGACAGCTCTCTCCCACCCCATGGAAATCAAGACAAGCCC
>NW_017728949.1:33605738-33615525 GCF_001723895.1 Crocodylus porosus | reverse complement strand
ATTAATCACAACAAACAATGCATGAATGGATGCTTGGCACTACCACAAAATGGTGGTGTGACATCATGCTGCACTAGAAGAGGTGAGCTTAGCAAATCAGTTCCAAGTGGCTTGTCTGAAGATGTATAAAGAACCTGCTGGTGCTACTGCCTTCACTCATAAAAGTAGGAAATGTCCCTTGTTGCCCTCCAATTATTTTTTTGACTTTGGAAAATGGCTGATCCTCCTTTTACTTTCCCTAGTTAGAACCACAGTGTTCCAAGCCAATATTTATAGTCAGTTATGTCCACGTGTGTGTGCATAGTCTAATGTGCAGTATATATATGCTGTAATATTTTGATCTTCTCCTGTCACAGGTACATAACTGATAACCATTTCACAGACACATAGGGAAGTGATAGACTATCCATTTTTAAATGCTGAAGGCCCATTCCACAAATGTACCTGAGCTGGGCTAGACTTGCCTTAAGCAAGGATTGTGCAAATAGAGTTGATATTACTCCACAATATTGCATATAGCAATTCTGGTGCCTGTTGGCCCTACTTTAGGTAGGAAGGTTAGAGTGTTGTTGTAGGCAAAAAATGGTGCAGGAAATGAGCAAGGAGCACAGTGTTTTTTAATTTATACCCTTTATTGAACTAACTGTATGTTTGGGAAAGTAGTTAGATGAGCTTTCACGTGCAAAGTGCCCTTCTTCATTGTGCCAAAAAGCATGTCTAACATTCATTTTAAGTAGGAATGGCTTATTATGAAGGTTCCTGATGTACTACTTACATGGTTGTATGCCAGTAATGGTTTGGGTGGTAGAGTTGAATACACTAGCCTTATGATCAAAGTGGATTCCTTTTTGTGTCTAAAGGTTAGCTGCTGTAGGTCCTATTGGACTTACCAAAACAGAATTCATCCCTGAATATATTAATTTATTTTTGCATTGAAGTACTGCCTAAGGACTCTTATTGACCTAGGAGTCTATCCTACTGGGTAAAGTAAAAGTAACAAGGCATATCAAGGTTGGGAATGGGAAGTGATGGCTTTTGGGAATGGGAAGTGGTGGCTTTTGCTCCAGGTCAGTGTAAAATCCAAGGCTAGAACTCTGTTTGCTAATGCTTCACCCACTGTGCAGACCACTATACCACATTGTCTGTTAAAACACCACAGATGTATTGAAAATTATTCACTGTACTCTTTCATTTGAACTTCTGAGTAAATTTTTGGATTTGAGAACATGCTATGTTAGGTATTAGTGGCATAACATGGTTGATGTGTTAGTGCCTGGCAGCATTTTGCTTAGAGTGACAGCGTTGTAACATGGTAACTTTAAATATGCATTAAGAATCCTTAAATCATGAGTGTCCACATACTAGGGCAGAAAAAAACGTGATAAGGGCCTTCTGAGCAGTTTAGAGATGATCTTTTTCCATTGAAGATGATCTCTAACTGGTTTTGGGCAGCTTGTATTACACTTATGTGTGACTGTTCCACAGGCCCAAAACGAATTCGGAGAGGTTCTCTAGCACAGTGGTTCTCAACCTGTTCTGTACTAGGGCCTATTTGCCAAGATTGACTTGTCCCAACCTGCAGTTTCCTGCCCCTCTGAGCCCTGCTGCAGGGGACCCCCAGCCACCTCTATCCCATTCGGACCAGGGCATAAGCAGTGAGTAAGGCCCCTGCATGTAGGGGCATTTCTTCATGCTAGGCACATAGCTCCCCACTATGAAGGACTGCCTCTGTCTCTCTTTCCCCTGCTGAAGGTCCAGGCATCTTCTCCCCCCATTCCCTCTACCCCACCACAGCCCTGTGCCCAGTCACTATCCCTAGCACTGGCACATGCGCACACACATGAGCACATGTGCCCCCACACCGCCCCCAGATCTCTGGATATTCCCTTGGACTTCCAACCTTTGGTCCCCATTCACTTATCTGCATCCAGCAGCTGGGGCTGCTCCCACAACCTGGCCTCACTCTATGCTGGCCAAGTGTGTCTGCATGCACAGACACACATGCTCTTGCTGCCTTCAATCATCACAAACAGCCACTTGCAGGCTGGAACACTGCCAGCCTGCAAGGGGAAATCTGTGCTTTCATGATTTTTTCCGGGATCCTGCTCGCAATCCTTTCAAATATTCTTGTGACCCACTTTTGGGTTGTGACCCACTGGTTGAGAAATGCTGCTCTAGCATCCTAGGAGACACCACTCCCAGGTGCTCAATCTTCCTTCACAATGACAATGGGGGAGTGTCTAAAGGTAAAAATCCCCCCCCCCTTCTCCTCTCCCATTTTGGGTTCCCCCCACCCTCAGGACTCCCCTCTTCACCTTATGACCCACGTCCTGGTCTCCCACTCTGTCTGCTAGTGTTCCTCCTCTACCCCCCACCCAGCCTTTGTGGCTCACCCATGCCCCCGTGTCCCCCAGCTCACCTGTGGCTGCTGGCTCTGTCCTGGGGGAGCAAGAAGGAAAGGGAACCTACCTGCCCACCTCTGCCCCCACTCTCTGGACTGGGCTCATTCTGTATACCAGAAGTGGCCTAGATGGTGGCAGTGAGGTGGAGAAATTCCTCTTCCCTGGTTGCTCGTCTGGACAACCACTAGCAGCCACAGGTAAATTGGGGGATGTGGGGAGCAGGGATGAACCAAAGGAGCAGGGGAGAACCCCAAAGGGTGACAGAGGGGGAGCCCAAGGGAATGGGGAACAAGGGGGGGAAGGCAGAGGACCCATCCAGGCCAGTGAGAATAGGGGGTCATGGAGACCCAGAATACAGGCAGGCAGGGGCTAGTTGGCCCAATGGGAGCATACCAGCTCCTGTCTATGCATGAATCCGGGCCACCTACCCTGCCTCTGAGAGCAGGTCAGGGTAATGCATGCTACAGGAGCATTTAACTCTTAACATGCAGCTGCTCCAAAGCTCTTACTTGTGCTATAACTGTAAAGTCTAACCATACTCCAAGACTATCTATAAAGGTTTTAGAGAGCAAGTCATCCAAAGAAACTCTTACATCATATTTAAGAGGAAAATCTACTTCACTTGCAGATATCCCAACTTTTCTACTTATTTTCTCTTCATGGTACTGGATCCATAGGACACATTCACTGCTTCATCTGTCAACGTTTTTGTTCAGGGGTTCATGCTTTCTTCTTGAGCATGCTACAGTTTTCTTCTTGAGTGTGCAGTAGATATCTCCTTTTGATTCTGGTACTTGCCAACAATTACCAAAATCTTGTAGTTTTGAGAAAAACAAGAAAATCATACTCTTTTACTACAATTTAGTATTTTATATTAATGTAAAGGTAGGTTTAATTGAAAACAGGTATGGCTTTAGCAGGGATTCAGATACAATGAGGATGGGCACAGGATCAGAACACAAATAGGACAGAATTGATATTGAAATGAATTTTTCTGGACAAAAAATAACATCGTTATCATGGCATACACATTCCCAAAACATATATACAAACTTTATAAACCTATTCAATGAAAAAAGAACCAATGATGTATATTCATAACATGGAGATAATACTATGAGTGAGCCATCAAGGATTTCTTCTTCCACATTTGAAAAAAATTACCTAATCATTAAAAAATGATTTCATAAGTCTTTTTTTTAGATCTTTTCTACATGTTATTGTGTCAAAAGTTCAGGATATTTACAGTTAAGGTGAGGAGAAAAAAACAGACACACATTAAGAGTACAGTTATTGTTAATATACGTTAACCTTGAGATTAATGCTGGCTCTCCCGATTGGTGTCTTCAAAATCACATCACTCTGAAATTTAAACAGTGTGTTATGTGTGTATCTGAAATTATACAACCTAATTGTTCTTGGGGGCACAGGCTCTCATTCTCTGTTTGTACAGAGCACAATGGAGCCCTTTTCTTATTGACCCTTAGGTTCTCATTGTGTAATTCAGGTAGCACCTATTTGTCTGCAAAACAGGAAATGTAATTGCCCCACTATAGATTTAAACTGTGAGATAATGTATTTCTTTTACCATCTGACACTGTTTTAGGAAGGCTGGTTTTCAAAAATGCATATGAATATCTGCCACCGTTAAAAAATTGCCCTTTAACTCTCAATTGATCTGAAACTTGCTTTCTTAGAAAAAATACTTTGAAGATTTTTTTTTGATTACAGGAAAAGGATAAGAGGAAATCTTACCCATCCTTTCTGCAAACTAATAAAGTTTTGCCATCTACACATTTATTATCTGCAAGTTTGTGTCTGCACATGATCGGCAGCTATGCCATAGCAGCGCACTCCCTGGGCAGAGTGTGTTGCTATGGCAATCTAGTGGCAAAATTTATCTGTGCAGCGCATGCACAGCACAGTTACCGCCTGCACTGCACCATGCAACATCACCATATTGCAAGGTGTAGATATACCCAATAATATTAAATGTGAAAAAGTTGACATAATTTGTATTAGCTATCTAGAAACAACTTTCAAATATGTTTACTGAGGCCATGTCTTTTTTGTGATGCTGACAACACGGGAACCTGAGACTACTGCCCAGTAGCATTGCACCATACTTTCTGCCATGCAACCTTACTGCGGAGTATTCATGGGCTTAGTCATGCTCAGTCAGCATCTTGTGTAGGCGTGGCCTGACTGTTTATGGGGAGATGAATTAGATATATTTTAATGATGTAACTAGGAACAAAATTTTACTTTAGACTTGCAGTTCTGCCTAACACCTGCTCTTTTGTAAATTACTGAAAACTAGAAATTATGTTTAAGTTCTGATGATGGGTTAAATTTCAACAAATTCATCCAATGGTCATTTTGAAGACAGAAGTTGACAGATCACATTCAGTCACAAGCAGGGAGAAACTTTTCAGTTTCCTGAGAAAGAAGGAGGCCCTACAGAGGGGAATGTTTCAATAGATATATAGTTTGTTTGGGAGAGCCTTGTCAATACACAGTCACTGTGATTCTAAATTTGAAAAAATAGAATTACTAAGTTTTAGCCTCTAAATCAATCTAATTTTTCAATTCTAACATTTTCAGAGGCTTTTAAAGTGATGTAGGGCCCGATTTCCGAAAAAATATTTTTATGTTTACAGGTTCAGGAACCTACTGGAAATTTCAAAAGTGGTTAAGCAGTGAGGCTTATGTGTCAAACTTTCATAAGTGTTTTGAAGATCCCACAAGGTGCTTATTTTCTTTTGAAAATTTGTCCTTTAGGACATGGCTATGTGCATCAGTTAGTACAAGGTGAGGGAAGTTGGGGTTTTACTAGGCATCAGCTACTCTGTGGTACCTGCCAGTGAAAATGTTCATATCACAGTTAGCTAAAGCAACCTGCAATAACTAGACCCTCACTGAAACATGGGCAAGAGCATTCTCATGTGCAGTTGCCACAGCTTATGAACAGTCAAACCTCATCCTCTTTTGCATTGCAGTAACTTGCTCATATGCCTATGTCTTTAGGTATCCATCACTTTTCAAAGAAATTTAGGTTCCTCAGCACTTTCGAAATTAAGGCTTAGAGATTTTTAGACATTCACAGAAAAAAAGGTAATGGCATAATTGAATATTATCAGTTTTCATTTTCTAGTTAATTTTGTATTCTTGATGCATAAGCTGTGTGTAATGTGATATTGATGAAAGGCATCACAAAACATGCTTGCTTTAGGGCAAAAATGTTCTCTTTAAATGACATTATCTATTTCTAAAGCCTCAGTAACGTTTCAAGATGCTTCTCTCTTTTTTTTTCTTAAGAATCATTGATTACAAGTGGCTATAAATAAATCAGTAGAGTTGAATATAATATGGCTGGCTAAGGCAAACAGGAAAAAATTATTATGTACCTGCATGCTACCTTACTATGTATTTCTGAATAGGCAATTCCTCCTCATCTCATTATTCCCATTGCTAGAGATGATAGCCCTCTCTGCTCAGCTTATACTAAGGTCAAGGACATCAAACAGAGGGGCACTCAGAACTGAATTGGATACTGTACTAATTCTGAACTCCATTATGCAAGCCTATTGGTTCAGCTGAGACTGGAGTGAAGGGAAAAAACTATAAAACAAAGAAACTTGGCAACCGGAATGCTAGTAAATCAAACATCCCAGACCACTGAAATAGACACAGAGTCATGAACATGGATTTCAAAACTGTAGTACTTGTTATGTATATCTACTATTTTTCATATGCATCTATTTTTCCATCTTTGTGTATTAATGAAAGATTGTCAGATGATCAGTTGCACACACCATTAATTCCAGTATTCAAACATAAAATGGCATTGAGATCCAGAAATATGTTATACCTCACCTTGTTTCAGAAACATACAAGCATTGAGCAACAGAAATTAAAAATGCCTCATAATAGGCCTTTGCTAAGGCTCTATTGTCACTTTGAATCTTCCATCAAAATAAGCTAAACTAAATAAGTCCTTACTCAATCTGACACTGGAATATTTTATTCATAGATATTCTTAAAGCACCTGATCCTGCAGCTATTCACTTAAGTGTGTCAGTGGAAGCTGAAAGAGTCTTACTGGCAAGGAAAGTTACTTTTACAAGGCTTACGTTATCTGTTAGTATTTTTAACTGCGTACCACTGGTTACCAGAACTGGTTGTTGGTGGTGTAGCTCTGTACTTCTAGGTTAGGAGTGAAGAGTGTCTTGAAAAGAATATTCTAATACATTTGAATTCTTCCCTGGATAGCCGAACATCTTAGCTGTAGAAACAGAAATGGTGTTCACTCTAATTTCACTGTAAAAACCAGATTTTGAGAGGTCTGAATTATATACATCACAGAATTCTGGTACTTAAAAAGAACTTTATCCTTACAATTTGCAAAACTCATTGGTCTTGCCAGTGAGATATGACTGACCATCTGGGCAAATATTCTGGGACATTGAACATGAAGGGAATTTCCAATTCAAAATGGTTTTAAAAGTTTTACCTTTTGAATTTTTGCTTTTATAGAGAAGTTCTATAGCATCCAATAATGTTTCATATAAAATACGGTAATAAAATAAGATGTAAAAGAAAATAAAACCTATGTGAGGGGTTTGTCATCCCAGAGATCCTACATTTTAATAGGTTAGAATTATCTATTAAATTATTTAAAACTTTTCTAGTCCAGAAGCATAGTATCTACAGTTTATTAGTATTCCTATTCCACCATAATGCCTGTTAGGAATGGCTTTACTTGACACTGAAACTGGATGAAAGTCTCTGAGAAGTAATGACTGCCCACCCAGTGTAACTAAACTATGAAAGAAAAAAAAGTAAATTCTGTTACACTGTTACAAATAAATGAAAATTACCTTCACGGACCAGAAGAAAAATGAGAGATAGGGAGAGAGATGATCCTCTTTATTTAAACCGATTTGAATGCTGATAAAAAATGGCAGCGAGTCTTGCCTATGTGGAAGTACATTTAAGACCATAATAAAACAGGCATAGTCCTTTTACCTTCAAAAGTCATAAAAATAAATCATTTTAAGTAGCAGTAGGTAATTGACCTTTAGTTCATCTTTAGTTCATGCTGGTTTTTTTAGTTATGATTCTCTGTAGGGGTTTTTTTTGTGGTTTTTTAATTTTTTTAAAATTTTTTTTGGGGGGGGAAGGGGGGTTGACAGCTTAATGAAAAAGTGACAGACACATTTAGCATAATTTTCCTACATGAAAATCCTCACAATCTCCTTCATTGTTCATGGAAATTTTGTGTGTGATGTATGTTTACACATGTGTATGCTTTCCCTTAGGCTATAATACAAATAGCAGAACTGGATAGAAAAAACATCTATTTATAACCAATGCTGTGATGAGAATAAATGCTTTGTGTTAAAACCGCTGCATATAGTTGAGGTTGAACTGCTGAAATCAGAGCTTATTTTCACATTGTTACATGTTTAAATTAAAGTAAATATTCACATATTTCACCTGACATTATGGATTCTTAAGAGCAGTTTTTATATGAAAATATTTTAAAATATCTTTTCATTCAATATTGCTAGCTTAGATCAAACTAAACTTGAAACCAATGGAGTAAACTTTCCAAGAAAGATTCTGTAAAATGGTACTAAGTTGTGGCAGTTAAAATTTAATATATACTAATTTTTTTTATGATGAGAGAAAGGAATAATCAGTAAGTCTCACTAAAATAAATGGTAGAAAATTTTTATTATTTACAAAACAAGAGGGAATTTATGGGGAAATATCAAGGATTGTTTGGTACTGACTCAGACATTAGTTTCACAGGGCACATCTACACGAGATGCTACAGCGCAGTAGCAATGCGTAGCTCATTGCTATGGCACCATAGCGTTGCTGGGCACGAACCATGATTACTGCACAGTCGTAAAAAGATACTGCACAATAGCTTACGTAATACTTACATAATACGAATTTATTTTACTAGCTACATTGTAAAGGTTAGATATGCCACAGCTTCTCACTAACCACTAAATACAGTACCCCCTATACATAGGGTGCTGATCAGTGTCACTACTGGAGAAGCAGCATGGCGGCAAGCAAAATCTCTTTAAGATGGTTACTGTGCAGTACTAAATGACTGCACAGCAACAACTGCACAGTTGGCCGTTTGTGTAGACACAGCCACAGAGACATACTTAGGGCCTCATTACACAGTAATTTGGGGCAGCTCTTGGAGCTCTTAACATTTGGATTCTTCACACGTTAACACCTTAAACTAGTTTTAAGCACAGTTCTGCCACTCCAGGGGAAGGATTGTCTCTGATCTATGTTACCCAACTTGTATTATACTAAACTTTAGCCATTCTAGGCTAAACCTTAGTGTAAACACCCCATCTGGCCCCACTCCTCGGCTGGCTAGATTGGGTCTGTTGCCCCGCTGTTCTTCATCACCACAGATCCCCACTCACTGCCCTACCCTCACCTTCCTCTTATTTATAGCCACCCATGCTGGCAGGGAATGGTTAACCTGGCTGCTTGGTAACCACCACTGCTTCTGCTACTCTCTGGGTTGGTTCAGCCTAGAGAAGAGCAGTAGCTGGACAGTGGGGATGAATGGGAATGGACAGGCAGGTTAACCCTTCCCTGCCTGCTCCCCTAGGACACCCAGCACAGGCACTCACAAGTAAGTGGGGCAGGAGGCAGGTGAGAATTCAGAGGGATGGGGGATCCCCAGGGGCAAGGGGTTAAGGGAAAGCCCAGCATGGTAGGCAGGTTGGGGTGGGGGTCGTGAGGAAAGTTATTCTTACCTTTCAGTTCTCCAGCTCCCTGCTGGCCTGAAGTGTGACTGCTTCAAACTTGTGCTAGCACTAACATTGATAATATTTGTGTGGCTCCCAGTGTAATGTGTAACAATACCATTACATAATTAGGACTAGATCACTTGTGGATCTGTTACTAATACATGGTAATTTGCCTTGTAGATCATCAATTTAAATCAAGATCGTTGGCCATATTTCATCTGTCTCATGTAATAGCAATATATTTCTTCACAATTTTTTCATACAACATTTAGCAATATCCAGATGGGCATTTGTGTCCGTGGAATGTGTGACTGCTTCAGCTCATATATTTTAAGTATGGTATTAAGAATTGCAGACTGATTCTCTGTAATGCAGTACTTGATAGGGCACAATTTAATCCTGAGAAAAATGAACAAATAAGAAATGTCATAGATTTCATAGACATCAGGGCTGGAAGGGACCTCGGGAGATCATCGAGTCCAGCCCCCTGCCTCGGGGGCAGGAAGTCAGCTGGGGTCATAGGATCCCAGCAAGATAAGCATCCAATTTACTCTTGAAGGTGTTCAATGTAGGTGCTTGAACCACCTCCGC
>NW_017728949.1:33602802-33605727 GCF_001723895.1 Crocodylus porosus | reverse complement strand
CCAATTTACTCTTGAAGGTGTTCAATGTAGGTGCTTGAACCACCTCCGCTGGCAGACTGTTCCAGACCTTGGGGGCTCCGACAGTAAAGAAATTCTTCCTTATGTCCAGCCTGAAATGATCTTGCAGGAGTTTATGACTCCTGGAGGAGTTTAAAGAAAAATTAGTGTTCCATTCAGGTATATTTGAGGGATGCATTGGCAGAAACAAAATTATTTTAAAACAGTTAAGTGATCTGTTTTTAATTATCTCTTTAATTGCTCAATATCTGTTTTTAATTGCATAGAAAATGAGGAGACTTTTACAAGTTTACTTACTATTGTATTTATTTACCAACAGTTGTGAATATATATTGCTTTGTTATATGAATCTAAGCTGTCTTCCTTTGAATAACATGGTCTCCTCTTGTGACATGTGATGAGTAATTACATCAAAAGAAGTAATGTTACAGAGTTCATCATAAAGAAATAGTTTCCAGGTATGTGGTATCTAGTTTTGCAGGGGTTTAAGACCACACACTTCTTTTTCATGATGCCCATTTTTGCTAACAAGTAGCCATTTCATTATTGTCCATTGGTTGGGTTGTAATTTTTTTTTGTTCATGTGAGATTAGTACATTGAGCAGTAGAAAACTGGCAACTACATTTTAATTGAAAAAGCTGTCTCAGTCCATCATTGACCCTTACCTCACTTAAGTAAGCTACATTTATGTAAAATGTATGCCAGTACTGACATAAGAAAGGATTTATGAAACCTAGGGTGTAAGGCCAGATGATATCCTACTAAATAATAGTTTACCACAAGATTTTATTCTGGAAAGAACTACCTTAGAACTAGACAGCATAAAAATCTAACTAAGAGTATGGGAGGTTACCAACAATCAAGATAGTTATGTGAGAGTTAAACTATAAAGAAGTTTACTTGTTAAAGCCAAGAAAGCAGTTATTTGGATATTGAAAGATGCAGTATAAAAGAAAAGTTCCAGGTCAATAGAGAACAAATGGGAATTGTAACTATAGAGCTCTAAGGTTACTGTCTTGTGTGGTTCCATAATTAGAAATGCTGTTTTGAAGTTATTTTAATGTTCCAATGCTGAGGTCTTTTGCTCTGAAAATAATTCAGAAATTATTGATTGGGAGCTTTCTGTTTCTTACATTTGGGAATAATTGCATTGATTTTTCTACAGACATGTCCTGAGACAACCCATTAAACTAACAAATAAATAAATAAATAAATAACAAGATTCAAACTGTTCAGTCTTTGCAGTGTGATTGGTATTTAAGAGGCCATGTTTCACTGAATGACAAGTATTAATCAATTATTTGTTCTGGAAAATTATTTTGTGTGTTCCACTCACTTACGAAATGAGTTCCATCAGCTAAAGAGATTTGGGGGTGGGAATTAAGAAGTCAGGCTATTTTAGTTTGCTCTTTTCCTTTGTCACAGGGGTCATGTATTGCCTTCCAGAGGGCTTGTTTGCATCCACTGTGGCCTTTTCTGGCCTTTGGGACTTTCCCATGAAGCTGGCCCAGGAATGGCTTCTAGAGCAGCGGGGGAACCCCAGGCTCCTTCCAACTCTGAAGAGTCCTGGCTTTTCAGTCCCTCATCCTCCCTAGCTCTCAATGACCCTGACTCAAGGAGAGAAGCTTCATCTCCGCTTGTGGGGGGGATCCAGGACAGCCCACACTTCCAAGCAGCACAGTAGGCAACCTCTTCTGTAAAGGCATTTACTGCAGCAAACACCACTCAGCAAAACCCTGCTAGTGTGGACCAAGGGCAAGGGAGGGGAGCAGATATTGGGGGGAGAGAGGAGGAGGAGCTGGAAGTTGTGAGGTGGGCAGGCAGGGGCACAAACTGCTTGACCTCCCCACTCCACCTGGCCCTGCCTTTCTGCAAAACCAGATACCAGTTAAAAACAACCCTCCAATAACTAGATTTTGCACATAGGGACTTAAAACAAATTTTATAAATTTTCAATCTATAGAATCAAATTATTGGTGGGACATCTTAGATTCAGGTAAATATGGTAGTTTATGATGGGCAATTTGAACACTGAAAACAATGTAGCTAGTAAAATAAATTGGTATTATGCTTGTAGCATAAATTATGATGTGATCTATTTTGTACAAGTTAGATATACTACAGCTTGTCACTAAGCACTAAAAATGGTATCCCCTATAGATAGGGTGCTGATCAGTGTCACTACTGGAGAAGCAGCATGGAGGCAAGCAAAATCTCTTTAGAACTGTTGCTTGCACAGTTACTTCCATCTGCAATGGCACTGCTCTTCCTCTGTTTCTGTCTCTGATCCCTTTATAGTGTTCTGTTTCTCAGGATAGTGGAAGGAACAAGTAGTCTCAAGTTCAGTTTAGAGACTTTTACTGTAAATAGTTTTTGTGGACCCACTCAAGAAGCAGGAATATGTTAATTCAATGAGTCTGGACAGAGCATAGAAACATAGAATCCATGAGTTGGAAGGGACCTAGACAGATCATCGAGTCCAACTCCCCACCACCGGCAAGAAGGAGCACTGGGAGTGGCAGGGGTCATAAGACCCCAGCCAGGTGCCTATCCAGTCTCCTCTTGAAGACTTCCAGGGAAGGTAAGAGCACCACCTCTCCGGGAAGCCTATTCCAGGCTCTGGCCACCCTTACAGTGAAGTAGTTCTTCCTGATATGTAACCTAAACTTATCCTCCCTCAGCTTGTGGCCATTGTTCCTGGTGACTCCAAGGGGGGCCCTGGTGAACAGACTTTCTTCAAGTCCCTGCAGGTGGCCCCTGATAAGGTAGTAGGCAGCCACAAGATCCCCCCTCAGTCTCCTCTTGCGGACACTGAAGAGATTCAGGTCCCTCAGCCTCTCCTCATAGGGCTGGCCATGGAGGCCCTCAACCATACAAGTGGCCTCCTCTGGACCCTCTCCAGGTTC
>NW_017728949.1:33600751-33602457 GCF_001723895.1 Crocodylus porosus | reverse complement strand
TCTCCAACCTATCCAGGTCTGCCTGGATGAAGTCCCTGCCTGCCGGTGTATTCACTTTACCCCACAGCTTGGTGTCATCAGTGAACTTGAACAGGGTGCTCTCCACACCCTCATCCAGGTCGCTAATGAAGATGTTGAACAGCGTGTAGCACCTTCAGGACCAGGGACCAGGGAGAAGCATTTTACCTAGTATGTTATTCTTCATATGTGCTTAAAAGATGCATTTGTAAAATAGATCCATGGAATAGTTTAATTTTAAAATGTTCAATCTAGAGAAGATTATTTTAAAACCCTACTTTCCTGTGTTATAGTATGCCACATTGTTTCATTATTGGAACAGATAATAGGTTACCTATGAACAGATAATAGGTTACATATGCTTCCAGTTATTTTATGGGAGCTGTACTTTTAGCTTCAAATAGCTATTTAAACATGCATTAAAACAATATACATCTTTATTTCTATAATCACATATAAGGCTTAATCTCAATGTATTGCTCATACTTATTTCTACACCTTCTCTCTATGGCTTTCTTAATTTTAAAGGGATCTTTTTTCATTTTTATCTCGTAATTATTTGTATAGGGTAGTATTATGACATCATAAACAACTAGATTATGATTAAATTAATGCCTGTTTATAGAAAAAGCAAATGGTTCCTACCTGCAAATATTTAACCAATTTATGAGCAATGATACTGTAGGAAAGCTTCCAAAAGGTAAATGATTTTTTTATTCAGCTGTTCTGTTCTCATTAGCTTTCAGATTGAGCATGAAAGGTCAGCAATAAAAGCTTAGTATTTTTTGATTCCCAGGCTATGGAATACCATTTAAAGTGAAAGGAGCAGCATAATCCTTAATAAATGGGAAGAACTGCAAATGTTTAAGTATTTGCAGGGCCTTTGCTATAAATGCTAATCTTTAAACTTAACTGTTTTCAGAAAAATTCCTATAAAGAAATATTCCATTCATTGTTATAGAATACATGTGTCACACTGCATTTAAGCAAATGCCCTGAAGCAAGTCACTGTTGCTTTAAAATTTGACACTGAATCATAAATAGTGAAGCCTCTTAAAATGTGAATAAATGCTAGGTCAAACCCTGAGAATTTTATGCAATTTATCCTCTAGTTGATATCAATGGCAGTTTTACATAAAAAGTTACTGTAAGTGTAGAATAGCAGAGAAATCTTATAAGCCTTCAGTGACATGTGGATGGATTAGATTTTATTATACACTTGCATACTTTGTACCAATTAAGACATTTTGCCATCTTTTATTCAGCAGCCTTACATGCACTAATCAACCATGGGCATTTTAAAAACAACATTTTCCATAATATCTTATTTCTTACATTGTCTCATTGTCTGTGTGTCTAGGGTACCTGTATTTGAGCAACTTTTGGCTCAAGTGGCTATTGTAAAACAATTAACATAGGATTTGCTGTTCTGACGATCTAGCACTTAAGCATATAGCTATTTTTAAATCTCTGAACATCCCTATTGAGGCCAATGCATAGGGTTTTGCATAGAGACCACATGATTATAATGCTGTAAGGATTGGGGGTGTACCACGCACCGTGGGACCCCGAACCCCGGATGTCCCCTGGAGAGGAGGGGTACTCGGTGGACCGTCTCGCTTCGCCGCTCTCGCCTGCCACGACTTTGATGGAAAATATGGGGTTCACCCGTGCCGGGAAGCTGGCAG
>NW_017728949.1:33579373-33600051 GCF_001723895.1 Crocodylus porosus | reverse complement strand
CCTTTTTATCTTCCCGCGCCGGTCCCGCACCGGCGCGGTTCGGGTTCCGGCAATCATTAGGTTCCCCGCCGGGTTTCCGGGTCCTGGCCCGGAAACGGGGTGGAAGTCCGGGGTTCTTCTCTCGGGCCGGGCCCCGCGGGGACCTGGCCCCCTCACAAATGCCATATATTGACTTTGAAGTAAAGCTCACTTATTCTGTCCTATAAGTCCTGATCCAAGAATCAAGAAAGAGTTTGCATTAATTATGGGGGCTGAATGGAGAAGGGAAATTAAAAGGATAGTTTATACACTCTAGGAAAATCAGAATGTCCCTCACTTAAGAGAGCACCTCTTCCTCCCATGTAATAGTAGCATAACTAATAACACAACTAAAGGCATTGGAGCCCACTCACTTTAAAGACTTGGGTCTAGCTACAGTACATTTAAATCTCACACAAGTCAGCCTGAGATTAGGTTTGTTACCTTTCCATTCGTGTTGGAAAATCACCCTATTTTATCATGAACATTCAATTAGAAGATAGATTGAAAGTGGGCAACAAGCCAATAGTTAATGGTGATTGAGCGACTTGGACTATATCTAGGAATACTATCAGTTCCCTGGCCAGTCAGTGCATATACGTTTTCTGAGCAGCTGGCATGATGCTTTTTCCATTTGTATAATTGTTTATTTTAATTGTTAGAGGATACCTATGTGAATTGAAATTAACAAAAATGATTATCTGTAATAATTATTTGAATGGTAGATGTAAAATTATGTTGATTTTAAAAGTATTTAACATTTTGAAATACAAAAATCCAAGATGACTACCACAATAACAAAAATGAAGGCAGCACATTATTATGGAAATTCAGTCACTTCCCTCACTTTCTTGTGCTTATATATCAATGGTTCTCAACCTTTTTGGATTAGAGGCCCCTGTCATGACTTGATGTACCCCTCCGTAACTTTTTGTGAAATGAATAGCATGCAACTTCAAAAACTAATTTATGCATCATAAATTTACCTCCTTGCAGAGGGGCAGGGCAATGGGGTTGAGGGATTATTCAGGCAGGGACTAGCCTGAGCCTGCCTTTAGATACTTAATTTATCTGGTTATCCCAGCACACTTTGCTTATCTCCTCACACCTCCCAACATCCTTCAAAGGATTAGGTGGCACCCCAGGGTGCCATGGTACCCTGTAGAGGATCACTGTCATAGAGAACATCTACCCCTCTGGAGGCAGGTATCTCTCTAACAAAATGAAGAGCACAATGCCATATAAGTTGCTATCCTGAGTTGAAAAGAAATGTACTAGAAACTCATGCTTTTCAGGGATTTGAAGGAAGTCATGTGCAAAGCATTAAGCAAGTTATTTGAAGTTCTAAAATAAATTCTACAAATAATTACATGAAGTTATAAATTTCAGTTTGTAATATTAACTCTCTGATGGAACTGAAAATGGAAATTTCAGCCTTGCTTTCAAGGACAAAAATGTGCATTCCTAGATTTTCAGCCATGTATATACATTTTCTTCAGTCAGTTGTATACAAATTCTTCAGAGGAGGTTGCTAGCACAGTCATCACTTCTGTAACTCAAACATCAAAATTATAAGGCAATACTTTTACTTTAAGATTTCAGATGAAAAAACTATGAAAAAAGTAACATTTTTTTCTCTATGTTGCCTTTGCTTCTTGGCTCACTAAGGACTAGTATGCGCATGTAGACTTTTTTGGGGGGAGGGGTTCTGTGCATTTGTTTGCTCTTAAGAATTTTAAATGTAGTGGGAGAGGGAACTACATATAAGGCCTGATCCTAAGCTTTGTGATGTCAGTGTAAACATTTCTATTCAATTCATTTTGCTTTTTATAGTTATAAAAAGTGATAAATATAGCTCTTTTTACAGAAGTACAAGAAAATTGCTAGTCTTCCAGTTTTAGACCTACCATACCTGAGTGGCTGAATAGCATCTGTCAATTTGCAATAGCTTTGGATACCCATCACATAAAATTATGGCTTTAATCTCTCAAAAATCTGTACAAGCCTTGTGCAGCAGGCTCACCTTTCAGAGCTTGGGTTGAGTCCCAGGCTTGAGATTCTACTGTTTTGATTGATGAAGCCCATCTACCAATCAAGAGACAGCAAAGATAAAGTCACACCCCTTTCCTGAGGGAAGGGGAAGAAGAGCTCCCCCAGACCTGAGTGAAGACTGTAAACTGTCAAGTACAGAAGACTTTAGGGGCAGAGCCCTAGAGCGTATAAAAGGAGCTGTGTGTGCAGCATGAAGGGCAGATGCAGAGAGGGACTCAAGAAGAGCGGAGCCAAGAAACGCTGGACAGCTCTCCCCCAGCATGCAGTAGGCTCAAGGCTTCTGAAGCTGCCACTGGAGGAGCAGCCCTGGAAGCGGTGCAAGACTGCTTGGGCTGTTGACACCGCATGAGGACAGTGCACAGAGACCCAGCCCTGGGAGCGGTGTGAGACTGCTCGGGCCCATCATGGTGCGTGATTCGGTGCATGGAGCCCAAGCTTTGGGAGCTACAAACAGCGGCTCAAACCTGCAACCGTGGAGGGCCAGTGGGCCACATGCTGCATGGGGCAGTGCACGGGGCAAGGTTCTTGGGAGTTGCAGTGAGGTGGCTCAGGTCCCATCTCCCAGAAAGTGCCCAGGTCCCACAATGCGCAGGGCAGTGCATGGGCCCAAGCCTTGGGATCCATGGCAGGGCAGCTCAGGCATCATTGGCACGGGGAGATAATAATGCTACAGCATGAGGCCCAGCACCCAGGAGCCAGCAGCAGTGGTAAATGTATGATAATGTAAGGTAATTTCTGATTTATAATCATACCACAAGAAGTGGTTGAACTGGTACTTCATATGGATAGAGACGTAACGGTATGCTGAAATACTGTTATTAAATGGTTTAAAAAATATTCCCGGGATAAACTTTATTGTAAGGCTGGCCATGAAAATGTCCACTTAATTGATATACATAATATATTAACAGACAATATATTAGCAAATTTAATTTTTATCTTCGAGTTGAGAGTTTATTTTGTTGCAATTTGCAAGGAATATCAGAAACAAAAAGTAGCAAGTTAGGTAAAACAGTGCTTACAATGAGGTAAACTACTAAACTAACCAGAAAAGCTTTAGAAATTCACAAGCACTGCTGTGTTTTAAATTGTGAAAAGATATTGGTGCTTTATTTAGCATCTCCTATTATCAACTGGGTCCAAAACACTAGCATTCTCTATTGAGCAACTTTCCACCCGCTCCTTAAAAAATAAACTAGCTGTCTGAGGCAGTAGAAAGGCTTCCATCAGTATAAAGAATTTTATTCTATGATGAAATCCAGTTTAGGTTGACAAATGGCTATAATTTTTTTACTAGTCTCACAAAATGGACTTATCTGCCACAGAAAATATATATTTCTTGTAAGTCCAAGTTCAATTTGTAGAAGCAAGTTACAGGTATAGAGAAGCAAAAATATATAGTTAGTCTATATAATAATATTATTCTGTGTAAGATTAACGTATTTCTTAAACACAAATTAATACGGACACCAAACAGCAATCAGTATCTTAACTGAGAGGCACTGGAGTAATAAATTGAGGGGGCTGGAGAGTGAATACCTCCTGCACCATTGCTCAGTACTCTTACTCAGGAGATATTATAATAAACAATTATTTTTGTTATAGCTGTTACTTCCACAGTATCCCTAGAGCAGTTTTAAGGAACATAATTGAACCAGTAGTGTCAATGTGATTCATTTAAATCTTTCTTTTGAATGTGCATTAATAAGCAATGTCAGAAATAAAATTTGATGGAACTTAGACTCCAGTCCTGCTGGTATTGTTTCCTAATTCAGATCTTACCTTATTTAATCCATTTCTGAGGGCCACATACACTCAGAAGTTTTACCTTTGCAAGAATGCTTGCTCAGACATTGTGGTTTGTCCCAGACTGCTTTGGTTTCTTAACAAGTTCCACTAGGTAGTTGATTAGGACCAACAGCTACCTAACAGTACCTTTTTGATTAGTGGAAGAGGTTGGAGCACCACAAGTCCTGGATGCAGGGACTTCCCAACTATGGAAAAGTGCAGATATACATTTTTGAATTAGATCCTATATCTAGTTGACATTGCTGTCTCATGTTCTTCCAACTTAACTATATGTGCACAGACTATGTCTCAGTTTGCAGTCTTGGCTAAGTTATGGGGGTTACACAGCTCTTCCAAGACCACACAGACCAACAGGTATTCTATGGCTTGTTTATTTTCATTCACATATGTCTCCATTATTAAAGTAGCCCCATTTCCACATGCATTTATTTTGTCCTGATGACTTTTTTATTCAGAGAGAGTGCAAATGTTTCCAGTCTGGCCAGTTCAGTCCTGTGCCTCAAGGCAGGTGTCAAAGAACATGAATCTCTCACTGCCTGTGTGGAATCCTAAGTATCACGTTTCTATTTGAATACCTGGTAATTTTTAAAGTAATTTCACTGCATCAAGAAAACTGGTTTTGTGATTTAATTAGGAAGCAAATAATGGACTGCCAATCTTGCTTGTGATTGCTCTGCAGCTGTCCAGCAGAGCCATCCCAGCAAGCACATACATATCAATTCACACAGATCATTTCACATCAGTTGATCTAAAGTCAGCTTTCATTCAGTGCATCAGCATCTTTCATTCAATGCAGTGTCTATCTTCTTTGGAGTTACAGGGATGTAGGTTGTAGCCATGTTGGTCTAAGGACATAGGCAGACAAGTTGGTCTAATAAATATATCAGATTTACCTGCAGAACCTCATCCACCTATTTAGTTGGTCTAATAAAAGATATTAGATTTATCGAAAGAACCTTGCCTACCTTTTTTGAATGTATTAATCATTTCCATGTTGGGCATGTGTATTCAGCTAAATTCAAATTGAATTGTGTACTAATTGCACCTGACAGGTACTGGCTGTGCTCAATACCCAGGATGAACCTGGCCATTGAAAGATCTCATAAAACAACAGACATGACCTCATTGTCAACACAGCATCTATGACTGATAATGGAAGCAGAAATCCTGACAATAGGCATCAGTAGTTTGCCTCATCAAATCTCAGTCATGATAAAACACGGGTGATAACTGGCAGACAAGTTTCTTTGGGTGAATCTAATATCTTCTATTAGACCAACTTAAATAACTGGAAAACAATTATTTAGCAAGCTTTCCGGTTCAAAAACCTTTCATCAGGCTGAGGAAGTTTTAGCAGTTGGTGTGTGCTCTTCCTGGATGGAAACTGATGATAACTGGTGATTTCAACAGCCATAGCACCAATTAGGGTTACAACACAATTAATAAAGAGAAGGAAGTAGCTGAAGCATGGACAGGATCATACCATCTTAGCCTAAAGCGTCTTAACACTCTTAAGAAGAAAGAGAAAAACCAGTGGAAATGGAGCTATGACCCTGCTCAGTGATTTTTTTTGCAACAGAATCACTGAACTATCCTACAAAGTTGTTATAGCCCCTCTCCCAAATTTGCAAGATAGCCAACACACAGATAAATTCAGCTGCAAAACCAGATTCAATGCCCTTCCATTGAATTCCAAAAATTCAAATTTGGAAGGCTTCACCAGAGATCTTGATGCCATAATAGGACAGACCAAACCCATTTGTCAGCGCTTCACACTGTTTCAAGAAACAGCTAAGAGGCTGCAGAATCACTGTATACCTAAAATAACACCTGCAACTGCTGGTTGATATATGAAATATAAATGGATATATAAAGCAGATAAATTTGTGAAGAAAAGAAATATAACTGGCAAAAAAAAAGCCTGGTCTTTAAACTGACAGAGGAAAATGGAGGTTATTGCAGGACCTACAACAAAAATAACCATAGATTTGGAATGCCTAAATGCTGGGCTTCATATTCAGTTATTCATTCTTTAAGATATTTGGTTCACTGGCCCCTTGTTTTGTAAGTAGAAACGTTGTTATAGTAATAAACTTGTTTTCTTATTGTTAAATTATAAATGCATTGCAGTCCTGCTGATCTTATTCATGGCTACTTGCACAACCAGTAACTGGAATTCTGTCACTTTTTAATAAAATGTCTGCTGTGATTAGCTGGCTCAGAAATGTTAATTTTATATGCATTACACAGTTTGTTCATGATGAAAAGTTGAGTTTCTTTGTACATCATGTAGCTTCCATGGGGCTGAGCATTTTACAGCATTTATTTCTACATAGGTTATACTACTTCAGTGCTGCTGTAATTCTTTCAGCCTAAAGATGAGGAAAACATGTATTCAGGGATGTCTTACTGAAAAATGGTGCTAAGTCAAAAATGTACCTCTCAAAAATATCAGCTCCTGCAGAAATTCTTCATTCTTCACCTAATGCCTGGATTTCCTCTTTCCCATTTAACTTTAGTCCTGTTTTCCCAACAGACTTTTCTGGTTTAACCTTTTTTTTCCCCCTTACTGCTAAGGCTTTTATTTTTCTCTCCCAAGTTTTCTCAGAAAAGATCCTTCTTTTTCTAGTTGCCTCATCAATAATTTGGGCCCTTTATACCACTGAGTCAGAATCTCTAATCTAGGATGCTATATTTCACCTTTTTCTAAAGGCCATATTCCTAGGAGGTTTGTCACCATGACAATTGAGCATGGACCTTGGGAGTTTGCCTAAAATCATGAAGTAGATATTAAAGCAGATAGGGCATTAGTCTGGAATTTCAGGATATCTGGCTTCCATTCTTCTCTTTGCCACTAGCTGACCTTCTTTGTGACCCAATGAAAATCCTTTTATTTTTTATTCCACTCCCACACTTTTCTGTATTGCCTATTTACATTTATTGGGCCTGGCCCTGTCTTAAATGGTTTGCTCATATATTGCCTAGCACATGTCCCATGAACTTCAGTCATCTCTTATTTTCAGTCAGTCTGCATCAAATCTATCTCCAGTTCAGAGTAAACAAGAACGTCCTGGGCACGTCTACAAGTGCTGTTAATACGAAGCAATAAACTCTGATGCATATTGCACCAGAATTTGTTGCTCCCAGGTGCATGTTTAAACTTTCTTAATTGTTGTATGGTGCATAGGTTTATATTGCATCCTATAGTCTGTAAAGAGTATCTCTATAGATATAACCCTGTAGGTGCATCTACATGTGCAATTAATGTGGAGAAATAAACTCCAATGCTTATTATACCAGAGGTTATTGCTCCCCGGCAAGCTGTTTGCATGTGTGCTCAGGACCGCAGCACGTTGAGTCAGGTCAGAGCATCCCCAGCTAGCAGGGAGCCTGGGGGGTCAGCCTGCCAGCAAGGCTGCTCTGACTTGGCTTAACATGCTGCAGAAGGGCTGCCTGAGGCATGAGCGTGCTCTAGTGCAGGACTAGCCAGCAGGCAGCCCCCACACTGAAGCACTGTCATGCCCCAGCCAACTTTGTCAGCATCTATACATGCTTGCATTGCTGTGCTGTAAAGGACTCCACCACAGTATTTGTAAGTACTGTGTCCTGTGGCAGCATTAATTAGTTTAATAGTGTAGATGTGGAGACTATTACAGAGCTATTTAGGCAACTCCGCAGTAAACATTTTATGTAGATATACCCCCTATTCTGAGACCTCCTTCAGAGGTGTTCCATTCTGCCCTGACTCTGCAATTAGTAACTAAGGCCATATGTAGACAAAATGAGGGGCATGTGTGCACAACACTTTAAAGCAAGCTAAATGCTTATGCACTGCTTTAATGATGTTGGTGTTTGCATGCCTCGGTGGCATATTGCACTCTAATTCCAGCCACTGTAGGAAACTCTGAGGAGTTTTAGTTTGCCGTGCCTACAGCTGCGAAGCAAAGCACTGGGTTCGGTGCAGCTCCACAGCTCTGTAGAAAGCCCTGCAGGCAGCCTGGCAGCAGCCCGGGAAGGCACGCTCTGCCCAAGGAAAGCGGTGAGCCTGATTTCCCCCCCTCCACCTCCTTGCTAGAGCCTGACTGCTTGCCTGAGCTGTGCAGGGGCTTGGTGCTTCCCTCCATGGCTGCAGTATCCCAGGACTGCCCGAGCTGGCTGCCTACGGCCAGATGCTGCCTGAGGGGGCCTGCCGCTGCCACAGAGGGAAGCACCAGCCTCACCTAGGAACTGCTCTGCCTGCCTGCAGCTTGCCCTCCCCTCCCCGTTGCCAGAGAGCCAGGTAAGTCAGTGGTTTGTTTGCATGCCATGGGGGTTTAATCAGCCCTAAATTGAAGCGGTACTTTTAAAAACCCACCGCTTCAGTTCAGGGGCCCCATTTCATCTACATATGCCCTTAGTTGCTTCTTTAAAGTATTATTCAGCTTCTCCTACACACAGATCTTCTCAGTGACTAAGAAGGCTGCAGAGTAGCATCGTTGTTATAAAGAATAAATGCTGGTCACCATCTGGGTGACTACCAAGAAAATGAGGTAAACCCCACATCTTTAAAAATTCTCTACAGTTAATATAAAACCTACTTCAATCCTTCTAGCACCCCCCTCCCCCACTTCACCCCCAAAAAAGAAGCGTCTGTACTCTGATACCAGCACGAAATCACCCTTCAGCTTCATTTGGGACAGGATCTACATTACTCATTCAAGGACTCTCAGTATCATTTGTAAGGCTCTCCTTTCTAGTACTGATACTGACTTTATCAGTAGCAGCTACTCTGCTACCAACAAATTGTAATTATCTGTGGCACTGAAATTCATAGTACCAGGAGACCCAACCGTCTTTGAATCTCTGCTATTATCATTTGTTGTAAAGGCGCCCACATCAGCACCAAGTACTATGTATATTGGGCCATTAATTTCCCATCATTAAGCTTTAAACTCCTATAGGATCCTGATCTCCAAAACAGAAGGAATATTTGTTCTCTGTTTTTGCTTCAGCCCATAGCAGAACAAAGCCATAACAAATTCCCCAACAACATACACTTTTGTCTCCTGTGTTTTTGACAGGGTTTCAAGGTTAGACTGTCAAAATTTGCAGTTCTTAGACTCCAGAACATGTATTTCCATATTTCCCAGAAAATGCCTAAAGTTTCTTCTATGGTTATTGCATTTCCAAGTAAGGTCCTACCATTTGGGTTAAACAGCCCTAAGAGCTTTCACGAAATGGCTTGCAATAATACGAGTGTATTGAAGGAAGAAAGGAATTCAAGTTTATCATTAACTTGATAAATGGCCTGTTTCAGAGCACTCACCTAAACAGGTTATAAACAACTTTCAGCACATTGTATTACTCTGTACCAGTTTAGGACTGAAGACAAATGCCAGCTTCTGGCCTACCATGACAATTTGGAATCACTTCTTGATTCCCCAATGACAAGAGCATCAGGCCAGATTCAAAGCACATTGATCAGCGTTACTAGGGTTCATGACTTCATGTACGTTTTTATCTCTACATTCTAGATCCTCTTTTTATTGTATGCTTTGAGGGCTAAAATCAGTATTTCAAGCACCAGCATGACAGTGAGTATCCATCAAATGCCTCCCCAAGTCATTAGCGTGCTAGAAAATAAGTCCCAGACAGATATACAGAGGTGTATTTTTTTCCTTTGCTACCTTCAAAGACAATTGTGACAGATACTTCCACTTACTGGGAAAATTCATCTAGACCATAATCAGTCACAGGGGATATGTGTATAAATGATGAAATGCATGTCAGTGCTGGGGAAAATGGTAGCAGCACATTTTTTAATTAAAATACATTGAAGGTATTTTAGTTCAAAAGTGCATCATCACCATTTTCTGTGTGCCAACACACATTTTGCCACTTATACAACTGTGTATGATGCAGCATGAGTATCAGCTCTCGTGCGAAGCAGACACAATTAATTGAGCCTACTCCAACATGTCAGATCTCCGGTGTGTCGCAACACGAAAAGGTGTGTGTATATGCCTGATTTGTAAACTGGTCCAACTGAAGATTAGTCTTACATACATACGTAACACTGTTTACTACCTCCCTCTCACTCTCTCTTTCTCTCGGTAAGTGATTATGTGTACACACACACACACCCTAGACAGATATGTAACAGTATAGGGACACAGCTGGGGGCCTAGGACAAAACAGATGTGGTGACTTCTGGTTTGTGATTGTGGATGCAAATGTGAACATGCGGCTGCCAGCCGCAGCCATTTTTTCCCCCCTCATGCCCCAGTTGGTGTCTGAAGTGTCCTATGTTTCCCACCAGTTATGCCACTGTATATATATTAGATATATTAGAAATAATTTGAAACATGAAGATGGACGTCTTATTGGGCCATTACACCTCTGTATACCTGCTTACTTTTAAAAAGTTGTAAACAAGGACAGAATTCGGAGCCCTGATTCTTATGTTCACCTTGGATAAAAAAATTCAGTAACATCGTTTCTTTTTTGGTAACCCCTGCTTTTCCCATATAAACTCATAGATTTAAAAGCTAGTAGAGACTGTTATAATCATCTAGTCTAACCCAACCACCAACATAACACAGTTCAAAATATTGTATCCATACTTCCTGCCTCGTGTCTAACTTCTGTTTTGAAATGTGAAAACCCTTGTGGGTTTACAAGTAAGTTGAATTTTTGGTTCAATATTAGAGATGACTGATTTTTGCTTAATATTTGGATTTTTAATTTTTTTTTTTTTACATGACTGCGTTCCTAAACTTGAAATGATTCACTGTTACTCCACCGCTGCCGCTTCCCCACTTACATAGACTCACTCTACAGGATATATTTGAATGAATAGAATTGGGCTTTTGGGGAGGATATTCATTTTCTGTAGGATAACTGAAATTTTAATGTTCTAGGATTGAATATCGCTCTCAGTGTGTGTATAGGCTGGAAACTTTTCCTAGCTTCTTCAAGTGGAATGGAAAGCAGATGCACATGAACCTGCATACAATTGTTTAAGACCCACAGAGTTCTAAGGTATCCTTTCAATGACTTGATATGTAAGTACTTGTGGCAGAGCACATAGCTTCAAAATATATAAAGTAGAAGTAGTAGTGATGGGTCACTGAAGCTATAAAAAGATAGAAGAAAAATGGTAAATTTCCATGAAAAAGTTTAATGGTCTGGAAAGCCATTCTAAAATGGAATCAGTAAAAGGTCTGTAAAGAAAAATCACCAAGCCTTCTGTTGGGATTTCATCCAGCATTTGCTTGAAATAGGCATCATTTAAAATTCTGTAGAGCTTTGTTCCTAATAAACACATTGACAGACAATTCAGTGAGCGTAATTACTTTCATTCAAAATGTACTTTTTGAAATTGTAATATATAGTATTCCTACTTTTGAATTATTGTTTTGTATTTCAATAATAAAAGGCTTAAAGTTATTTATATGAAAATGGGACAATTTGTAACTTATAACTAATACAAAATAAAAAGGGATTTGATAGAAACATATACACGATGAAGGGGAAAAATTAGGTAAATTAAGAATATATATATTGCCATTTTTCTTTTATTTTAGAAAATCCTTTTAAATGTAGAAACTGAAAAAGAAAAGAAAAAACAAAGGGAAACTATTTTTTCCTTTCCCCATCACCAATTTTAGGAAAAAAGAGAAAATATAGAAAAGTGAGATTAGGTATATGACTTAAATGCTAAACAGTAGGCATAGGCTGGTATTAACATGAAGTAATTTGGCACTCATTATCAACTCTGATCCTGCAAGAACATGTATGCTAAAGTTTATGCATGTGTAGTCTCATGTGTCAATCTTAGGTGCATATGTAAGTGTTTTCAAGATTGTGCCATATTTGCTGATTCCTGTCCATCCTTTTTTTCCCTGTTCTCTTCTATGTGTTTTACTTTTTGCCTTATTCTTATTAATGAGATTTCAATCCATGACTAATCAAAATGGATTTTGTGTACCTTTTTAATAAAATCACATCCCCTTCTAAGATGTTCTACTCAGGAATGATATTCAAGTTCATCTTCAGTCAGGCCACTTTCAGGCCTTTCAAATCTAAAACTAGATTTTCAAAGGTGTTGGAGGTGCCTATTGAGATTTTCAAGGGAGACTAACCATATTAGGTGTCTAAGTCTCATTGAAATATCAGTAGATACCTGCAAGGAACTTAAGTCACTTACAAACCTTTGAAAAATCTGATCCTACATTTTATCTGTATCTGGCTGAAAAAAATGTTGGATGACTTAGGAAACCTTTTCCTTCTGGGTCTATGCAGAATGTCTTATGATTAAAGAATCTCCAAAATGGGGTTTTCTCCAAGCATCAAACCAGAAACCTCATTAGATTAAGGAAAAAAATGTTTTGTCTCCTAGAGTCAAATCTCTCCCTTTATGCTTTCTGTTCAGCGCCTGCCTAGAACCTTGTACAAATCTGTCTTGCATAGTCATTTATAGACTTTACCTTTTTTCTATGTTTAGTCTGTATTACAGCCATCACTATATACATGTGGATGTTTGTAGTCTTAATTAAAATTGGCACCAGTCTGAATTAACTAATTCTCATTGAATAAGGTGTAAAGTTAACTCACGCTAGGACAATCAAATTAGTCAATTTAAACTGTATTAATTAACAAATGCATACAATATTGCTTTTAGGAAAAACAGTCCTTAGCACCCCAAATAAGCATTCCTTAGGAATGCAGATGATCATTGCAAATATCAGTCCTCTCAAGGCAGACAAGGTTCTTTGGTCTAATAAAAGATATCAGATTCACCCAATTTAAAGAGTTGGAAAAAAAATTAAGCAAGCTTTCGGGTTTCAAAACCTTTCATCAGGGTGAAGAAGTTTCTGCAGTTGGTATGTGCTCTTCCTTGAGGAAATGAAAAGGGAAAAGAAGCCAAAGGCTGATCTGATATGCATATGAGATAGGCAGTCAGTGAAGATATATTTTGAGGAGTCTGTGGGTGAAAGACAGGCTGGATGTGGGGGAGAGAAGGGGGATGAGTAATGGAGAGGTACTTGGGGAGTCAGATGTCAGGCAGGTTATAACGTGTCATAAATACAGTGTCTATATTTAGTCCATGATTTTTAGTGTCCAGGAGGTTGATGAAGTGGAGTTCGTAGGCTCGTCTCTGAGAAGTGTTTTGTAATTTTTCTTTGAGGGTTAGAACTCAGGGATTGGAGAGAGAGTGGTTTTCTTGTGAGAAATGTGCCTCCACCGGTAATTAGGTATTCTTGTCCTTGATTGATTTCTGGTGTGTGTTCATTCTGGTGCGCAGTTGTTGTTTGGTAGGAGAGACCACACAAAACCACTGCAGAAACTTCCTCAGCCTGATGAAGGGTTTTTAAACCCAAAAGCTTGCTTAATTTTTTTTTCCCAACTACTTAAGTTGGTCTAATAAAAGTTATCAGATTCACCCAAAGAATCTTGTCTGCCTATGTCCTTAGACAAACACGACTACAACCTACACCCCAGTCCCCTCAAGGGAAACTCAGTTGGGCTTTTGCAAGACAACAGAGTCCATCAGACACAAAGTAACACCTTTACAAAGTCAAATGTGCTGAAAAAACCTTACTGGGTGCATCTATACCTGCCCCTATCTGCGCAGCACCCCCCTTCACACAGGTTGGTTTTGACAGACAAATCTGGTAATAAATAGCGGTCTCACCACATGTTTGCCAGAACTTTAATTCCACTTTAATATTACAGGCCAAATTCTGCATGGACATACATGCCATTGGATCTAATTCTGGCCTCATTTATTAACTCCATTGACTTCAGGAAGAGTATTTAGAGTACAGGAATTTGGCATTTCCAAATGACAGAGTGATCCCAGTTCATGTATGGGGCTATTTAGGAACAGTTTTGATACATCTAATTCAGTTTCACACATATACATATTTTTCCCTACCTCCAGATGAAACCTGCAGTATAAAAGGTTTATTAGAGGCTGAAGATTGCATCTCTAGTATATTATCATTGGATGGAAAGATGAAAAGAAGTTGTTACTATGAGTTGTGAGTTCTCAACTGCTCTCAGCATTCGGCAATGTGTTTTTTTCATTATACCAGTATATTTAAAGTAGTTCTGTAACAATACACAAAACTTTGGGGTTTGGAGGATTTTAGAAGTAAATGGGTAAATGCAGTTGTTATACTTAGATCAACCAAACCAGGGTTAGGTTGATGTAAGTGCCAACCTGTGCATATGTGCAGAAGGTTTAGATCAGGTGAAAGATGGTTGACCTAATTTAACTTATTTCACCTTAGGAGTTACACTATGTAGATCAGGCTAACCCAGGGGTGGGCAAAGGTCTGGCCCATGGGCCAGATCCAGCAGGCAGTGCCTGCATGGCTGGGGCCAGTCTCCATGGAGTCCCCAGCTGCATCTGCACTGGGATAATGCAAGGTGGGGTTGCCATGAAGACCAGCCCCAGCCACACAGGCAGAGCATGTAGCAGGGCAAGGGGCTGCTCTGGAGCTCCTGGGATCATGCAGCATGAGCATCTTGGTTCAGGGCTAGGGCAGAGTTGCGATTTGCAGCCTGCATGCTCCTGACAGGGGTGTGCAAGCAGCAGGTTGCGACTGTGCTCAAGCTCTGGACCAGCTGTCACCCCTGCAAGAAGCCAGGACAGAGTTGCAATCCACTGCCCATGCACCTCTTCCTGGAGCATACACACTGCAGATTATGGCTCTGCCCTGACCCCAGACCAAGCTGCCCCTACTGCTGTCCCAACAGCTCGGAAGCAGCCCCCTGCCTTGCCCTGCCACGTGCCCCGCCAGCATGCCTGGGGCCAGTCTCCATGGCAACCCCAGCCTTGGCCTATCACAGCACAGCTGTGGCTTGGGTCTCCATGGAGATCAGCCCCAGCCATGCGGGCAGGGGCTTCTGGGAAATGGAGTCTGGTTGCCAGCCAGATCTGCCATTTTGCCCACCCTTGGGCTAATCTATGCCTTATCTAGCTAAATGTGTTTGGGCTGCAGCCCCAGAACTGCACTTTTCCTAACTCCCCACACCTTACCAGGCTATTTTTAACCCCTAGAAAACATGCCCCTCCCATGAACCTGCCAACCCCTCTCACCCTGGGCCAACTAGTCCCCCATGATTCTACCGGCTATTGCACCATCCAAAAATACTTAGAACACATTCCCAGTGCTGCTCCCAGCACCAGTGAATGTGTGCACAAGCGAGGACGCTATCTACAGTCATACAGCTTGATTGTTGATTGCATCCTGCAAATGCATGCGCGTGTCCATTGCATTTTGTAGTGGGCTAAATGTCTGCATGGTCTAAAGAGGATCCACTCAAATTATTTCAGTATTGCCTAGCTCAGACTTGGGTAGGTGGCCTAATTAGATCAATGATTGCCTAGCTGGCTTGACTGGGATGGCACTTCATTAATCAAGACATGAGTCTGGAATGGCTCTCCTTTTTTGGATCAAAGTTCAAATACTGGTTACCTACTCCCAAACTGGATCTGAATGAATGTCAGAGTGAGAAGTAACTTAGTAAATGTTTTTAATTGTAAAATACTTTGCATTGCGCTGAGCACCTTTGGTGGGGGGGGGAGCTTTATTATTAATTAACTAAATGTAATATAGGTTGCATTAACTTTGTTTTTCTCTTTTTCTTGATTCCTTCAAATCAATTATGCACATAACATATTGTTTGCTTACAAAGAAAAAAGAAAAGAGCACATATGCATACATTTACAGGAAAAAAAAGTTTCAATTTACCTAGTTATACCAGAACACAGAGAAGGAAGAACACTTCTACATTATGCATTTTTCCAGTGAAAGCTTTATAAAGTATCAGAATGAATATAAATGAAAGAAAGATTGTGTTAATTATGTCTATAGCTATTTCATTTAATTGAATATAGAGGCATCTAATCTCAAAATACTGCTATTTTCCTGCTCAATTTTCTTTTTCAGTAGTACATTTTAAGCAATATAATATTCTTTCACAGTAAAGTATATTTTCTAAATGTAATACAGCTGGCTGGAATACAATATTTCCATTTTGTGACCACTATCAACTTGCCTTTTACATTGACATAGAAATGAAACCTGCTGAACATTGTTGTATAGCATATTAAAATGTCTGTTTTTAGTTTTGAAATGCCAGTTTTTCTCTCTTTCCTTGTCACATAAGAAATGACCAAGGATTCCACCCAGGAATTCAGAAATCTACCTTTTAAAATCTTTGCCAAAATTGACTTGTCTCCACAAAATGTTTGAATGTTGACAGAACAGCATATTTTGATGAAACATGCACTTAGTATTAACCATATTTAGTTATTTAAGAGCCCCTACCCTGGGGCTCATTCTATGAAGTTCTGAAAAACCTTTCAGAGTAGAGTAATTACAAAGTGAAAGTGGACACCTTGCAAAAATGCTTAGTACTTTGCAGGACCATATATCAAGCAGACTGAATGCTGCTGAGCAGAAGGATCATAACAAGCACTGGGGTCCTCTTAATGAGAAGTGTTAAGACAATCTTACCTTACCTCTTGACAGTCTTTGGGATGAGAAAGCAGGAAGGGAGGAGAAGTATCCTGAAAGTCTGTTACTTCTATAAGCTGAGAAATTATTGGAGCAGTATTTTTACTCTGTTTATGATTAGGGGATAGTGGAAAACAAGATTTAAAGAAATGGAGCTGAGTGATGTGATCACAATACATATCTCTGATTGCAGGGGATGTAGGTTGTAGTTGTGTTGGTCTAAGGACATAGGCAGACAAGGTTCTTTGGGTGAATCTGCTGTCTTTTATTAGACCAACTTAAATTATTGGGGGAAAAAAATTAAGCAAGCTTTTGGGTTTAAAAACCCTTTGTCAGGCTGAGGAAGTTTCTGCAGTTGGTGTGTGCTCTGCCTGGAAGAGGGATTATCCTGGAAGAGCACATGCCAACTGCAGAAACTTCCTCAGTCTAATGAAGGTTTTTTAAACCCAAAAGCTTCCTTTTTCCCCCCCCAACAGTGTAAGTTGCTCTAATAAAAGAGAGCAGATTCACCCAAAGAACCTTGTCTGTCTATCTCTGATTGTGAATTACAGCTGTAAAACTTTTTAGGAAAAAAAATCATGAAACCAAGTAATCTAGTTTTGAGTTTCATTAACAAACTGAAACATAATTCAAAATTTCAGTAAGGGTTTGAAAATATTTTGATGAAATTGGGACAGGGTTTGTTCAGATTGTATACAAATTTTAGGAGGGAATAGTTTTAGCTTTTGGATATTAGGGGTGTGTGAAACAGGCAGTATTCTATTCAGATTTTGCCTGATTCTGGGGACAGTGATTAGATTTGCTGATTTGGATCACTGTCCCAATTCTTTTTGACTAAATCTGAATCTGAAGGTTCGATTCTGATTTGGAGAGCCAGTGATTTGGCCATACACATATGTTTTATCTATATACCTCAAGGTACCAGGCAAGGCTCGTGAATGCTGAGATGGTGGGCAGATGGAGAGTCCCAGGGGAGCGTGGGAGTCCACCACTGAGCATGCAGGGTAACTCCTGTGCCCCCCAGCTTGGCAATTGGCTGCAGATGGGACCCTGGGTGCCCCCCCCCCCCCCGACCCAGGACGCACCAGTCGCCAAGTTGTGGAGTGGAGGGCAGAATCCCCCGCACTCTCTGTGGCAGACGCGGAAGTGGACCAGAAATGCTCCCATGGGATGCTTCATCTGCCCCACCATTTTTTTCCTGATATTTTTTCATTTATCTTTAATCTCTATTATTAAGTTTATATTGCTATTTGTTCAATCCCAATGGATATGCTGTGAAAGTACAGCAGTTCTTATGGTCTGGTATTTTTATCTTCACTATTAATAGTTTGTTCTCTGTCCCTCAGAAGTCTCTAAGGAGATAGTTCAAGAACTTTGTTGCAACTGCCCTGTTCTAGACCCGCCATGTCTTTTAGATGAAGTTGGATTGAAGCTGGAAGAGTACTTGCATGCGAAATTGTATGCACCATCAGGTTACATATGTAATGCAGTAGGTGCCAGTCTTTCCTGATTCAGTGCTTGGCTAATATCTATCTATCTATCTATCTATCTACAGAGAGAGAGAAAGAGTGACTGAGTCCTTCTGTCTGTGTGTTTTTGTCTGTAACACTCTTTAAGGGCACTAGAAGCCCGGTGTGGTGGGGAGGACAGAGGGATGGGCAAGCTGAGGAAAAGCAGGAGCCAGATTCCCAGCTACTGTAAGGCTACTGTGAGAAGACAATTGGCTGGTTACTGTGAGGCTGCTGTGAACATTGGTGTTATTTGAAATTCATCCATCATTCTTGATGGGCATTTCACTAGTCCAATATATTGAAGGACACTGTGCTGTTTTGTATTGGAATAAGGTTTTGATCACTTCTTGTCTTCCCTAGAATTTACTGCACTTTCTTTTAAAATTATTGCATTTTATCCTAGTACTTGGCCAAACTTCCATTTTCAGTTATTTGAGTCCACCCACTTTTTTGTTTCTTCAGTTCTAATTGTTGAAGTGGTGTCTTTTATTTTCCCCTTTTTTCTCCAATGTAACACGTTAATTTAAAATAAAGAGATTTCTGTAGTGAATTTCTATGTAATTACTTAGCACTAAGATGACTAAGGCCACTGGCATGATGAGATCTGCTGGCATCAGTTATGAGGACAATCAATTCAAGCATCTCTATCATGCCTTTTTGATAGGTCTTGAGGTAACCAAAAAATCCAAACCTTGAACAACAGATCCATCTGCAGAAGTTGCAAAACTTTTCACAAAGGAAAATAGGCCAAAGGCTGGCATTTCTCTCCTTTTCTTTCCTCTGCTGTCTCTTCTCTACTTCAAGGGCAAGGTGCTTTACCTTAAAGTGGTCTGCTGCTTGGCTGAGGTTGTGGCTTTCCTGGAGTTAGTTACCAGCCAGTTCCTCCTGGTTCTTGATGGAGGCATTTGTTTTCCTGAGGTATGCCTTCAATGTGCACTTTAACATTTCATCTGTCCACTGTGAGATCTCAGATCACAAATAAACGAGGAATAGAGCACCTGTTTTGGGTGCCGAGGGTCAGCCATCCACATGCAATGTTCAGTCCAGTGATGTTGTTACTCCTGCAGTGCTAGTAACAGTGGCTTCAGCAAAGATGCAGTTGTTTGTGTGGTGTTCTTCCCATTCTATGCAGAGGATTTTCCAGTGGCATCATTAGAGATACCTTTTCAGGCTCCTTTCTTGAAAATAGTCACAATGTAGGTATTCCTCAGGTCCCCAGGGATCTCCTCATTGTTGGGTTCTGCTGGCACGTGTGCATGGAAGGAAGCATAATTTTGCAATTTGGGGATCAGATACCAATCATGTCATTATGACTTGCCAGCGGAATCATAATCCTGGGCTCCCTTTGCACTGGCAAGTTGTCTGCCGTCACCACCTAGCTGAATGTTGACTCAGGCTCTGGGTTTCAAACTAGTCCTGGTGCAGTCCCAGGGGCAAGAATCAGTTGAATTTTATCTCTGGCCCCAGAACCACACTGGGGACTCAGTCCAGCTCTGGTGATTGAAAGGCCCAGACTAGGACCTGTTTGAGAACTCAGTGCAGTCCTGGACTGGAGCTGACAATCCAGTTGATTATTGGCCTTGGCTTAACCAATCCTGGATCTGGCTCAATTGTGGCTGTCTTAGAAGGAAATTGGGGCTGGACAGCACTGGGTCTTGAGCTGTCTGGGCAAGGGCTGACAATCAGCTGATTGTCAAAACTCTATGCTTAGAAACTCTGATTTTCCTGCCAGGCAGGGAGCATCAGAGGCTCCTACATGGTAGCTGAAGAGCTCTCCCCATGGAGACTTCAAAACCTGCACCCAGCAGCCTGGACAGAGCTGACCAGCATAGGATTTAATGTCCCTAGTGGGATCAAGCCTTCACAAGAGCTTCTAATCCCCTATGGCTGGCAGTCCAGCATTTGAAGTCCCTAGCAGGGAAAACCTGTGGTGTCCCCTATCCCAGGATGGGGGCAATAATCAATGAGTTGTCTTTCCTGGGTCTGTTGGAGAATCTGGCAATCTTGGCCTGGGAGAGTTAATCAGCTGATTGGCAACCAGGACCACATGTTAAATATAAGGTACCATACAAACTATACATGCCATAAAAAAAAATGTTCTACATTATATGTGGAACATTTTTATGGATCATTTGCCATTTTGTGGCATCTTAAATTGGGTGTATTTGAGAAACCTGCCAATTTATGCTGAGATTAACATGTTAATTGTACCATAAATATAATTTGCAGAGGAATTCTAAGAGGTGCTGTGGCATGGTTGTTGTGGTTCAATCAGAGACTATCTCTATTATGATGCATTCAATCTTGTATATATAATTTCAAAGTCTAATGTCATTTAGCCAGTATTGGGTCAGATTCTGCCACCACTATGATAATAGTACTTTATTTGAGAAGCAGTGGGCACATCTACGTGTGACTAAATTTAATATGCATTAAGCTCATGCACATTAAGCAATTTTGGGGAGGTGTCTACACAACCCCCTGCCCTGTGTTCCTAGTGGCTGGGAAAACCTAGCACTAAAGTTAGTACTGGATCACATCTATATGTACATGGGTTATTTTACTTCCAGAGTAGCCATTTAAGGAATTCTTCATATTCCTTAAATCTCTTCACCCTGGCACACATCCAGGAGGGCCTTGCGGGGGAATGCATGCTCAGGGGCAACCAACATGGGTTCATCAGTGGCGGGTCTTGTCAGACCAACCTGGTGGCCTTTTACGATCAGGTCACCAAATCATTAGACGCAGGGGTTGCTGTGGATGTAGTCTTTCTGGA
>NW_017728949.1:33575097-33578523 GCF_001723895.1 Crocodylus porosus | reverse complement strand
GGTGCTCTTTCCTGCCAAGGCAGGGGGTCGGACTAGATGATCTACCTAGGTCCCTTCCGACTCTAGCTACTATGAAACTATGAAACCCTTATTTTTCCAAATAAACAATATGGCATGGAAATCCCTTTGTTGACCATCAGTAGCACTTTAGACTATTGTGAAATGGAAGGCAGTCTATCCCCCACAAAGGCTGAACATGCTATCTTCATTGCTTTCCAAAATGCAGCCAACCTAAGCAATACTTGGAGTGACCAGTAATCAAGTCACCAAATGGTTTCCCACATATTACTACACAGAACTCACTGCAGTACTTCCAGGCTAGATTCCTTAAAATGCTTTTTTGTGCCATAAATGTATTTCTAATGTGAAATCAGCACTTATTATTTTGAGAAACAGAAATATTATATGTTAGCAAACCTCTTTGTATTTAGACAGCAAGCACTCAACCTAAATTTATTGTAACAAATGAAGGTGGATTATAAAATAGTTATGATTACACTACTTAGGATTGAATGAAATGTTTGTCCCAACCTGAAAGTTTTTTAGGAAACAGGAAAACAGAGATAAATTTTTATTTTTCAGAAGAACGATCAATATCAAGACATTTGATTCTAAAATCATTTTCCATATTTATTCCTCATTTTAGCACTGGAACAAAGGCAGAAAGAAAAACTCAGGTGGACTAAAGTCAGTTTTTTCTTATCAGCATCATTCATTGCACATGTCCTGAAACTAGATTAAATGCGTGATTTTTACCTTCATGGTTGTTCTGTTTAGATGCATTAGATACTGAATCTTTTGAGAATTTATGTTTGACAGAAATTAGCATTACCATGGCCTTAGACATAGTAAATATCTGTAATTTTTAGACAGAACTCAGTTGAAAAACTTTCTCTAAGTTTGCATCTATCAGAGACAGTGGGGTAGCCATCAACTGTACAGCAAACTGGAGTGCACATAATTTGATGCCTCTAATCTAATACAGTAAATATGTGCAGAGTGACACAGTAAATATGCACAGTCTTTAGTTATTGCAGTGCAAATGTTGACAAATAAGCATAAACAGCAGAGCAGAGAACTTGTTTCTAGCATCAGAGAGACAGCTAATGCTTCTGGGTTTTTTTGTTTTTTTCTTCCCAGGATTATGCTGAAAAAGAGAACACTATAGCAAAAGCTTTGGAAGATCTTAAGGCCAACTTCTACTGTGAACTCTGTGACAAACAGTATTATAAACACCAGGAGTTTGACAATCACATTAACTCATATGACCACGCCCACAAACAGGTAAGAGAAACTTGCTAAAAACGTATGCATTTCAGACAGGCTATTCAGTGCTATTGATACCTAGGATGACTTCCTGCTGAAGCCAGTGGAAGTTTTGTTGTTGACATCAACAACCAGGATTTCACACTAAATTCTTACTAAAATGATTGGGAATTAGTAACAGCATGGAAAATCACAGTTGTCAAGAATGTTGATAGTTACTAATCACTAGAACTGGGAATTGAAATATGCAGTTTGCTTAGGACTAATCTTAAAATATGCTTTGATAGGCAAACCTTCAAAATGGCCTGCTTTTGAGAGACAAAATGCCAATATGGGAGCTGTGGACACCAGCAGTGAATGAAAATAGGGAGTTAATAAAACCCATTCAGGAAAACATAATTGTAAAAATCATGTTTTCTCGTTTTAGTTTTGCACTATACTTACAATAAACTGCAATGGGAAAACATTATCTCCACTGTTCCGGACAAGTAGTTAAGATACTTTTTGCTAGACGTTTTCTTTACATTTCTCAGATGAATTATATTAAAAAAAATATACTGATGATAAAAAAAAAATAGAAAAATGGTTTGCCCCAAAACAAGCGATGAACTACTAAGCATTCTGAAATGCTGATGTTTTTCTTTATACCAATCACCTTCCTTCTTTCTCAGTCCTGAACTCTACTATGATGATTTGTGCCACTACAGGAAATACTTTTTCCTTGAGAGAGAATAGATACTAGTGTTATTGGAATTGCGTTATGACATAAAATCATATGGTCTCTGACCATGATCAAAAATGTACAGGTATTTCTTAATAATCCTTATTAATTTACCCATAAGGGAAGTTTCCTTTTGATTTAAGTCAATTGGCAGTTGGTTTATGTCTGAAGCAAGAGACTGATATTGCTTACATTTTTAGCCAACATTGTAATGAAGAGCTTGACACCATAAAACTGAGCTGCAGTTAGTTCCATGGGTTAGCTGCATGCTGTGTACAAACAAATATACTTTTTTATGAGTTTTAAATTGCCTTTCATTTTAATTGAATGTCTCTAACTTGTGTTATGGCACCATTACAATTATTGTCATTCTTAAATTTTCCATTCTAGATATTATTTCTCTCTGTGTTTTCAGTTAGATCATCTTATTTTATGACTGGTCTACAAGGCTAGAAATATATAAAGAGCTAATCTTGTATTATTATGAAAATAATATTACTGAATATCCTATATTATTTGCATGTTTATAGAGTACTTAGTTCTGCTGTTATCACATTGGCCTCTCTCTTTCCAGTTGTACCTACATTGAGGAATTCCATATTCTACAAATTGATATTTGCCCTGTCTTTTTCATTCAATCCTTCCTGGGATGCATTCTCTCTCTCTCTCTCTCTCTCTCTCTCTTTCTCTCTCTCTCATTTTTAATTTGAACGTATACAAATTACTCTATCACTCTGGAATGAATTGGAGTTCACGCCAAATCTCTCCTTATAATTGGAGTTTCTGGAGAAGCCCGCAGACATACTGCATCTTATCAGCAATAGCATCCTATTAGGAGCAGGAGAAAAATATATTCCAAATGAGACGCTACTTGTTTTCTTTGCTCCATTCTGAAGTTCTTTGTTGTATTACTGCAAAATGGTATTAGAACTAACAGTTCTTTACTTTTATGGTAACTTATATTAGGTATGTAGCATATGTGGCAACTCATAAGATAATGGTAGACAAATGAAAATAATTCTTTAGAAACTGGCTAACTGAAATGAATTTCCCCGTTGGAGTTTAGTTTTATTCTATTTAAGCCAAATGTATTGTTTCATTATAAGCAAAGTCAAATCATTCCATTAGAAACATAGGCTGCTTACAGACATAAAAAACCAAAAGTAATTGGTGCTTTACTGTAAACTTCACATGCTCCAGGACTGGGCCTAGCGCATGCCAAGAAGAGGCATTGTGTTAGTTTGACCCAGACTGCCCAACTTCTGTATAGATCGGGCACTTCAGTGGGGCTTTTTTGGTATTTTAATCCAATAGCTGATTGGATGAAAACACCAAAAAGGCCTGCTAAAGCATGTGATCTATACAGACACTGGGGAGTCAAGTCAAACTAACATGCTGCTGCTTCTGGTAAGGTGTGTTCTTTCTCCCCCCACCCCCCA
>NW_017728949.1:33540785-33574913 GCF_001723895.1 Crocodylus porosus | reverse complement strand
ACATGCTGCTGCTTCTGGTAAGGTGTGTTCTTTCTCCCCCCACCCCCCACCCCCCAACTATCCTCACATCTGTCAGCAGGCTATATATTATTTAAGGTAATCTCAAGTTGCCATTTAGGAAAACATTTTTTTTAAAGAGGGTTACATGCCCCTTAGAATCTTAGATAGGATATAAGTATGAGTAATATAGATAATTTGTTTTGCTTATGGTGTAAGGTAACATCTAACTGATGGAGGTTAGGAAGGATGTTACACACTTGCTTTTCATAGGAATTTTTTTGTTTAAAATTATTTTGACTATTTTCAGAGACAGGAGCCTTAAGTAGGTGGAACATTAGCTTGAACCTTTGTGAATGTTTCTTTATGTCTTATGAATTTAAATTTAAATTCTCAAGGTTTTTTATTTGTTTTCTTAAAACAGTCTCATAAAATGAGATGAACTTAATGAGAGCAGGAAAAACAAGACAGAGAAGCAATAGAAACCATCACTGACCCTATAAAGAGTGTTTCATCTCCACAAGGAGAGAACAAGCTGACTCATCAGCACTTAGTTTCTGCCAGACTTTTATATGACTTCTAAAAAAATAAGAACATAGTAAAGATTGCAATATTTGAACCTCCCTGTATTAGGTATAGATGGGGTGCAGAAAAAGAATCCTAGAGGTTAGATATGAAGTTGAATAAGGATTATGTTCAGTGGTTCATATTGCTTTTATTTGTGAATTTTTTTTAATGGAGTAGGTACATGCTAGCACTACAGATGTATTAAGAGCGTCTCAGAATGCACCTAAGCTTAGATGAAAACTGCTGTAGAAGAGACATTCAATATGATCCATAGAATCAATGGAGAAAATTCAGAGACACTTGCTTATTCTGTGTAGGTACTTTGAAAAGAGAATAGGATGCAGTGTACACCTATGCACCAAAGGGCAATTCAGAAAGTCTGGAGATACTGGGGGCTAACCAGTGAGTAATGCTGAAGTATAGGCCTCTGTCTCAACTCCTGCTTCATAAACTATCCATTATACTCCTCTCTTTACTTTTGATTCACAACACGCAGTTGTACATTTATACTGAATTTCTGAACATAGGTGATTCACAACAATGGCAGACATGTCTCTTCTCTTTTTCCCAGTATCTTAGGGCTCCTATACATGTGCAGAGAATCTGCTCCAAACCACTGTAATTCCAGTCTGCTGGAGCATGGAAATTTATCACGCTCCAGCAGCCTCTAGGGTTGACAAGCTTTAGTTCAAAGCACCCTGCTGCCATTTTTCAGTGCAGGGATGCTGATGCACATGATGATCCAGGTGCTTTTAATTATCACAGCTCTTGGAGCTGCGCTAATGAAAGCACCCCACTTCCCCCATCCCTCCCCCCCCAGTGCCTCCCGGAGCACATTTATAAACACCTTAGTCATTAGAGGAATTTTTATGTGTGTGTGTATTGGAGACTTCCAGTGCATCTCTGGAAAAAAAAGTATGTGTATAAATGCCCTAGAGCATTTGCCCATGATCTGGAAGACTTCGGGAGTGGGGAAGGGGGCAGCTAGAACCCGGGTCTCCATTGTCCTGGGTAAGTGCTGTGATCACTGTGATAGGGGGCAAAACATAGGCACTATCATCATCACTGATTTTGAGCTGAATTCAGTACTAGCAATCTGGGTTAGCCTTGGGTTTTGCCTATCTAATGATTCTACTCCAGGACGATAGGTGGAGTTCATATGTTTTTAGTGAACAGTTTCAATCATGAGGGACCTTAGTCAGCAGTGGAGTGTGCAATTGCTGATGAACCTGAGTAGAGATGCTGAATTCCAAAATCAGAGGTGCATGGTGAATTTAGGCCCACAGTAGGTGGTAAGGGTCACAGTGGCCAATTTGAATTACTTTTTAGGATGCTAAGTGCATCCAGAGCTTCCTAAACTCCAGTAATGTGTCTGCAAAGGCTATCTGAATCTGGCCCTGTATCCATATTTGGGAAGATAGAGTCTTTAAGAAATTTCAGTCTATGGAGAGAGAGAATTTATAAAACAAACAGATTAGCTGAGCTTTTTTCCTGCTTCTAAAAATCCATAAGCTAGGCCACTTAATATTTTGTGAACCAGTCCCTATGTATGGGAGTTCAGGTACAAATTCTAATTTGAGCCCATCTCAAGAACAAATTATATCCAAACAAAGCAATAATTTTTTGTAATAAGACAAGTTAAGTAGGCTATCTTCCCATTGAAATAACAATAATAAAGCATATTTACCAATTTATAAGAGTTTTCATATGTAGATTTAAAATGGTTTTGCATAGAGAAATAAACAATACTGCACCATTAGCGGTAGAAGTTGTGGATCCAGTGGAAGTTATGGATTCTCGGTACTCCTGAAATTGAGTTCACTTATGTAGCCGCCTAAATGTAGCTTCCCATCATAGGAACTTGCTGATGCATCAGGTTCATATTTAAGTTTTTTCCAAGTTCAGATAGAGAGAACATTCCTTGAGTCCACTAAAAGAAAGCAAGCCACTACACATAGTCTGCCTATCAGTGCCCTCTTCAGACAGAGCTGTTGAACTGCACAAAGTTTCATTCCTAATATTATATCTGTTAAGAGACAAAAGTGTCCCCTTTAGCTGTCTCTGAGAACCTGTTCAGACAAGCATGCATGTGCATTTCCCGGGGGACAAATATGTGACACTGCTACTTGTCCCCAGGAAACACCTATGCACACGTGTAATGGCGTAAGTTGTCCTGGGTAGAGTAGGGGATGCTGGGGCCAGCATGTGTCCTAGCCCTAGCAATCTTACCTGGGGTCTTGGGGGCTCCTGAGGCTCTAGCTGTAGTAATCTGGCAGCAGGGAGCCTGGCTGGCAGCCAGAGTAGCTCCAGCCAGCCAGGCTCCAGTTTTGGGGGTGGAGGGAGAGGATGCACTGCTGAATAGTCATCTCCCTGCTTTTTTCCACTGTGATTCTTTTTTTGACACCAGGATCTCCTGGTATAAAATAAACCAAACAAAAACAAATACTATGCTGCAAGCTAGCAGTGCAGAGAATGCCTGCATGTGCAGCATGTGGCTCTGCAGCGCTGCATAGTGCATGTGCACGCTTGTCTGGATACGCTGAGAGTTTTTTCTTTCTGGAATTTTTCCATGCCCTTCTTTCTCTTCCTTTCATCTGCAAAGTGGAAACATAGTTCAGGGGAGAACTATGATGGATGCAATTCTTTTAACCTGAGATTGTATCCCAGTGACTTCAGAGACTTAGCAGATGAGTCTCGGCCATTTAGCAATTCAAATACTTCCACATCTGTGTTCACTCTAATCTTCCAGGTTTTCCATCTTCTCTTTCTATTCCTCTACAGTAGTAGTTACCCATTTATTTCCTCATTTTCCATCCCAGACAAAATTTCTGGGAAACTGTACAAATATCCATGTGCCCAATGCAAATAAACTCTAATACTACCTAATTAATCTACTAATACTACAAAGTAATAGCTCACTAGACTCACCAACACATCAGATTTCTGGGGCATTGTGACTTCATACCAAATCTTCAGAAGTTTTTCCTTATCTCAACTTTACTTCTATATTATTGTCAGAGGATGGTCTAACCTGCAACTTAAGAACAAAACCTGATTGAAGAATACCAGGAGAGGAACTTCCTTTTGTTGTTGTTGCTTTCTTTGAATGTGGACCTTACTATTTTCTCAAGTGCTGCTTTTGCTCTGCTTTAATGTATTTGACAATGTCTGAATCCTTTGCTATTTGGAAATGGTAAGCCATGAATCTCCATAGCTCAGAGAGAGAGAGGCGATGGCAAATCTGATTTCATTTTAGATCTTTTTTTCTCTCTGTCTGAAAATGTTCAGACCAATTCCTTGCTTCTTTTAGAGTTTGTTGCTATTACTTCTCTTCTCAGCTTTGAGGAACTCTTAGAGACATTTTCAGAACAATATCAGTGCCCCTGGCACATACCAGCACTTAACATGGTGGGGGAAATATTAAGCTTGCTGTTTCTCTTGAGAGAAAAAAAATGTCAGCAGTTCCAAACTCAAGGCAGTGGTAGGTTCTTATTTGGAGGGGACAGAATCACAGCTAAGCAAAATAAAGTTTCTTAAAATCAGGACTTGCTATTTGACAGTGTTGGCCTAAATAGCTTGCTCAGCTCAATGACAGATGTAGTGAATAAATCAAGCCTACATAATCATTGGATTTTATTGTTCCCCTTCTTTTGATAAGGAAGTACAAAAGCAATGATGTCCTTGAATCTTTTTTCTTGTGTTCTATCATTAAAACTGCAGCAAAGGTCTCACAAAGAAATAACATCTCTGAAAATATGTTGTTGTCTGCCTTATCATTTCTAAAATAGAAAATGGTGATCACATACATTTAGAAAATTTTAGAGAATCTTGAGCCATTTCCATTTGAGGAACCACTAACAATGTTACTTCTTGGCATGCAGGAAAAATGGGAATCCCTGTGAGTATTGTTCAAAATGCATACGTTTTGTTTAATGTCTGAACATTCAGAATGTGCTGTATATGACCTTCATCTCACAGCCTGTGAGAACCAGAGTAATATCCTATTTTGTTATGTCAGTGGGGAAGTCCAGATTATACAACCAGAGCTTCTGAATCAGTTATTCCTCAAAGGATTTTTGCTATAGCAAGAGCAAAATGCTTTTCGTCTTGAATTTGAAAGCCTACAAACGATCCTAGATCACCATTGACACCTGACACCATACAAGTATGTGCACTCTTAGTTTCAGTTCCTCTTCCTGCAAAAAATCTTGTTCAAATAAATCAGAACAAGAAGAAAATGTGATTAAATCAATATAACAAGCCTGATATCACAGAAAATTTTACCATACATGTTAAAATACAGTTGTCACAAATTCTCTCTGTTCTGGGGGTTTTGTGTGGTCATGCAAGTTTCTTGTGTTTTTTTTTATGAATATGACATGTGGTCTCTCTGTATAAGTAGTGCCAAGCTGTATTTGGCCTTATATTTGTTATGTCTTCATGAATTATGATATTCAATATACATGTAATTTTGATGTATCTTTATATTTTACCCAAGACTTTATTGGGTAGTGATTGATTTAAGTCTTTCTCACCTATTCATACCTGAGAGAAGTAATCCCTGAGAATTACCATCTGATATGAGTTGTTTGCTCATCAGACAGGCCTTTCCAGACCATGATGAACTGACGTTTTAAAAGAAGGGATCCATAAGAGTAACACCTGGCTATTCAGGATAGTCAGAGAAGGACATTTCCAACAGTGAGGAAACTAAGAGACAGAATCTTTGGGGGTTGTATTTAGTAATTTTCATGTCTAAAAGGATGCAAATAGTCTCCTAGTCTTAAGTAGATCAGGAAATACTTTAGTCTGATAAACTTATACGGTGGGTGGTGGTGGGGTGTGGAGAGAAGAGGCATGCAGGGGAGGCAGGAAATTTTATGTGTAGTGTGGGTTCCCTAAGAATCCAATAGATGATGTATGTAAATAGCCAGATCAGAAAAAAATACTTAAGCTTTGCCTTGAGCACGGTTTTGTCTCTCATCTTTTTGAGCATAGGGAAGGTTATAGGTCATGAGACAGCTGTCTGAATGTCTTACCAGGAAGAAGTGGCAGGGAGCTTTGACAGAAAAAGGCTCTGTTCTCTCACCAGTTGAGCTGAGTTAGAATTTTATTCTTGGATTTAAGATTCAGGTTAAGTAAGAATGGTTATTGTTCTGATATTTTCTGATAACTATTTCAACAAATGGTCACTGATTTCTTAGGCTTACGCTTGTTTTTTATAATACATCTTTTTGCTATCTTTTTATAACCTTATTCTCATGGTAATTGTGATTTCAAAGTATTTGACCATGCAGACAGGCCTTTTCCAAGGAAGGAGGGTGGAGTGGCAGCATGGAGGAGTATCTACACTTTCTAAGCACATGACTGGACAAGGATGTGGTTTTTCTAGGTGGCAAAATCTCCTCTGCTAAGAGATGGCCAGGACTGGGAGAGACAGGTAAAGCTGAGGTGCCATAGGTCATGGAAGAGACATTTGAGTATGTCTCCTCCTTTAAAACATTTGAGTATGTTCTCAGTAGTCAAGCAGAAGATGGCAAGAAGGAGTTGGGAGCAGGAGGGCAATCCTGAATATATCCCAGGAATGCATTTCAAAGGCATCCTGGCTACATTTGGGGTCAGAAAGTGTCAAAAAATCATGTGAGCAAATTGTATTTTTAAAATGTTTCTTCAAAATCAGAGGCTGGTTCATAAAAAAGGTCCAGTAGATGAAAATAGTCTCTCTTTATATAGCCTGTAATTAAACTAGTTGTGTACAAGGACTGAAGCAGGAGTTGTAAGTGACAAAATGCGTGTTTCAAGGGTGTGTGTTGTTACTTCTCTTTCTCCATATATGTGTGATATTTTATTGCTGTTCTATCTGCATAATTGTGGTTCCTCTGGCTTCTGTTTTCTCTCTATCCCATCATCTCCCCTGGCTCTTTCAGATATTGCAGTCTGATTAGCTACAGAATACTTGTCCTGTGGCCAATTGGAAAGCAGCTCTCTACTCATATTCAGTGAAAAGAAAAATGAAAAGGATGAATAAGGAAATAAGTTTGATTTTTACAAAATTCCAGTTTTGCTGAGAGTTCAGATATCTCCCAAGACATTTGTAAATTTAAGATTAAACCTTGATATAGGTAATATGTGCAGCACAGAAGACACAACAAGAATGAGTATGATATTTTCACCACCCTAACGGTCAATTGTCTGTCACAGTAAGCAATTTAAAAAGAAAAACAACAAAAAAGTAGTGATTTGTACGGCTCTTCTTTAAATACACAAAGTGGAGGGTTTTTTTTCTTTTTAAGAATAAATAAATATCTTTATCCCTCATTGGAAATGCTTATTCTTCCGCTGGCAACTTCTATCTATAAAACTCAAACATCCTTTTTTCCAAGTAAACTTTGTTATCCAAAAGTGATAATAAAGCCCACCTTTACTCTCCTCTTAAAACCAAATAATCTGCCTGCTTTTCTATAACCAATAGTTTGTCTTCTGTGTGGCATAACTTTACTGCTACCCACATCAAGCTCAATCACTGAGCTCCAGTATGCTGATGATGTTGTAGTGTATGCTCACTTGGAAACAGACCTTCAGCAAACATCACCATCTTTATTGCGGCATACAAGAAAATGGGACTGAAGCGTAATATTCAGAAAACTAAGGTCTTCTACCAACCAGCTCCTAACAAACAGTCCCCAAGCTCATCATTCATTAAGCAGTTGTATTCTTCATCTTGCTGTATGGACATAAGGCATGGACAACATACAGGGAACATCTAAAATTGTTGAAGTACCACCAATTTTGCCTGCCTAAGATCCTTCAGATCCAGTGGGAAGACAGATACACCAATGGTAGCATCTTCCTGCAAATAGATACCATGAGTATTGAGGAGATGATCATCCAGCATCAACTTTGGGCCATATCATCCAGATGTCTGACTCCAGACTCCTGAAGCACGTTTTATTCTCCCAGCCAAGGCACATGGCCAAGAAGAGGTCAGAGAGAGCTCTTCAGGGACATCCTCAAAGCCAACTTAAAAAAATGCAACATTAGCGTCAATGTGTGGGAGACCATCACCCAGGACCACTCCATATGGAGGAAAAGTCCGCTTCAGGGATCTCTGTACTTTGAAACCACACAAAAACAACAGGGGGTGGAAAGGCAGGAACAGCACAAACAGCATGTCATGGACCAAATGAAGAATCCAGCACCACCCACCCCACATGGAAATCATAGCCACGCTGCAGTAGAGTCTGTCAGTCCTGGATAGGCCTCATCAGCCATCTTCGGGCACACAGATTAGACAAACATGGAAGATAATCATCCTTGACTGTAAGGGATTGCTGAAGGAGTTTGTCTTGATTTCTTTTTAAAAGATGTAGCAAAGATTGTGATGCATAAAGAACCAAGTAGTAGCATCTGGTGTATTAAGAATGCCTATAAAATTATTATACTATTAAATCTCAGAATGTTTTAGTCTTAAAGGTGCTACCTTGCCTTGTGGCAAAGAACCTCTCTATGATATTAAAGATATTGCCTCGTCAAATTAATTAAATTACAACTCTGGTGACCTTGTGCTGCTGTTAAATGGGAAATCCCCATGAAGACTTATCCAATGACTTACACTCAATGGAGGCAACATTTTGGGAAAGAAAAATGTCATCTATGGCTGTTGAAACATGACCTTTCTAATGTAATATTTTAATGCTTTTTAATCTCTGTAGCCTCAAAATGATAGAAAGGACAGAACGGAAATAGGAATTTTGCCCCTGACATGACAACATCTTATCTGGTACCTTCATTGTACAAAACGTTTTTTTAAAGCTAACTTCATGACATTCTTTAGGGGTATGTGATTTTGCTGATAAAAACAAAGCTGCAGAAGGTAAATCTACTGTGAGCAGCAATAGGTGAGGTGAGGTGAGTTGAAGTTATTTGGGTAAAAGAGCTGATAGTGAATCTGATGCTGGTCTTGTTTCTAAATGGAGGATGCCGGCTTAACTATGGAAGAAAATTCTATGACTGTGGAAAGGAAAAGTAAAGAACTGGAAGGACAATGACAAAAGTAGCTGTTGAATTGTTGTTTCTTCTGGTGACTACTGTGATTTCTGGGGTTGTGTGGGACTAATGGAGGAAAAAAACAAAGCAGGATACATAACAACAGGAATATAAGATTAGCCAGGATATTGTATCAGACCTTTCTCTGGAACATTTTCTCTCCAAAACCAGAAAGTGACTTACTCTGAAGGGTGTAAAATAGCCATTCTTTGGGCATGGACCAACAGTATTTTTCAGGTCTGTCTAAAGTTGTTGTCACAGGCCAGCTGGGCACTGTGAGTATAGCAATTTAGTTGCAGACTGACTGAGCACTGCAAATTTATTAGCCAGTGGGCTATTTTGGTTCGGGATCGAGGAGGTGATGTTGGGAAGGAAAGCAATGACAATTTTTACTTATAAAAAGAATAAATTTTACTTATGACAACAAAAGATATAGTTTGCGCATATGACAGTTAGTAAAAAGGTTAAGCTAATAAACAGACAACATAACAATACAGATTAAAACTGACAGTGATAATAAAACAGATGAAGAAATTAACCAAGAGTTTCTACTTGGTTAGTAACTTATCGATAGCCCCTCGGTTAGAAGATGCACGTCAGGCTGATTCAGCAAAGTCAGACATCTCTGAACTGGGCTGTTGGAGGGGGTACCTGGGGGAAGCACCTCAGTCAGGATCTGGTCTCCACTCTCTCAGGGAGTAAGAGAGATCCATGGGGGTATTGAACAGCAATAACCCTTCTCTTCCATCCTTCCCGAGGGTTATTTTGATGTGTGTGTTCTTTTATATCTTATTTATGCTAATTTTTTATTTATATAGCCATTCATAGTGTTACTTTTATAACTGTTATCCTATGGGGTTAAAAGGTGTTAGAAATCATTATAATAAGTCACTGCCCAAGCTTGGGTTTACCCAATAAGCAAATTACACCACATCACTGTGGAGTCTGAGATTAACATGTCTCCACCTAAGTTCAACCCACTATGTTAATTATATCTTGTGATTACATTTGTTAGTTTTTTACTGTTTCTAAATAAAATTTGTAAATCAGCTATGTCTACAATTATAATTTTCAGTTCTGCTTTTTAAAGTTCACGCGGTCTGCAGATCAATACAAAAAGCTATATATAAATCTTTTTTCAGACAGACAGGGAACTGCTTCATCAGCCACTTTGCAGATATCTCAGAAAGCAAATCTTTCTGGTTAAAGCTTCTGTTTGACCTTTTTGGTTCTGGCCATCACAAGTTGTGTAACTGGCATAGAATCAGACTAAGGCAAAAGCAGCAGCCTATCTGCGATGGTATCATTGCCACAAAATATTCACCAACTGCCTTCTTTTCATCATGCTATCCTAGAACTTTTGGCTTTTGAAATGTTATTCAATCATAGAGAAGTACGCTGGAATTGTGCAAGTTCCAGTATAAAATGAGCCCTAAACCTTGCAAAAATTCCAACAATTTGTTCATAGGTAAGAATAAATCCAAGATTGTGGACACAATGTGGCAGAGTGCTGTGACCCTCCCATAAGCATAAGGTTTTATTTGAACACCTTTTATATACTATGAGGGCATTAAATTTGTGCTCTTGATTTTTATATCTGCTTCCCCTGTGTCTACCTGGATGTAATTAAGCCATAGAGAGAAAACAAAGGGGAGGCCAAAAGAAGTTGATTAGGCCTGCATGGCCTACAGAAAAGGAAAGCGCTGGCTCTACACGAGCTTCCTTCTTTACTTCATCCATTGTGTGCTTTTCAGAGACACTCTCTTACGAAGGAGCAAGCTGGAAGCCAGGCAAGAGAATGGTCTTTCTCATCAGCATTTTCTGCATAAGTCTGCTAGCCACCTCAATGCAACTGAATACTAATTTGATTCAGCATTCATCTTTTCTGATCCCACTGTACACTGAAACCTTCCTGAAGGGAGGGATTGGGATCAGGAAACTGTGGCAGGAGCTGTACTGTTATCAAGATTCCTGGGGGTCTATGCAGCAGTTCAGTTGGACAGAACTGCTATGACTAGCAGATCCTCCAAAATTTGAGAAGTTCAGTGCCAAAGCCCCTCCCACCAAACCCCAGTTTCAAGTGGAATAAGCAGCCAGGAACCATAATGCATACAGTGATACTGTTGGGTTTTTCCATGGGAAAAATATGTTTCCTGTGCAAGGAGAACTTGGTTTATAAGAATCATAGATGGAAAATAGCCTGTCCATTTCCAACTTGTTAAAATAATTCTCTGCAATATATTGTGGAATGTTTTGTCTTCTCAGGCTCTAAATATTTAAACAGATAGGACTTTTGCTATAAACTTTGCAAGATAGTTCATGCTTCTTGCAACTGAACTGGGTAAAACTAGTTTTCAGCCGGGAGCAAGGAATAAAATCATATTTCTTCTTTAGGTTTACAATTCACATGAGAAAAAATGGCATTTCTCATTTTGCTTTCTCCTGATGCACAAACAATCTTGATTTTCTTGATTGTTAATGAAACACAGACTGGGATTTAAACATTTCTATTTAAATTGAACCAATATCCCTCTTTTCTGTTAAAAGCTTTTGCTAAATGTAATTTTGAATATTTTCCCTATATTTTTGTTTTTCTGAGATGGAGCTCCTTTTCTTGTAAAGCTTACATAGTAATAACAGTTAAAATTATAAGGAGAACTATCAAATCTGGGCCTGTTAATTACATTTTTTTACCATATGGCTTCTGATTTTTGTAACGCTGGATGGGGATAGAAATGTTGCAGTAGAACTCTGTTAAATCTTCCTTCCACTTCATTTAAAAAATGCTGACAATACTGGTCCCTGGAGAAGGACTAGATTGCCAAAACAACAGCACAGCACTGGACCATGAAGAAGGTGAGGCATAGAAATCAAGATCACTACTCTGTTAAAAATGTGAACAGAATACAAAGTCACAAAGAGAATTCCAAATAAGAGACAACAGGTTAATAAAAATGCCATTTTTGAAATTGGCTTTGACTACCTAATGACTGGTGATTGCATTGTAAATAAAATTAAAAACCTAACTATGGCTCTTCAGGCCCAGGTGAGTGCAGCAAGTGGAAAGTCCTTTTGATGGGAATGAAAAGCATAATGCCTCCTTGGTGTTAACAGAGATATATTTGCTACATATTTAAAAATGATATAGGTGGTGTTTTTACAGCCTTATCGCTCTGCTGTCACCAGCCAATGTGACAAGTAGAGACAATAATGCAGGTACCATGATACATCCCCTCTGAAAGTTTCCTGAAGTACAAAGATCCACAAGTAAAAATTGGAATGCTGTAGGGAGAGAAAAATGATATAGTGGATTTAACCTATGACTTGAATATGGTCCATTTTATTTCAAGGTTTTTCTTTCAAATTTCATGAAAAATTAAAAGCCAAAAAATACATGTTATTTCAGTTTGTGACTGAACTTTCTGCTTTACAGTCAATGTTCTAAATTTTAATAACGCTAATACTATAAAAAGTGATGGAAATATTTCCCTGTTTAACCATTAGAATAAAATTCACCTATAAATATCTAGATATGACTATCTAGATATAAACAGAAAAAAACCCTCAAAAGTAGTTAAACAATATTTTGCTGATCTTGGTTAATGGCATATTAGCACTAAAGATTTTTAAAGTACCGATCTTCCATTGCTCTGTAAAAATACTTGTAAAATGAAGTAAATAAAATTGTATTAGGAATCAATTTACTTCCTTTTCTGTGTGTTGTGGGTGAGAATTTTTGCAGTGTTTTTTTGAGTCAGATTTAGTTTTCTTGTAGTATTCATAACATGAATAATCAAAAATGTTTTTTCATTTGGTATAAGCTCTCTTGGGAGTTTTAGATCCTTTAAACTTGGGATTTCTGATTGGCAGTTTAGAACAGGATATTGTTGAGTAAATTATAATGATGAAAATGCAAAACTGGCCATTTTATCTTTTCATTACCAAACAAACCATAACAGTATTTTTGTAATGATAACTAATTAGAAATATATTATACATTATTCTTATTTAATTTTATTTTTCCTACATCTGAGGAAGTTTATTCCTGTCTATACTGATTTCCTAATTAGCTTATTGGTTATAAGGAAATAGGTGTAAATATGATCTTAGTGGAAAAGTACATGCAGTATTATTTTGAAATCCAAATATATGCAAGTACAATATTGAATATGATGCCAATGTTTCCAGATTCATTTAGCGTCCTTTAGTTTTATGAAAAATTAGGAAGTCAAGTAAATTATGAATCTTCTTGAATATGAAAGTTTAAGCTTAATAACATTCAGACTCTTAATGTTTCCTGTGATGAATATTGCATCCCTTTCCTTGCTGCCCCTTCTGACATCCTTATTACTCTCAGGTCTGTTCAGATCACTGCTACTATCCCCCGTTATTAGATTAATAACCTTCATCTGTTTCTTTAAAATCCATTTTCCACAATATCAAGTACAAGTTCTTATTCCTAACCTTTTACTTTTTACTTACTTTTTTTCCTCTCATTCCCGTCTGGCAATAATTCAATATTAGTTGGGTGGGTAAACTAACAAATGCTAATGGTTAGGTCTGGATCATTAGATTAGGGAAAGACATTACACATAAACTGGTTTAAGTGATCAGAAACGCCTTTAAATCTGTAACAGAACAGACGTTCAGTGCACATAAACCAGTTTAAAAATGGCTGAAACCAGTTTGAGATAAACCTGGTTGAATGTAGTATCAGACTTAACTGCTTTGGGTCAAACCATTTTATGCAATGTCTATCCCAGACCCCTTCCTGGTTTAAGATAAACCAGATACCCCCAGAATCCCGGCATGCTCTCTGGGCTGGGTGGGTGCTTTACAGCAGGGCTGGCCCCTCCCCTCTGCTCCCTGGGCAGAGACTTGCAGATACAGCAAGGTCTGCTGGCTTCCCCATGCCTCCCCTGACCCCCCTTTCCCCTCTTACCACTTGCTGCTTAAGCAGAGATCCCTTCCTCCCCTCTCCCAGAGCATGGACCTGAGCCAGCATGTGGTATGCTAGCTAGTGCTGTATAAGGCTCTGACAGCGACTACAGGCACAGCAAGGTCTGCTGGCTTCCCCCTGCCCTACCCATCCTTGCTGCTCAAGCAGGAAATCCTCCTCTCCCTAGCATGGACCCTAGGCATGTGGTATGCTAGCAAATGCTGAGAGCATAAATGTGTGTCTCTCAAATATCATTGGGACAGGCAGACAGACAGAACAGGGCTTTTGGAGCTAATCAACCGGTCACCCTGGTAAACTGTTTAAGAAGAGTTTGAAGTAATGGGAGAAAAGCTATTGTTTTGCAAATTGAGTGATAAAGACTCCTGTCAGCACCCCCACCCCTCCCCAGCTGGTTTGCTCACCTGTCAGTTTTCTGTAGGCAGTCTGACAAGCGAGGAGGAAGATTGAAAAGCTCCATATCATCAATGTATCCGTGCACTGCACCCCCCCGCTCCTTGTCTCAAAGTGCTAGCAGGGGTCTGGGGCTGACAATTCTCCCACTCCTTGAGCAGTCAGCAGAGAAAAACCTAGGATGGTTCGGGCAGACATCCCTAATGAGAGAGTCCTGCTGGGGCCTGGCCACACCTCCTCAGCTCAACTCTGTGCAAGGGAAGGGATGGATTCTCTAGCACGCCCCCCCTCCCCCCACTTCCAGCTTAAGCCAGTGTAGGCATATGCCTGAATTTGCTCTGTCCAGAGGGATCGCCTGTATAGTTGGAAACCAGTTCAGCCTAGCCAGGTTAAACTAACCTGCAATGGTTGAATTAATTCAGGCTCAGGCTTTTTGAAAGTCTGTCCCTAGCCTTAATGTCTACCATTTATTTAAACCATTCCTGTGTCTGAATTTGTGAACTGCAGTATAAATATAAGCATCTCTGTAAACATGTCTTATTCTAATGTTATCCTTCTCTTTCCTCAGGCTGTGTGTTACACTACTCAGTTGTGTTTTATCTTTAAATTAGATCTGACTGTTGCCTCTGGACATTACTGCAATAAGAATAATAAATAATAAATTATATTAATTCAAGTTCATTTATGATTAATGTTGCTCTATTTAAACACTTAGCTTCTTTAGTTTGGTTTAATTCTGTCATCTTGATACATTAATGGAAACAAACATTAACACAAAAAGTTGACTTTACGTATATGAGCTACCTTCCTCTTCATACACCTGAAAATCTTATGACCATTCTCCACTATGAAAGGAAGGAAAGTGTCTGTTCTTATATACAGATTTTTTTCCATTTTAGTTAATTTATTATTTATAGTTTTAATTGTGTTTAGGCATTATGGCACAGCCTTTAATCTCATAGGGCCCCTGCCTCAGTTAGTGAGAAGGCAATATTCACATAATGACCTGGTAGCTCTCTTCCTGGTTGATCAGCACATGGCCTGAAGCCTTATTCAATGCACACTTATTAATCATGCCCTCACATTATTTATTCAGCTTGTGCGGTATAACCCCTGCTCTGCCCTGTGTCATCTGGCTTGACTATTTGAATATAAGCTCTGTGTGGCAGAGACATTCTACTTCTATGTACTTACCTAGCACAATAGATCTTGATTCTTAGTTGTCCTTTTTTGCTTTAGTAATAAATCTGATTAATGATCAGTGTGCAGTAAATAAGGCACAGGGCCATACAACCAGAGTGAGCTATCTGATAACAGCAAATGGCATGTTAGTGCCATGGTGTTTATCTATTTGCTGATGAGCTTACTCAGGAGGAAATAAATCAATGAGAGAGAAGAGGTAAGGAGTGGGAGGGCAGACCATGGTAAAAGGGACAGTTGAGAAATGAAGTTCAGATAAGCTTTGCTCTGAAGAATTCTGAAGTGCTTACGGATTCTTTTCAAGGTACTCACCTGTACAGAATCTGAGCACTTTGAAGACACTTATTTATTTTCACAAGGTCCCTGTGAAACGAAGGAGTTATCCTATCCCCATTTTACTGATGAGGCACTGGTAACTACGAAATATTTAAATTAAGAAGAGTCTGTTGGTATTCTCAGATACTTGGGATGTGATTTTTCCAGTGTATTCTGTACTTTTCATGCCCCAAGCACTGTTCCCATTGACTTCAGGTACAGCTATGAGTGCTCAGTACTGCAATGCAGATCCAAGGATCTACAGACCTCAAGTCAAACTTTTAGAAGATAGGAAGCACAGATCTAGTTACCTAGGTAAAATTTGGTTTGAATAACTTCATTCAAATTCCTTATTCAAATGTATTTTTTACCCCAGCCTCTTCCCATCATTTCCTTTAGATGTTCATTTCTTACATTTCCGTTGGATTCCATCCTCCTCCAACTGACCTGGAGCTAGCAGTTGGGAATTGGGGGTGATTTATAGTAGAAGAAAGACAGGCTTCCAGTTTTCATTTGTGGAGATCAGACAGCATAGCTCATAATACAGCTGCAATATCAAAGGAAGTTTTTATCTGATGAGGCAGGAAGATGCCCAATGCAGATTGAATTTTTAGGGAACTTAGAAGCTTAAATATAAGCTAACTCACTGGAAGTTGTGGAAACTGCAATTTTTTAACTTGGACAGATTTTACACAATGTGTAACTCCTTTTTTCAAAACTTAGAAGCCCTAGATGTTTTTAAAGAGATTACCAGAATGGTTAACAAGGGGCAAATGCCATATCATATTTCTTCACATATAACACACAATGTTCTCCAATTCAGCCCCCCAAAATTGGGTGGTTGTTTTACTTGGGGATGCTCACTTTATTCCTGAAATAGTAGCACCCTTCTTTGATTTCTGGTCCACAGTGCAGCAACTCTGATGTTAGTATTGAGGCAGCTGAAGGGGTCAGTTGACTTACTAGCTCATTTTTCTTCACTCCACAGTTGTTAATGTTTATCTCTCCTTCATAATAATCTTGATATTTTACTAATCAGGTTAACCTTTCTTAAGGCATTTGTGCTGACTGTAACCTGTTCCTGGTCTCTCTCCACCTATTTTATGTCCCAAGTAGGAAAAGGAAGCTGAATCAGCTGAAGATTAGGCTCTGTCTCTACTTTTTGCATCCATAGCTGGGGGGGGAGCAAGGGTGGGGAAGGAACCCTTCATCTGCCTTTCTAAAATAAGGTGTGTATTATGTTTTGGGACCTGATGTATGTGGAAAACTAGTATACTCCCTAGCCACATTGCCGAGGATAGACAATTCCAATTTTATTGGAATTTTAGAAAAAAACACCTTGAGGCAGGCAACTGGTATGTTATAGTCTGGTAAAGTTGACCTAAATGTCCAATCTTTCAGGCATTTTAGAGGGCTTATGTAGCCCCCAAAATCCCATGCCCAATCTGAGTTAGTTCACCCAAGAAAGGGTTAACCTGATCTGTTAAATACTTGCCTGCTTTTGCACTACAGCCCCAAGGCTGGGAAAGCCCAGACTCTTGTCCCAAACCTGGAGCTGTGCTATCCCTACCCCTCAACCCTGACCAGGTTATTTTTAGCCCCCTTTATCCTCCTGACTGGACAACACATTCTCCCCTTCATGGACCCACTAAACCCCTGCTGCAGACATACCAACCCTCCCTAATCCCACCAACCTCACCCTGGCCCTGCCACCACCCCTCCCCCCACAGACCCACAAGCCCCTGTGACCCAGGCTACTCTGAGTTAATGATGTCAGGTTCCCTGCACAGCTCTAGGAGCAGCGAATGACTGTACTTGCTACTCGAGGTGTACATTTAGTCGGCCAAAATTGGACTCATGAACATAGACCAGGTGCAGCAAATTACTCTATATACCATAAAATTTTTAAGTGTGGCAAAGTTTAAAACAAGAAAATGGAAAGTATCGGCAACCTTTATGACAGGCAGTGTGATCAGTCCCACCCCTAAAAACATAGTGGTTCTGAATGTTTTGATTCAGTGTCATTTTTTAGAAAAAGATTGCTATTAATTTTTTTATATTTACAGATTATACTCTCAAAATTTCAAAACATCTGCAGTGTGTGTGTGTGTGTGTGTGTATATATATATATTTCTCTCCTATTATGGAATTTTCTTTTTAAATAATCACCTGCTATAAAGTGCACCATTTACTTTGGGTCTGTATAGCCAGATAACTACCAGCAGAGGGAACACAAAGCAGCTAACAAAACTCTGTTCTTTTTGACCTGATTAAGAATATGAAGAAGGCAAAATTCTGACGATGTTTTTCTTTTCTTTTCTAAAATCAGCACAAAAGATCAGAAGTGTGTGTGTGTGTTGTAACAACTAAATATAGTTGAACTATGAACTAAGTACATATCTGTTACAATAACTAATAAAGGCAGGGAGAGTAAAAGAGGGAGAGTGAGAAGAATAAAACAGAAGATTCCAAATACTAATGTTTTAATCACCAAAATAATAGAAGCATTTTTCCTAAATTACACTAAACTTTTCAAAACAGTTAAACCTGCTAAGCCCTGTCTCTCTCCATAGATGCAAACTCATCAGATTTCAACCTCAGGTGATGCCTGACTTCTTCAATACAGTAACAATGTAACTTCATGTTCCTAAGGCCCACTGTAAAAGTGCAGTCTGGGGTGATTCCATATACTCCTTAGAGAAGTACCAAAGAATACACATATTTGCCAAAGGTGCCAGTGCTGTGTTCAAAATCATGTTAATTCTAATTATAACTTCATTCCAAAAAATAATTGACAATAAGATATAACTAAAATGTGACCAAGCATTGCTTGCAGTGTATCACATCTCCCACATGCATCTACCATTTGATTTTTTTAAGTTTAGAGGGAGCCTAGCACAGATGACCAAGTCAAGGGACATGGTCATCAGCGGTGACCTAAACTATCCGGACATCTGCTGGGAAGAACAGTCAGCCAGGTCTGACCGCTCACATAAGTTCCTAGCCAAGTTACAGGATCTCTATCTAACCCAGAAGGTGCACAGTCCCACTGGGGAAATGCTTTGTTGAACCTGGTCCTGGCCACGGGTGACAACCTGGTGAGTGGACTGCGGGTTCTTGACCACCTGGGCGATAGCAATCATTGCCTACTGGAATTCACCATCCAGCGCAGGGTGTCAAAGGCCTGCAGCAAGGCAACAGCCCTAGACTTCAAGAGGGCAGATTTCAATGAGGTAAGGAGACTAGTCAGGGGGGCACTGAGGTCCCAGAGGGGAGGGGAGTTGGGAGACCTGGAAGAGTGTTCGTTCCTTAAGGAGACAATCCTCCAAGCCCAAAGGGTGACAATCCCCATGCAGATCAAAGGGGGCAGGAGTGCTCAAAAGCCCCCATGGCTCACCAAAAGCATCCATGAACATCTCAAAGTTAAAAAGAAGGTATATACCCAATGGAAGGGAGGGGCCATCACCAAGGAGGATTATATCTCCATTGCCCGAGATTGTAGCGAGGCTGTTAGGAAGGCTAAGGTGGAGATGGAACTGGGACTAGTGACCCAGATCAAGGATAATAAGAAGTCCTTTTTTAAATGCATAAGGGATAAAAAGCAGGTACCGAGTAATGTAAGGACTCTGCAGGATACAGCAGGAAATCTGGTGGTCACACCAGACAACAAAGCTAACCTCTTTAACAATTTCTTTGCCTCCATTTTTTTGAGCAGGGACCAAGGCATCCCCCACACTGGGATCCCCGATGGACCCAGGGGAGGCACTGCCAGGCCCAGGGTCAGTGAGGACCTGGTCAGGGAACTTCTGGTGGGTCTAGAAATGTTCAAGTCAGCAGGTCCTGACAATCTCCAACCCAGAGTGCTGAGGGAATTAGCAGAGGTCATTGTGGGATCCCTGGCACAGCTTTACGAGCACTCATGGTACTCTGGTGAGGTGCCAAAGGACTGGAAAAGGGCCAATGTGGTCCCCAGTTTCAAAAAAGGGAGGAAGGAGGACCCAGGAAACTACAGGGCCGTTAGTCTTACCTCAGTCCTAAGGAAGCTCTTTAAGAAAATTATCCAGGAGCACATCTGTGAGGGACCAGCAGGGGAGATTGTGCTTAGGGGCAATCAACATGGGTTCATTAGAGGCAGGTCCTGTCAGACCAACATGGTGGCCTTCTACAGCCAGGTCACAAAATCCTTGGATGCAGGTGTCGCGGTGGACGTAGCCTTCCTGGACTTTAGGAAGGCCTTCAACACTGTCTCTCACCCCATTCTCATTAAGAAATTAGGTGACTGTGGCGTTGATGCCTACACCGTCAGATGGGTCACAAATTGGCTGGAGGGCTGCACCTGAAGAGTGGTGGTGGATGGGTCTTTTTTGACTTGGAGGGATGTGGGCAGTAGGGTCCCCCAGGGCTTGGTCCTTGGTCTCGCACATCTTCATCAGTGTCTTGGACAAGGGGGTGAAAATCACCTTGTTCAAATTCACGAATGACACTAAAATGTGGGGAGAAGTGGACACCCTGGAGGAGAGGGACAGGCTGCAACTAGATCTAGACAGGTTAAAGGGGTGGGATGAGAACAGGATAGGATTCAATACTGACAAGTACAAGGTACTGCACCTGGGGAGGAAGAACCAGCAACATACCATGCATGATCAAGGGGCAGCAAGGCAGGCCCTATGAGTGGAGGCTATGGGGACCTGAACCTGTTCAGCCTCCACAAGAGAAGGCTGAAAGGGGATCTGTTGGCTGTCTACGAACTGGCCAAGGAAGACCAGCAAGCTATGGGAGAGTCCCTGTTCCCCCAAGCACTGCCGGGAGTAACAAGGAACAACGGCCATAAGTTGACCAAGAGTAGATTCAGGCTAGGTATCAGGAGGTACTACTTCACAGTCAGGGTGGCTAGGAACTGGAACCCACTTCCAAGGACAGTCATGCTCGGTCCTACCCTGGGGGTCTTCAAAACGAGGCTAGATAATCACTTAGCAGGCGGTCAGATTTGATGATCTGCTCAGGTCCCTTCTGACCCTATCTACTATGAAACTATAAGATGAAAAAAGATCTTCTGTTGTATAAGATGAAATCTAAGATAAATTGTCAATGTTTGAAAATTGCGAATTGCTGATTTCCACTGGGACACTGTTATATGGGTACCTAGGTCTTCATTCTACTTCAGTCATAAATACTCTGTATCAGGTTTGTTATATGAGATTTATGTATTCATGGAGTGATGACACAGAATCATGGAACAAAAGCAGATATCAAGGCAAAACATAATATATCTGGGGTATTTGCTACACCTAGGGCATATATACACATCTGTCTTTTAAGAGGGCTTAACCTAAAATCACCATTTTAAGGTGCATTAAGGGCTCATGTCGGCATGTGTGCATCCTTAATGTGCCTTAAAACTGGTGATTTGAGGCTATGTGAGCCTAATAGCTAATTTGCATTAGCACACCTATAAATGCGCTAATGCGCATTAATGCAGTGTGCATCAATGGCTACGTACTGCATTAATGCAGATTAGTGCAGCTGCACGTGTGCTAATGAGACGTAGCTATTTGTGTCTAAATTTAATGTACCTCAATGCACATTAACATGTCCACATGTAGATACGTGCCTGAATCACCTTAATGCACCTTAAATAAAGGCGCATTATATTTAGGTGCACATAAATACGTATGTAAACACAACCTTAAAGTCTCAGCATAATTTTCTAATACCTGATTGAACCGCACATATTGTCATTTAATTGGTTCTGGAACATGAAATTCATCACATAACTCAGAAAAGGAATTAAGATCATATCCTGCTAGAAGCTGTTCCACATGTACAACACCCTTACCCAACCAGTTTTTCCACATCGGTTTTTGGAACCTATGCTTTAAACAGGGATTGCCTCAAACAGAGTCCTTACAGTTTAACAAAGGAAGACATTTCAGCAAGCTTCCCAAATTTTTTAAACTTGTTTGGATGCAAAAATTATAAGGAATTAGAGAGCTTGAAAGATGTTGGTAAGTAGACCTTATGATGTGCCTGTTAAATTTTCACCCATACAGGAGAGTTATAACTTGTATCAGTCATCCACTGTATAGGTGGCCTTACTAAGAAGGCATTGTGATATTGTGAAAGGTTTGGAAGATGAAAACCACACATTTCAATTGGTAGTTGCATCTCTTTTGATGGAAGTTAAGCCTTGTTTTCCTCTTCCCACAGAAACCTGAGTATTCAATTGATTTTAACAAAATAAGATTGGAGAATTACAACCGGTAATAATGGTATAGGCAAATTAGTCAGGATACAACATTCACTTAAAACATATTATCACAGCAAAGATATTGCCAAACTGCTCCATTTGTTTAGATTATGTAATATAAGAATGAGAATCTTCTGAAAGTTTTGGCAGACAATAACATAATATTATTGGATTTTTAATACCCAAGTAAGTTATGTATTCTGATTACCATTGAAATTAGCATTTACTAAACATCCTTTGTGGTATGCTTATTTATTTCAATTTACTCAGATTTTGTCCAGTTAATATTCTAACCAGATTAATTGCTACAACTGTTGCAAGTAGAAACTTATCTCTCAGGCTGTGACAGAAGTATCTGTGCATTGTCTGCATAGAATATGATATTGTGTTCACTATCTTCCACCTTAATGCCTTTTATATCACTTTTATTCCTTACAGCTGTAGTCAATAGGTACCTGTAGATGTGTGGGACACCTGCTCCAACCTGCTGTATTTAATTTAGTCTGCTTGAGTGTGCTAATTAGCATCTTCCAGCAGCCTCAGCGTCTCATGTATTCAGTGTTCCCGTGCTTCAAAATGGTGGCAGGGGCACTTTAAAGCTCATTGAATGAGTTTTAGTTAAAGCACTCCTGCTGCCATGGTGTCTGCATTCATTAAAAAGATTAGTCTATAGCTAAAACAAATCCTAGGACACTCACCTGATATCAGCATTACAAAAATAATTGCTTCATATAAAACGATTGGTAGTGTACTTTGGTTTTTATTATCATTATAAGCATTCAGTAATTGAGGAAATATATCATATATATATATAACTGCACAGGAAATCCATCAATGCCTGGAGATTTATTAATGTTCATGTACTTTAAGGACAAAAAGTTATATCAACTAATGATACAGGAGCCTCTAAAATTGCCATGTTCATCTCTGGAATTTCGTGTGTGGGTATAAAACTCAGGAATGTATCTATTTCCTCACTAGTAACATTCAGATTCTCATTGTAGAAATTAGAATAAAATTGACTGAACAGTTGGTCTCTGTGCATATGCATATTCCCCAGAGAGCTTCCTATAACTTATATTTTATCATAGTTTGATTTATTCTTTATACGCTAGCAGCCTTCCTGCACATTCCCATGATTCCTCATAATATTGGCATAATCTATATGAAGCATACTTCACCTTCTGGGACAGTAATTTATTCAATTCATATCTCATATTGGTAAGAATGTGTAGTTTATTAGGCAAAGGATTTGTGATATAATCCTCATCTAAAGACTTAATTTTTCTTATTAAAGTGTCTATTTCTGTATCCCTTTTTAATTTTTTTCCCCAGAAGCATGATATTATATGCCCTCATAAGAAGACTGTAGTAGTTTCTCATAATATTGGAGTGGAGGAAGCAGTAGGTTGATTAATTCCCTTTTTTTTCAACTGTTTGAGAATAAATTATTCAAATTTATAACCATTCGACAGGGAGGTGGTGAGTCTCCAATAATAGTTATAGCTAGTATACCCAGTTACAGCTGATATATCCATGAAGAAGAGCTGAAGCTCCACCTCAGCATAGTCCAAAACAGCTATAGAGCAACTAGAAGCATTGACTACAGAGTCAGTTATGCTCTGAGAACCTAAAACGTAGTCAATTCCAGAATATACAGAGATGTTGAAAAAACCTATAACCATTCTTTATTGGATTCACTATTCTACAAATATCTTCTAAACCCAGGTCTGACATGAAATGTTTAATAACTTCCCTAGAAGTAAATCTTGTGAACAAAGGAGCACAAGACCTACCAATGACAAAAGCTATAGTTTAATTCGTCTTCCTCAAAAAACACAAGGGTTTTTTCCCAAAATCATAGAGCTCTACAAAAACAAATGAAAATGTTGGATTATCTGGATTGGGACTATAGATACATCCCAAAGTAAAAACGGAGTCCATAATTTTAACACTTTAACCAGAAAATCTACCTTTTGGATCATCAGCTATGTCAATTAAATGGGAGTACAATTTGTAATGCACTAATTTATGAAATTCCTCTACTGTCATGTAGTTTCTTAGATCCTAGCTATATCAATCCTGCTTTTAAAGAAAAGATGCATTTTGTTCTTTTTAACAGTGGTTTTAAGGCCTTTCACAGTCTAAGATACATGCTTAATAGGGCTGGTCATTCTGAGTGACTTTATCTTTTGTGTTAAACTTTGTAATATAGCTGCCAATTTGCCGGTTTCCTTAAATCAAATGTACACTGTTTCTCTGTATACCACCTTATCAGTAAACAGCAAAAAGCAACAGATCAACATCAGACCAGCAGAACTAATATACAGACTACAGAGCTACGATGCAGTCTGTAAGATTATTGTTGCACTATGATGCAACAATAACCCTATGATCCATAATAATATCAGCAACCTGCTCAACCATACTCTCCGCCTGGCTGAAGTGCTTTTACTATCTTGGGGTCTTTCTTTCTACCCTAATATGCAACCCCAAAATGTTCTGCTGTATGATGGCCTTCAGGACTTTTTCCATAGTCTAACATCTAGGGAATATTTCCATGATGACAAGCTTGCAATGATCAACCCTCCACAGATTAGATCCATATACAGCACAATAAAAAGGACAGCACTGGGATTCTACATGAGGGTGGCAGCCTCAATCTAGACCTATATATAAACTATTTCTGTTTCTGTGCCCACTCTGAGACTGCCAGCATTTATACTGCAACCTCAGTCTTGCAGAATAGAGTGCCATGGTCAGTGTAAAAACACCTGGTCACTTGGTACACATGGACCTTCCCCAGGAATCAGATGAGAAGGGAGGGGGAAAAGTGATGAAGTGCCATTTGCAAGCCTCTCCAGGTACACAACTCTTGAGTCACTATTGCAGTGCGATCAAATCAGCTAAGGTTCCCACATGGGACTTCTGGCATCACATCTGTGCCTGCCTTGGCCTGGGATGGACGGAGGCAGAGGGGTTGTTTGTCAAAGGGGAATTTTTTTCTGCCCTGATGTACTGCAACTTCAGTGGTTCTCATAGATAGCTGTGTGTTATTTCATGTCCCTGACCTCAGTGTCCTCTCTGTCACCCAACCCTGTGGCACCACCAACTGGGGCAGAGCACCAAGCACCAGCAAGTGTACTTGATTTTTACACGTTGTCTGCAGAGCTTAATAAACTTTTTAGTGCCTTTCTGTGAGTGCAAGGGTGAGAAGGAGCTGTTTCAGCACCAATGCTCTGGCCAGCTCAGAGGAGGCTCCTTTTCTCCCAAGAACTGAGCCTGGCCCTGAGAGATGAAGCAGAGAGGTGTTCCCATAGACATAGATTATAAAACAGGCTACTAACTGCCTAAGGCCTGGGGGACTGGGGCCTGGTGCCTTGGCTGCAGTCCAGGGCAGGCAGGAGTAAATGGAGAGGGTAAGTAGTCTGCCCAGTGCTGAAAGATAGAGACCTCATGAGCATTTAATTGCTTGAAGCCTTGCACTTTGAGCATTCAAGATGGGGTGATTCACCCTCTCCCTCTTGGCCACAATAGCCTGAGAGGGAGACAACATATACTCCCAGGTACACTTTTGAAAAGATCATGGGGGGAAGAGAAAATGAAAGGGGGAAAAAGCCAAAATAAATATGAAATACAAGAAATACTAATGGCAGATTTACTATATGATGTATACTATATCTGTCAGAAAGGTTTAGGATGAAGTAGCCCAGAGTTATCTAACACTTTGCAACAACAAAGACAAAAGTCATTAACAAATACCATATGAAATCCACTTGTTGATATGTAGTATATTTTTAGAAAGGAAGTCATAATGTGGAAAGAGGATTCAGTGTTTGTCAGGGACGAAAGGAGCCACTATTGAAAAAAACCGAAAAGGACTAGGTATTTAGAAGAATAAAAAGGACAGTGCAAGATATTTGTAACAATGCTGGTGTAAAACCCTTTTGTGTACAAATATATGAACCCTGCCTGCTATATTAATGCCTGGGGATATTTCTACAAAGTGTATTCAATAATTTTAATATACTCATAATAGGAAACAATTCCCTTGCAATACTGGATCTGTGATTAGGCCTATTCATAATAAAAACTATCCAGTAAATACATAAGAGTAAGATTTACTGGGCTAGAGAGGTGAAATTTATCAAATTAAATTTCAAGTTTATGAAATTGAAATTTCCCAGTTGCAGAAGCTTTACTGGAATTTACTGAGTGCCTATCCTTTGTATTGATCTACAGAATAGGGATGAATATTATTCTTGATTAACAAATAGCTATTTTTTATATAGTTTTATACATGTATTTTCTAAGAAAAAATATTCACTTTGTACATAGCACAGATATAAAATGAAGGTCACTCTCAGCAGAGCAAACTGTCTAGTATAGCACTAAGGAAAACATTTTCTTATACATTTGTAACTGCTATCATTGACAATAAAATCACTTGAAATACAAATTAATGGTAGCGTGTTTTCTAACATGACAGAGACTGTAAAAGGTTTTGGCCTTTAATACAGTTTAATGTATGCTTTAGAAATAAGTATAGAGGAACTGACACATCCACTTATTAAATTGTAATTGTCCAAAGTCAAATTCTGCTTTTTTACCCTCCCAATAGGTTGAACTATGCTTTATGTTAATTATGCTGGCTTTTATTTTTCTTGTCCTGACACCTTGACAGCTCTTGTCAGCTTTTAAAAAGTTGTTCACTTGAGAAAATGGTACCTTTACTGTTTGTTCTTGCATAATGCTTTTGTTGGTTCTCTCTATCTTTCCATATTTCTTATAACAAAGTCAGGACTTGATGTCCTTACTTTTCCTGTATTGGGTCATTGTTTTCCAGTAAATAATGCTAGCTTAGCACTTGCTATTCAGAAAGATCCCAGAAAAGTAAGTATTTCCATTTGCAAGTGTAGGTATGCAGCTGTTGATTGTTAAGATCCATGTACCTGCTTTCCATTTAATGAAGTAGGATTGCATAGTAAATCGATTTATTAACCCTACTTTCAACACATTGGCTCTCACTAGCCAATCAAAGTTGTGACACCTCCGAACTTCGATAAAAGACTTTCTGTGTGCTATGAAAGTGGCAATACTTTAATACATAGCACTTCTTATTGTGAGTTGGCTTTGAAGCAATACTTATTTGGGATGCTGGAGTTGCTGTCTTTGACACACAAAATCAAGACCTTGACCACTGTGATAATTAAAGTTCCATGACACCTTTTTAAGAGCGCTGGCCAAATTCCAAGTCAGGTAATTAGGTTCTGTTACATTAATGCCCCCTGCAGCTTCAAGTGATTACGGTGTCTTCTCGCTTCCTGTTCTAAACAGTTGTTTATAATTGGTATGCATTGTCAAACAGCTGCCATGTTCTGCTCCAGTAGTGGTTACGTATCACTGATAAATGGTGTGTTGCTGATATATTTATTTCCAGTGCCTCAGGTGGAACGTTTTAGATCATACAAAGTCTGTAAGGTTTTTTGATGTCATGGAATACAAGGCATTGTGTAATTGAAAGTATTATTTTCTGTAAAAATAGAAGAGAGGAGGGGTGGGAAATTATTTGGCTGGAGGGCCACTTAATAAGTTTTGGTGAGCTATCCAAGGCTGCAAGAGTAGACCTGCCCCTTGACAGGTGCTCCACCCCCTGCTTGCCATCTTGGGACTGTAAATCCCACCCCTAACCCCTGACCTTTGCCACTGGAAGATCCTCCCTTGCCCTGGAAATACTCCTTTTGTGAGGAGGGATTTGCCATCTTTGAACCAGAAAAAATAAAGCATATGCTAAAAGTCAAATACCTACTCTAATATATTTTACTTTTATTACAAAAAATATTTTTGTCATGATTTGTGTTTGCATACTGGATATAGAGATGATCGCATAATAACTAAAAATAAAGTCTTATGTATGTTGTGTGGGGGGGTGCGGTGTAGTTACAGGTGGGTGTGAGTGTATGGTAGGGTGTGGGGGTTGTGAGAGAGTGTGGCTATGTGTGTGAGGGGGCATAAAGTATGCTGCAGAGGTGTGTGTATATGTTGGGGTGTTGGGGGAAGCATGTTGGGTTTGTGAAGGATGAGGGAGGGGGAAAGGTATGGAGACTACCTACACACTCCCCACCATGGCACACAGCCCCCACTGCCAGGAGCAGGAAGTGGGTGCTCGGGGTTCTCGTGGCCCATGCAGGCACTGCTGCCCAGTGCCACATGGCTCTGGCCAGTACTGCACATGGCAGCAAGGAGTGCAGCCAAGCTGATCCCTGCTGTATAGCATGGGGCTCCCCACAGTGCATGTGCAGCTCCTGGCACTCACACACCACTGGGGAAAGCCCCACACAATGAAAATGGCTACCTTTTCTGCTCCTTGCCACCATGGAAGCAGGGAACATGGCTCCCCACCACTTCCAGTAGAGTCCTGGTAGATGCATGTGAGGAAGGCAGCTGGCTCCATGGTATGGGGCTTCCCTTGGTGGTGTGTGAGTGCTGGGAGCTGCATGTGTACTGCAAGAATCCCCTCATGATAAAGGCCGGCTGGCATGACTGCACTCCTTGCTGCCATGTGCAGTGCTGGCCAGAACCATGCACCGCTGAGCAGCAGCACCTGCATAAGCCATGAGAATCCCAAGTTCTCACTGCCTCCCGCTGCTGCACCACTGGTGTGCACCATATAGGGGAGTGTGGGGAGGGTGCCCACACCTCCCACCCTCCCTCACACCCATACCCTGCCCACCTGAACTCTGTGCTCCTGCCAGCCCCACACTCCCTGCCCTTACCCAGCTGCAGCTCACCCCGATCCCTGTTGCAGCTACCCACCTCCCACACCATTTCCCTAGTTGCTGCCTGGAGTGAGCACTGTAGCGGGAAGACAGGGAAGAGCCACTGGACACCAGGAAAGTTGAATAGGTCCCCCAGCAGCTGCAACAGTGGCAGCAGCAGCCTTGTCTGGAGGCTGCGTGCTGGCTGGACTGGGCCTTTCTATGCATGAGTGTGGGAGCAAGGTGTGCAGGCTGCATGGGATACAATTAACTGGTGGGCACCCATGGGCTGGATGAAATTTCCTGGCAGGCCAGATCTGGCCCATGAGCTTTATTTTGCCCACATCTGTTCTAGAGCCACCAACAACACTAGTCACCAATTTTTAAGTGGGGGTACAGTGGTACTTTTTTGGAGGCTGCTATCTTATGCTGTAGAATCTAAGTTTTTACAGAAAAAAGTCTCAAGCCTTTATGGTGACATTGGCACTCTTAAATAGGAGACCAATTGAAAGTAAAGTGAACTGCCCAACTTCATTTCAAGAGGTTTCGGCTCTACAAGCTTACAACCAAACTGGAAATGTCACCAATTTCACTGCAAAAAAGGAGAAGGAAAACATTAAAATCTGCTATGACTAGAATCTCATTTTGGCATTTAAATTTGTTTGTGGTTATAGGTGAGGCAAATAACAGTTTCCCCCACCTCATATGATCCCTGACATTTAGTATGGGAATTAAGTGTTTGCTCCCCAGAATGTGCATCCTTTTCACTTAAATAGATGTTTTAACTGTAGTATTTGAAGAGTTGGAAGCATTTGTATTGATGGAGAGGAGGTGACACTATGGCTTAGGAAACCAAAGAAATACAAGTAGGATGTGTAAGTGTTTGGCAGGAGATTCCTGGCCATAGAGTACACTTCCCTGCAAGGTTTGAAAGCATGACTTGAAAGGTGGTCACATTTACTCAGGTGTCCAGAAGAGGGCCTTCACTCCATGTGTCCTGAGTATTCCCCCAAGTGTAGTCAGTAAAAGTTTGGGGAACAGAAGTAGGCTGATTCTGCTGCTGTGTGCCTTGGGAGTTCTGCGGCTGTAACAGCTCCTGGGTATTCCTAAATGATCCTGAAACTCATGATTTCTGGAGTTCAGTGTCTACCACTCTTTCCCCTACCCATTTAGAACTGCAGCATCTCCCTGGTCACAATCCCTTTCTTCAGTAATCAAGCCTCTCACCAGATCTAAATCTCAGGAAATGTTGTTTTATTTCTCTACCACCAGATGCAGTAAATTTCCTGAGACTGGGAAAGGATATAAAACCAGCTTGCGACATCTGTCTAAAGGATAACGCCTAATAGTAAACTAAGCTATTGTAGGTTATCTATAAAAAGGAGCAAGGCAGGCTGCTGATAGAGTAGAAATGATCCTGATGCTGGGCCTGGCCCTGTAATACTTGTAATACAAGTATTACAATATTGTATAATGTCACTAATGTACTGCACAGTTGCTGCATTCTTCTTATACTGTTTCAAACGTCTTCTGGAAATCAAAATTTTGCTATCACTAAAGGCACTTAATACAATTGGCCTTGATGTTGTGACTGAGAAAGTGGAAATCCTTTCCATTCCAGTCTAATTCAGAAAAACTTTATTAAAGAGGGGAAAAAAAACACATCACACCTTCCTTCTGTGATCTTTGGTCCTGCAGCTTACAGAATTGTTTCTTCCTGCAAATTGATTAGCAGCATTACCGGTGATGTAATGCCATGGTATCCCACGGAATAGATCACGTTTAAATGTGAAGGGTTATCTAAAAAGAATAAATGACATTTCAACAGTTATTTAACAGGTACAAAATAACTATGTTGTGACCCCCATCTGAACTATTGCACTTCTGAAAAACATGGGAGGAAATCACAACTATCCCACTTCTATTTTCAGTACTGAAAAATGCTGAGGACTTGCAATCCTTAACAGAATAAAGGTATGATAACTAAATCTAACTGTTGTCTGTGTTATATATGCTCATATATACATAATGCATCAGAGAAAGCTTTGAATTTAAGTCAGGGAGTTATACAATGCAGCAGGAGAGTTACTGTATATTTAAACAGATTTTTTATTAGCATTTACAATTTCTACCTATTAACTAGCAAAGTTCAATTTTTACGAGAAGTCAACACAATAAACAAATTGGTAGCTTAGTCAAAAAGCAGGTAAAATCAGGAAATTAACATATTATTTATGTTTTGAAAACAGTTAAGGATGATGGTTCTGTATGTGTCTGTTTATTCAGTGTTTAGTATATTTGATTTTTGAAATGTGAAGAATAGAAGTATAGAAAGTGATTTTTAACCTCTTTAACAACATTTTTAATTATTCACAAAAAGCTGTGAACTCCCACCTTTTAAGGGAAAATAAGTTCCAATAAAATTCTACTTAGAACACTTTTAGAGCACCTACTGAGGGGCAAAGGACTATAATTTAATGTAGTGTAGAAATAACATAGGTAATATACAAATCTTGCTACTTTTGTAGAGTAATGACAGTTCTACTTTATCTCATCTCCTGCTTGCAAATCATCAAAGATGTCTCCTAATTCATCAACTTTAATAAGGTCAATAATATCAACAAAGTATCTCAACTGTTAACTGAATAAAATATTCAGTTATGGCCCACATCTTCCAGGACATTGTTCATGAAAATAGTACAGCTATATAAAGCTTCATTAAGTTAATTAAGAATTAATCCTATTTTACAAGTAGAGAATCTGTAATGTACAGAATCTGTTTTGTTTTCAGGTCAGTGAATAAGTCTGTGGCAGACCTAGGAATGAAATACAGATCTCGTTGCATTACATTTAGCACGATGTTGACTGGACTACAGTTTCACTTTATTACAAAAGACCCTGTCCACCTACTACAGACAGGATGCCTTGCATTCATTTTTCCACACAGCCTGTCTTTGTAGTGGACAGAGGTGTAACATAGTAGCTCAATACCCTGGGCAACAGTGGTGCACAGGGCAATATCATTTGCTATTTTGCCAGTGGTGGTGACAGGTCGAGCGCTTAGCTGCAGCATTGGCTATTTTGGGGCATTTCCAAAGGTGGTGCCTTTGTACAGGTACTAAATATCTCTGAATATCTTTGCATGTTTCCTACAGAAGGAATAAATATGACCCTTCCTACTATATACCTTTTCTACCTTAATTGGAAAATTCCTTCTGGGTATGTGTATGAGGGAGGGGAGGAGTCTGTGGAATGATGATGCTTCCCAAGGTGAATCTTATAATCTACATTTCTTATCATTGTTTAGAAGATTATAAACTTTCTTGCCTAAGCAAATGGGGCATTGGATCTTGTCTTTCTGTACCAAGAAAACAATTAAATGACTAGGAGATGAAGTGAAAATGAAGTTGAAGTGAAGAGACTAAGCATATTTTTCTGGTCTTCCAAAAATAGGGATCTCAAGCCCAAGAACCCGCTCAGAATGTGCAGGAGACAATGTTACTTTCACCTCCTCATGTAGAGCATCTGTGGTGTTAAAGGCCATGATAGGGTAATAGCAACCAGATATCTAACAGATTATCTTCCCAGAGCATCATCCAGTGTACACAACAATAATAAGCATACAGTGGTTCTGGGAAAGTGGTTGTGGGATCTTTCAGCAGCACAGCAATTCTTCAGGAATTGTAGTTGAGGAGGTGCAGTGCAGGTGGCTAAGTGAAGACAAGAAGGAGATCTTTGAAATGTAAATGTGAACTCTTTCATGAAATGGGATGTGCAGAAGAAACTATCTGCACCCAGAATGGAAGAAGTGTAAGCAAAATTTCTGATTTGGCTGGTGTGGGGTTTATATTTCCAGACACAGGAATATACCATGAGGTTTTCACAGGAACTGGGGTAACACAATTAAAAGTTGATCCAGGGAACTCTAAATTACCTGTCAACACAATGTTTGATAGTGCAAACTGTGTTTTGGAAATGCTTGAGTTGTGTTAACACAGGCACCCTGTCAGGATGTGGCTTATCTTCTTGGCATACAGGAATATTGAAGATATTCAATTGAAGATGCTCTGGTCTGGAAATATATTATTTGTTTTCAGTAATGGGAGGTGGTAGGGAAATGTTAAAATTGTTTTACCAAAGAAATAATAAATCTCCATCTTGAAATGGTTCCTTTTTGTTTCCTTGCATAGTATTTTAGGCAAAAATAACTTCAGACTACTGTGTAGACATTAAACTGTTCTTTTGTTGAGTTACAAAGGAAGTCCACTTGGTTAATTGCAGTCCTTATTTATGTGACGTGTGTAACAGGGTTCCAGACCAAAGCCCTGTTACTTGAGAAATTTTGCAGCTGATAGTGATTATGGCCCGGCGAGGAGGTGCCCCCACACCCGCAGAGAGCCAACGGGGCTCGGCACCTGGGGATACGAAGAGGACGGTCCCTAGGGAAAGTTGTCTTCGGGCACCACAGGACAGCCTGAAGAGACCTGGCACAGTATCCAGACCCTGAGGAGAGAGGGACTCTGCAGACTGAGATCTCAAGACCTGTCTGTGGGTGAACTCCTGAACCCACACGCTGGCACGGCATGGCAAAGGAGGCTGGGCAGTGCCCATAACAAGCTGCTAATGAGGTAATTAGCAGCAGGGAGCCCAGACTTGAAAGAACAAAGAAAACTCTTCTCCCTTCTACTTTCTTTTGATTATGGGGATCAGGCAAGGACTTTAATAAGATGGAGAAGCCCAGAGACTCCCTTTGCAGGGCAGAGGATGCAGAGGGGACCCTGCGTGGACTGAACAATGTAGCCACAAGCAGGCGAAATGCACCTCCTCACTTACCATCCCAATTGAGGTGCCAGGGATCCTCTTCAGAGCACAGGGGTGATCCCAGGAACAACTCCAATGAGCTGCTTTTTTTTAAAAGAAAAAGTACCTAGATTATGAAATAGACCAAGCATGGTCCTTCTGCAGGTACTAATTATCACAACATCACTTTCCTCCCCATTTCTTTAACAAGATCCAAGTCATGGCAGGTGAGAACCAGGGGATTCGGTGGTACCCTGCACAGACACACTAACAACGTGGTTAGCTTTTTATATGTTTCTTGTCCCCTCGCCAAAAAACCCCCAACTTGACTATAAAATGACTTATCTTCAATACTTTAGAGCCATGTTTTATAGTTTATTTCAAATATGAACTTCGCTTTTTATTTGGAGACTCTATATAGTTAAAGCAGGGCAGTTGATTACACAACACAACTGTGTCTGTCATATGTTATATTTCTGTAAAATGAGTTATGAATCCAGGCTAATTTGAGTTCATCAAATTCTTCTTCCAAGATGTAATTATAACTTTCAATTCTTCTCTTTTTTAAGATTTTTTTAATTCTCTAGCAAAAGGATGTTTAGAAGTCCTTTAGATAACAGCTCTGAATCAGATGATTTTTGTCTGACTACTTACAGTAATATAGTAAAATAAAGAAAGCATATAATGTGCTATGTCATTAGAAGATTGTTCAGTGAGATAGTTTCATAGTTTCTAGGGTTGGAAGGGACCTGATCAGATCATCTGGTCCAACCCCCTGCCATGGCAGGAAAGAGTACTGGGGTCAAATGACCCAGCAAGATGTTCATCTAACCTCCTCTTAAACACCC
>NW_017728949.1:33529278-33539455 GCF_001723895.1 Crocodylus porosus | reverse complement strand
TTTTATAATTATACTGCATAATTTATGTGTTTTTTAATGCTGGTTTGTTGCTAGCTAATGGATAACTAAGCCAATTTTATCTATGCTACCTACTTTAGCCTAGCCCAGATGTGACAGCCCACAGAACAAAGACCTATCTGCATTAATATGTCCTCACTTCTTCTATGTGGACATGGTACTATATCCATGGTTCTTTGTGCTAAAAAGATCAAGTAGACTTTAGGAGAATTTGGCTTTCCTTTAAAGACAGATATGGGGAAAGCTTTGAAAAATTCAGTGATTATTTTTTCCTGCATTCTTATTGCAAAATGGGTTCCAGCCTGGTTTTTAATTCACACCTTTAATTAAGTTTCCTAATTAGAGACCATTTATCCTGAGCTTATAATACCTCAGACTTGAGTCAGACCTCTTCTGTATAAATGGCATGGAGTGGGGAGGGTTAACACTGATACCCCATGTAAAAATCTAAATTAAATATGTAATATGGGCATACAAAAGAGTTAAATCCACCTTTTCTCATACAGATCTTGTAGAACGAGAATCAGTGTTGTAGACAGTCCCAATATTTCAACAGGAAATGAAAAATGTTAATTCCTTTGAAGTTTACTTCTATCTTAGCATGTCTACATGAGCTGTTTCTGTGGAGCTGCCTAATTAGCTCTGCAGTAGTGTCTCTGTGTCTACAGCCCTATTAAGCCACAGTAAATTAATTAACTCGACAGTATGTTGGTAGTTGTAAATACAAGTATTATTCTGCAGAGAAGTTTCTTACTGTACAGCAACACACATGTAGAGTCTGTCAGGGCTGCCTGGGGCATGAGGGTGCTTCAGTGCGGGGGCTGCCTGCTGGCTAGCCCTGCATTAGAGCCAGCCTCTCCACAGCACACTGAGCCAGGTTAGAGCATCCCTGGTCTGGCAGGCTGACTGCCCTCCCCTCAGGTCCCCAGCTTGGGGCTGCACTAAAGTGGATATACGTGCTGCAGTCCCGGGTGCACATGTAAATGTGGTACCTGGGAGCAATAAACTCTGGTTAAGTATGCACCAGAGTTTATTGCTGTGCATTCATTTCATGTGTACACATGCCCTGTGTCATGAAATCAGACTGATCCTGAAGCAGGTTGGAGGGACAATCCTATTCTTTAATGGTAGGAAGTCCAGACAGAAAATCTAAAAGAGCTTGAAAATAGATAAAAATGAAGCCTCAATGAAACAAGGAGACAGCTTCTGCAGAGCAGCAAGTTGTAAAATCACCTAGAAGAGGGTGCAGGGTTGCTCTAATCTTAAACTTGACTTTACAAAGCTTGTGAAAATAATACAAAGTTAAAGCAAAGAAGTCTCTCCGTATTTTATCTTACCTCATAACTTGTCTTACTTAGTAAGACAAGATAGGGAGATACTTTTTTGCTTTAACTTTGTGACCAAAGAGATGAAGTGAATGAGTTCTAGCCTGCAGTTCTGATGGGAAACACTTTGGTAGTCTCAATCTGAACAAGTATAAATAGTTTCTGTAAATAGTTTCATATGCAGGATACCTATATGCTCCTTTCACTCCAGGAACAGATGACATTTTAGGCCTGATGACAGGCTGCAGAGACTCCTCTCTGATTGATTCCCCATGACTATTTCATTTTAGCAGATAAATGTTGTCTCAAAGTTTAATATTAGAGTTCCATAATATTTTTTACGGAATGTGCTTGACTGTGCCTGAGGAGAAAAAGGAGGCTCTGAGAGACCTGAAGAGAGAAAGGCTAGGGAGGACAGAGTGGAGTCCTAAAAAGGACAGTGGGAATTGAAGTAGCACAATAAAGATGGGCCTGTTTGCATAGCACTTGTAGACACATCAGTTGATACGAGTGCTTATTGAAAGAAAGAACCAAGATACGGCTTCCCTCTCATACTTTAGCATATGGTTTACTGCAGGGTTATTAAACTCAAATTGGTTGGAGAGCCACATTCTCTGCTTTTCTGATGCCCATAGGCAGCACTGAGGCTCAGACCAGTTGCAGGCCTCCTGCCTATGGTGGAGCTGAAGCTCTAGTACCCTGGCCCTGGCTACCACTGCAAGAGGAAGGACTGCCAGCTTTCCCAGATCTGGATCTCTCGATGTGATGGTGGCAATTCTTCCTGCAGTGTCCCTAGCGTACTGGCTGCCATTGAAGGAGGAAGCCTTTCTACTGCAGCCATATGTGGGGCTCGGACCATGGCAGGACTTCTGTCCATGATACTGCTGGGGTCCCAGAGCCTCAGCTCTTTCTGGGCCTTGGTTGCTATATTGGAAGCCCCGCCACAGTGTCCAAAGCAGAATCTCTGATTACAGTGGTGGGACTTCTGCCTGTGATGCACCAGCTGCCACAGTGGGTGGAAGCCCCATCACCGAAGAAGTCCTGCCACCACAGCTAGGGTAAAAGTCTGAGGGCCAGATAACCCCTCTCTTTGGGCTGGATCCAGCTTATAGGTCATAAGTTTGACCCACCCTGGTTTATTGGCACACTCTGTGGCATAAAACATGTTTGAACTCACCAGTAACGAATGGAAAGAGATATGTAATGTCCAGTACCAGATTTGTGCCTCATTTTTAGTTCTCTAACTAATTTCAGTGACTGGAACATTTGCAAGGTAAATGTTTAGCTCATTTTCAGGCTCTATGGCAATGTAAACCATTCTTTGTGAGACTGTTGATGAACATAGTGAATTAAATTGGCAAAATGGTCTGAAAATTGATGTCTGCAACTTTCAAAGTGTTTTTATAACTGGGACAGTGTTCTTATAAGCAAAAGAATGATGACTAAAGATTACAAACTGATATTTTCTCCTTCAAAAACAACAATTTTTTGAAGTGGTAATGCATGTGGGAAAATAGCAATATGAAATTCCTGTCTTCTCATCATTGGAGTTCTACTCTATAGGTAGAATAAAATGTGAAAGTCTGGCCAAATTTTCAACAGCCAGATGAGAGAGAGTTTTAAATATGAGACTGTGATTAAATGGTATGTCCGAAATTTGCTTTTAATATTTTCCATGAAAGAAATGTATCTATTAGGAAGACAGAGAAGTAGCACTAAGCATAAGCTAGCTATGAAGTTAGCATGATTCAATTTAGTAATGAACAAGGCCACACTCTTATTTTAAGTAAGGAGCAAATGTAAAGCACATGAGACTCTACCATGGGTATTGGGATAAACTCCTAGCGCTGGAAGAGAAGGAGAATGAATCATTCCTTTGATGCCAGTTCCTACAAGATGAAGACTACTCAGGACAGCATTGTGATATTAAATGCTATACCATTTAAAACTGAGCTCCCTAGACATGGGCCCTAAACTGGAGTGAAGCACCAGGCTCCCTGCAGCTTCAAGGCTCCACAAGAAGCTCTGCAAGCAGCCTGGCAGCAGCCCAGGAAAGCAGACTGCCCAAGAAAAGTGGTGAGCCTTATTATTCCCCACCCCAGAGTCTGCCTTCCTGCCTGAGCTGCGCAGGGGCCCAGTACTTCCCTCTGTGGCTGCAGTGCCCCCTGGGACTGTCCAAGCTGGGTGCCTGCAGGCAGGTGCAGCCTGGGAGGGGGTGGGGGGTTGCTGCTGTCACGGAGTGAAGCACCAGCCTCCCCCCACACAAACAGCCCAGGTACCACTCCACCTGCTGGCAACTTGCCCTCCCCTCCCCACCAGAGAGGCAAGGAAGACAGCAGGGTGTGTGTACAACCTGGGGGTTTAATCAGCCCTAAATTGAAGTGGTGTTTTTTAAAACCCACCACTTCAATTTAGGGCCCTCATTTTGTCTACACAGGCCCTAAATCACTTATTTTTCAGTGTACATCAGATAACGTCTGTCATAGACCTGTTTCCACCATTTTTAGACTGCCATTTTTTTGCTGCACTCTATGTACACCAAACTTCTGCATGGTTATGTGTTTAGACCATTTCTGATGAGTTAGACTGGTCTGTATTTAATGTCTGGACCTGACCAGAGTCTGTATGGAATACTATGAAGTCCCTGCTATATGTGACAATTGGAGCCAGAATAAAGTAGGTATCTTGAAAGCGTCTTTATTACTCAGTGATCACTGAGTAGTATCAGGAAAACTGAAGGCGTAATGAAACTGTGGACAAGACCAAGACCTGTAAAATAATACATATCTGTACAAAAGACAAGCTGATTACCCGAAGTTGAGTAGTTGAGAGACAATGATGTGAGCTAAAGGGTAAGTAGTGCCCAACGGAAAGTGATTCCTAGGTGGTCCAAATTGTCATGCCTGAAATGATCTATAGGACTGGTGAATTGGATTTTCTATTAATAAGTAGTCCACAAAAGTAAGAAAACAATTCTGGGTTTTTATGACTGTAGCACCAATTCACCATCTAGTCTACCTCGACTTTAGGGACAATAACCTTGCGTGTGTCATGGGGAACACTAGAGTCATTTTGAAAATAGACTGTATGTCTTCAAGATAAATCTTACAATCCACTCCATCTCTTTGAAAATACCATGCATGCATTCATCATTGTGGCTAGAATGGATCCATCTATATATACCAAAGTTTTTTAAACAAGCCCACAAGGATGAAGAAATAGAAAGAAAGGTGAAGTGATCTCTACAAGGTACAGATGACAGTATACTCAAATTATCTTTAACCTTCCTGATTGAAAAAAACTTTTTAAATGTTACTTAAAATTTGCGCTTTATAATTAAAAGTATGGGCTTAAGACAGAATAAGGCCCAGAACCATTAAAATAAATACATTTAAAATCAAAGGATCTAGCATATGTAACCACTCTCCATATATACAAATGAATGCAAGCTTTATGATCTTTCCATTAACTAGTAAAATTAATTTGATAATCAAAATGCTAATTCTGTTTTTATACTGCTTTCATTGGTTCTAGCCTTAATATTTATGAGGTATTCTGAATATTTTTGCTGAAGCTAACAAAAATATCCTAAAGCTTGCAATTTGACCAGACTGCTTTTATGCACATGGTTACTTACCAGCTATCACAGTGAAATATTCAATGTGCAATCCTCAGCAATTTTGTGCATTTAAAAAGCTGAATGCTCTGGCCATTTAGTCAACTTTAGATAAGATTAGTTATAAAAATACCTGCATTTCTGCTTCAGAAACTATTATTAGTACTGGACCCCTATTATGCTGCAGGACATAACGGTGCTTCTTTACTATGACTGAAAGGATAGTGAGGGACAGAAAGAGAATTAGGTGCCAGAGTGATGTGAAGGCTCACATAAGCATCATGCTGCTGGAAAATGCCTTACTCTTTAAATATTTAAAGTTTGTTTTTTCCCTCTCAAAAACATGTTTTCAGTGAAAAGCATTAAAAAGAAGGAGCATAGAGGAAGAAATTATCATATTTCCCTTTCTTTTGTTAAATGATGTGTTCATTATTTCACAATGACCTAATTAGCAATATTAGGTATGATTTATTCAACAATAAATAACTCTGTTAATTAAATACTTATTCTGACATGTGATAGTGATGCCTGATTTCGTTCATAGGTTTTTGAAAGTTTTTTTTTTCATTTCAAGCTCAAATTATTTATTCAATTATTTATTTTCTATGAATTATACAAGAGCATCTGATTGAAACTGCAGGCACTTTAACAAGAGAGGCACTTCAGAGAAAAATACATAAGAGCATATAAGCAGACACAGACATTAAATAAAAGTCTTCACATGAGATGCTTGAGATTGCAGTTCTGTTGTTTATTCCTGCCCAATGACTTGAAAACCAACAATGGAAGAAAACTGAGTAAAAAAAAAATTCCCACCAGATCAGGAGAAAGTCCCACTAATGGGAAATATAAGGCTTCTAAATAGAAGCTAGAAAAATACATCCCATTAACAGATGGAGGGAGTCATTGTAAAAGGTACTGTAGGAATCAACTTTGTACTGACTGGCAGCAAACAAAAAGTAGTGACATAAACATTTTACGTAATACCATTTCTTATTTTTGTGACTATAGTCTTCTTTCACTGGGAGATATTAGTGTTTTCAACCCAGAACAATCAAAAACTATTTTTAGTTTAATATTTTCAACAAATGGTTTTCCCCAATAATAATCTAGATGACTTATGCCAAAGATTTGTTTTTGTTGTTTTTGTAGTCATTATATTGTTTCCAAAAAGATCTTCATTAGTTTTTATAATGCAAAAGTATATTTGACAAAAAATTGAAACTTCAAATAATATTACAACATGCTGTATAAAACTCAATAGAGGGTGGTCCCTGGATGAATGACAATCTGAAACATACACATGCAAATAATCAAGAACAAAGTAAAGGGAGCATGTACTTTACATTTCAGCAAACAGTGGTTTCTATTTTAAAAGGCACATTTTCTATGTTCAAGTACCTACAGGAGCCATGGAAAACCTAAGCTATTCAACTATTATTTGTAAGTAATTAAACCAGACCCTCTTTGAGAAAAGATATTAATCATTTTTGTTTCACACACTTTGATGATATAAGAGTCCTGTTATCCACTGTTAATATACTTCATAAAAAAATACAATAGTGCAGCCTGATTAACAGGAAATTTAAATAGATCATATAGAGCTCAATCCATTGAAGAAGTGAATATATTCAATTTCCAATAATATTACTGGGAGCTGAGAGATCTGAATAATTCAGATTCAGATCCTGTTAATGATTAACAGTGGACACATCTACACATGTGCCCCTAGAGTACCATTGTTACTGCACTGTCATTTAGTACTTCCTTCGTGTACTGTCATTTAGTACAGTACGTACTGCACTGTGCGCACAGCATCATGGTTTTTGCCCACAGATGCTACAGCAATGTACAGTTATGCATAGATGTGCCCTGAGAAACATATTTTAAAAGTCTGATTCAAACCAAAGAAAAGTACTTAATACTTTCAGTAAAAACATTGTGAGAAAGTTTTAAATAAAATTTACAAGATTCAAAATAAATTATATTTAATTTCTAGTTCAAAACTGTTTTGTGTCTCTATCACTCTTCTACAGTGGTAATTCAGTAAGCGTGCTTTCAGGAAAAGGGTTTGAAAGGAATAGCAGGGTCTTTTCTTGTACATCATGATCAGGTTTAAATCATCAAGATTATAATTTTTTAAGAAGAATCTTTCGTGACTTATTAATTCTTTGTTGTTTTTCAAAAGCAATTTGTAATATCGTTGCTTCTCCAGGAGTTTAGCATATAAGCATAATCATTGTCAAACATAAAATTAATGAAGCAAATTAATTTTTGTGTTGTTTTCAATTTTTGTTCTGTTCAGGTTCTTATATCATGTTGATCATTATGACATGTGGTTACCTTCCAGCTGTACATTAAGCAACATCACAATATGGGTTGATTAGTGCAAAATTTCTAGAGCAGCAGGTCTAAATAAATAAACTCCTTCAAGGACTTTGAGTTTGCTGCCCCTACAGCCACAGAGTGAAGCACCAGGCTCTGCGCAACTCCACGGCTCGGCAGAAAGCTCTGCAGGCATCCTGGCAGCAGCCTGGGAAAGCAGGCTCCACCCAAGAAAAGTAGTGAGACTGATCTTTCCCACTCCCCGTCCCTCTTGGAGCCTGCCTGCCTGCGTGAGCTGCGCAGGGGCCTGGTGCCACCTGAGCCAGGTGCCTGTGGGTGTGTGCCATCTGGGGGGGGTGCCACTACCATGGAGGGAAGCACCAGCTCCCCACCCCCCGCAGCCCAGGAACTGCTCCACCCACTGGCAGTTTGTCCTCCCCTCTCCGCCAGAGAGGCAGGTAAGGTGTGTGCACGACACAGGGGGGTTTAATCAGACTTAAATTGAAGTGGTGTTTTTTAAAACCCACCTCTTCAATTTAGGGCCCCAGTTTCATCTACACACACCCCATAATACCATTACTAAGAAATATACACAATCCACCAAGAAATTATCCATAGGAATATTGATACCCACTATGGAAAGCATTGCAGAGCCTATGTTGAATAATAAAATTGTTTAACACTCAGAAAACCACAGAGTACACTGAAATATCTAGAAGTAAGGTAGCAAATAGATAGTCAGATTAGCTGCAATTCTTTTAATGCATTTTTTCTGTGACATACTTGTATTGTCAGGAATATGAACAAAATGTATCACAAAAATATTCAATCTACAAGATGCTTTTAAATCTTATAATAGACTGACTCAAGTTTTTTCAAAATAGAATAAATACATTCAGAAAATGGGTTGTTTTAAAAGTAAGATTAATATGGCCTAATTCTAAAATTCTTTGTAGCTCCTGAAGCTGTATTTAAAATTGAGGAAAGTGCAAGAAATTCGGGATTAGGTCCCAGCTAGAGTTGAGAATAGTAAGATTTAAGCATTTCTATATGTTTATATGAAAACAGACTGACTGTTTCTGGCTCCTGACCAGTACAGGTCAAGGTGTGGAGGGAGCAACAGTGGCTGTACAGCATTTTATTCTCCCCTGAATCTGGGCTGTTTACATTGAACCGTATCTCAGCCACAACTTAGAGCTTTTTACTGGTAGCAGAAATGAGACAAATGGGCTCAAGTACATTTTCCAAAAAGAGCAAAGAGTAAAAGTTAGATATTCTTGGCTCTTGTCATTATGTCCAAACCACTCATCAAACCTGTATCTGCATCAGGCACTAGAGACACTCAAATGCTCTAGATTCGTATTCTATCACAGTCTTCTTCTGTAAAATACTGAGATGATAATAGTAATGCCAGTTGAGTTGAACCGGAAGGTTTTAGCTGGAAATCTTATGAGTTTCCCTGAATTTCCAGAACTTCAGCATTCTGGTTAATATAGGATTAAAGAAAAGCTTAATTCTTGTCACATCTAGGTCCCTTTCTGGTTACTATAGCAACTTTTAATAGAGAAAAAATCCTCTGTATTCCATTGCTAATTTTCTGATTCATCCATCAAGGGCCCCACCAAACAGATTTCTTGCAATTGTTCTGTAACATTCACTGACTTCAATGCTATATTTTCAACACTATTCTTATGCTGGAATAATCACTAAAAAACAGAAATGAAACTCGGTTTAAGTGAATGGGTCTAAAGAATTCAAATGCATGCAGGTCAGGAACTCTCATTATTCACATGGTTCTACAGAAAATAGTCCAGCTAGTTCTAGTAACACTCCAAAATGAGTTTATTTTTAAAAAGTGTAATTATTTTAAGCAGCAGTATAAACCAGTTTGATGTGTAGTAATACCAGATGTTACTGAAGTATATGTAGCAGATAACTAAATTAAGATGAAAGACAGAGAATCAGTAGCCCAGCATTCCCCTCTTATTCTGACAAGAAAGGAATCCCAACAGTGCTGGTTTATGAAACATTGAAGATACTTCATGTTCTGGCTAAAAAGGAAGGGCGGGGAAGACCCCACGAGTCCTGAGAGTGCTTACACATGTCCTCCCTTGCTCCCCCTCCCCAATCCCTGAAGCTTGTTTATATGATAGAAGAGTGTACTTCAAGTGCCCTCAAAATCTCGCCCATCACATCTTGATCTTAAATATTACAGAGAGTCTGCCCTTCGTCCTCTTGGACACAGTTTTCTCCTGCTAACACTCGTCTTGTTCTCACAATGGGGTTTCCGTGCATGCTGGCCTTATGGGCAATGCATGGCTCCAACCACCCCTGTACCACGCCCCAAGTCTCACTGATGTACCGGACATTGTTCAGTCTATCTCGCTCTCTGCACCCTCTCTCTGGCACTCGGGACCTCCTCGGCCCTCGTCTCTCACAACTGCGCCCCACAAGCGCTCTGGCTTTCCGCCCCCTTGGCTCCGGGGCTCATCTCGCTGCCCCCTTGGCTCTGGGGCTTCCGCAGCCTTGGGGCTTAGGTGGCCATAGCCCTGCCTGGCCCCCAAATCTCCTCCTCAGGGTCTTGAACCTCCTGGAGGGCTCAGGTGGCCTCAGCCTTACCTGGCCTCCAATTCTCCACTCCCCTTCTTGGGGCTGAGGTCAGTGGACCAAAAATGCTGCGCCTTCTCTGGCGCTGGGGTCAGTGCACCCCAAACGCTGTGCCCTCTCTGGCACCAGGGTCCCCGCACTACCGTGGGTCCCCAGTGAGGCCTCCCCCTTCCCCAAATAGCCTCACCCAAACCACCAGTCATAAACAGCAAACAGAAACTCAAGCCTCTTGGCCGCAACATAAATTCGAGCTGCTTGGCTATAACATTAGTCCCGCCACATCAAG
>NW_017728949.1:33525629-33526918 GCF_001723895.1 Crocodylus porosus | reverse complement strand
AAAGACTACATCCACGGCAACACCTGCATCCAGTGCTTTTGTGACCTGATCATAATAGGCAATCAGGTTGGTCTGACATGACCTGCCCCTAATGAAACCATGCTGGTTGCCCTTGAGTATCATCTCTGAGGCTGGCCCATCACAGATGTGTTCCATGATGATCTTCTTAAAGATTTTCCCAAGGATTGAGGTAAGACTGACGGACCTATAGTTGCCTGGGTCCTCCCTCCTCCCTTTTTTAAAGATGGGGACCACGTTGACTATCTTCCAATCATCCGGCACCTGGCCCAAGCACCACGAGTACTTGTAAAGCTGTGCCAAGGGCCCTGCAATAACGCCTGCTAGTTCCCTCAATACCCTGGGGTGGAGAGCATCTGACTTCTACTGGTTGCCCTGGCAACCCACAGCTGGGCTCCTTACTTACTGCTTCCTAAGTAGCAGGCATCTCAGTACCCTCCTACACACCTCCCCTTTTTATAGCAGCGGAGCACCAGAGTGCTTTGCGACAGTCCCAAACAATGAAATAACCTGATTGACCTGGGGAGATAATGAGGCAGAAGAAAGGCATGTTGGCTTTTGCTTCCCATTGTTACTAGAAATTTCCTTTTTGAACTTTGTTTTTAATTTTCAGACTTTTCTGGGGTCTGGATACATTTTTATATATGGCAAATTGACAAACAAACAAATCCGGATAGACATCTCCCACATTCCAGTCTTCAGATTTATAGGTCCGTTATACTGTATTAGAGGAACCTTGCTTGGTAGTTGGGTCTCTATGGGTTAATGGTTTTATTAAAGACATGGGCATCCATATTTAAGTGTCCTTTTGGTATGCTCCATCAAACCCTTTTTTAAAAATGTGCTCTATGTTATTCTTCCTCTGGGTTTCCTTGTGCATCTTTGGTTACTGGCACTGTAAACTTTGTGACTGGGAGTGTCTTCACTTTGCATCTTACCAAGGGCTGCTGTCGTTGAAGCCCATCAGAAAATTAATGATAGTGATGCTGATGTGGACATTCTCTTCATAGTCTTCCTTAATGAAGAGGGTTTAATGCTAGGAAAGAATTGGGGAATTTGGTCCCCCTAAACTAGAGTGGGTAATAAAGTCAACTGAGCTCTGAGAAAATGGGTTTGCCATCTCTTCTCAAATCCTTACTAGTTTAAGATGTGGGTGCTGTTGTAACAAAGGCCCCTGGCATACATTTATTTAATGATGTGATGGGATCTGATCCCCGATCCCAATAGTCATACCTCTTCAATGCCACACATATATGGCAGGATGTATAATT
>NW_017728949.1:33502932-33525529 GCF_001723895.1 Crocodylus porosus | reverse complement strand
GTACCGCCTAGCTGAACATACAATTTTTATGTTCTCAGCATGTCTTGTTCTGGAATCCAGTAGAGATTCATCAATCTGAGAATCCCCATGTGCTGACAATAAGTTAATTGTTGTATTTCATCAGAGCTGGTTGGAGACTCTGCCCTGGGGCTGGCCCTAAATCCAGGATGAGAATGCCAGAAAACCTCATGTACCGCCTAGCTGAACACACAATTTTTATGTTCTCAGCATGTCTTGTTCTGGAATCCAGTAGAGATTCATCAATCTGAGAATCCCCATGTGCTGGGAATACCATAAAACTTCATGTGCAGTTTTTTAAAGTTCCAGTGTAGGGAAAACCTGGTATCTTTTCTCAATCACAGAATCCTTTTGGCCAGGATGTGTCAACTGCCTTATACCACAACTCCTTAGGAGCTGCAGGGCAAGGAAGTCAACCCTCTGGATTGTTGAGTGCCCCTTGGCTCCCTGCAAGCTGGCACCCCAGCACAGCTGGTGAACCCCTTTTGACAACAGCAGAGTACAGATGCATGCAGAACTGCACCACATAACTCTTAGCTTGCCAACACGGTGGAGTCATCAACCAAGGCCCACTATATAGCTGGAATCAGGCTGCAATGCAGGGACCCTGACAAACATTTAAGTTAAGGTGCAGTTAGAGCCAGCCACAAAAATGTTACACATATTTTGTGAAACTATTTTGTGGCTGGTTTCCTGTTTTGTCATGACATTAATTTCATGAACATGCAGCTGGGTTACCATTTAAGATTCAATTAACAAGTTAAGGTCAACTTAAGTGTAACATCTGGCAGGGGTCTAAGGCACAGAAATAGGAGTCTGCAGATATGAGTTCAGTTCCTACGTCTTTTAGACTTCCCATGTGATCTGGGCCATTGCAGAAAATCTAGCTGGATTTCAGATTCCCATTTGTTGTGCTAAGAAATTAATGGTTGCAAGGTGCTCAGACACTATAATGATGATAACCATCTTGGTATTAAATAGGCACAGAGAAATGCAGCAGTGAGCAGTGTAATAGGAATGAATATACATATCACCTTTCCTTGAGAGTTCGCTCATTATTTATAGATAGATAATACTTGAGGCATTGAACATTAAATTTAGATTAGTCCAACATAACTTCAATTTTATCACTGTCCATTCAGGAATGAACTGTTACAGGTTCATTCCCTTTAGAGGCCTTATGGCTCACATCGATTTAATCAGTTGTGTGATGCCTGTTCTGTTTTTATTTCTCTTCTAAAACTATTTCCCCTGTAGTACTTTCTACACTCTTGTTAGTTACTCTGCTTGGTTTTACTCTACCATCTTTTAAGTCAGAATATTTTAATGCTAACCAATGTCCAATTTTGTTACTTTTTTAGCTGTCAGGAGAGGAAACATGTTCAGAAATGGTATCAAGAGTTTTACAGGTGATTTCAAGTGAGCATTAACAAAATCTTCATGCCACCTCATCTTTATGGAAAAAGCTTTTACTGATCTGAAAAAGCTGAATCTTGTCTATCTACAATCCTTAGCATATGGATCTGATGCAGTAATTTTCACTTCTAGAAGAAGAAGGAAATACTTTTCTAGGGATTTGACTTTAAAATAAACTTGCAACTGGTTGAAACTACTTAATAGCATAAATCCCAGGGAGACAGATCTGTGAGCAGAAGGTGATATTGCTTAGTTAAAACAGCATGGAAGAAGTGATGTGATGTCTCAGGTGGTATTCTCTTTGACTCAGGTGGTCTTCTCAATCCTTCCAGTCAAGGGGAAGGGCCCTGGCAGGAGTGGATTCATCCCACAGAGCAATACGTGGCTGCAGTATGGTGTTGCCAGAAGGACTTTGGATTCTTTAATCATAGGATGTTGTTCCAAGAAGAAAGATAAATAGGAAGAGATGGAATCCACCTGATGAAAAGAAGGAAGAACATTTTCACAGATGGGCTTTCTAACCTAGCGAGAAGTGCTTTAAACCAAGTTCTCAGGGTTGGTGAGCAGGGTGGATGGAGACTGTTGGCTTAGAAATGGTATTTAAAGTTTTGCTTTAAAGCCCTGGGGGTGGAACTAGAGGGGGGGGCATGCCCCCCGGACTCGTGAGGCACCAGTCACCCATGCAGTTTCACACAGCCTTCAAATTATACAGGCTGTCTAACACAAGACCAATGGCTACAAACACAGGCTGGGAAAGAGAAGGCATGTACCACACTGTTCTATAACATGAGCTAAAGGTGTCACCGGTTAAGCCCCAGAGTTGGGGGGAGTGGGTGGAGCAGGCTGAATCCCAGTTTTGGGAGAACAGATGAAATTAGGAGAAGGCCTACAAGGACCAAATTAGTATGTGTGCATGTGATGAGCTATATGTACATGTGACGAACACAGAGAGACCAACAATGGCAGCCACAGACCAAGAGTCATCAGGAGACATCAACAGAGACCAAAGCCCCAGAGTAAGTGGGAAAGTGGGTGATCTGAAGGAATCACAAGTAGAAGGGGGAACAAGGGAGGCCTTCTCATTCTTCTTGAGAAAGCAGGTCAATCAGCTAGTTACCACATAAATATACAGATCCTGGGAAACAAGCAGGAAGAATTGGATATTCTCAAACAGTCACAAATCTACTATGTAATTGTAATAACAGAGACTTGGTGGGATAGCTTGCATGACTTGAGTACTGTCATGGATGAATAAAAACTGTTTATGAAGGAGAGGCAGGGGAGAAGAGAAGAGGAGGAGGAGGAGTGGCAATTTGTGTAAAAGAGCTGTATGATAGCTCAGAGTTCCAGTATGAAACTGGAGATAGGCCTGGTGAAAGTCTTTGGTTTAGGGTAAGAGGGGAGAGCAACGAATATGATGCATGGTGAATGTGTGCTATAGATCACCAAATGAGGTGGATGGCACTTTTTTCAAACAGATAGTAGAAATTTTCTGATCACAGGCCCTGGTTCTCAAAGGGTACTTCAGTCACCCTGACATCTGCTGGGAGGTCAATGGACAGGCAACCCAAGAAACTTTTGGAGAGTGCTGGGGACAACTTGTTGGTATATGTGTTGGAGAGGCCAACTAGGGACCATGGTCTTCTTGACCTGCTGCTCACAAACAGGGAAGAATTGGTGGGAAATGTGGATGACAGCTTGGGCAGCAGTTACCAAGCAATGATTGAGTTCAGGATCCTAAAGAAAGGAAGAAATGGGAGGACCAAAATAATGACTCTTGGGCTTCAGAAAATTGGACTTTGACTTATTCAGGGAAGTGATGGCAGGATCCCCTGGGAGGCCAGTCTGCTGGTTGTACTTTAAAGAAACCTTACTGAGGGCACAGAAAGCATCCAAATGCAAAGGAAGACTCACAATTATGACAGAATACCACCCTGGCTTAGGATGGAACTCCTCAGTGCACTAAAACACAAACAAGAAGCTTACAAGAAGTGGAAACTTGGACAAATGACTAGGAGAGGAGTGTACAAATATTGCTTGAGCACACAGGGATGAAATCAGGAAGGCCAAAGCACAACTGGAATTACAGCTAGCAAGGGAGACAGAGTAACAAGAAGGGTTTCTATGAATATGTCACCAGCAAGAGGAGGATCAGGGAAGTGTTGGTCCATTACTAAATGGGGGAGGCAACCTAGTGACAGATGATGCAGAAAAAGCTGAAATACTCCATGCCTTTTTCACCTCAATCTTCATAGGCAAGGTCAGCTCCTAAGCTACTGCATCTGGCAACAGTTTGGAGAGGAGGTGAGCAGCCAACAGTCATGAAAGAACAGGTCCAGAACTATTTAGAAAAGTTGGATGTGTATAAGTCCATGGGGCCAGACACAATGTATTTGAGGGTGCTGAGGAATTTGGGCAATGTGATTGCAGAGCCACTGGCCATTATCTTTGACAATGCCTTGTGGTTGGAAAGGTCCCAAGTGATTGGAAGAGGGTGAATGTAGTGCCCAACTTTAAAAAAGGAAAGAAGGAAGGTCCAGGGAACTACAGACTGGTCAGCCTCACCTCAGTCCCTGGAACAATCATGGAGCAGATCCTCAAGGAATCCATTTCTAAGCACTTGAAGGAGAAGAAGGTTATTAGGAACAGTCAGCATGGATTCATGAAGGACAAGTCATGCCTGACCAACCTGTTTGCCTTCTATGATGAGATGACTGGTTCTGTGGATGTGGGGAGAGCAGTGGACATGATATACCTTGACTTTAGCAAAGCTTTTGATACTGTCTCCAACAACATTCTAGCAAGCAAACTAAGGATGTATAGGTCGGATGAATGAACTATGTGGCAGATAGAAAACTGACTGGATCATCAGGCTCAAAAGGTAGTAATCAATGGCTCAGTATCTAGTTGGCAGCTGGTCTCAAGTGGAATGGCCCAGGGGTTTACCCTAGGGTTGGTTTTGTTCAATATCTTTAACAGCATAGAAGAGGGTGTGGCGTGCACCCTCAGTACGTTTACAGACGATACCAAGCTGGGTAGAATAGTAGATGCACTGGAGAGTATAGCTAGGATTTATAGAGACCTAGACAAATTGGAGGATTGGACCGAAAGAAATCTCGTGAGGTTCAGTAAAGAGAAGTGAAAAATCCTGCACTTAGGACAAAAGAACCCTGCACAGGCTGGGGATGGACTGGCTAAGTAGCAGCTCTTCAGAAAAGTGGACAGCAAGCTGAATATGAGCCAACAGTGTGTTTTTCTTCCAAAGAAAAATAACAACATACTGGGCTGTATTAGTAGGAGCATTACCAGACGATTGAGGGAAGTTATTATTCCCTTCTTTGGCACTGGTGAGACCATGTTTGGAGTACTGCATCCAGTTTTGGGCCCCCCACTACAGAAAGGATATAGACAAATTCGAAAGAGTCTAACAGGGCAATGAAAATGCTTGGAGGCACATGAGTTATGAAGAGAGGCTGAGGGAACTGGGCTTATTTAATCTGGAAAAGAGAAGACTGAAAGGGGATTTAATAACAGCCTTCAACTACCTGAAGGGTGGTTTGAAAGGAGATGGAGCTAGACTGTTCTCAGTGGTGGCAGAACAAGGAGCAATGGTCTCAAATTGCAGGAAGGGAAGTTTAGGTAAGAAATTAGGGAAAACTTTCTCATGAGGAAGGTAGTAAAGCATTGGTACAGGTTACCCACAGAAGTTGTGGAGGTCTTTAAGACCCAAGAAGAGAAAGCCTGGGCTGGGATGATCTAGTTGGGGATGGTCCTGATTTTAGCTGTGGGTTGGACTAGATGACCTCCTAAAATCCCTTCCAACCCTAGTTTTCTATGATTCTATGAATAGGTCAGTGCTTTAACTTTTTCCTTTCTTAAAAGTGAATACAAGGACCTGGATATCTTCAGCATTATAAGTTCTCTGCATAATTTGCTACAACTGCTAATCCATTTTCAGGAAGCACCAAGGATTATAGTAGCAGGAGTACTGTAGCCCCAGCCCCTTCTGGATCCTTGGGCATCTCTTTCTTCCCACCTCTTTTAAGGAGATGTCCCTAGTGCTTCTGGTTGTGCCCCAGCCAGTAAAGTGAACCCTAGTTGCTTTCGCTTCTTATGACCTATGCTGTAGAAGCAACTCTTTAGTGGTTATTTTAAGGTGGGCATGGTGGAGAGTGGGGAATGAATACAATTGACAGAGCTAAGTGAGCAGATCCACACCACACCTGCTCTAGGCAGTAACATTTTTTCCATACTTTTATAAGCTCCATGAAGGTTTCACTATTTTCCAATGACATTATCTGACTTTCTTTGTATTACACATGGTCAGCTCTGTTAATATGGAATTTATTAGCATTTTTATTAGCATATTAACTGTTTTAAAGTTCTTAGGATACTAGTTTCATAACTTAATGCCTTTGCTTCTTTTTTCCTTCTGTCAATTTTGTTATGAAAATATTCAAGTTCTTTGTGCTTCATTTTCAACCACTAAAAGTGTGTTGGCTAGCTCAAGCATATTTATTAATTTATGGTTTGTCCATGTTTTAAGCCTATTAGTTTAAAGTGCTCTGGTTACAAATACTTAAATCTTCAGTTAAAGAAAGTTCAACCTTTGTCAGTTGGCAAAAAATTTGTAAAGGAGATGTAAAAAATGTGCTCAATGCTTTGCCTGTGATTATGAACCTAGGCCCATACCTACAAAGGAACTTAGGTTCCTGGGTCCTATAGTAAAATCCACACTCCTGAGTGAAGTATCTAGTCCCCCCCCACATAAGATACTTCAGAATGAGACCTCCCCCCCCCCCCAAAATTGGCAAACCAAGGGGAAAACTCCTAAAGGTCAGAACACTGATCAGGGAGCTGCATAAGGGTGAAGTTACATGTTACAATTAGGATGTGCACAAGTTAGGTGGCATAAAAGTATGATTGATGTCTGAGCAGTCACACATGAAGTGTTAATACCCTCTCTGATCTTCACTGATCAGACTTACTGCTGTCAGTCATGTAGCAGTTTTGACCACTTAACAGCTTGATGTCCAGAAACCCCACAACTATGTATTCATTGTGCTACTAAACTGACACTGGAAGTGGCAGGGGGTTGACACAGACCATTAATACTTTGTCCTTATGGGGCTTCAAATGGGAGTTGAAGACTGATCTTCCATGATATAGATACCTGGGGCTTGTATATTAGTAAAAAAATGGCCTTACTTCCTTTGGTTAAATCAAAATTTCCAGAGATAGAAAAGCAATACTTGTGCTTCTTTGTAAATGGAGGTATTGGCAGTGGAAGTCTCAGCTTCTGAGTGGAGTATGGACAAATGGTAATTATAGTACAAAATGCATAGTGAATATTAAGAACCCTACTTCCCAGGATTTACAGGGGACAGTTTATGGTTCTGCTGAACCAGGAGTAAGACAGGAATCACATTGAGACTCTCATACTCCCAGGTTAGTTCAACCTGATTCAGACTTTTTCCTAGCCAGGAACACTTCCTTTCCCTCAGCAGCTCAGGTGTACAGATGTCACTGGTGCTCCTCATGAACAGAGGGAAGAATAGTAATGATAAACACCAGCTCTTCCCTAGCATATAGACTCAAGTAATATGCGCAGTCCATGAATGGCTCATGACTTGTGCATTTCAGTGTACAGGAAGACAACCAATTAACCTCTATAGAGGGTAAAATGTTGATATTGTAGGTCTGATCCAAAAGTCAAATTAAAGTTAATGGAGTTCTGCATGAGTGTATGTATCCATCCATATTGTAGGAATGAAGCCTTAGGGTCAGGTTTCCCTCAGCTTGATGTCTTGCACAGCCATTTACAAATGAGTTAAAAGTGGTCATAGAATGCTATCTAATAAGAACAGTTACATTTTATACCCATCTTGCTTCCATGTGAATAACTTCCACAGGTGCAGGCCAGTAGAAAATCTGGCCTTCAGAGAAATCTCTTGCCTAAATTATTAATGACAAACTATTTGATGAGTTCTCTACTTGTTTGAACTTTTATACTTGCAGTTAGATTTTCACTCATAATTTGCATAGAAAGAATTCATGGATATAAATGCATATATATTATAAATTAACAATGGAGGGTTATAATTTATAATTCCAGTACACAAAATCATATTAAGGAAAAGAGAATCTCAACATCTCTTTCAAAACTTCCCATAGAACACTCTACAATATATCAATATATCAAATAATATATAGACTACAGGTGTTTCTTTCCATTTATCCTTTTTACCTTCTTAGGTGTATTTATTTGTGGTCCATTCCTATAAGCACTTACTGCTTTTTTATTGTTAGCAGCCTGAATAAGAATTTATAAGGATGGGAGCTTTCAGTTATAGTTTATCAGATGAATAGATTTATAGGAGAAAATAACAACAGTATTCAGAAAGAATTAGTATTAAGCCAGTTCTTCCTGACGTATGAATAGGGAAGACATGTCTTCATATAAGTAACTCATAGGGATGTGCAAAACTTAGGGTGCTAATTCAACTTGAAGGAGATTTGGCCTGATTTGGTGCCTGAATCTCCAAATCTGAATTGAATCAGGAGACCAATGAAAAGGTCCAAATCGCTTAGAAGCTCTCCAAATCAATTCAAAAAAGATTCAGAGAGCTTCAGTGATTCAGGCAGTCCCCACCCATTGCAGCAGGGAGCTGGACCCCCACCAGGCCCCATCCCCTGCCTGCTCCCCCAGTCACCCCAGTGCACCCAGCCCCCCCATGGCTTCCCCACCCACCCCAACTCCTGGTGCTTTAAAAAAAAGCCCTCACATACTGGATGCTGCCGAGTGGAGGGGCAATCCCTGCTGCCACCCACTGTCCCATGCCATGTGAGAGTCTCTGCCATGAGTCTCACAACCCCCCCACTCTACCAGACCCCCCATGACTGCCCCTCTTGCCCCAGCTCCAGCCCTTTAAGAAAAAAACCCAACACCCCCCCAAGACTCACCTGCTCCTTGGGGCTTCTGGGGGCTTGTGCAGAGCTCCCCACCCAGCACGGGGTAGTGGGGCAGCCATGCCAGCCTTTTATTCTTAAAGGGCTGGAGCTGGGATGGGCAAGGCAGCCATGGGGGGGCTGGGCCAGCAGGGGGGAGGTTGGGGGGTTTGTGGCAGAGCCCTCCATGCAGCATGGGGCAGTGGAGGGCAGCACCCAATGAGTTGGGGTTTTTTTTTCAAAGTGCCAAGAGCTGGGTCAGGTGGGGTAGCCATTGCCAGGGCTGGGAGAGTGGGCAGGGGATGGGACAGTGATTTGAATCACCAGATTGAATCACTGTCCCCTAAATTGGCTGTGTCTGAATCCAAAACAAATGCTAGCCACTTTGCACAGGCCTAGTAACTCAGGTCCCAGACTTACCAACACTTACTGCAAGAATATGCCACTGACTATGCATAGTAGCATGTTTTATTAAAAGCTATCTAAATAATTTAAATAGAGAAGTTTCTATACCAACATTTTTTTTATTAAGTCATTTGCATATTCTGTAGAGGAGATTAGAAAAAAGGAAAGAAAAAAATTCACATAGTATAACTTCTTATGTAACACACACAGCAATTAAATTCATAAATATTTACTTTTACTACAATAAAAGCTTTGTTATTTGCCACCCATGAGGAATGGGGGGTGTCAGATAACAAAATATGCTGGTTAATTGAGAGGCCCAAACAGGTATCTTTGCCTGTTTGGGCCGCCATTTCTCCTGCCATGTTTGGGGCATCGCCAACCCTCCCACCACGTTGCCGACCCTCCTGTGGGCCCTGAGGGATGGGGAGGAGGGCCCCATGCAGCCTGCTATGCCCCGGGCCATGGGGGCTCAGCGAAACCAGAAGTGCCACAGTGGGCACTTCTGGTTTCACTTTACCTTAGAAGCCGGCATGCCATTTGATAAGACATGCCAGCTTGTAAGGTGCCGGTTGACAGAGCTTTTACTGTATATGAAAGACCATCCAGAGCTAGTTGAGAGAAGAGTGAATCTGGAATGAACAGGTATATGAAGAGAAAAAAACGTTCTCTGAACGTTTAGCTGTGCAAATTAAAACTGACCTCAGGCACCTTTATGTTATAACACCTATTCACAACAGTTAAGCAAAACAATTTCCTTACATAACAATATTCAGTATTTCTTCTGTGCTTACATGTGCTGAACAAATAGCAGCTGGTTAATTTGACATGAAACTCAGATTGACACCGTGATATTATTTTGCAATATCATGTTGCTTGAAAATAGTTTTGAACAGCATGGACTGTTTTTGTGTACACAACACAAATGCACATGTCTTTCCATAAGCCAGCAATGGATACATCCATACTGGGAAACAAGATTTTCTGGTCCTGTTCAATGCAAGTCTCAAGGAATTTAGTTACAGAGTTCAGCTGTAGAAGCTCTCCAATTGTGTAGTAAATACAAATATACAATATTTAGTGCCAGATTCATAACCCCTGCTGACACTTACATAAATAGAATATTCACTTCAACCTACCTATGGAAGGAAAGTATGCAAAACTGACCCTTACGGGGAACTCAAGGCAATAATTATCACAATAATTATAATTAAGTACTCATAAAGGTTAGTTTTGCTCAGATTGGCTCAGTTTCTTCTTGTAAGTCTTTAAGATGAAAACTGAAAACTTATTTCCCTTAAACAGTAATATGGCTGTCCTTATCTTTTTGCATTTTTTTTTCTTATTCATTGAATGAGTAGTTGAAAGAAAAACACATATTTATGGTCAGAAAATGATAAAATGCCACAATAAGCAGTGACATTCATTCTTCTGTAGTATCCGTGTCCTTTGTTTCTGCACATTTTTTACATCAACTACTATACTCAATGCTCAAAATGCATTTAATAAATGAATGCAAAGTTTCAAGCGTGAGTGCAAAGTGGAACCAGGGTCAGTATCATATTATCTATAGGAAAACAAGATTACACAGAGGTAAGGAATTTTATGAAAAAACACCTTCACACTTTTGGTCTACTGCTTTAAAATAAAGCAATCGTACATCCAAGTCTTGCTTGAGCTATTTAACCTTGCACTTCTTTTAGCATGGTAATAAAGTTGTTGATGATTCTAGCTAGGAAACATTCACAATCACTTATCTTTCCAATCATTTCTCTATACCCATCAAACTTTCCCTCAAAAGTATAGAAAACTGCTGGCAAAATAATGGGAAAGTTGTAGAAAAAAGGTAACATTCATCTATCTGAAAGTATTTCACTTGTCTATATGTCTGTGTGTTTTAGGTATCACCCAAAATGACAGACAGACAAGCACAGAGGATAAGCAGATTGTGTTGTATTATACTTTGTTGTCTTTTTATTTGTAATTTCAGTGACAGGATCAAATTAGAAAGAACAAAGACAGAAAAATAGCAAAGGAAAATAGAAATTAGTGTTTATTGGGCAGTTCTTCTGCTCCACTGCCTGCACTTCTGGAACGGACAACTCTGACAGGATAGATTTGAGTACACCTTTAATGACATAAATTCAGACAATTTCTGGTATTGTTGGTTCTCTGTGCCAAATGACTACTGATCTTTGTCGATCATAGTGCTTTCATATACCAAGGTTTATGGCTATGGAAACAATGGTATCACAACAGGCTCCTAGCAGTTCCCTTGTGGTGTTTTATCCACTTAAAAAAAAATCCTGTCTGTGCTATTATTCATATCAGACCCCTACATTATATGTATGCCACCATTAATGGGGAATGAACCACAAAAATGTTCTGTAAATAATGTAGAATAAGTTTACGACTCATTTTAAATTTAAAATGCCTTAAATTTAATTTAAGTTTAAATTTAAATTTAAATTTAATGTTTGACTGGAGGTTGACAATTAGCTGACTGCTGCCATGGCCATGATTGCTAGATAGGGTGAAGGACTTTTTTATGATTAATCACAAATTTCAACCTTGACAATTTTTGCTGGTAGAACTAGATAAAATCTATTTATCAAATTTCCACTTTCCAAAGCATATAACAAAGATTAACCAATTTGTCAAAATCAAAGATTTAACATTTTTGTAGAGAAAATAAGCTTTATTTTTTCAAAGTAACAAAGCAATGCACGTGGCATGCATTGCTTTATTTTTCACTTTAAAAATCTATCAAATGTTGGACATGTTTAGCTGACTCAATGATCCCATAATATAAAATTTTGGATTGTCTATTCAGAATGATAAAAACATTTTTCTTGTATATCTATTGTTTTTCCATTCATCCTGAAGTCCTAAATTCACCTAAAGTATAACCTCATTGTACAAGGTAAGATTATACCAGGAATGAATTTAAGTAAATGGATACAAAAATGTAAGAAATTGAGAGAGAGAATCATGTAACCATCTAGTGTACTTTTTAATGTTGCTGAGCAAACTAAAAATTGGATGTTCTTTTCTTTCCTTTTTCTTATTTTACAGAAGACTATACCTGGCAAAATTGCTACTAAATTTTGTAAACAGAACAAATATAACACTGTAGTAACGGTAATGCTATGGTGTATTTAGCTAATCCTCTCTATTTGTGTAAATGAACAAATTCGCCGTTTTTGCAATAATAGAAAATGATAGCCTTTATAGGTGTTTTCTGCTGTTTTTGTGCATCCTTTTTATATTAAATCTCTTTTTTTCATTTTTAATTTTTTTAATAGAGACTCAAGGAACTGAAACACAGGGAGTTTGCTCGAAATGTAGCTTCTAAGTCAAGAAAAGATGAAAGGAAGCAGGAAAAGGCCCTTCAACGTTTGCACAAATTAGCTGAACTAAGGAAAGAGACATCTTGGTAAGTGGATATTTACTGAAATGTAAAACACACTAGTATTTAATTCTCAGACTCTTGGGGTTGTGGGACATGGCATTATTAAGACCCTCATCCAGAACAAGCTGCACATGTTTTTATAGTATTCTTGAAGATGTATGCCTGCTGTAATTTGATTTGGCACTACATGGGGAAATAAATGTTTAACGTTACTTTTTCAGTGAAGCTAAAATGACATGTAGTTTTAGTTTTTAAGAAAATGTTCCATGCATATTTCATGGAACTAGGCACTGTTGTTGAAAGCATTAGTGAACTAGGTCATACATTTGAAGCCTGGCATTACTTCATTGATGAAGAGAGAAATACATTCTATTTTTCCCAGATGTAACAGATCTGTGTGATTTAGTGTTCAAACTGGTTACCTGGGAATGCATCCCAAAATCTAGTTTTACATTTAAATAACTGGCGAACCTGTATTAAAATATAAAGGTTTTTTTCCACTTTTCCCTAGCCTAGTAGAGTACATAAGAGTCACTTGATACCTGTTGTCCATTCTTATTGAATTTGGAAATACATTCTTAATTGATATTAACAGATCTTAGTTTGCTGGAGTTGACAGCATGTGTAATAAAAAAATTAAATACTTCTGATGCTGAGGGTCTAGTGAAAGTGCTTTTGAACCAATTTCGGTTTATGTAATGTAGTCACAAGAAGAAAAAAGCTGGTGATTGCTGTGTAAACAGAATGTTTATTCAGACTTTGTTTCCAGGTGCATCTCACTACATAAACTGCCAGATACCGCAGTTGACCAAATATTCTGCAGTTTCTGTGGAGAGCTGGCAATCTTTGTAACTTGGATGTTGTGCAACATACTGAAACGAAGGTCTCCTCTAGAAGTGGGGATGTCATGGATGTGGGTAGTGTGCATATGGAATGAACAACACAGAATCTGATTTTGAATTTCTTTAGTGACAATAACTTTTTGAGATGTATTGAGTGTGGTTCTACTTTTTTTCATCAGGTTCATTTGGAACCTTTAGATAACACATAGGTAATTTTATCTCACTGTTATGGTTCATAGAATATATAACATTAAATACTTTAATGGTATACTATGGAGATAATGAAAGGCAGTAGCAACTTTGGAAGTTCTAGCTGGGCTCCAGGGGTGCTTTGTACATGTAAAGAAGGTGCAGTAGTGCTACTTGTTTCATCAGAGAAAAGACAGACATGTTTATTACAGTGAGGTTATACTCTAAAAAGTAACACTGTGGGGTTCTGTATTCATTCTCTCTCGATGACTTGCATATTGATTAACTTACAGATAAAAATTCAAAATAACTGGACTGTAAAGTAAATGTGCAATTTGAAAATCTATCAACAGTCTTCATTTCTCGCTCTACATTTTATAAACAACAATATTAATTCTGCAAGCAGAAATTAACTGGCCATTTTTATTATTCCTGAATTTGTCTTTCTTGCTCATTTTGAGTTGACTGTTCTGTAGCACATACCTGTTCTGTTCACTGAATTCATAAATGTGCGAGAGCTAAGATATGTGGGACCAAATTTGCATTGAACCTCAATTATCCTCACAAAATATGGATTTGTATTTATTTTGTGACTCTAAACTGCTAGCAAACTTAACACTAGAATATTTAAAATTCATTTACTTGTTTGATGACAAAATTAGGGATTTTAAATGAAAATCTGCAGGAAAAGGAGCAGGTTATTGAATGAAGTGATGATATTTTGCAGTCTTTAATAACGGAGTATTGTGGAACATTAGAAATAAATAAAGAGACAGAACTCAAATTAAAAATTAACTTTTATTACTCAAAGCATGTTTTATTGTTCTGCATTTCTGTATAATGCTTTATTTAAATAGTATCATAAAAACACAAAAAACTGCATTTGCAAATAAATTAGAACTTCATTAAATTTAATTGATAGAATATAATGTATATTACAATACAGGACTACAGGACTATGAGAATAAACAATCAGATCTGGCTTAAGTGTTGTTCTTAGAGTGCAATAGAGATACAAAACATTTTACTGGGACTTTCTAGGTTGGACCCAGGCTTGCCAATCCAAGAAAAAAAGGTTATATTAACAATCAATAAACTTTTTACTGTCAACCAATCTGTTTTACTAATATATGATTTTACTGGCATATGTTTCATATACTGTAAATATAACTTGTAGCTCTAGACAGCAATAACAAAGGCTGGATTCAAATTTAATGCAGTCTTACTTAGCTGCAGCAATGCTGTCCCCCACTCCTGGGATCTTCTATTCACTCCCACATCCTGATAGGCCCCAACCACATAATGCAATATATATATATCAGCATATAAGCAGAAAGGGATCTTGGAGTCATAGTGAACTCCAAGATGAACATGAGTCATCAGTGTGATGAAATCATCAGCAATGCTAACCACACTTCATCATGCATCAGCAGATGCATGACAAATAGAACCAGGGAGGAGATACTTCCCCTCTATGCGGCAATGGTCAGACTACAGTTGGAGTACTGCATCCAGTTTTGCACACTGTACTTCAAGAAGGATGTCGATAGACTCAAGAGGGTCCAGAGGAGGGCCACTTGTATGGTTAGGGGCTTACAGGACAAGCCCTATGAGGAGAAACTGAGGGACCTGGACCTCTTCAGCTTCTGCAAGAGATACCTGAGACATGATCTTGTGGCCGCCTAAAAATTCATTAGGGGGATGCAGCAAGGGATTGGAAAGGCTCTGTTCACCAGGGCGCCTCTTGGGGTAACAAGGAAAAATGGTCACAGACTGACAGAGAACAGATTTAGGCTCGATGTCAGGGAGAACTTCTCCATAGTAAGGGTGGCCAAAATTTGGAATGGGCTTCCAAGGAAGGTGGTGCTCTCCGCTACCTTGGGGATCTTTAAGAGAAGGCTCGATTGGCATCTGGCTGAGGTCATCTGACCCCAGCACTCTTTCCTGCCATGGCAGGGGGTCAGATTTGATGATTTGTTGAGGTTCCTTCCAACCCTAGCATCTATGAATCTACAATTTTAAAACAATTTGGAAGCCTACCAGTGCCTCAATGATAATTATAAAATTAATTCTAAATTTCTATATATTTTGGCATTTGATTTTGTTCTTTTTAATATGGAAAATCTGAGCTTCCCCTGCCCACTTTGCTCACCAGGATATGGGTCCAATTTCAGCTGTCCCCATGCTACTTTGTGGTGCTAAGCAGCCCTGATATACCAGTGCCTTCCCCCTGCTCATGCCATTGCCCCTCACTCCCAAGCCACAACCTGCCCCCCCGCCCCAACCTAGCCAGTGTCCCTCACTCCAAACCCACAGTCTCCTGGCCCTGTCAATGCCCCTCACTGCCAACACACAGCCCCCTCAGCCCTGCTGGTACCCCTCACTCTCAACCCACTGGCCACCAGCCCCAGACCCCAGCCTTCCACACTGGGAGCCTGAGAGCAGGGGGAAGTGGGTCCAGAGTCAGGGGCACCAACAGGGCCAGGGCCAGGGCGCGGGCCAGGGCCAAGAGGCTGGGAGTGAGAGGCAATGACTGGGGATCCCTGCTCATGATGAACCCTTTTCTAGTGAGTTTTCTATATTGAGTTCTATCCCAAGTAGGCTAAACTTGGTAACACATCTACATAGTTACAGGGGTGTTGGTTGTAGCTGTGTTGGTCTAAGGACATAGGCAGACAACGTTCTTTGTGTAAAACTGGTGTCTTTTATTAGAGTAAAATAGTTGTAAAAAATTCTCTTTGCAAGCTTTCAGGTACAAACACCCTTCTTCAAGCAGGAGTGTCACATAGTCACATGCACTAAACCTTTTGAGTATTCAGATTTATCCATCATTGCTTTAAAAATGTAATTTTGATTTTCCAGTTAAAACAGAAGTGTTGTATTTCATTTTGACTAAAAGTTGCTATTGGCTGAGTTTCAAAAATAAAATGACCTATTTTACTGCAAAAATGCTCAGACTGTTGTGTATAGACTACTTGTGCTCTGTAGGTCAGTTATTTGTAGTCTGTAGAAATTTTGTTTTTCATGTGTTTTTATCTATTTTTGCTTTCTATTGAATGAAACATGAACACTTGTAGGAGGACATGTAATGATTGTTAAAAGAAGACAGTCATAGACTTAAAAAAAAAATCTAGGATGAATACTGAGAGCATAAATACTTTCAGCGACTATTTTTCCATGTAAGAATTCGCAGAGATTGCCATAACTGTATTTATAATCACAAAAATGAAGGTCATCAATACAGTGATCATATGGAGAAGGGGAGCTAATATCTGAGGTTGTGAGTGAGGTGAAGGTCAGCTAAGAGACTTTTTTAGTTTAAATATATTTTGCAATATGAAAAAGTTCATTCATGTTTTGAAGCTGTGACTTTTTGTAGCAAACAATTTGTTAGATAACCTGTTTTTGTAGAATCCTTGATGGATACAAATATAAAAATCACATTTCTATGTAATTGTACAGTGGGAATGCAGTAACTGTCGACATTTAATTTCTCTGAAGTGTACTTATGGCAGGTTGTGTTTTGTTTTTTCAGTGCTCCTGGGAGTGGCCCCATGTTCAAGTCCACTACTGTTACTGTGAGAGATAATTGTAATGAAATCTCACAAAATGCTGTCGTAGACTCTTCTAACAAACAACAAGATTTCAATTCCACATTAATGTACAAGGCACAGAATACTAAAGATATTGCTTCTATTGCTTCTTCCACTTCTGAAAGTACAAGCAGTAATGCATCTGACACTAATAAACTTGGGAATCAAATACATGGAGCTCAAGGACACAAAGTTGGATTCTCTTTTGCTTTTCCAAAGAAAGCTTCTGTCAAACTGGAGTCCTCAGCAGCTGTTTTCTATGAATATAATGATGAAACATCTTTTGAACATGGAGTTAGCAGAAGAAGTAGATTTGTTCCAGGTTCCTGTAATCTTCAGTCTCCATCCACAACAGAAATGGTTCTGTGCTCTGAGGAGAAACATAATGATATTCACTCACTAATGGAAAAATGTACTGACACAGCAGAAGCTGCAGAGTTTCAGGAACCAAAAGAACTAGCCAGTAATGAAAACACAACACTCGAGAATACAGAAATGCTGCCTGCTGTTTCTCATTTGGAACAATCTATGTATTCTGGTTTGAATGGCTACTGCACTGACATAAATTCAACAGCATTCCCAGATACAACTCCACCCACAGCTACCATCTGTAATCAAGAACTACCCATAGAATGTAACACTTCTGACCTACTGGGAAACAAATCCACAGCTTTTGTTGTCACAGAGAATAATTTGTCTTTGCATGATATCACTGAGGAAAATAAGGAAGGCATTAATAGTAATTCCTCCAAGGCTGAAAATGAAATTAAAAAACTTGGGTCCAATGTATTAATTTCCTCAAATTATGAAGGGAGCAGTGCAGCCTTGCAAAATAAATCAGATTCATATAAAAGATCTTGTGAACCATTTGTTCCTGTCCTTAGTAAACATGGATCTACTATTCTTCAGTGGCCATCTGAAATGTTAATTTACACCAATACAGAACCATCAGTTTCCTACAGTTGCAATCCTTTATATTTTGACTTCAAGTCATCAAAATCAACTAACAGTTTAGAGAAGAGTAAGCATGAGTTAAATGTACCTCACTCTCACCACAAGACTGAGTCTGACCGGAGCCTAGTTTGGGATTATGCTGATAAATCTATTTCAGAGTTAGCTGACTGTGAAACAGAAATGTGTAAGAATGTGGGCAATCATGCATCCTCAATTAAAACTGATGGTGTTTCAACTAAAAGCTATGATTCTGAAAAACAAGTTAAATTGTGCTTAGACAACTCTTTCAGAATTGGAGAAACAGAAAAGTACCACATTTCGAGAAGAAATTCACGACAGGATACTGCGATAGATGAGGGACAGAATAAAGGATGGATCAAAGAACCTTGTGAAAAATGGTTTCGCAAAAACAGAAAAAGAAGAGGGAGGAGAAAACTGTGTCATCATCATCATGGGAAAACTGGAAAGGCAGTAGATGAAATTTCTTTAACAGCTGGACAGGAAATTAATTATCTTAAGGAAAATAAACTTCAGCCTCTTCAGAACGCTCCAAACATGTGCAAGTCTGAAATTAGCAGCATGTGGTTAGCTTCAGAGGAAATGCAACAGTCATGTCAAAAACCTGGCATTGAAAACAGTGATCATAAAAGAGTTATGTTCACAGCAGCACACATACATGAGCATAGGGGCACATGTGCTATTTGGAACACAACAAATAGCAATGACCACTGCACTGATTTTAAACATCTCCACAGAAAATACAAAGCAAGCTCTCACAAATGCTCAAAAAAATTAACTTTGAATTCCAGAAGACATAACTTAATGTACTCTAGAACATTTTGTGGTTGGAGAGTCAAAAGGTCTACCTGTAGTCCAGATCATAAATGTCTGGGCCAATATAATAAGGAAAAATGTACAAGTCAAAGCCAGTCTATAAAGAGAGCTTACAACTTTCTGACTGATGAACCTGAACGATCCCATAGAAAACGAAGACAACAAACATATTCTTGTTCGTCAGATGAAAGTTCATATAAACAGACATTTTTATCACAAGAGTGTTTAAATCAAATGAGTAATCTAACTGTACCGTGTAAACCTAAAGGGAAAAGGAGAAGGAAAAAAAATAGAATTCATCATGCGTTTGTTGACAGGGAACTAAAAAGAAATGAAAATTATAGGCCTTTGAAAGACAGTTCTACAGTAAATATTTTGGGGGAATTGTTAATTCAAGATAATATTGAACAAACAAAATCTCAACCCATAATGGATTATGCAAAAGATAAGGACCAAATAATGCAGTTGGGAGAAAACAATTTGCCTCTACAAGCTGATAGTTTGCATTCAGTAGAAAAAGACAAATCAACAGAGTGTTTCGGGATGGAGAGCACTCCAAATGCATTTTTGGAGGATGCCACACACTCTGCTTCTTCTGTTTCTGATCATTGTGTTCAAACAACAGCAACACAAGAGAACAAGCTGGAAGAAGAAAAGAAACATGAAAATATAACTGTTCATGAAACTCAAGCTCCATATAAAGTGCCCAATATTGACAGAAATGTGGAACAAACTCCTCCTAAATCTTATCTATGCCACTATGAAGTAGCTGAAACTGTACCACAAGAGAAAATAAACGAAGCAACCAGTGAATGGTTACGGTACAATTCAGGCATTTTTAACAGCCCACCACCTTTGCCATTCAAAGAAGCACACATAAACAGTCATACCTTTTTAGCTACTGAACAGATACTTACCCCATTCACATTACCTGATCAGACTTTGATATTTCCCCAAGAAAACCATGAGAAATTTAAAGATCTGCAATGTGAGGCTTATCAGCAGATCATGCAGCAAAACATGCTGGCTAACAAGATGAAATTTACCTTTCCTTCCCCTGCAATTCAACCTTCAAACTCTCCTCTGCAGCCATTACCTTTGCAGCAGCCACTGTGTTCTACCTCTGTAACCACAATCCATCACACTGTTTTACAGCAGCATGCTGCTGCTGCTGCCGCAGCTGCAAGTACCTTTAAAGTTCTTCAGCCTCACCAACAGTTCCTGTCACAAGTCCCAGCTCTTTCAAGAACACCTGTACCTCACCTATCAGTTGGACCTCGACTTTGTCCAGGAGGCCACACAACTTTTATTGCTCCCCCACATTTGCCACTAATTCCAACTTCAGTTCTTCATCCAAGTCACCTGGCTTTTCCTCCTTTGCCCCATGCGCTTTTCCCCTCGTTGCTGTCCCCACATCCAGCTGTCATTCCATTACAGCCCCTCTTCTAGGCTTGACTTTCTAGAATACAAATGGGAAGAAGAACTCCAAGTAAACATATTGCTCTATCTAAAGCACTCCTAGGTTTTGACATTCTGCAAATGATTGAGATTGGTTAAAATGCCTCATTAATTTGGAATCATTTACTGTAAGTGTAATGATGCAAGTACTTTATGTAAATTTCTGATCTATAATATAATTAAAGCACTGAATAGTCTGACACTAATATGAACTATATATATATAAGTGAAATTATGTCTTAGAATATAATGTACATAAAATATATTTATAGTACTGTAATTTATGTTGTAAAGTATGCTCCTTTTTTTTAATCTTTGTGTACTTGCACCTATTTACTGTTTAGACAAAGCTAATGCACTATGTTTTGTACTATGTTCCTTGAAACTGTAAATCTAGTGACAAACTATCTCTTGCAATAAATTTTTGTTAACTATTTAAGTATATCAAAAATCATTCATTGTAAACCTCACAGATGTTATTCTTCACCCTCTGAATAATGTACCCAACTCTGCTATATTTGGATCAAGTTTTCTATCATTCAGTGATTTATCACCAAGGCTCAGAGGTTAATACCTTAAGGGCAAGTATCTTACTGAGCAAGGCAAAAAGGGTAATAGATCTGTTTGTGTTAGCAGTTCAATGTCACTGAGACAAATTTTGCTTACAAGCAGTATGTGACCAAACTACCATCTGTTTGAACCACTTTATTTTTATTATTTATTTAACCACAAAACGTGTACCTAAAATACCAAAAAACATGTAACTAAAGTAACATAAATGACAGCTAAAAACAATAAAAGCAGAATATCAAAGAACATCATCTAAGAATATCAGTGCTTGAATATTAAAGAATAGAGAGGGCCAGCGTACCATCAAGCACCCAGTTATTCTCTACTTCCAAGAGGCTATTTTATACATACATCTTTGTAGGAGATTACACCCACAAAAATATTTTAAACCTGTAAGACTACAGGCATAGTGGCATACAAGCATAGTGAATAGTCATTGATGTAACTGAAATTCTAGGGCTAGGGACAGAAATTAAACATAAACTCATATAAGTGACCATAAACTGTTTCAAGAATGTAATACAACAGAAGTTCAGTGTACATAAACTGCTTTCAAAATGGCCAAAACTGGTCTAAGATAAACATGGATGGATGTAAATCAGACTTAACTGATTTAGCTTAAATTGGTTCCTTGAACTTCTGTCCCCAATCCCTTCACTATTCAAATTAACTCATAGTACCTCAGCATCCTTGGATGTTTTGCACTTCTGCTGTGATCCCCTCCACTCCACACTCCCCTTGCAGGGTGGGCAGGCTAGCCTTGGCCCAAGCTGTGTGCTCTAGCACCACCCTCTATTTCTGGCCTAGGCCACTTTAGGCATGTGGCTGCATTTCCAGAATTAAAAGTGAATGTCTGTTCACTTGCTTATGAGTTCAATCTATGCAATTCAATCAATTCAGCCTCTGGCTTTTTAACCGTCTTTATTTAGCTTAGATTTGCTAGTATGGGTGTTGATAATATAATTTTGATAATATAATTTATTGTATACCTGAGAATGGAGGTTGTTCATAAAAAGGGGTAAATATTTAAAGTGTTCTCTTGATGGATATATAACTCAAATTTATTTCAGTGGAAGACAGCTAAGCATATCAGAGGGGAGAAATTTTTGCCACTGGTATAAATTTAGGATGTATTTCAAAATGGCAGTGATCTGTAAGAATAATGGGAAGAGTTATCAGTAGTGTTAAACCTGACTTGGAATTTCTAATCTTTTATGAGATTGACTCATATTCTTAATATTGCATTAAACTTTATTTCTAAATGGTTTTGTGTTTTGGCAGGATGTCATCAAAATTATAATATATAATGATAAATAATGTATGCCTTTTTCATCATACAATTCCCCTCAACCTACAAATCCTGCTTATTTAACTCTAAACTGATCTAACACTTATTAAAGTCAAAAGATTCTTTCCACTGAGTTTAATGAAGGCATATCAGGTCCTTCCTTCCAACACAGCCCAAGTTAAAGATGGACCTGATTTTGGAATGTTAGTTTATTTTTCAATAGGGACAATGCAACTTAATTTAAATGAGACAAATTATGTCAGAGAGAACTAGAATTAGGTCACATATTCTCCAGTAATAAAATACCATGTCTAACTCTAAAGTTAATGGTGGCTTCCTGTCATCATTTAAAAAGTTATGATAAAATTAAGTATAAATAAAGTTCAATAAAATATAATTTCTGAAGGTTATAAAAGAACATTGAGTATTTAATATCTATTTTACTCATAAAAACAAGCAAAATCACATCTTAATTGGTTCAGATACTATATAATTGAGGTATTTTATTTTCATCTATAATATTAGAATTTATTGATTAAAAGGCAAGTTTTATTATAATATTACATGAAAACATACAAGGAAATTGATTGTATTCCATTTCAATTTTAAAGTTTTGGTGCCTACAAATTTATTTTGCTTTGTAAAAAGATAAATATATATCAATATGCCC
>NW_017728949.1:33496582-33502812 GCF_001723895.1 Crocodylus porosus | reverse complement strand
GTAATTTCCATGTTTCTTAGTTCCTTTTATAGCTAGTATAATATCAGCATTGTATTGTGGAGTGTTCACATGCCCTTAGATCCAGGTACTTCATTCAAGCAACAAATTGTAGCTAACACATTATTTAGGAAGTATTAGGAGCAAAATCAAAATATTATATGATGTCTTAATTAGAAAATCAGAAGATGCTATAGAAAAATAATTAGTGCAACTTCTCGGACTAATGATGTTTATGCTATAGCTGGCTAAAATTTTCCAACTTTCAACTGAAAAAAATCTTCACTGAAAAATATTTTTTATTAACATCCAAAATTTTTTTCCAGTATTCCCCCTACCTTTATTTTTACATTTTCCTTGGAATTTTACTGAAACAGTTTCTATATTCAGTTTCAGAATTTTAAAGTACAGAAAAAAATATTTAGTACTGTGTAATCTTTTTAAAGCAACTATTTTTCGATAATCTACAAGCCAGCTATAGTGAAATACTAAAAACCTTTAGGGGTAAAAATTCTTTATAGAGTAATACCTTTAGCACTGGAAGTGTTTTCTATCCACAAGTTAATAAAACAACATTATAAGAAACACAAACTGAATTTAAGATTGAAAATGCTACATCAATTTTTAATATATACATATATATCATTTGCATTTGTGTTTCAATACCAAATAAATAACCATAATAAATACATTATCTAACTCTAGTTCTGCTTTTTCCAATGTTATTCGTATTGTAGATTTCATGTATACTTCTACTTTTTTATATAGTTTCATGTGTAAGTAAAAACTCTGCAACTGCTGAATAATTGAAGACATCACTATTATTATATATACAATCTGTCTAATTTGTTAAATCTTAACAATATCTTTAGCGTTTCCAAATCTAATAGTTTAATATAGTCATATTCTATTTCATACTACCATCTGATGAAATGATTGCACTATCCCAATATAAATATTTTTGTTGTTACTTTTCCTTTAAATTACTTGAGTATTTAGAATTAAATCTTAAGATTTCAATCTTCAGATAAGTCTAAATTAAGTTATAGATTTTGTTAAATGTTTTCCCATTCCCAGAACTGCTATATAGAGAAATGATTGAAAAAGTTAATATAGTATACTGAGATGACAGAGGTGTTTTTCCCTCACCTGCCCTTGGAAAGCAGCAATCTGTCCAGACCATGACCTTCCTGGAGGCATAGCATTTCTCAGGTAATATGATCCAGAAAATAATGTTCTAAATGGGATTTTTCAAGCATTAAGAATCATAATGATCTTGTCTTGTTATGGGCAGGTTAAACTAATTACATACTTACCTTTTTGGTCTGTGGATACATGCAACCATTAAAATGCCTTCAATACATGAAAAAAAACAAATTGTTTGTCTGATTTCCTTTATTGCACATAGCCAGAAATTATCTCAAATCTTAGCTCAGCTGAAGAGGAGTAAACCCCCGTAGAGCTTTTGCAGGAATGAACAAAATGGTGTTTGGATATATTGTTACAGCTAACTTTCATATTATAGAGCCATTATTGACTGCCTATTGAGCACCTATGAATCCAAACTACAGTCAGAGGTTACTGTGGGCACTCAGCATCTCCCAAACAGTTGTGAGTTGTATATTGGAAGAAAAAAATGCTTGAGAGATGTTTAAAAGATAGATATAAATAGATCTAGATATCTTTTAAACGTCCCTCAAGCATTCTTTTCTTCAAATGAGAACAAATTCCTGCAATAAAAATTACACTAATCCTTTTTACTGGAACTGCCCCCATTTTTTGAAGACTTTTATTTTATATTTACACCCTGTTTGTTGTTTCTTTCTTCATTCTTATAGTCTTGATGCCACAAGTTACTTAAATATGCAAATGTAAAGCTGACTGTAAATATGTAAATAATCAATTTGACTTCAGTGGAAATGCCCTTAATGGCAGGTACATCTTTATTTATAAATAGTGTATCTGCAGATCAGCAGCCAGCAGAAGTATTACATCCATTTCTTTTCCATTTAGTTACCTGATAGAGAAGGCATGGTAATTTTTAGTTGATAAAAACCTTCAGTGCTGTTTTCATTTTGGCTTGTGCCGTTGTGCTTGGCTTTTTCCTTGACCTAAGGCTGAACAATACATCCAGTACATTTAAGTTATTTTAATCATTATGCTGATTTGACTAGTCTATTAACATTCTCATTTTTCAATGCTGGAAGAGAAGGTGAAAATTCACTCTAGTCAGAATCAGTGAATTTACTACAAAATGTAATTTAAAATTGCTTGAAACAATTTACTTTTCTGATGCCATCATTCCTCCTCTCCCTCCCCTTCTTCCCCTTGCCCCTCCCCACCACACTCCCTGCCTCTGTTGCTTTTAATTTTTAGTGTATTTTAGGTTTTGATTTCAGCATGAATTTTCAGTCTTGGAAGTGGGTCCCACATTGAGAAAAGACTTGTTACAGGAAAATTATGCTCCAACAATATACAACAGATTGCCATCATATTATCTCTTTTTAGCACTTGTTATGGCTCTGGAATCACAGTCAAAAAATTCTCTAGCTGAAATATGAATATTTTTCTAATACTTATGTCAAGCAATCGATCTTTTAAACTGTGATTTTTCCTTTTGTGAAAGTGTCTTACATAGTAGGTTAAATGCCTCAGGTGGGCAGTCCTTCTATATTTTGCTGTTTTGATACTATAATTGCTCTTACAAAAGTTTCTAATTTGTTAAACATCTACATTTTGAGCCTTCAGTATAGTTTTTACAGTGACTTTTTATAACATACATAACATATTAGCAATAAATCAAAAGTTTATTTAATAATGTTCTTCATTTAAAATATTTTGTGAATATATTGAACAGTATGCTCTTCTGGTGTAAGGCAATGCAGCTCTTTTGGTTTCTGTGGAAGCCAGCAGAGCCATCAATTTGCTGCCTAAGCTGAAGATGCAGACCAATGTATTTTATAATCTCTAACATTTCATAATTAACGTAAGCAGTAAATCTCTAAGACGCACTTCTAAATTGTTATCACTTTGTAAATGAGCCTATGATATTTTGATGTGTCCAATATCTGTTCTAAAATCCATATTAATATATTTATTTTCTAATCTATATTATTGTATATTGTTTAAGTAACTGTATATATGAAAACTGTGCCACTGTACATGCATGTGCAATTTACTCTTGTAAAAAAATACCAAGTTATACCGGTGCTTTTTTTACTGAAATTTTAGATTTTTTAGTGAAGTAGGATATGTAGAGTATTATGCAAATGCCATTAACTTTATAAATTATTATGGGATATAATATGTATACAGAATGTTGTGGATTGTTTTGGCTAAATGTGTCCAGAAACTATATGCTTTAATATTATTTTCTTCATATAATACTTTTTCATTCTTACTCTGGCATTTTATAAAGGTTTGTTCATTTTTCTTTACCAATTTGTGACATCATCAAGGTTTCTATGAATGTATATTTTAAAATAATATCTAGGTTTTTTCCTGTGCTCCTAATAGTAAAAATCCATGTACCTGCTGGATCAGTTAGATGATTTTTTAATTTAGTTTCAGCCTTTCAACGTGATAGATATTTCCCATGCTTGAATACCAGATAAAATTTCTATCCGTAGTCCAAATTACAATTCACTGGAGAAGTCCTGGCCCCTCAGAATAGGGAATTTTGCCATGTGTTCCTAAATAATGTTCTTTATTTATTAAAACTTGGCTGACATATTTACTCCTCTCAGTCCAATATCAATTCAATATAAAATATGTGGCAGCAAAGTTATTTCTAATTATAAAAGGTATTTCTTGATATAGAAAAATAGAAAATGTTCTATTTAATGATAATGTGTTTGTTTCTCTGTATTTATCGTATAGTATTCAGTTTCAGGAAAAGTAATATAACCTGAGTCAGAAGGTAATAAGTGCTTTTGCAATTAAAAGCACTGGGCTTTCTCTACATCAAGGCTTTCCCTACATCAAGGCTAGTGCTGGGCTTTCTCTACATCAAGGCTAGTATATGGATTCATATGCATTGTGTCAACTTTCACATAATATTTATAGAACATGATGTAAGAATCAGACTCGTGTGTCTTCAAGCCAAGGAAGGTGGTACAAATCCAGATGGAGAGACATATAGTCACTAAGCTTCACATTTGGTAACTCATTATGGTGCTTTCATTAATTGTGTAAATGAAAGGTCAGTTTAAATGAACAATGGTGGTTTTGTACTGTATATAGATATGTGGAAAAGGGAAGGACATTGTTTCCCCTTTGAATTAAAACAGGTAGGACAGAAATGCAATTTTCACATTATTGTAATTAACATAGATATTTTATATATCTATTATCAGGGACACAGGAATAGACTTATATTTTGCAGGTGCAAGTTTGCACCTGTAAGTCATTATTGACATGAATATTTGTAGTTAACTTGAAATTGACATAGTAAAGCAGGTAATCAATGAAAAGCTTCAAGGAAAAGCAGGCTGTTAATATGGTTTGAACAGTGAGGGATGATGGTGCCTATTGTGTGATAAACACTTCAATCTTGCCGGGTGAAAGAAGTTAGTTTCAAGTGATTTTAATACCTTTTTCTTTTGTCCCTTGTTTTTATCTTTTACATTAGTAATGCCATTTTCCTTGCTAACTATGATTTCTACTAGCACGTCCTACAATTCATCATTGTTACAAAAGACAGAATAATGAGAAAAGACCTGCATACAGTTTGCTCCAAATTAAGTGTTCTTTTTTTCTCTGGAGAAATGATTCAATATAACTAGGTCTCGATATACAAAACAGACACTCTAACTTCTCTGTTACTGCCTAGAACTCCACTATTCTTTCTATTGTGTAAGTTATTCTCTACAAGAAGTAATAAAAAGGAAGGCATTGTCATCTAGCAATGCCATTTTACATCTGCTTTTGGGCCTTAGGCACAAGGAAATTCCAAGAGAACAAAACATATTTTTCACAATAAGAAGTGTTATTGATAAGCAGAATCAATGCCACTATAACTAAACATTTTTTAATCTTGGGTACTTAAGTGTGATTTACAGCCAGTTAAAAAAAAGCACACAAATAAAAATAATAGGGTCAAATGGCCTTTGTTAATGAACACGATATTTAAATAAAGTAATCCAGAGTTCTATTGTTTTATTTAGTCATATATGTAAGTTCCTTTTATGATGAGTTTTCTGTTTTTTCACTTTTCAAGTGTTTAGTAAAAAATGGATTATGAATTGGTAAGCACGAAGATTATTATGATTTCACTTTCAGAGGCGGCTGATGTTTCATGCTCCTTAGCTGAGACACTTTGGTGAACAGTCTACTTTTTAATATTACTTTGCTGCCAGAAATCCAAATTACTATGATACCTGGACTATCATGCTTGTAGTGGTATGATTCTAGCAAAGCATGTCATTAATGAATGACCTGAACATTTGCATTAGAAAGTCATGATTTGAGAATGCTTCCACTATTTTTCTGTTAGAATGATATCCAGTTCATAGAAAGGATGAACTTTACTGGCTGAGTTATATTCTGAGATCTATTGAACGATGTTTCCCTAAAACTGATTGTGATAGAGGTTAACTGGAATCTTTTTCCTGCAGTAGGGGCATACCTAGTTTGAAGTCTTAAAAATTCGGGGATATTTTGCATTCTTTCTTCCATAGTATAACAATATAAAAAATAAATCTATATGTCTAGGGGGATAATGAAAAAGAAAATGCCATTCTGCAGGTAAAAGGAGAGAAATGCCAGGCAAGCAGATACCATAAATAAGATCTAAAGGAGGAAGGGTGTCGGGCAAAGCAGCCATCTTGGCTGGCTTGCTCTCAGGACTCTTCAGCAATTATAAATTAATAATAAAAATAAAAACACATTATGTTAATTTTCTGTATAGAATTTTACATATTCAAAGTTCTGATCAAAAAATAGTATACTCAGGCATCAATACTGTCTTGAAAATGTGACTGGAGGAATTGGGTAATGGATGCATGCATTGTGCTATGGAGTAATGTGTGAATACAATATGTCCATGGCTATCTAACCCCTTTGGAAAGCACTTGCTGAAAAGTTGTTCAGATAATTAAATTTTCTTTGATAACTAAAACAGTTCTAAGTGATTGTGTCAAAGGTAAGTGTATAGATACAGAATTATATTCAAAGAGAAAAGTATACAATATTAACTTCCAAGTTACAATACTATATCTAACTTCAGTGGGTGC
>NW_017728949.1:33480282-33496482 GCF_001723895.1 Crocodylus porosus | reverse complement strand
CACTGGATATCTAGGAATCTAATTTTCTCCCCATGCTGCAAGTTTGCAGCATGGGGAACATTTTTTTGTTCCCGCACATGCCTGTTGCCCCGCCTCAAAGGGGTTTGATGTGGGACAAGAGGCATGTGTACGCTCGTGTGGATGCGCCCCGTGTAGAGATGCAGTGCTATATTAAATAAAGCTTAAAAAGAGAATAATTTGTTACACAATATGAGTTATTTAAAAAATGATATTTTGATAACCAAAGGTTTGGATTATCGAGGATCAGATAACTGAGTCTGTACTATATTGTGTTCAGTTGAAATGAAAAATTATGATTTTAAAGAACAATGATTGCTGTCCTGACAGGTGTCCTGGAGGAAGAAGGTAGTTTTACAATCTGGTTGGGAGATGTCCTGGAAAGGCAGCATAGAGAAAAGCAGGAAAATACTTCTGGGTAAGGTGAGCAAACAGGTAGAGGCTGGCATAGTGCATAGAGCTACTACTGCAAACCAATAAGATAAATACACAAAGAACTCAAAGGGCCTTAAAAAAAGACTACAAGAAACTTTATGAAATTGTATTGAACCTTATAGAAAGTAGTGATAATTAATCTCTAGAAACCCAGCACTTCTATTTACCCATTGCTCCTTCGGAGTATTTTTACCTTTTAACCCCTGGATATAGAAAGGGTGGGATTTCCTGACACACTGTTGTGTGGCACTAGTACAAACAGCAGGAGCTCTCGATCCTGAGGCACCAAAGGGACTAATTACCTGAAAAGATTTAAGTTGCAAACACCTATTAGAATGTAGTGTTTTGGGGGGGGTTTTCACAAAGAGCAAAGCTTTGTTAGAGCATGATCTGAGCCTTCCTATGGCTGAAGGTCTAAAGCTTTTTATTTGAGCTTTAAATGTTTCAAAATCCCACCACTGCTGTGTCACAGTGTGAATATTCTTTATCGAAGCTAGTTCTTTCCATCATTTTTCATTGTCGTGCAGTGTTATGAAGCTTAACATAGCTGATAGATTTGATTTGACACATCACAAGAAGATGTGTCAGTGGGAACATCTGAAAACAACATGATTCGCTCAAAAACAGCAGCCACAATTAAAGAAAAAACCCTCTTGTAATACATTTAAAGAAAACTGATTTACATATGATGACAAGGATTATATTCTTTATTAGCTTTTTTTCATGTTCTGGTGAGATGTCACACATAATCACTAGTACAATTAGAAATGAGATGCAGGAAGGAATAGGCAGAAAAGTATGTTGATGACATGTTTAGCATAATTCTAGCAAGAGGTCCAGTAACATGCATATAGCCACCAGGGACTCCATGGTTGCCTTTGTTCTACATAAGAAGCTGCAATGAACCTCTTGATAGCTGCAGAGATAGAAAGCTCTTCAAGATAGATTGGCAAGTTTATAATAATTCATAACTGAGAAATTCTTCTTCAACAATGCAGTCACCCCACTGTTGCGAATGGATTGTGTAATGGGTAGAACACAAAGCTAAATTTCACCCAGTAGAGAGCAGTGGTATGTATGTATTTGTATGTGTATTTATGTGTATGCCTATTGAACAGTCAACATACCACCATGGAGAGAAGTAGGAAAGGCGGTATTTTTTTCATGGAAGTCATGATAAACATTTTTTCTATAGTAAGTTACTAAAATTATGCTGCTTAACTTAATTAGAACCCAGCTTTGGAACTCTTCTTTTAAGCACTCCTCCTTCTGGTAAGCATGGTCTCAGCTGGGTAGTTCTATAGACGTTAAGCATTCTGTCACTAGATATTTTACTGCAATGTATCGGTGTGCCATATGATATGATCATGTTAAAGTAACAGATAAAATAATATGATCTTATATGTTTCCTTTCATTCAAATAACAATTTCCATGTATCTAAAATTTAAAAAAAAGAGATTTCAGTTCATGGTTGTTTCTGACCTTTTCATGAGACTACAAAGATTTCCCACCATGAGCTAGTTACTGAACAGTTATACGGAAGTAAGTGGAAGTTTAGGTTAGAATCATTTTTGCACCCTTCATGAGATGAAACTTTTTCTTCCACAAAATGTTTATACACATTCAAAAGACATAAAAAATTAATGTATTATTCCAAAAAGTGATGGATGATTTTATGAATTTGTTGCCATGTAATAAGAAATATAAGAAACTGATAAATGACTTGAATTATCACTTTTATGATTACAAATTCATAGCAAGAAGGACCTGAAATCTTAAATCCAAATATATGAAGGGGACAGGTTATAACTTCTCCCTTTATCCTGAGTCTCCTTCCTTTGCCCATTGGACTGAGTTTTTTTGTTAACTTTGCTGCCGGCGTGATGCTGGTTGTCTTTTGGAGTCTGGGAAGGAATTTTCTGTCACTGCCTTACTGGGCCTGGGCAATGTGCCTTTTTTTTCATCTTCCCTGTAGATTGAGTTGGTTAATTAATAAAGTTAATTCTCACAATTTGACAGGAACTTAGTGCAGGGAAGAAGTCAGTATAAGATCTAGTTGTCTCATAAAATGGAATTGAAAGATTTAGGGAAGGCATCTGCTATAGGAAGTGGTAATAATTTGAGGGGCTTCACTCCCAATGCCTTCTGCAACAAGGACCTTTTGTTCCAGTGTCTTAACCCTCATATATACAGACAGGAGGGAAGTCTCAGGTATCAGTATGGAGAAGGGAGTTGGTAGCAGCTTCCTTAGCTGGCATGGATTAAAGAAGGAAAAATTACCTGGACTGGACAATGATTTACCTGAACTAGACAAATTATTATCAGATACTTCCCTCATGTGCAATCTAACTTTTTTAAAAAAGAGAAAGAAACATTCATGGTTCCTTGTCTTTCTTCCTGTTGGTTCTGGGAAAATGGCTAAGATATGTATATTAGAACATGATACAAAAATTAAAGATGGATGCTGGATCCTGGATTGAGCACGGGGCTGTAGTAATTTAAGTACATTGATTTCCAACGCAGTTAAAGACAATGTGTGTGACGTAAGACAAATCTTGCTTCTCCATGCCTCCTTTATAAAACCAGGATAATTGTTGCAATATACTTTGGAATAAACATTTCATTAAGAGCTGAGTTTTATTGTGGGTTTTTTACTTGTTAAAAATAAAATGTATAGTTCATCTATTTTAGAAAAAGACCAAGGAAAACCAATTGCACTACTGATATTGAACAGTAACAAATTTTTTTTTTAATACAGAGTATCACAAAAGCAATTACAACTGATATAGAAATAAGTATATATATTAAAATATATTTAATTTATTATTGCAATACAGTACCATCCCCTCTGGTAAAATACAGTTAGTGTCTATCAATACACCACAATACGACATAACAGAAAATGAAAAAAAATACATTTCATTCAAAATATAGAGGGGGGGAATGCTAGGTAGGCAGACTGTAATAACCTCTAGTGGAGATACTATGCCAGAAATCTTTAATCACACCATAAACAGAGGCCCAGGGTTGTGCAAAAAAATCATTAAATTAGCACTAGCTTGGATTCTAATCAGATACTAAAAATGGATAAAGATCTATAAACATTTAGTGGATGTGGTATGATAAAGTTCACCAGAAGCACCAAGATTACTTCAAGGAATCTAGGTCTTCACAAATGCCCAACCACACAGGAAGGGAAAGATCAGCATGTGAAAGTCTTCTCATCACATTGGACTTGAGGGGTGGAAAATGATCCAGAACCTTTTATTTCTCAAGTGGTTTTTAAATGATTTATCCAAAATGTAGGTTCCTTCTGGAGGTGCTTGATTTTGATTTATAAAAGGGTTCTGTGGTAATGTAAAACTTCTTCTAACTTGCGATTGTAAATTCATGTCCTGTTGTTTGTATTTTTATTTAAATTATTTACAGTTTTTTTACTATGCACATTGGATAGCTACATGAATATATTTTCCAGTAAATTCTGCATTTTTAAAAATAAAATGGTGACAATCATTTGGGGGAAACAATCTCAAATGAAAAACCACCCAAAAATCCAGGCCTGTGATTCTGTGTTTCTGAAGCCCATATAACAGGAAACAAATGTTCCCCAGATACCTTTGCACTCAATTGGGATTTTCCATTGACATAATTGGCTTGGCATTAGGGATGTCAATGGGGATGAGGCTGCAATATTGTTCTTTACTTTAATGTGTGCTTGGAAATGCTCTCTCTCTCTTTCTCTCTATTTCAATAGATGTCATGTCCTTATGCAGCCAAACTTATCTTTCTTTAACTTAGCTATTTCATTTATATGCAGAGGGGTAATGAGCTCTTTCAGTCCTTGCGAGGAGGGGGAGGGAGTAAAGGTGAGCAAGGAGGGAGAGAGAGAAGGAGAGGACAGGAACAGGGAGAGAAAGGGGGAAAGGAGTCTTACCTGCCTTGGTTCTCCTCATTTCAGCAGAAGCTGCTACTGCAGTCACTTCTCTCATAGCAGCACAGGCTAAGCTGCTGCAAGTAAAGGAGAGACATTGGCATGGGCTCCCCAGGAGGCTGTTCCTGGTGCTCCTTTCATGGCAAAGCCTCCTGAGGGGGTGCATTGTCTTACCCCCTTCTCCCTCCAGATGCAATGCTGTACATGGAGCTGAACCTGCTGAGCTGCATCTGCTCAGCTATGCCTAGACACTGTGCAGGAGAGAGAATATAAAGAAGATCCACTGAGGCTGCCAAATAACCTATACCTGATGTCTACAGGTAAGAAATTCCTTGCCTTGATAAATACTGTTTGTATTAAGAAAGGCTTTTACACTTTAGAAATACTTGCATAGTAAAATTACATAACTTTGTCCATATATTTTTCCAATAAGCAGTGTTTCATCTACACATTTTTTTGGTGAAAATTTGCTTCCCATTCTTCTGTCAACACAGTAACAACTACAACAGGTGTCTGATTGTCCATTTCTACCCAATAGTTAATATACAAAAGAAATCCATACGAAATCAGCATGCAGTTAACTTGTGGAATTCATTGCCAGAGGAGGTGGTAGATGGAGATGGCATAGCCTGGTTCAAAAAGGGACTGGATGAATTCATGAATGATAGATCAATTAATAACTATTGAACAGAATGGTTAGAGATGTTTCCCCAGGCATTTCTAAATTAATAATGATGCACGTCAGATAGGGTTTTGAATAGGAGATAGATCATTCTAGATATGCCCAGTTCACAGCTTTTCCTCTATAGCATCCATTCCTGCCACTGTCAGAGACAGGATATGGGGCTGTATGGACTATTGGCCTGATCCAATATGATACTTCTTATGTTCTTATAAGGCTAAAAAACTACAAGGGATAAAGTAGTACTCACAATGGAGGGAGGTAACAATGGGGTTCACCACAGGTCCACTCCTGCACTGTTTAACATATAATGATAGTCAGACGGGCATATTTGCAAATAACATTAAATTACTGAGTGTCACAAAAAATAAAGCTGCTGATGAGGAACTACAAAAGGATCTCATAAAATGGAGTAAATTGGCAACAAAATGGCAAATGTATTTCAATATTCATTAGTACAAAGTGTTGCATTTGAGAAAGAGGAACGTGAAATGCACATACTCAAGCTAGGGCTTTTGAAAAGATGACTGAAGGGTTGGTGGGGGACTCCCCTTTCCATTAAGTCATAGTTATGCTAAGCCGTAGTTAAGCTAAGGTGCCAAACAAGAGCTTGGGAAGAACAGGTCTCACTCTGGATGACTCAAGGAGAAATGTATGAAGTAAAATTCATACTAAACACAGAAACTAGTATGATAAATGAGTAGTAGGAGGAAAATGAAATGAATGAGAGCAGGTGCAAAGCTAAGAGAAGAACTGAACATGCAAGGTGTATGAACTTGGCAAAGAGATGAGTAGAAATTGATATCTGGACAGAATTGTAGATAAGCATTGGCATGAAAACTTGGGTATTTGGTGTATGAATATAAGTGCCACGTTATTTGTTATTTATAACAACCCAGGGGAGCATAATTGATGCACAGTGTTGCTACCATTGTCTTGGGCAGCTTTACAGAGTTAGGCTGACTGCCAAACAGACCAGCTAGCATACTGTATAAGTGACAATAAACTTCTCTAAGCTTTTCACCCCTGAACACAAATATAAGTCATTCTTTCTGCATCACACCAGGTTTCCAGAAAGCTACTTTCTAGCACTGGTCTCCTGGGGCACACAGACCCCAGCAGCCTGAATTCCAAGAACCACAGCAAGCCAGAAGCCACCCAAGCACTACACACTTCAGAACAACAGTGGGATATGGTAGAGGTCTATGAAATAATGAATAGTGTGGACAAAGTAAACCAGGATTTAGTATTTGCTGTCCCTTGCAATGTTAATACTAGGAGACATACAATTAAATTATTAGGAAAAAGGTTTAAAATAGCCAAAAGGAAGTTCCTTTTTCACAAAGCATCTAATTAACTTGTGGAACTTTTTGCTACAAGATTTTGTAGAGGCTGAGAACAACCAAGTTCAAAACAAGATTAAATAAAATTCATGCAGGAGAGGTCCATTAGTGGATATTAAGCCTTGTACTTAATTGTAGTGTTAATGTAATCTTCAGACATTATAGTTCAACATCCAAATGAGGACTTCCTAAGCCTCTAAATGCTGAAATATTTAGGGGAAAAGAAGTAAGGACAGAGTAAGTAAGGACGCTCTGGAAAGTTCCTGCAGAAATACTATTTTCTTTAGCATCTATTCTCTGCCACTGTGAAGTACAAGATACTGGGCTAGCTGGACCTGTGGTCTAATCCAGTGTAACATGTCTGACATTCTTACATAGCACAATATATTAGTAGAGTATTCTGCCTTGCAGGAGAGTGAAAGACATGTATCATTAATAGTTCCTTAGAGTGTAACATAGCAGAATTCTAGAAAGCAGTGCATGCATGATTCATTGCATCCAACTGATAGTAAAAAGTCAAAGTTTGGACAGCAATTGAAGCATACAATAATCAAATAAAATCCTCTACTGGTTTGAAAATATAATGATGACTCAGAAGGTATTACAATACAATTTTGGCAGCATGTCCCACTGGCATGCAGCTAGCATTGCCTACACATCCATCACTTTCAATCTACATACTTTCCCAGCAGCCTCTGTTAATCATGTTGGAAACCTAGGATACATTAAAACAACTTTACCAGAATATTTCTAGGTTTGGGGCATACAAGTGGGAGTGGGGAAGTGGGGTATGCTCAGGTGTGTACTTGATGGGACATGCTGTTGCTGACGTATAGATGTATGCTTCAAACATTACAGTACTGTAAAAAAGATATTCAATGTCTAATTATTTCCTACAAAGCAACAAAAGATACAATAAACTGAAAGACTGGTCACAGTGAAGACCAATAGGGAAGGAGGGGCAGAAAAAATATATTAATCTATATATAAAATATATCAATATAAAGATATCCAGGGGTAAAAATAAAACACAGGGAAAAAAACAAAGCAGTTCATGTTCGGGCAGCATACTCTGCTAAAAAGTGGAGCCAGGCTGCCTGCAGCTGCACTGCCATTGTCGGGCAGCCTCTGCCTGGCAGGATTGCCGTGGCTCCAGCCCTGGGAGGCTCCTGGACTGTAGATAAGGCTGCTGGAGCCAGTACAGTGCAGACCACAGCATCCGCCTTCTACCTCCAGCGTAACTTGCCTCATGCCAAAGTTCGGGTGGCATGAGTGTTCCCCAGGGACGCACTTAGCATCACAGCTAGGGAACTCCCTGGGGAACTCCCATGCTATTCAGATAGCTGGAATCAAACCAACTTATGCCATACAGTATAGCTACAACATAGCATCATAGTAAAGTAGGGATGGAAGGAACCCTTGGTTCATATAGTGCATCTCTGTCCACCTGGAGCTTCAGTTGATTTTTACATGAGAAATCAATTTTTACATGAGAAATCGTAGGTTATTGATTAATTGTTTTCATATAGTCAATTCTATAGCTTACAGCATTTTTCTTGTAAGAAGAAGATGCCTTCATATTAGGGCTGAATTTCTGGACTGTGGCTTGTAAAACGTTTTAGAATTCCTTTTATAACTCAGTTTGTTGTTCTCTAAGAGCTGAAAACTGAAATTTTTAGGTAGAATAACCTCTCATAGACTTCAATTTTGGGACCTGCTCAAGTTAATAACCTTCAGTAGCACTTTTGCCTAGCTAGTTCAGAACATGCCTTAGACTGTGACCTAAAGATTCACTATGTTGTTCTTGGCAACTGAAGTTTATCTTCACTCCTATGACTCATTTAAACAGCTTTCATTCCTTACAAAATAAGTAAAAAAATACGATCTTCCATGGCTCCTTTTTTTGGAATGGACTATATTTTTATTCACAGTTTAGTTTTCCAATTTAAGTTACGATCCTTTTTGACAACTGACATTTTCAGATTTCACTGAGACTTGATTTATTTTTAACAAACAACAATTATGCCATATATTATTTATTATGTTGAGTGCAACCTTTTCACTTGTAGACATTAAGGGAATTATTACTTTTATCGACTATTTTACAGTTGAGTTGCACTTACTCCATCAAATAGAATGGGTCAAAGATTTTCAAAACTCTTTCATTCCTCCAAATAATTTAAGATATAGTTCAGTTACAGTTACAGATCTGTTCCGGACCTTGGTTCAACATCTAGAGTTTCAAGTTGTTCTTTTGGTCCCATTAGATTATCGTATTGATTTGCCTGTCATTGATTTACAGTTGGTTCTGCCAGCAGCTATAAGTATACAGAGCTTATCTTCCAGCCTTAAAATATACTTCATTGTCGTTCTATACAAGATTTTGCTCTTTTACCAGATCTGTGGTTTTGTTTTCTTTTTAAAAATAAAAAAGCATAATAAAATTTAAATAGTTTTCTTTTAAAAAATATTTTTACACAGAAATAAAAGAAAATTCACTTAAAGTAGATGCATTTCTCTTTGGTAAACAGCTCATACAGTGGGACTGGAACTAACCCATTTATCTTAGCCAGATAATAAATTATTTTCTTGATTTGCACATGCATCAGTTTTCCAAAATAAATAATTATATTCAGCCTTTTGAGTTTATTACAGAGCTAATATATTCAGCCTTTTGTCTGCACTTATGAACATTACTTCTCATAATAAATTTGTCTGCCAGTAAAATGTGAAGTTGGCAGTACACAAACACAGTGAAAAACAGCTTTCTTGCTTACATGATTTCCGATTTCTGATTGAGTTCAGTTTTTCTCTTTGAATGAATATCCTATGCAGTTTATTTCCTGATTCTGAACTCACTGGGAATGTTTACATGTGCCCTTATGGTGCTGTTGTTGCTGTGTCATCATTTAGCGCTTCCTTTTGGCTATTTTTATATTTTTAGCTGCTATGTTGCTGTAACAATACACTATAGTAAGGGAACACGTTGCAATGGTCACATAGCTGTGGTGTCATGGTTTGTGCCCACCTATGCTACATCACCATATGCACAGCAAAGTATCATCACATGTAAATGCACCCACTGTACATCTTGCTAATTTTTCTATCAGCTGAAAGATGTGAGGACTTGCTCCCCTGCACTGGAATGACAAATGTATCAAACCACAGGTCCCTTCAGACCTGCTATTACAATCTATCCCAGGTCAAAATAGCTCCTGAAAAAGTAAAGCTAATATAGCCTCTTCCAAGAGCTAGTGTGAAGGGAAAGAAGGATTCAAGTACGTAGCAGGATATAATGTGCATGTTAATGCCAAATATAGCATGTTAAAGCAGAAAATTAATATGAGCATGTGCTGCAAATTTCAAGGAGAGAACAATATATCAAACTGTAAGCTTCTATCCTCTTCCAAAACTTGAATGCTACAGAACACTTGGAGAAGGGCATCAATAAGGTGAGCATAGCTGTAGAATCTGTCACAAAGCAGTCATGGAGTCAAATTTGTATGCCAAGACTAAAGAGGCTAGGCCTATTCAATTTAGAAGATAGACACTTGGGAGAGGGAGGGCATGGTTAGGTTTCACAACATACTACACGGTGAAGAGATAGCGATTATGGATTTATTATTGACTATCTCTCACAATACAAGAACGAGGGGTCACAAGATGAAGCTAGTAGGTAGTAAGTTTAAAATGAACAAAAGGAGGTTGGTTTTCACACAGCATATAATTAAAGTATGGAATTTACTGCCACCAGATATTGTGGAAACTGACAATTTATCCTGATTCAAACAGAGATTGGACAAATTCTTGGAGTAAAGGTGCATCAGTAGTTATTGATCATGGGAATTAAGAATACAGGCTCTGAATCAGAACTCACTAGACTTTAAATGCTGGAGACTGCAAGTGCAAGAAAAACTGGAAAAAAGGCTGGTCATACCCTATTCATTCTCCCTTTCTTCATTCTTTCTTTGCCACTGTGCAACACAGGATATTGGGCAAAGTGGATCCATGGTCTGACCCTATAAATGACAATTCTTGCATTCTTATGTTCTTCTTCTACAGTCTCCTAACTAGAGTTTTCAAGCAAATGGTGAGAGAGTTGTTTGGACATAAAAAGGAATACAGACAAACAGAATGTAATGTTTTCCAGCAGGATTTCTAATTTTTCATTGGAGCAAATATGTCTCCACAGTATTTGAAGCATTTGTCAATGGAAAAGGAAATGTAAGAAACAGAAAACAGAGACAACCAAAAGGCTGAAAGTAAGTCTATAAAGTAAGTGAAGTAAAGTAAGATAATTGCTTGATAATCTATGAAATATCCAGACATGCTATTTAATGGCTACACATTTCCTTTGTTTGGTTGTTCTTTTGTTGAATGTCTAAATCTAAGGATTGTCTAAAGCTAGATAGAAAAGTAATGAAGTGCTGTTTTTTGAAGATACATGATACTGTTGTGAGAGATGTCACAAGGTGGCCTCTTACATGTACCTTTCCAAGTTCTATTTCTTGTCACACAGGAAAATGTATAGATTTGAGAAACAGGATATGTTGTTAGTTTGGAGACTGCCATTTTTTTGTGTAGAAATAGTGATCATTAAACAAGGGTCAAATGAACAATGTGACAGCCAACTCTTTTCTGTGGTCTTGGATTACAGTCAGTTTTTAAAGGAGAGTTGTGGAGGTAAGGAAAACATGAGCATTAGTCCTAGACTGATATTTGTGAAAAAAAATAGATAAACTGCATGACGTTTGACCACCTCTGTTTTAGAACTGGGATATATTTGGAAATAAACCAGCTTCTATATATGGGAAGCTGGCATGCAAAGCCCAAACCATCTACTGTCAGTTGGCAAAGGGGTAGGGCTGTGCAAAGTTTCAGATCACGATTCGGATTCGGAGATTATTCAGATGATTCAGAGGTTGAATCTATTAATACAAATTGAATTGCTGGAAGCTTTAGGCTTTCTGAATCAATTTGGAGCTTCTGAATCTATTCAGAAAAGATTTGGCAATTCGGAGATTCAGCCATATGGTATAATGGGGAATCAATGAAATATCTTTAATGTTGTTGTCTTTTGGCTGATTCAGATGAAACTTGCAGGGATGGCAGCCACTGCTAAGAGCATGACATGTGCCAAGCTTCAAGGTGACAGGGGTTTCTGGGAAACTGCACCTCAAATCCTGAAAGCAAAACTCATGTCACATGTGTGTGGTAAGCCACAGTGGGGTAAAAACTGCAGGGACAGTAGCTCTTGCTGAGGCTACAAACCCTGCCATGTTTCAAGGAGATAGGTGCAGGGGTTTCTGGGAAACTGCACTTCAAACTGCTGACAAGCAAAATGCATTACATAGGTGACACCATGTGTGTGTTAAGGCACAGAGAAGGTGAAAACTGCAGGGATGGTAGCCCCTGCAGAGGCAAGAAAGCATGCCAGCTTTCAAGGAGATAGGTGCAGGGGCTTCTGAGTTCTGGGGCCCTGCACCTCCAGCTGCTGGCAGGCAAAACTCATGTCATGGGTGCTTGTGTGGCTGTGTCTGTCTTGGGGCATGGGAGGGAGAAGGAGGGGAAACTACTGCAGGCCTGGCTGCTAGGCCCTACAGCAGCCACAAAGCTTGCCAGCTGTCAAGGAGATAAGTGCAGGGGGGTTCTGGGGCCCTCCACCCCTAGCTGCTGACAGGAAAAACCCATGACTTGGGTGCTTGTGCAACTGACTGTCTCTGTCTTGGGGCATAAGCAGTTCCGGGCTCTGTATTGATTTGTTCCTCTCCTTAGTCTGTGGTTCTGTAGGTGTTAACCCTTACTTATTAACTCATTATCCTCACTAGCAACTGTGTATTGAGCTGATCCCTGGGTGAATCATGGTTGATCAGTAACACAGTAGCTTAGCAGCCAGGCCTGCAATAGTCCCTCCCACCCTCACCGCCATGCCCCAAGGCAGACACAGTCACATCAGCACCCATGACACGAGTTTTGCCTATCAGCAGCTAGAGGTACAGGGTCCCAGAACCCAGAACCTCTGCACCTATCTCCTTGAAAGCTGGCAGGCTTTGTGACCTCAGCAGGGGCTAGCAGGTCTGTAGCTTTCACCCTGCTGTGCCTTAACACACACAGTGTCACCTGTGTCATGAGTTTTACTTGTCCAAAGCTTGAGGTACAGTTTCCCCAAAACCCCTGCACCTATCTCCTTGAAACTCGAAAGGCTTTATGGCCTTGGCAGTGGCTACCATGCCTGCAGTTTTCACCCTCCTGTGCCTTAACACACACAGTGTCACCTATGTCATGAGGTTTGATTGCCAGCAGTTTAAAGTGTAGGTTCCCAGAAACCCCTGAACCTATCTCCTTTAAACATGGCATGCTTTGCGGCCTCATCAAGAGCTACCACCTCTGCAGTTTTCACCCCACTGTGGCTTAACACACACATGTGACATCAGTTTTGCTTTCAGGACTCTGAGGTACAGTTTCCCAGAAACCCCTGCAGCTATCACCTTGAAGCTTGGCATGTGTCATGCTCTTAGCAATGGCTACCATCCCTGCAAGTTTCATCTTAATCAGCCAAAATAAAACAATGGTATAGATATTTCATTGATTCCCCACTATACACCATGGCCAAAACTCCGAATCAGCTCCAAATCTTCCGAAGCAATTCGGCTGAATTAAATCAGAAAAATGATTCAGATCTTTGAATTGGATAAATTATTCGGATCTCCAAATCAAATCTCTGGCATCTGAATTGGCCAAATCTAAATCTGAATCTAATGGTTCCCTATTTGCACAGGCCTACAAAGGGGTGATAGTTGCATTGAACAGTGATGCTCCTTTAAAAATATGAAACCTCTAAAAAAAAAACCTTTTTTTTTAAATTAGGCTAGGAATGTCAAGAGCTATATGCAAATGGAAGAAGTTGTGCTATTGCTTTATAGTTTTGGATGGCCATCTATTTCCTCTTTGCAGCCTGAGGGACCCAAAGGAAGAGTTCAATGAAGAGTTTTTTTCTTGCAATATGGTGGATTACATGTATTCTGCCTTAGAGGGTCTTTATTTTGTGGGGTCAGATGCTATCATTCTGCATTCTGGGTAAATAAAGCACTGTTCTTTTGCTGATTTTTTGGAAAGTTTATTACTATTATTATTATTATACTGCTCTGTGAATGGGAAACATAACAGAAAACTGACAAAGGAAAAGAAAGCGCAAAGATTAAAAGATTATATATGGACATGTGGACAGTTTCCAATTTAATGGAACACAGGAAGATTTTAAAATTTACTCAGAAATTAGGATAATTTTATGTTATTTAAAATATATATATATAGCAAATGCCATAAAAATGCAGCTAAGAGGTTGTCCTCTCGTGCTCGGGGTGGGGAAACTGCCATAAATTCAATGCTGAATAATGTATGTTTTCCACAAAAAACTGGTGAAATAGAGCAAAAAGATATAATATTGCTTTTCAAAAACTTGATGTGCTTTCTCAAAGTTTTTAACAAAACAACACAAGTTTTATCTCAAAAACCAACTAGTAGAAGTAAGTGTCTAAGTTTTTCAACTCTAAACAATATTAGCTACCTTTTGTTTTGTTAACTTGGCAAAGGGGGCCTAGAGATTGAGGTGGGGGGGTTGCAGTAAAACATCCCAAGATTGGGTTATATTTTCTAAAAGAAGAAATTGCTACTTGAGAGAGCACAGGAAACAGCTCTCCTGTTCAAATTCACTTAAAACTAAGTGCCAGAATTTGTAAATGTAATGATTATTGTGCCAGGACTGGGAAGAATGTCTTCAGCAGAGAAAAAAGCAATGACATAGGTTAGAATTTGTTATAGGATCAAAAAAAAAAAGAGGTTGGAATTCTATTTTTCCATGATGCAATGCTTCTTGAAGAAGCTGAAGTCTGGGTAAGGCAAGATGAATGAGAATGCTTTTCAGGTGTACCACAGCACATGGAAGGATACATTAAGAGAATGCTGCTGGTCCCTATATGTATATACTGCCAAACTTGTTGCATGGTCACAGATGAATAGGCTTGTCTGCCCTCTCATGGAAAAAAAAAGTGGTACATTAGAGACAGAAAAAGAAAATAAGGGTTTTAAAGAAAAGAAAAAGAAATGGAAAATGTCTAGACTCTCCTGTATAGGAGTTCAGGCATTTGTAAAGAAGGGAACATTGGCATTTGCATCCAAGACACTACTAATAGCTGAGAGGAACTACTCATAAAGAGTGAAGGAGGCTTTAGGCATCTCTTCTTGGGGGTTGTTAAGTTTTATGAGTATCCATTTCAGGAAAAAAGTGGAAAAAATTCTCATCATAGATCACAGGCCACTGGTTATAATGTTGGGGGGCAGATATGAATATTCCTCTGGTTGTATTGTCCAGGCTGCAAAGATGGACTTTGACTCTTAGAAGCTAACCAGTATACATGTAGACCATATAGAGCATTCAAAATTTGTTAATATAGATACACAGCCTGGTTGTCCTTTAACACAGAAAAGCTTATGGGAGGAAAGCCCGTATATCCCCTTTCTTCTACAGGGGCTCCCTACTAGAGCTAAGGAAATTGCTCTGATACCAAAAAAAAATCTGCAGTTTGGTTAAGTAAAAGCCCTACACACTTTTGTGATGACCATATCACATATCTCAGAATAAGAGTTGTTTCAGGTAATTAAAGTTATCCATGGAGAATGGGTCTTTCCTATGGAGATTAAAAGTAATTAAAGACATCTGAAAGGCATACTAATAGCATTACCTGAGCAGCACTAAGGGGTAGCAAAAGTGCATGGAATGGCTCAAAATTATTTTTGGTGACAAATGTGGAGCTAGAAGATGGTCAGAATGACTCCTGTAACATCTGTCAGATATATCAAAATCATGGCAAGAGCTGCAAGAGCTGCATTTAGAGTGCAGCAAGACCCAGATGGAGTACTGGCATGGTGGGGCACTGAGGACGGCACGCCGGGAGAAGAAAGCCTGGAATGGCCTGGACGGGGTTTATAATCAGGGCAGGGTCACCGCCAGGACCAAGGAGGGTCAGCAAAGGATGGGCGTGAGCCCTGGGGTGACAGACAGGGTGCCCCTTCCTCCTCGTTAAGGGTCCAGGGATGAGGAATAGGTGGAGGGTTGATGGAGGTGCACTGGGTTTTGTTTGGTGTTGTGGGATTACCCTGAGCTGGGGCTGAGTTCCATAAGGGCACCTGGGGTTCAGGTCATAGGGTAGCCCTGGGCGGGGCATAGTGGGGAAGGTTCTCCGTGGGACAGGAGCCAGGAGTGAGGTGCCGCAGGAGTGTGCGCAACCTCCTGCTGTAGGCTTAAGAATGCAGAGCGGTGGTTGAGATCTGCAAAGAAGGCTGCAAGATAACACCTAGACAGCCCTTTGAAGGTGGCATGAGGCCGGGGTGTAGGGGGGGCGGAGCCCCGTGAGCAACTAAGCTCGTCAGGGGAAGGGGAAGATGAGGGCAGAGGAAACATCAGACTGCCAGACCAAACAGCACCCACAACTACAGCCCAGCCCAGCCCAATGAAAGAAGCAAATAAACAGGTAAGAGATAGGGGCCAGGGTAACGCTGGGACGAGGGGGTCAGTATAGACATCCACAGGAGGCCTCAAATGACTCTACACAAACACTCACAGTATGGGTAACAAGCAGGAGGAACTCACCCTCCTGCTGGCTGACACCAGCTTGGACATAGTGGGGATTACGGAAACGTGGTGAGATGCAACGCATGATTGGGCGGTGAATGTCAAGGGCTATAGGCTGTACAGGAGGGACAGGATAGGAAAGAGAGGTGGGGGCGTGGC
>NW_017728949.1:33464378-33480271 GCF_001723895.1 Crocodylus porosus | reverse complement strand
GAAGTGGTGCAGGCTCCTGCCCTGGGGGCCTTTAGAGGAGGTTAGATTAACATCTTGCTGGGGTCGTTTGACCCCAGTATTCTTTCCTGCCATGGCAGGGGGTCGGACTAGATGATCTCCTCAGGTCCCTTCCAACCCTAGAAACTATGAAACTATGAAACCATCGGGCCTGACCCAGATCATCGAGGGACCCGTCAACTAACCCACTCATTGAGGAACACCAAGACGTGGCAGATGAGAACAGAGTTGGTGAAGCGGGAGGAAAGAGCTACCTTGATGACAAACCGACCTGGAAGGGGAGGAACATTCGCCAAGCGACCTGAGCCGCCAGAAAGCAGCAAGCGGAGGCCCGGCAGTCGCACTAATGATAGGTACAATAAGATGAAACTGACTGGAAGACCTGTTGTACTTGCAGGTTATGATATATGTAAGCCGGATTATGATGTGCTGCTGCATAAAGTGCTTCCATTGACATGTGCAATGCCTTCATGCTGCCCAATGGCTTGTAAACTATATAAATTGATGAGCCAACCCATGGGCAATGGTACTCATGAGTTAGCAGTATGCTGTCATAACTGTTATGTACAGAATGAACCTGGATGCGTTATGTACAGAATGAACGGAGGGCGCTGTAACCATAAAAATCACTAGTGTCCACTCCTGTGAGGCATTGCATAGCAACCAAACTTGCTAAAAGGTCTGTATCTAGTTAAAGCTGAGTAAACGACTGTTAACATTGTCAAAGCACAATCCTTGGAAAGAACAGTGGGAAGATAATGTGCAGAAAGACAGAAAGTGAGATAAGAAAAGTATGCAATTGTGGGTGTGTTTATGCATATAGAGTTTTATGAAAAACACTCAGGAGTGAAAACTCAGTCACACAAATAGCCTGTCAATAGCCATAAGTAGTAGTAGTAATATGCAAGTAAAAAAAAGGTATGCAAGTTTGGGAACAAAAGGTCACTGGATTACTGGTCTATGTCCTTGAATTACCCAGAGAGCCCCTGAACTGTCTGATCACCAGGATAAGGAGCAAGATTCACTTGCAAGGTTACTAGTAGGGCTGTGCAAAATTTTGCCAGCTGTTTTGTTTCGACTCGTTTCGAGCTTGAAACAGAAAAATCAAAATGAAATGAGGGGCTTCAAAACAGCCTGAAAGCAAAATGAGATGAGTCAAAACGTTTTGAAAGTTTCAAAACATTTCAGCTTTCAAAACTGAAGCGGGTCTTCCCTGCAGGGAAACAGAAAGTAAGGAGAGGGAGGGGGAAGGGGTGCTCTCATAGTGACTGTGTAGCTGACCAGTGACTGTGATCCTTCCCTGAGGTCCATTCCAATCTCAGTGCTCTGGGGGAGGGATGGAAAAACAGCATAAAAGGCAGCATTGGTTGAACTGGCCTGCTTTCTGTCACACACTTCACAAGTTTTGCTTGTCAGCAGCGTGAGGTGCAGTTTCCCAGAAACCCTGGCACCTATCTCCTTGAAACCTGGCAGGCTTCATGGCCTCAGCAGGGGCTGCCATCCCTGCAGTTTTCATCCTGCTGTGCCCTAACACATACACTGTCACACTTGTCACGAGTTTTGCTTGTTCTCAGCTTGAGGTACAGTTTCCCAGGAAACCCTGCACCTATCTTCTTGAAACCTGGCAGGCTTCATGGCCTGAGCATGGGCTACCATCCCTGGAGTTTTCTCCCTGCTGCACCTTAACTCACACACACTGTCACCCATGTCATGAGTTTTGCTTGTCAGCAGCCTGAGGTGCAGTTTCTCAAAACCCCCTGCACCTATCTCCTTGAAACTTGGCAAGCTTTGTGGCCTCAGCAGGGGCTACCATGCCTGCTGTTTTCACCCCCCTGTGCCTTAACACACACGTGACACAAGTTTTGCTTTCAAGAATTTGAGGTGCAGTTTCCCAGAACCCCCTGTATCTATGTCCTTGAAACTTGGCAGGCTTCATGGCCTCAGAAGGAATTACCATCCTTGAAAGTTCCATCTGAATCAGGCAAGAACTGAGAAAGTTATAGGCAGTTTGTGGTTCCCCATTATAGCCTATGGGTGAAACGTTGATATAGCAAATCAGCTTTGACAAAACGAAACAGAACAGTGGTTTTGAAACAAAACGAAACTCAAAATGAAACACTGTCTCATCAAAACATCAAAACAGAAGTGGAAATGAAATGGTACTGTTTTGCACAGCCCTAGTAACTAGTACACTTCTTAGCATAAGGATGTATGCTATCTAGTAAATAAAACTACATTTGAGGAGTGGAAGCTCTTTCTCTCAAGCATTCTTTCTCTCAAAACGCCATTGCTTCCCCAATCCCAGGTTTTGAGTCAACAGATCCACATAATCATGTTTGACTCAGGGTGATAAGTTTTGTCTTGTGATGTTGAGATTTTTGTCCATTAATGAACAAAATGTTGTTCATTAAAATGTCTAGGATGTTGATTGTGTGGCTTACAACAGAGCATTATTTACCAGCTGTCATTATAGTATGTTTCATTTTACAAGTTGTGTTTTATGATGTTTCTTTCCCCGGTGTAGTTTGTTCCTGCATGTTTACTTTAATCAGCGTTCTTCATATTACTTACTTTTTATCAAAATGATTCATCAGCAGATTGCTGTATATGGATTTCCACCGGGTAACTTATTCTCTGAACTGTGCATAATGTGTGGATGTGATCTAAAATCAAAACTGGAGGTTATAAGTGGGAAGAGGATAAGAATATCTTTTGTTCTGAAATTCAGCTGTAGACAAGGGAAACACCTGTTTTTCATCACAGAGAAACTACAAGTATAACTGCCTTTATTGTGCACTGTCTTATTCAAAAGAGTGGTTATTTTGTTTGAAACACAGAATGACAGCTCTGAGAGCAATATTCCCATCAGCAATACAGCTTGGACATGAACCTTTTTCTGTTAAAGCAGCTTTCCAAAATGCTATGTCTGACTCCTTTTATTCTTGCAAATCAGCAAGGGGTCACCCTTCATGAGAGAGACTGACCTAAACAAGCTCACAATGCATGACTCTACTCTTTACATTATTTGCTACTTACACAAATGCAAGTGTACCTTTACTCCATCCCTTAGAGAGACTCTATAATTTCTGACCATTTCATTGGTATGTTGTTTAAGGAAAAGACTAAATTTAAAAACTACAATTAATATCAAATGTTTTCTTGCTACGAATATGAAGATATTCTTACTATCATCTGCTTTCTCTCTTTAACCCATGCCATGAAGAAAAATTCCTTCCACCATTCCTAGATCCTCTATAATTTAACAAGAATGCAAGCATGACTTGCTACAATTCTGTCTTAAACTTCTTTGACTCTGTCATGTTTATCCCTTTGCTTATAAACCTGCAAGTCATGCCATCTGGCTAGTTGTCTGGCAATATCTTCTGATCCATACTAGATCTTCTAACATTTGGAGCAGCAGTAAGAGAATAGGCAATTAGAATGAACAAAGCGGAGGCAATCAGATCACTTCCCTAGTGACAAACCTTTTCTCAGAGGACACAGTTACATGAGATGCTAACAGTGCAGTAGACTAATTCTACTGCGGATTAACATTGCATGAAACACTGTGCTAATACACTAATGCATGGTAGAATTAGTCTACTGTGTATCAGTGTCACTTAAAAAGCATGTCTCAGTGCTAATGTGCGGTGCCAATTATGACACATTTAGTTAAACTAAACTAAATGTGCCATAATTATGGTGTATTAATGCACATGTAGACATGCCCACAGTTACCTACAGTGTCCCCATAAAATGAAGCAAAGATCTCACCTGACACATACCTAGGAATTAATTACTTAAGAGCTGTTAATACTGTAGCTAAAATAACTATTTGCCTTTTCTTCCTTGATTATATTAAAAAACAAAATGTAGAGATTAGCATCCGTAAATTGCAACTTGGTCATTTCTTTGTGTAAACCCGACAAAATTAGCTTCCTGTTGTCTAATGGACTGCAACACAGCTGAAAAAGGAAAGTGTGCTTAGGTGCCATGGGAGTCTGTCTCTAGATAGCTCTTAACATTCAAATTCAGGTTTGTGTACTGAAGTTGTAAGCCTAAATGACACCTCCCATATTCGTAGTGAATTCTAAAAATACTTGCAGTCTACTCAGAGTCCTATAAATGAGGGTTGTTAGTTCTTTTTTATTTGTCTTCTGGAGTTGTCCCTGCTTTGTGCTCCACTGTAAGAAAGAAGCTTAATTTGAAAATAATTCAATACAGTGCTATATCCAAAAGCTTTAATGACAAGTGTGAAATCGTTTTATCTTTTTTTTTCTTGGTGCTCTCTGCTGATATGGATAGTATATAGACCATCTGCTACTGAAGTAACTCCTGGGATACTTGTCAAATTGATTGTGCTTAAAAACAACTGTGACTTACAAAAAAGGGAGTTTCTAATTACATTTTTACCCAGGATCTTGTTCAAATCCAGGATGTGGTAATTCAAAAGTAAATAGCTTTGGTGGACATTTTAAGATTTTTAATTAAGAAATTACTCTATTAACGCAAACACTGTTTTCCAGGTGAGTGAGATTATTTGCCCATGGGGCCTTTCATTCCATATGCCTGGTATTCCTCCAGCTAAACATATAACACTTTGAAGTGTTCATTTTGATTACATAGTGCACATGGGTATATAATTATATGAAAGGAAAGATCATGTCTATTCCCCACTTTGTCCCCAGGCCCTGCAAGCCTGTCCCTTTCCAAAAAATGAAGTAGAAAATTATATGTTCCTTTGGTGGTTGCTAACCTCCAATTTTCCTCAGATTAAATATTTGGCAAAGAACTTGTCTGATATCTGACAGGTAAAAAGTACATAATCCAAGCTTTTTTCCTGGTGAAAATAGTAAGGTAGTAAACCTGAATTCATATAAACTGTTCTCCACCCAAAGCTTATACTTAGATCCTGCAAGAACCTTAAACAAAGATGTAGGCAGACTGTTCTGTACTGCTGGCTACGTATCTCTGGATCATAGAATCATAGAAAATTAGGGTTGGAAGGGACCTCAGGTCATCAAGTCCAACCCCCTGCTTAAAGCAGGACCATCCCAACTAGATCATTCCAGCCAGGGCTTTGTCAGGCTGGTCCTTAAAAACCTCCAAGGATGGAGAGTCCTCTAGGTAACTTGTTCCAGTAACCACCCTTCCAAGCTAAGTACAGACAGTCAAAAAGCCCAAGGCTGAATCAATTCAGTCTTTACAGGTTACTCTAAACTGCAGAGATTAAACCGGGAAACACTTGGACACACATTTACTTTTGATTCAAGGAATGCAGCCACATTCATGCAGTAGCAAAGGCCAGAAGCTGGGGGGGGGGGCGGTGCTAAAGCCACACCTCTCTGGCACGTTGCCAGCATAGGCTGTGTGTTTGCCTCCTCTTCCTGCTTCCTCCGATTCCTCTGGGATTTGCAGTGCACAATCACAGAAGCAGGACCCTGCAGAGTTGCTCATTACTTCCTCTTCCTGCTTCCAGGTGCCTCTTGGATTTGTAATCCACAGCCACAGCCAGTAGCAACTTTTAGTAAATTTAGCAGGGCAGGGCAGCTCTGGACTCAGGGGAAGGAGAGTTTAACTGGAGGAAGGGGACTTTAAACCCTCTCCCTGGCCCCAGACCCCAGCTGGGGTTTTCTGTGGGGGCAGTGCCTGCCTCCCTTCCCCTGAACCCTTCTCTGCTGGAGCAGACAGCACAGCCCAGGGCTGGAAAGCATGCTGGGATGCTGGGGGACTCTGAGTTAATTTAAACCAAGAACGGGTCTGGTAAAGAAGCCTCATAAACTGGTTTGACCCAAGTCAGGTAATGCTACATTCACCCAGGTTTATCTTAAACCAATGCCAGCCATTCTGAAACTGGTTTATATGCACTGCACTCCTGGGGCCTTTGTACATGCCACCTTTTTTGCCCTTTCTTGCATTGCAATGGTGTGACTGTTTGCATGAGCAGGTTTTCCAGATCTTTTAAAAGTCTGATGATTAAAATAAAACTCCTTGGACATAGTTTAGTTTGGCTTGCCATGAATTAAAGTGTGGTGTCCGTGGATTCATTGTGTGCAAACACAAAGGCACTCAAAATATGTAATGAGCCTATTTGTCCACCAGATGGCACTATGACTTTTTTGTAGTTCACCCCTACCCATTTCTTCCACATTCAAATTGCTTCCACATTTTTTGTGTGTGTGCTGTTTGCCGGCTCTGTGCTCCAACAGCTGCATTGCAGGTCATGGAGTGGGGAGCCCTGGGCCAGGGGGTTAGCGCTAGATTGTGGTGCTGGCCAGGGACCAGGTTTAATTCATTTGAAAATCGAGTGCATGCAATCACTGATGTGACACTACAAAATAAACAAGTTTAAATTTTATAAACCTATTTAATTTAATTTAATGAGGTTTAAACCCCATGGTGTGTACAGGTCCCCCTGTTCTGTTACAGGTTTAAACCAGTTGCTGATCACTTAAAACAGTTTATGTGTAACGTTTGTTCCTAGCACTAGCAAGAGATTTTTTTCTAATATCTAACCTAAACTGCCCTTGCTGCAGCTGAAGACAGTTGCTCCTTGTTCAGTCATCTGCCACCAATGAGAACAGTCTAACTCTATCCTCTTTGTAACCATCTTTTGGGTAGTTAAAGACTGCTATAAAATCCACTCCTCCCCATCTTCTCTTCTCCAGTTTAAATAAATAAGCCCAGTTCCCCCAGCCTCTCCTCAGAAGACATGTTTCCCAGCCCCCTAACCATTTTTGTTGCCCTCTGCTGGACTTTCTCCATCTTGTTCACATTCTTTTTATTGTGGGAGGCCCAAAAATTAGATACAGTGCTCCAGTTGTAGCCTCACCAGTGCATAACAGTGGGCAATCATTACTTCCCTTGATCTGCTGGCAACGCTACTATTAATGCAGCCCAGTATACTGTTAGCCTTCTTGGCAACAAAGGCACATTGTTGATACATATCCATCTTATTGTCCACTGTAACCCCCAGGTCCTTTTTTGCAGAGATGCTGCTTAGCCAGTTGGTCTCAAGCCTGTAGCAGTGCATGGGATTTTTCTGACCTAAGTGCAGGACTTTGCACTTGTCCGTGTTGAACCTCATGAGATTTCTTTTTGCCCAATCCTCCAATTTGTGTAGGTCACTCTGAATCCTAGCTCTACCCTCCAATATATCTACTACTCTCCCCCCACCCCCACTTCATGTCATCAGCGAACTTGCTTGAGGTGTAAACCATTCAATCTTCCAGATCATTAATAAATATATTGAACAAAACCAGCCCCAAAACCAAGCCCTGGTGCTCTCCACTTGATAACAGCTGCCAACTAGACTTTGATCCATTGATTACTACCCACTGAGCCTGACAATCCAGCCAGTTTTCTATCCACTTTACAGCCCATTCATTCAATCTATTCTTCCTCTGTTTGTTTGAAAGAATGCTGCAGGAGAAGGTATCAAAAGCCTTGCTAAAGTCAAAGTATATCATGCCCACTGCTTTTTGTTCATCCAGACAGCCAGTTATCTCATTATAGAAGGCAGTCAGGTTGGTCAGGCATGACTTGCCTTTGGTGAAACCATGCTGACTGCTCCTCATCACTTTCTTGATTACTCCAAGTACTTAGAAATGGATTCTTTAGGACCTAATGGATGGGTCAAGGAAAACCAGTATAGATACTTAGAGCCTGAGGTACACATGAAACGAAAGGCTGCTGCAAAGGCTTAAGGTCAGAGTAAGTAACAAGTGACCATGTTCTTGGTCTTTAAAAGGGCCATGGAAAACAGTTTGGCAAGGTGAGTAGTGACATTTTCCCTCATGAAAGCTTTTGCAGTGGCAAACATCCCACTTGAGAAACTTGATCACCCTAAGTCAAAGGACTACCTGAACCCAAACATGCCAAAAGTTGTCAGTTTTTTGAATGCAAACAAGCTTTGCCATGAATATCTCCCATTAATTACTTTACATGTACAGTCCACAAGTCTGCATTTGCAGAGTACGAATCCTTCTCCACTGTGGCTGATGAAGCCATTGACACTTAAGAAAACTGTGCTGTACATTTGGTTTGTGCCTGGGAGCTGGACAGATCAGGACGTGCCTGTTTTTCAAATAGAGCCATTCCACCACATGTCTTTCAATTTTTCTACTGTGGCTCAGGGTATAGTGAAGGCATTTGTCAATTATAGCTTAGAATTTAATAAGATCTCAGCATTTCTGTCCAACAGTGCCATGTGTATGTGCAAGGCTTTCCCTGATGTGCTCTGTGGAATGATGCCCAATGAAGTTCATGTCACCCACAATGTGCATATTCCATCTTTAGTAAGTGACATCTGGTGCATGTAGTTCCCTGATGTGGCTAGCCTGATGTACACATTCAAGAAAGCCTTCAAGCACTGTCCAGGCTATAAGCTCCAGTACAGGGAAGCCTTTGCCAGTCAAAGTGAGGACTCATATGCAACTGTGTCACTGCCACCACAGCCTGTGCTTACAAGTTGAAATTTGTGATTCAGTGTCTTCTGTTATCATTCCAAACATATGCAGTATTACTAGCAGTTTGCATGGAAGAAGCTGGACATCATACCTGGCACAGTGCATGCTAAAATTACTGATCTCCTGGAATAGGGACACATTCAAGATCAAGTCAAGTTTGTGTTGGAAAATGCCACCCATTCATGGAGTTTCTAATGTGGTTTGAAGCCTGGCATGTTTTGTCCACCACACACACAACAAGTTGATGGATTTGATAAGCTGGGTCAAAGACATGGCATCACAAGAACTGACCAGATGTCACTGTGAAAACCAGCAGGGAAGAAACCTATTTAGCTAGGAGGCTGAACCAGTTAGTATAGGTGCGACACACCACTGCCACCACAGTTCAGAAATCTGGCTGCCACCTTTTCTTAGTGCTGTTCACATTTTGGACCCCTGGTGCCTATTCTGAGTTGTGACCCCCAGCTAGTGAAATCAATCCCTGGCTGGCAGAAAGAACATGACGAGGAATATGCTGCTTATGTGAACATTGTAAAAGAGGGCCAGATGTCTGTACCTATGCCTGTATTTTGGGACTGTATTTGTGACCACTTTTCACTTCTGTACACCCTGGCAAAATGCTGCCTCACCACTACAGCCAATTCAGAGGCCACTAAGCACGTGATTTCAGCGTATGGATAAATGTTCACCCTGCAGAGACAGAGGATGTCAGCAGTAACCATCAATGGATACTGCATGCTAGTGTTTAACTATCTCAAGGTTAGCACTGAGTATTACTAAGCTGTTTTACAATGTCATTAATAAAGTATGATGATGGTATTAGTTACAATTCATGGTGTGTATAGCTTTAATTTTATAAGACATTTCCATTTAGAGTATAATTGAATGCTTAGATTGCTTAATAATACATCGATTAATGACTTCTGCAGACTTAATCAGGGTAATTATGCTGCAGTTTCAGGCTTTCTGTGGTGAGCGGTGGGACCACTGGGGCCCCTTGGCCAATCAGAGGAATAGGAGTGCCCTGCTGCAATAAGCCCACAAAAATGGTACTGGTGCCACGACTGGCTTGTGAAATTGCTCATCTGCCACCTCAATTTGGGTAGGTCCCTACCTATGCTACATATATTCTGCTCTGAAATATATTTTGTTAGAATGCAAATCTTATTAGATTTTTGCCCCCTGAGAGTATGGTGCTAACCCAAGAATATCCTGCCATGTTGCCGTGGCAAACTAACTTATACTTCCTGTGAAAATTCACACACTTCTGATTGATTGAAAAACAAGACACAACATTAGATTTCTAGTTGTTTTCCTTATTACCAAAGGATTTCCTCTTTATTACCTCTGCATTTGCTCTGTTGCCAAGTGTGAAATTAAGTAAATCATAAAATCAAGCTGACTTGTAGAATAAAAAAAACAGCACATTCTGTGACGATGGAATATGAAAAAATACGACAATAATTGACAAGTTCACACCAATGATATGCTACTGTATAAGGGTTGCATGATTTTACCTGGAAGCTTGTGCTGAAGTCCCTTTGGTACCAATGAGAATTAGGAGCCGCTATAATTAAAACACCTGCAGTGCCTTGCATATCCAGTGTCCCACCTTTCAAAATGATGGCAGGGGCACATTAACTAAAGCTTGCTTAATGAGTTTTAATTAAAGACCCCAACCACCATTTTGAAATGTGGAGACACCGAATACACAAGATGCTGCAGCATGCTGGAGTGCTCTGATTTGAGTGCTCCTGAAGATTTGATTGATAGGGGGCTACTCAAATGCTCCAGAAGACTCGAATAATAGGGGGCTACCCAGAAGCTCGGAGCCAAGCAGAGCCTGGATGGGGTGGTCTCTTCCCACGCCATCCCCATCACTGTCCTAGTGCTGCTCAGCTCCCAACTCTACACATGAGCCAGGAACCAAGTAGGTTGGGGACTCAGGAACTCCCTGCTTCCCTATAGAGCCTGGGGCTGGCTGGGAGCTGTTCCTTCTTAGGAAGCTCCCAGACAGCTCTGAACAGTACAGAGATTTCCCTGAGCAGCCCAGGGCTGGGGAATTATTCCCCTTCTGTTGGGAGCTGACTAGGAGCTGCCACAGAAAGGACGGTTCTCACCAGCCCTGGGTTGCTTGGGGAAATCCTGGCACAGCCTGCAGCAGGCTAGGAGCTGCCTCAGAAGGGGACAGTTCTTGGCCACCTCCAGTTTGGTCAGGGAAATCCTTGTGTATTTCTGTGGGTAAATCCCTGTGTAATTCTCCCCATGTATTTTACTGCACAGTAAACCTTTAGAGAATTAACAACATGTGCAGATGCACCCAAAGAGAAATAAATTGAGCCCTTTTTCAGATTTCTTAAATGTCAAAAACAAACCAATGGACCCCAAAACATGTTAAGAATATATGGAAGCAATGGAGAAAAGACCAATTTGGAATGTTTAATTTGAGGCTGAGCTATTGGAAAAGACCATAAAATATGAGTACTTGTAGAGCAATGCAATCTTTTACAATGGTATTACCAGCATTTGCTAGCAATGGGCCTAATTCTGCTGAAATATATAACATGTTACAAGATGCATCTCCCTTTCTCTCTCTCTCTTAATATATATTAGGGGTGTGTGAAAAGGGCTGGATTTGGCCCGAATCAGGGGACAGTGATTCAGTTAGTTGATTCAGATCACTGACCCAATTTGATTTGGCTGAATCCGAATCTGGAGATTTGATGCTGATTCAGAGAATGAGTGATTCAGCCACAGACACAGCTTTTTTTTCTAGATACTTCAAGGTACCAGGCATGTCTCGTGAATGCTGCGATACTGGGCCAGATGGAGTGTCCCACAGGAGTGTGTGTGCAGGGGGGGCGCCCCCGTGTGCTTGGCAGTGGACCTGGAAATGGACCAGAAGTACTTCCAGCCCACTTCTGGGTCCACTGCCAAGCTCTCAGGGGACCCTCCACCCACAGCCCTATGGCTTGGTGATCAGCTGCAGGGGGACCCTGGGTGACCCGCCAGGCCCAGGAGGCACCAGTCACTGAGCCAGGGGGTGGGGGGAGGGACTGCAACACACTCTGTGGCAGACCCAGAAGCGGACCAGAAGTGCTTCTGGTCCGCTTCTGGGTCTGCCTCCAATCACAGTGGGGACACCCCCACACACACACGCCTGTGGGATGCTCCATCTGCCCCAACATCTCAGTGTTCACAAGTTGCCTGGTACCTTGAGATATGTAGAAAAAATATTTAAAGCTGTGTCTATGTCTGAATCATCGAATCTCTTTGAATCAATTTGAAGGGCTCTGATTTGATTCAGAGAGTTTAAAGGGTCTCTTGATTTGGTTCAGATTTGAAGATTCAGCTGCCAAATTGGGCCGAATCTCTGCTGCAACCAAAGCTTCACACAGCCCTAATATATATACATTAGTGGAAGGGCAATGAAGAGGTGGAGAGGTACATGGGATAAGTCATTTAATCTCTCAAGTGCTCTTCTGATGGGTAGTATATTTTGTCAGTTTTAACTCTGTGTACTGTTTAGGGCATGGGTTGTCTCTTATCATGTATTTGTACAGTGCCTAGCACAGAATCCTGATCTTGGTGTCCACCTATAGGCCATATAACAGTAGTTAAAAGCCTTGAAGCAGGATTTTTCCAGGCATAGTAGATCATAAGGGCCTACTTCAGGGAAAAGAGTTGTATGGCTATGAGAGATGAGCTGCCCGTAATCAGGTGCAACAAGATAAGGAGACACAGAAAGTTCACTCTCACATATTTTCCTCTAACAGATTAGAGGCAAAAATGAGGGGTGTCTATACATGAGCAGTGAGGCTGGTCTGATATGATGTTATTACAGCATGTCAGAGCAGATTTGCTTAATTGAGTCTGCTGAAGCATTGTAATTACTCTGTTCTCAAAGCCGCTCTAAATAAAGCACCCCGCTCCCCCACTCCCAGAGCACCTGTATAAATTCCTGAAGAGGGCAGAAAGAAGCATGGTAGAAAATGGATTAAATTAAAAAAGGTGGTCAAGGCCAATCCAAGCCTTTTGGAGGGGGGGTTAAATATAAATAATGAAATAAAATAATAAAAAATGCCCAGGATGGAGCATTGAAACTGATATTTCAAGCACAATATGTTGAAGATAGCTCACATCAGAGACTTTCCACAGGGTTTCAAGGTACTAGGAAGTGATTAGGGATATCATCCTAGAGGAAATGATACACAGTGTATGTATGCCTATTTGCAGCTGTTGTAGACATTTCTCAAAGTTTCTTTAAAAACATAAGGTGGTTAACACCGGCTAGAATGTATGCTAGAATTCAGTTATAGAACAGAGACAAAAAGAGCTACAGAAAAATGTATTACTTGTGATACATCTCTTTTACCTTTTAAGGAGTTTTCATGTGACTGCAACATTTTGTCTGTAGGGACAATTACTATATGATGATGATGATGATGATGTTTCAATGAATAATAAAACTTTGCTCTAAGACATGGAGTAAAGGATTCTTTAATATGTTTAGACTCAGAATTTTTAAAGATTGCAGGCAGTAAAGTGCTGAGAATATAAATGAATGAACAGACAGTTGGACACAGACTTCAGCATTTTCATTTGGTCCAGCTCTGTGAAACTTAGTTGTGTACATTGTTGCAATGCAGGGGATAAAATATGAGATAACTTTAAGTAAACTGGAATTTCTCCAATCTCCTCCACTCCTCCAAACTCAAGAGTGCTTATGGAGTGATATACCTGCAGGTGCTTCACATTCCTTACCACATATGCAACCATGTTCCAAGCTCTGTCATTTTTCCTCCTTTCTGATATTGTTTGTCATCCTAGTGTCACTTATGAATTTGCCTTAATAAACTTTTAGTCTGTGCTGTTATCTAAAATTAAAGTTTGATATCCTATATCATCTTAATAGTTACATGCTTAAATACAGTTTTGGCAGCCATAAATATGGATTCTTTTCTCCCTTTCCCCCTCTGTTTAGGAATTTGTTTCTTGGCATGAAAATATCAGCAGATGTGATCAAGTGTAAAGAGGCATTTGGCACCAACATGTCAGGGCTGTCACACAGGAGGGACTTCCTATAGAAAAGATGCCACTTTTAGACTGCCCAACTGAACTCATTTTGCCTGGCAACCATATGAAACTGGCACAGCATCACAAGAGTAGGCACAATGCCATCCCAACAGATGGGTATGAGTGTAAGCATCCAGGAGACCTTGTCTAAGCATCAAGTATGTGTATCTGAGGGCAGGATTCCAAGCCAGGAGTGTCAAAACAGACTATGTCCTGAACTTCCATGTCTAATTTAAAAGGATGTGTGAAGAAGTCAACTGTAATTGCCAAGAAGAAGAGGGTAATATATTCCTATTGATGGAAATAGATCCCAGGTCTTGGGTGCCTTTGAACTGTAGACCAACCAACCACCACTCACTTAACACTAAAAAGTTAATAGTGCTTGTCTGGGCACATGCACTGAAGCAAACATTATTATGTATTAACAACATTGCAATTAACATTCATCATATGATTCATTTTGGAACTGGATTATCTCCACTGTATTAGGTGTTACAGAAAAAACAACAAAGTACACAGTCCTATTTCCTTTTCCTTAAAATAGCTTAAAGATAGTGTTACTGGCAAACTATGATTTCACTGAATAAGTGAAATGATTAGACATTTTATCTTAGGCATCACTATTCACTATAAAACCCAAATTCATCTAAATGGCCCCCCAGAAGGCCACCTGTCAAGCTGCTTAAACAGTATTGCCTTACTGGGTGCATCTACACATAACTCAGTCATTATGGTGATGATGAGCACTTACTGTGACACTGCTGTTACCGTGCAGTAGAAATGAGCTGCTGCACTGTAGCTCATTGCTACTGCACAGTAGTGTCGGAAACGACCCACGCGCTGCGGGGATTGCGCAGTACTGGTGGGCGCTGTACAGTGGGATGCATATGTAGATACACCCACTCTCACCAATACACTTCTAGAAAGCATACAGACTAAATTCAGTCAGATCTGAATAGAGAATAGATATCTGGAATCTATTTTGGGGGTCCTTTGGATATTACACTAACTTGAAAACTAAAAACCACAGTACATAGAAAGGTATGTTTTCTAATCAACCTGCCAATTGTAAATGATACCAGGCCTTGAAATATTAATTTAACTATGGCTAACATATCTGAGATTCTGGAATAGGACATTTGTAGAGTAGGCTCAGACACCAGCTCTTGAAAAGCCTCGGTGTACTGAAATACTGGAATGGCCAGGGGCCATGGACTTTTCTACCGGTTTGCATGGCCCAGGTTCCATGTGACTTGAGGATTCATTCCTTGCTGGTTCCTGAAATCCAGCAATCTGAGAATGAGAGAGAGCACTGGCAATGTTGCTATAAATATCAGGAATGTGCCTGGCTCTGAAGTGAGAATTCACTGGCAGAGACCTGAATACAGCTGCTTTGAACAAGTGGGTCACTCCTTGGGTTTTGAAGACTGAATTAATAGTCTATGTTACTTTGTTGTCTGTTGTAGAACCAGATCCATTCATCCTGAAATTTTTCCTCCCCACCCAATTGGGGGTCAGGAGAAAGGGGGTCAATAATAAGGGAAAATGTGATGATATAATAATGTCCCATGTGCCTATTTCTTTAGCAATTTCTGAGCATACCAGTATCCCTGGATACGGGATACTGGCTTGATTGGAATAGGGCTAGAATGCTCTGGGTAGGATTGCGCTCATAAGATAAAATATTAAAAATCACTTAAGTCCAGATCACTTTGGCTTTCTGCTGCTTTGAAAATCTGGGAATTGGTTTATCCTACTTCTCTCATTCAAGACAACAGAAATAAGAAAGTAGCATCTTCTCCTTCTCTCCCGCCCCTCCCCTCCCCCTCCCTTTTTTTGGTGATGTGACAGGCTAGCTGGCAGTGACTTAGCCCAGGGGTTTTGAAGGAGTAAAAGATGACTGGAGGACTTGGGGTTCCCTTTCCCCACCAATCAGGTCCCAGAGACTCACACCCCAGGTTCCCTGATTGGCCCCTTGGGTCACCTGGAGGGGTGATTCAGAGAGACTAGCAAGGGTCCACAAGGAAGGAGCTTTAAAGAGCTGGCAAAAGCTTGGCCAGTGGGGTGGGACCAGGTGCCCCAGAAGCACCTGAAGGAGTGGGACCTGCAGGCAGCAGTTGGACCCTCAGCAGTGTGGCGTGCGGCAGGCAGGAGAGGCTCCCTGCTGGGCTCCAGGATCCCTTACGAGAGGCTGTAGCCAGTGTCGAGAAGGGTGCAGGCAGCTGGCTGAGCCAAGCTCATGGTCTCCTCGGTCACGATGGGTTGGCCGTGTTAGAAATATAATTAAAATAGAAATATTATTAGAAATGCATAGTGAATAGAGTGTTGTTA
>NW_017728949.1:33402292-33464367 GCF_001723895.1 Crocodylus porosus | reverse complement strand
GCGCAGGTACAGATGCTTCTTCTTGTTACAGTTATACAACAAACAAGGGGGTCTGTCCACTCACGAGGTTCGGCAAACAAGCCCTTGCTTTCTACCCCTGGGACTTGCCCAGGGATAGATGCGGCAGCCTGATGCCTAGTCCCAGAGTTGGGAGACAGCTTATGAAAAGGGATAACGAACAAACAAAACTGTAACTGAACACGGAGAAAGTTTGTGGTCCAGTGGGTAGCTGAAGTCGGTAGCCAGTTGAGAGATAGCGGGAGTCCGATGAGGTAATCCGAAGTCGTAACCAGGTTGAGCGGGCCGAAGGTCGAATGCCAATGGGTCGAAATGGAGAAACGGTATCGATGCGAAGCGAGAGGCAGGTGAGGAGGAGACCGGTAGGCCTAAGGGCCTAGCTAAGAGACAGCACTGTGACGAGCAGTCACTATCTCTAGCCACGCGGGTTGTCTCTGAGAGAGTCTCTGGCAAGCCAGTCTCTGTCACAGAGTTCCCGGGTCTCCCCCCGCAGGGAGGGGCTCAACAACTTTTCAAAGCAGTCCTGTGGCCAATCAGGCTGCTTGACTGAGTGAATTTTCCAGAAGGGTGACCTCATTCCAGTTAGTCTCTGAGCATGCCCAGCTGCAAGCTGTGAGGCAACCGAGTCTGCGCCAGAGAAAATGTAAGTCAGGCCTGAGTGACAGGCCAACAGGTCATGAAAAGGGCACCTGCAAGGCCCGTTGCCATGGTGCATGCCTGGCAGCTTCTGTCTTGGCAGCACACACAGAGCAAATTTCTCTCACAGCCAGCAAGAGAGGCTCCCCAGCTCCAGCAAGGATCTAAGCAGTGACCTGAGAGGTTCTCAGCTCTGCTCCCAGCTCTTCCAATAAGAGGCCAAGCAGCTCAACATGAGGCCAGGGCTCCAAGAGGTCAAGACCCCTAGCAGTTTGGAGCAGCACTAGCACTGGTGGTTGTGTGGTAGAGTTTCTGCCCATCATGTGGAAGAACTGAGTGTTTAAGTCCCAGTGGGGGTGACTTGGGGTTAGTGAAATAATAAGGAGGTATCTCTATTGCAGTAAAAAGGGGCCCCTGTGTTCTCCCCTCCAGGTACCTAGGCCCAATATTCCTTGTTATTTGAGATTTTGTGCCTTTTATATTTCACCAACCAGTATTGTTTGTTTTGCTGTTTGTGTTTTACATTTTGGTTAATCTGTCATTTGTCAACTGGATGAATATGTCTATGATTGTAAGTGTCTGACCTTTGTTGAATCCTGCCCACTTGGGGCGTTATAGTGTCCCCTATCCCCCCGGTTTATACTGGTTATGTTCCTAATACTGTTCTCTCATTAAAAGGTATATGGTTAAGTCACCATTGGTGGTCTGGCTCTGCTCAGTGTGGGGAGGAGAGTCCCTGCTTTGATCCCTTCAATTGGAGAGGGGGTACCTCTTGGAGTACCGCCTGGGTTACAGTAAGAAATGAATGCCAGTTAAAAGGATTTCCTTTTAATAGTATTTTGATTTAATTACACTGAAATGCAACATTATTTTATATCAGTGGAGGGAAACAATACATTTTTCGATTGTGTAACTCTGGCAGATTCAATAGATAATTAGCACTCCTGCTTATAAAAAAGAAGGAAAAAAAACCTGTTGATGATATGTTTTACTTTCACAGTGAGAGGCAGCCTATTATTCTGGCAATGTGGGGGGGTCTTCTTGTGAGTGCTGCTGCATATTAACATTTCTTTCCTTAGCTATTCCATTACCAGAGTGAAATGCCAACAGTAGTAATATGATAGCAGAGTAAATGTCACAAGCTAAAGGGACCGCAAGAATATATATTTGCCACCTGTAGAAATTGGTCTTTATTACAGTACAATGTAAAATTTATGAATGTTGCTCTAATATGCTGGATATGCCTGTCTGGTAATATCTGACATATATCAGTGTTAAAAGTCAGGCTCCTGCAACATCATCTCCCGTCTGTTTACTGTACAATTTCTAATGTTCTGTGGAGCTGTATGGTCACAGTAATGCACTGTCAAGTAGAGCAGGTAAAACTAGCTTCTGAATATTATTTATTGGCCTGTGAATGCAGATTACATGCACATTTTATTACCCACTAATTTACCACCTGCTGGCTGAAGGATGGTAAAAGTCTACTATTTGTTTTATAGGAATTCATTATGCCATTAACCTTTCACTCCTAGAGGCCATGAGAAAGAATTTTTTTCATTTAAATCACTCTTGTAATACTGATCTCAAAATGAAAACAGTGATTTATATCACCTCGCAGAAAGTCTAATAAAAATAAATTATTTCCTAATGCCATATACATTGCAATGTTTGCATAAACAAGTTAGTAGAATGAAAATACGGGTCTTAGTTTCTGGAGACTGTTTCGTTCTTTTCTAAAACATATCAAGTAAAATAATTCTTGTATTTGTTTTCTACCATTTCTAGTCCTTCCATGTTAAAACAAGGACATGGGCATAAATTATGTACTTTAAACATCCCTATATTATTTCTGAAGAAAAGAAAGTGTAGTCATCTCTATTTAACAACTGAAACAAGAAGTTTAAGTGTCATTTGGTGTTTATTGTGAAGAATAATTAAATGAAAGGTTATATCATTTAAAAAGCAATTCATAATTGTACAGAGTAGTAAAAGTATCCATAAATACTATTTTGGATAATTACTATAGTGGTCACACTAAAGTTGCTCATAGCTAGATGGTATTGAACACTAGCTTTTTGTCTGTGGCAATTATGCTCCATAGACCAATCTGGTACAATTTTGGGGTTTAGATTAAACAAATAATCAAAGTCATGATGAGCTTCCAGCTGAGCCTGTTCTCCTGTTCAGGTCTATCTGTGGGTGGTTTTCAGCAATATTTAGGCTTAAACAGAGTTAACAAAGTTTGAATTTTTTATTGAAAAGGCTATGTGGCTAGATTCTTAGCTGATATGTATCAACATGATTTCACTCTCTTCACTTCATAGAGTACATGTGCTGTCCTACCAATTTTAGAAGAGAAAATAACTTTGAAAGTCTAGTCAGTATTTTCATTCCATTAACTACGGCTTCACTCTGGCTGCACTGTTTTAAAAACCTGAATATTTGGTCATGTAAATATAAGTTAGGTTCAAAAAGAATATATTTTATTTAAAATTCCTTTAAAATTCACCTGAATTTGGAGAACACTAGGCATATCTACATGGGACTCTTAACTGTGCATTAGCATAATTTACTGTTAAGTAATCGGGTACATCTATCTACACATGCAGTAAACTTCCCTAATCCCAAGTAAATTTGCTACCTGCAAATACAAGTAGCAAATTTACTCAAGATTAGTAATGGTGCAGTAGCACTCATGTAGATGCCTGACTGGGAGCAAATCTACTACCAGTCAGCCATCCACCAGGGGGTGAGAGAGAGCTCCTTGTCCCTGGGAACTGCCTGCTGCCAGAGCAGGCTGTGCCACAGGGGCATGGGCAGGGACTAACTCACTGCTAGCTGCCAGCAGGACAGTTATCAGTAAGCTAGCTTCTAGCTGTCCCACCAGTGGAACAGGGTATGGGGCTGGGACCTTCCCCTCCCTGCATCTCTTTCCAAGAACCCCACCCCTGATTGGGGAGCCAGGGCACAGAGCTACCTGCTGCCAGGGTAGGAGGACATAGTCCCTGCCCCATCAGGCAGCCCCCTCAGGGCCAGAAGACATCTGCCTCCTGGTCTGATGTTCCCTGCCAGCCCCTGGGCTATCACCCAGAGGGAGCCTTGACCTTCCTGCCATGGTGGCATAGGCCCATTGCAGGGCTGCAGGAAGTTTGGTGCTAAAAGCAGAAAATATGCTGCCTAGTCCCTGCTTGTAACACCTGTGTGAAAACAGTTAATCTGCAGAAGTTTACTCCAGAGTAAACTGATCCTGGATCAAATGCATATCTAGACATTCCCACTGACACTTCATCTTTCATTACTGATTAAAACTTCAAACAAAATCATTGCTGTGTTTTTTACTCAAGTTCTGCATGGGGCATTCTCTTTATACAGTAAGTGGCTATTGCTTCTGGATACACTGAATTTTAGAGAAGAGTCAATAACTGCTAAGTCTAAGCTGTTCAAAAGTAATGAAAGGGTAAACCCATTCCATGATGGGTGTCATCAGCATGGAAGCAATATTTAACTGAATTTCAGAAAGTGGACAACCAGAGATTGAGACTGAAAAGTAAAGGAGAAGGGACTTACCTAAGTTTGAATCTTTCCTAGTGTTTTAAATGTAACTCCTAATAAAATTCTTAATCCTCACAGCTGAACACAAAAGCACCTAGATATATAATACTATAACAAAATATCAATATGCCTGAGATTTTAGCTTGAACTGTGTGACAACCTATGAAGGAAGGTTGATGCAAATGAAATGTTTTAGAATTCTTCCTGGTATGTTTTCCACAGCTTTCTGTTTGCCTGCATGTTCACTGACATTCTTTAAATTAGTGCCAATTAAAGCAAAAAGGAAAACTGCTTGTTCTTCACATAGTATTCAATTTTAAACTAGTGGAAGGAAACTTGTCTTCTATGTATGAAACAGTTTTCCATGTGATTTGTCTTCTTCAGATCTTTTTCACTGTTATGTTTGTAAAAGTTTTCTGCATGGTTTTAAAGGATGTGTTACTTTACAATAATCATTGTTTTCTATGAACAAAAGAACTACCAGTTAATAACTAGAATTTAATAGAACTTTGCATGAGGTGGAGATCAACATACCTTAGGGAAAGTTGTTTGCAACCCTCACAGTGCTACATGTTACTCACTAGGCATGTCTACATATGCTATTAAAGGTTTACTGAACAGTGAAATACTGCAGAGTAAGATTTCCCTGGGAGCACATCTACACATGCTCTCTGTTGGGTGTAGCCCAATACAGGGTTGCTTCTACTTGCTCTTGCCCCCAGCAGCAGCCAGGGGAGCTCCAGACTCCCCCAGGGTGCTAGCTCAGAGGCTGGCAGGGAGCATGGGGCCAGTTCCTATGTACACGGAGTCTGAAGAGCTCTACCAGCTGCAGTGGCAGCTATCTCTTTGCCTCGTACACATGAGGAGGGGTTCTGATCTGCATGGGGCTGGGAGACAGCTGCCACTACAGAACTCTTCTAGCCCTGTGCACAGGCGGATAAGCCCCATGCCCAGTAAGCCTTCTCTGTGCAGCCCAGGGCTGGCCAAGAGCTGTCCTGCTTCTGAGGCAGCTCCCAGCCAGCTGCCCCCCAGAATGGGAACAGTTTCCAACTAGCTCCATTATGCCTAGGGAAATCCCCCTACAGCCCAGAGCTGACTGGGACCTGCCTCAGAAGAGACAGATCTCAGCCAACCCCAGGCTGCACTGGGAAGCAGGGAGCTCTTAAGTCCCTGTGCTGCTTGGTTCCCAGCTCCTGTGGGGAGTCAGGAGCTGAACAGTGCCAGGATATGGTGGGCAGAGAGCTATCTGATTCAGGCACTACTTGGCCTCCAGCTTCTGGGGGGAACTGGAAGCTGAGTAGCACCAGGACCAGGGTACTTTCCCATCCTTTGCAGACCCTATTGTTGGGGCTGCCTGAGAGCAAACTTACTCCCTGTCAGTGTTTACACATGTGCTTCTGTGCAGAATCTACTGTGCAGTTAGTTTACTACCTGTAAAGACAGGTAGTAGCTAACTGTGCAGTAGACTATGTAGACTTTGACACTTTAATGAGCAGTAGATTAGTCTACCATGCAGTAAAGCATCTCATGTAGACACACTCATGATGACTTAATCTGATGACTTAATCTGTGGCCTCTTTCTTCCTCATATCATTTTGTTTTGTTATTGGCTCTTTGTTCAGGTTTTTCCCCATACTATTATGGGGTTATTAAGTTATTGCTCAGTGAAGGTGTTTGATGCATTTTTCTTCTGTTCTTCAGTTTAGATTTAGACTACAGGCTAAATAAAGCAAATAATGATAACATACAAGACAAAACAAACAAAAATCCCACCTATAATATTCCCACCTATTTAAATCCAAGGCATAGAAAACTTAATTTTGGAAGCAAGTTTAAAAAAATGGTTTGAGCAGATCTTTTAAAAAGAAGTAGAGCAAATTTAAATGGTGAATTGCATGAGGAAAAATCATGCCAAATCTCCTGTCCTCATGCTCCCTCCCACCCCCAAAAACCTTCCACAGGCCTAATTCTATACTATTTTCTGCTTTGCAAAGTCATAATACTGATGAAAATTACTAGAAGATAATGGTGACACTGATGTGGAAATCACGACAGGATCACTGCTGGGCTAACAGAAGCGCTTTATTTTTCATGGCCAGGGGAGAAGAAGCAAGGGCTGCTAATTCTCTGCAGCAGTAGAGCAGAGACTCTGTTTTGTACTTGTGAGAAAAAGACACACAGAAGCCTCCCTTTGAATACATTCTTGGCAGTCTGATAATAAATCACCTTGGAGTCGTGACTAAACGTGTTTTCTCCAGCTGTCTCCCAGTAAGTTTATCTCAAGGTTTCTTTGTTTTTTTGGCCTTTACTTATGCTGCTTATTATGACCTAACTTTATTTTGCTTGCTCCAGTGCTTTTCCTCATCAACACTTTATATCCATCACACACTGATGTGAATGACTACAAAAGGTAGAATATAGTGGAGAATTTGGCCCAAAGAATGACCTCAGTTTAACATAGAATCTAACATGTGCAGGGTGGCTTTCTGAAAATCTGGATTCTTATTTAGAAGCCTACAGATGTATTCTATGCCTAAGTTTAAGCATGCAAATCTGAAAAGGTTGGAGAACACTCAATGTTTTGTAGGTACAGAATATGATTTATTTTAATCCAGGATTTCAATTACTTACTAATGTGTCATTAGTAACGTTACGCTCCTTTAATTTTTTTATCTGTATTGTTGTTGGAGCTAATAATGAAAACAGTGAACTGCAAACATTGTATGTGAACATTATTACAAGCATCAATAATCACAAATTACAGCAATCTGTAAGAAAACAACTGATGGAAGATAAACAGTTATACCCTAAAAGATTATTCTGCAATCTCCCTTTGTTGCAGATTTCAAAACAAAAGTTCCTCTCTTTAAAAAAGAAAGAAATGCATATATATTAACTTTAGTTCCCACTGGTATTGGTAACAACTTCTCAAGCAACCAGGGGCTGCAATCAGGGTAAGCAGTTTGCAGGTGGTTTGCTAGGGGTGAGAGGAGTAAGGGGGAGAGAAGCCAGGCACCAGGCAGCATATATGTCCCAGGAAAGGTAAGTGATCCAGCTGCCAGTGCCTTTGGTTTGTTTGGTGGGCTGTGTGTGTTTGTGGTGTGTGCTCTGAGAAACTGTGAGTGTTGCTGACTGAGTGAATGCTGATTGCTGAATGATTGCTGCCTAGGCCTGACAGAAGCCCTAGTGAGTGGGTGGAGCTGGTCCAGGCACAGCAGGGTATAAAAAGTGACTTCCCAGGTGATGAGGGAACCAGTGACTAGGGAGCCAGTGAACAAGGTAAACAGTTTGCAGGCCATTTCCAAGGCCATGTCATGGCCCCCTGCCTTTTTGAGAGGCAAGCCTTTCAGCCTGATGTGATGAAGCAGGAAAAAAAGGAATCCTTTGGAGACAATGATCAATAAACAGGGCAGCTTCCAGGTGAGTTTGCTAAGGAAGGTGTGCTTGGAAGAAGAGCCTTAAGAGAAAGAAGGCAAATTAAGAGACCCATGGGAATGGCTGGGGGACACTGCCTCTGCTTGCACATGTGCAGTTTCTGTCCAGGCAGGACCACTCACCATGGAGGCTTCCACTGAGGTACAGGTTTGGCACTGTGGGGATGTGGCTTGCAGGTTCCTTCCAGGGGCGGCCAGGTCAGAGAGTGCCTGTGGTGTGAGAGGTGCCTCCTGGTGGTGTCTCTTAGGGAACAGGCAAAAGAACTACAGGAGGAGGTGGCAAGGCTCTGAAGCATCCTGTGCCATGAGGAGTTTATCAATTAGATGCTGGAGGAGACCTCCATGACTGTAAAGGAAAAATCCTAGAGGCAACACTAGACAAGAGAAAGGACATGGACACCCAAAAGGGTGGAAGATGGAGGCTTGTGACTTGTGGCAGCAAGCAGAGATATTCATCACTGCCTGCAGTGGTTTGTCTAGAGAACAGATATGCAGTTGTAACAGTAAAGAGGGAGGAGCATGTTCCATTGGTAGAGAAGGACAGGCCAGGCCTCACCAAGGTGGGAAGGATTGAGATGACTGCCACCAAGAAGAAGAAACAGGTTATGTGGTTAGAGACTCCTTTCTGCAGAGGCTGAGGTGTCCAGCTGCCAACCTGACCCGTTGTCTCAAGAGGTCTGCTGTTTCTCCAGAGCCCAGATCCAAGATGTCATGGAGGGACTACCTAGGCTCATCCAGCCATCTGATTACTAACCCATGTACTTATCCATGTGAACACCAATGATACTTCCAGGGGAAACCCTGAGTGTATCAAGACTGACTACAGAGCTCTGGGTCCAAGGATGAAGGGGTCTGGGGTTCAGGTTTTGCTCTCATCAATCCTTCCAGTCAAGAAAAAGGGCCTGGGCAAGAGATGATGTATCCTTTAGATCAATACCTGGCTGCACAGATGGTGTCACCAGCAGGGCTTTGGCTTCTTCAACTCTGGGATGTTTTTTCAAGAAGAATGATTGTTGGGAAGTGATGGGATCCACCTGATGAAGACAGGGAAGAGCATCTTCACAGACAGGCTCTCTGACCTAGTGAGGAGGGCTTTACACAAGGTTCACTGGGGAATGGAGACCAAAGCCCTGAGGTAAGTGGGAAAGTGGGAGACCTGGAGGAAGAGCAAGCTAGAGGAAGCAACAAGGTATGTGCTTTTATACTTCCTGAGAAATCATAGCAATCAACTAATTACCTCAGGTGCCTGTACACAAATGAATGGAGCCAGAGAAACAAGCAGGAACAATTGGAAGTCCTTGCATAGTCATGGAATTATGACATGATTGGAATGACAGAGACCTGGTGGGAGCTCACATGACTGGATTACTGTCATGGATGGGTATAAACTGCTCAGGAAGACAGACAGGGGAGAAGAGAAGGAGGAGTTGCACTTTATGTAAAAGAGCTATATGATTGCTCAGAGCTCCAGTATGAAACTGGAGATATGTCTTTTGAGAGTCCCTGGGTTAGGGTCAGTGGGGAGCTAAATAAGGGTGATATCATAGTGTGGGTCTGCTATAGACCACCAGACCAAGATGAAGTTGTGGATGAAGCTTTCTTCAAACAGGTAGTGGAAGTTTCCTGATCACAAGCCCTGGTTTTAATGGCGGACTTCAATCACCCTGACCTCTGCTGGGAGGCCAATACAACATTACTCAGGCAATCTGGAGAGTACTGAGGACTGCTTCCTGGTGCAAGTGTTGGAGCAGTCAATTAGGGGCTATAATCTTCTTGATCTGCTGTTCACAAACTAGAATGAATTGGTGGGGAATGTAGTAGTGGATGATGACTTGGGGAACAGTGACCACAAGATGATAGAGTTCAGAATCCTGAGGAAAGTAAGGATGGAGAGCAGCAGAGTAAGGACCCTGAACTTCAGAAAAGCAGGCTTCAACTCATGCAGGGTACTTGTGGGCAGGATCACTGGGAAGCCATACTGAGGGGGAGAGGAGTCCAGGAGAACTGGTTGTACTTTAAAGAATTCACCAAGGACAAGTCATGCCTGTTCAACCTGATTGCCTTCTAGGATGAGATGACTGGCTCTGTGGATGCAAGGAGACTGGTGGATGTGGTGTACCTTGATTTTAGCCACCGTCTCCCTCAGTATTCTCACAGGAAAGCTAAGGGAGTATAGGCTGGATTAATAGACTGTAAGGTGGATAGAGAACTAGCTGGCGCATTGGGCTCAGTGAGTAGTAATCAGTGGCTCAATGTCTAGTTGCTAGCTTGTATCAAGTGGACTGCCCCAGAGATTGGTCTTGGGGCCAGTTTTGTTCAATGTCTTCATCAATGACCTGGAAGATGTCATAGAGTGCAGCCTCAGCTAGGCTGCCAATGGCACCAAGATGGGGAGAGTAGTAGATATGCTGGAGGGTAGGGCTAGGATTCAGAGTGACCTAAATAAATTGGAGGATTGGGCCAAAAGGAATCTCATGAGGTTTAACAAGGACAAGTGCAAAGTCCTTGCACCACTACAAGGTGGGGGCTAACTGGCTGGGCAGCAGCTCTGCAGAAAAGGACCTGAGGGTTGTAGTGAACAATAAGCTGAATATGAACCAGCAGTGTGCCCTTGTTGCTAAGAAGACTAACAGAATACTGGACTGCATTGATATATGTGTTACCTGTAGGCCAAGGGAAGTGATTATTCCCCTCTATTCAGTGTGGGTGAGACCACATCTGGAGTACTGTGTTCAGTTCCCCCCCATCCCCGAAAGAATATGGACAAATTGGAGAGAGTCCGGTGGAGGGTGAAAAAATGGTAAGGGGGTTAGGGGACATGACTTATGAGGAAAGGCTCAGGGAACTGGGTTTATTTAGTCTAAAGAAAAGCAGACCAAGAGGGGATTTAATAGCAGCCTTCAACTACCTGAAGCATGGTTCAAAAGAGGGTGGAGATGGACTGTTTTCAGTGGTGGCAAATAACAGAAAAAGGAGCAATGGTCTCAAGTTGCAGAAAGGGAAGTTTAGGTTACATATTAGGAATAATTTTCTTACTAGGAGAGTAATAAAACACTGGACCAGGATACCCAGAGAAGTGGTGGAATCTCCATTCTCGTTTTCAAAACCCAGCTAGACAAATCTTTGACTGAGATGATCTAGTTGGGGATGGTCCTGCTTTAAGCAGGGGGTTGAACTAGATGGCCTCCTGAGGTCCCTTCCAACCCTTTCCATGATTCTTGTTAGCTGAAGGTTAGTGATATCTGTTTTGATCTCCTGGACAAAACACTAAGTTTCAAAAGTTTGGAGAATACAGCCCTATCTGGTCCAAGAGAGTCTTAGCATGCTAATGTTTATGGTTTGTTCCAAGTCCTTGTTTGCTTAGTTATCCCTTATGAATTTCTTAGGTAGAGAATTTAGAGTTTCTGTCTATAAATGGGGTTTATGTTATTATTGCGTGAGCTGATGATACTGTGATTTAATTATTTTAAACACCTAAATCACAAAATAACTAACAATCCCCTTCCATCCCTGCAAAAAAAAAAAAAAAAGACAACCAACAAACCCAACAACCCAGTATAATCCTACACAAGCAGCCAACAATCTATTTGCATTTGGTACCTACAATTTGGCCTACAAGTTTACCTAAACCAGAATTTCCCAACATGTGTGAGGGCTGGCTGCCTGGCTCCAATGTGATTCAAATGTGATTTCAAAATGGCTGAAACTGGTTTAAAATGAACCTGGTTAAAAGTATTATCATACTTAATACTGGGTCAAATTGGTTTATGAAACTTCTGTCCCATACCCCTTACTGGTTCAAGTTAAATCACAGTCTCCTAGCATCCCAGCATGCTTTGTAGCCATGGGCTGGATTGTGCTATCTGCTTCTGCAGAGAAGGGTTGGGGGGCAGAGAGAGAGAGAGGTAGGGACAGGTCCCCTCATTTCCCCAAGCAAACCTTGGGTGGGGTCTGGAGCCAGGGAAGGGAGGTTAAAGCCCCCTTCACAAAGTGGATCTGCCCTGGTAAACTTACTGAAAGTTAATGCTGGCTGAGACTACAAACTACAAATTCCAGAGGCATCTGAAAGCAGGAAGAGGAAGTAATGAGTAACCCTGCAGAGTCTTGCTTCTGTGATGCTGGACTGCAAATCCCAGAGACCTGGGGGCATCAGGAAGCAGAAGTGAATATACAGTCCATACTGGCTATGTGCAAGAGAGACTCCCAGCTTCTGGCCTGAGCCACTGCAGGCATGTGGCTGCATTTCCAGAATTAAAGGTAAATGTGTGTCCAGTTGTTTCTCCGTTTAATCTTTGCAGCTTAAACTAACCTGCAAAGACTGAATTGATTCAGGCTTGGACTTTTTGACTGTCTGTACTTAGTCAATGCAATGTCCCCAAAGCACATTAAGATGATTAGGTTCAGGACAAAATAGAGGAGCCGTGGTCATTTTCAGTGCTGTTGGGATTGTTTCTAGTTTTTATCCCTTTTAATCTGTCTAATAAAGATGCATAAATGGTCCAGGGACCAGAATCCAGAACTCCCTCTTCCCAAGATGAGTGCCCAAAGTACTAGACAAGTTAAGTTCCCTTTTCACTGAGCTATGAATATTTTGTTTAGCTACCCAGCTTTAATAGAAGGAATGGAGGGTTCTTCTCCCCAAACTATTTTTAGCCAGATCATGTGTGAATTTTACTAGGAAATGCAGGATGTGGGTTTGAAGGATCTCTACTGACAATTCTAACTTGCAGCCCTGAGTTCAGTGTTTAAACTTTGAAGAGAGGCAGAAATTCAGACATACTTTTATATGATAACTATTTCATATTAGTTAGCTCCAGGAAGCTCCCCATTCAGTTTACAGTTTCTCCGAATTGCCCTTCAGAAGCTCCTGCTGACTGTATAGGAAACATTGGTGAATACTCACTAAGACTCCCTCTTGGGGTAAGGTGCCAATTTAGACTTTGCCCTCTTTGAAAATGGTACTTATTCACCTAGGGTATATACATGCAGTGAAGCTGTTCTGATGCATTGTAATTAAAGTGCATCTGAGCGGACTTGATTAATCAAGTCTTGATTGATCAAGGGGTAATTGCCGCACTCCAGCAGACTCAAGCATCACATGTATCAGCATCCCCATACTGAAAAATGGTGGTGGAGGCACCTTAGCTAAAGTTTGTTTGACGAGCTTTAAAGTGTCCCCGCTGCTATTTTTCAGTGCAGAGATGCTGATACATGAGACGCTCTGGGCACTTTAATTAGAGCGGCTCTTGGAGCTGCTCAATTAAAATCCCCCTCTGTACTCCAGGAGTGTGTGTATAAACATCCTTAAGTGTTACCGTGCTAATAGAACCTAGCTTTTGATGGACTTGTTGACAGATTGCCCCTTGCAGACAATGCCACTTTTGAAGAGCTCTTATTCTATAAACTGAATTATGCATCTAGTGGGAGCAGGAATAGCCTGGTAGGTCATGTGGTAAAGTAGGACTTCCAAAGGGCCTGCAGGTTGACACCTCTTATTAATTGACAGTGTTACTCCCCTTTAAAAATGTCATCTTTATGCCATTTCAAGGAGCATCTGGGACTGTTTTGGAGGGTATCACTTTGTTACCTGGTCCTGTTTTATGCAAATTAGAACATGTCTATGCTTTTCAGTACCCATTTCCATACCTAAGAATATCATCCAGAAATGTTAGCTACCCATTAACTTTGGTAAATATAAAATTAAACCTTAAATTAATTTTAGGCAGCATTATCACTGTAAATTACACATACAATATTTATATAGCTAAATACAGGAAGTTAGCACCACATAATGGTATGGTAGTTTGCAAACACTGACAAATTTCCTTGCTACCCTGATGTAGCTAGTTAGCAATTAGAAATATATTTTTATTAATCTTTTTTAAACTCTAGAGGAATTTTTTAAGCCATCCTGATTCTTATGTCCTGTTTGCAGCAGCTTGTTCTGAGATTTCATGTTGCTGAATAAAACTCTGAATTTAAATCTTTGGGATGATAAAATCTGAATCAGCAAAATTTGTTCCTAAGGAAATGGAGATTCTTTGTGGGATAAAAGAATCGGCATTTCCAGAGATGGAGTAAAATTTGTGTTTGTCAGCCTTCAGTACTCTCTGTGGAATAGCCTTTTGCCTGTAGGACAAAGGATGAACAACTCAAGAATTTCTATTGGAAGAAGAGAAAAGTTAAGTAGCTACATGTAGGAGTGAAATGACAGGCTGATAAAATGGTTGTTTAAAGTCTTGAGATGGATAGAAAAGAAACAGTAGTTCACTAAAATGTCTAATTTTGCAGCACCATGGTACAGTGATTGGGAGAATATCTTGGGGTTTCCTTTCTTCCAAGTTTCAAATACATTTTGAATATACAAATTTAATCTGATCCTTTCTGGGATTACATTTAGACCATGTTTGTTGCCTCGTATGCAAATGAATTCTGAATCAGGAACTCATCTCACTCTACCTTTTGAATGGAGTGATTCTGCTATATTTTCAGGAGAACTGCATATTTCTGGTGTTTTTCCCCTTATCACACCTCAGTGCATGGTTGAAACTTTTAATTATTTACACCTCACTGAGCTCTGCTATTTGTCACTATACTTCCCATGGAGCTTGGTATTTTTAGTTGCTTACTCCATGATAGCACACCAATTGAGTACATCTGTACTAAAAAGAGGTTGGATGTCAAGTGGCAAGGGTGGTAGTTTCAGGTGTGCATCTATTTCTCATTTATAATAACAGCATGTTGTGAGGTTTAGAACATTAAAGATTGTGAGGGTGACAGGGTCCATACTAGTAAGAAAGATTAAAACAGTATATTAAATCTAATGGTATTAAATGGGGACATTGGTGGGTACATTAGATAAGATTTAAAAAAGTCAAAACAAAATATTACCCCCCCCCAAATTTAGAAAAGATATATAAACCAGGTTATAAGTCATTCTGTACCTATACTTCCCCTACAATTTATGTCATGCTTGCCTATTTCAGCTTTGTTATATTATCCTCCAAAGTATTTGTCACCGAGTCTTCAGACAGACAACTGATCTGATGCAGTGTGGCAATCCCTGTTGCCATCTTGCATTGTTATTGTAACTCCTGATAATGGACATGATAGTAACTGCATTTGTTTGTTTTGTGTGCTGCTTCTATAAGACAGGCTTGAGCTAAAGCAATAAAATGCAAGTAAAATTGGTCATAAACCATTTACGTCTCTCACAAAGTCATGTTATTGGGAGGTATTTTGGGAGAGGGGGTGAACTCAAGTATAATTCATGAAACAACCGATAGATATATGTTTCATAGAGTAATGTCTAGCTGGATAAATTGCTTACCATCTTAGCTGTAGTGACTAAACTGATTGCGCAGATTTGTCTGTAATAAAACACATTACTGGTAAGTATGTTCACATTAATCTAATATTATATCCTTTAAAGAATGTAACAATATACAGTTGATTGTGGCACTTATATTTTAAACAGTAGAAGGTTCTAGGGTTGTGGCAAGATTGTCCAAAACTAAACGCAGAGTAGAAGCTGATGAGCAAAAGCAATTCGGAAAGATTAGTTACTGGAATTCTTATTTTGCAGCAAATGCAGAAAGGCATTAAAACAGACAAGTACATTAACAAATTTAAAATAAGCTTTTTATTACTTAATATTTTTTCACTGAAATGCAAAGCTTGGCTCTCTAAGTAAAGCTGAAAGTGGAAATCTCAGCAGCACTGCATTAATTTTTCAAGCCTTAATGCGCCAGACAGGGAATAAGTTATTACATCTGTTGCCCTCTGGGAGGAAGAATGAAAAGCACAAAAATGATTCTTCACCGTTAGGATGGAATAACTGAATAATAGCTGATATAAGCAGTGGAGTCACAGAAGAAAAGCTTACAGCAGCTTTTGTGTCATCATTAGGAGCGTACAACTAGTGCAGCAAGATTAGGAAACATGGCAGGGCTTATTTGTTCTTCTCAAGGGGCCCTTTACAATTATGGGAGAATTTCAAATGAGCATCTCATACACTGCTGATGGTAATCTATGTGAGAGATACTCCTTATTCATGTTGAAATTACAGCTTGTATGCATTTTTTTAAGATCCACAGGAGAAAATATAATTGTCCCTGTAAGCTCCTGAGAACAATATGGTAGTTCAAATGGGGGTGTTTCAGAGCTGGTTAGCAAGTTGTACCTGTCATGGTAGAGTGAAAGGTTGGCTCTTGGATAAATTACTGAAGAAAAGGAAATACATCCATGAAGTCCTTGTCTTTCTGAGAGAGAGAAACATTTACTGGATTCTGCTAAAAAGCCACGGGTGCCTTTTGTTAACCATCTTCTTCTCCAGGCAATGAAGTTATTTTTGTATAAAGCTTCGCAATTGCTAAAATAATGTGGCCTGGGAAAACTAACTCTAATCTGGGATGAAAAAAGGTGTGGGACTCGCATTTAATCACACGCGCAGGTGGAAAGGGAATGCATATATGCAACTCTCTTGGAAACTGCCACAACTTATTTTAAGTTACTTATATAGCCCACCTACTGCACAGCATGAAGGCTTATGACTTGGCTGTTGTACAGAGGATTTCAGGAATAGCCCTATTATATGGCTTTGAATAACAGTCTAGTTATTGGTGTTCCAGATATTAGAAAGTCTCCCACTGCAGCTTCCACGTGCTATTGAAATGAAGAGTAACAGCAGAAAGGCTGATCTCATAACAGTACAACAGGGATAATGATCATGATGCCAGAATGAGGGAGAGGCTAAGGGAAGTATAAATTATTTTTAAAATGGCTGTTTCTTCTGCAGATTGTTGGACTCAACATTTTTAGAAATCCCTATCCCTTGCCATATGCTACACAAGTATTATTATTGTCAGGTGAATTTGGAGAGACATCTGAGTTTGAGTAGAAAAGCCTGCTTAGGGTTTCCTTTATTCATGGTTCCTTTTTTTCAGTGAAAACTGGAAGAGTGCCTTCAACAGATTTTCATTTTCATCTACTAGTATATATTTTTAAAACCATCTCAGTTTCATTTGTAGCAGAGTAAATTTGCTTCTGCATTGTCATTGCTCTGAGATCTAAAGGAAGGTGATTTCCTCTTAAAGGAGTAATTGTACCGTGTCCAGTTTTTTCACGTACACTTCAGTGAACTAGCACAAACATCTTAGAGTGGCCACTCTAGATTGAGGACCCCATTGAGATCTGGTTGTTTATTGAACACAAATAATGCAAACAAATAGTACAACAATGAAGGAAAGTTAAGAGTAATATGTAGTTTAAAGTAATGTTGTTACAGTCCCAATGGGAGCCAATAAAATAATATAAGTTTTAATAAAGGTCAATATAAAAACTGTGTTGATTCATTATAAATACAGTAATATAAGCATAGAACATTACAGAGAAACAGCAGAGCACTTTATTTAGTTTTTAATATCTTTAGTTTAGTTTAATTTAGTTTTTTTTAGTGATCTATATACTTATACTGGCCTTTCTCAGACCAATTTATCTGAAGATCTGATTTGGACTCCTTTTTTACCCTCTTTTTTATACCCTTTTAAGCACTCCACTTATTAAAGTGTTTTTAAAAGTCCCTATATAGTATATGTGTTATATACAGTACATGTAATTAGGGCTGGAAGGGACCTCAGGAGGTCATCTAGTCCAGCCCCCTGCTCAAAGCAGGACCATCCCCCAAGTAGATCATCTCAGCCAGGGCTTTGTTGAGCTGGGCCTTAAAAACCTCCGAGAATGGAGATTCCACCACCTCTCTAAGTAATCTGTTCCACTGCTTCACCAGCCTCCTAGTGAGAAGGTTTTTCCTAATATCCAACCTAAACTTCTTTTGTTGCAACTTGAGACCATTGCTCCTTGTTCTGGCATCTGTCGTCACTGAGATCTGGCTAGCTCCATCCTCTTAGTAACCACCTTTCAGGTAATTACAGTCAAGTCCCCCTTCAGTCTTCTCTGAGTCATGTGCCTCTTAACCATTTTCATTGCCCTCCATTGGACTCTATCCAACTAGTCCACATTATTTCTATACAGGGGAGCCCAAAACTGGACACATTACTCCAGAAGTGTCATCATCAATGCAGAGTAGAGGGGAATCATACTTTTCTTGATCCTCTGGCAACTTTCCTACTGATGCAACCCAATATGCCATTAGCCTTCTTGGCAACAAGGGCACACTGTTGGCTTATATCAAGCTTATTGTCCACTGTAACCCCCAGGTCCTTTTCTGAAGAGCTGCTGCTTAGCCAGATGGCCCCAAGCCTGTACCAGTGCATGGGATTGTACTGTTTTAAGTGCAGGACCTTGCACCTGTACTTGTTGAAACTCATGAGATTTCTTTTGGGCCAATCTTCCAATGTATCTAGCTCACTCTGAATCCTAGGCCTACCCTTCAGTGCATCTTCTACTCCCCACAAATTTGCTGGGAGAGCACTCCATCCCATCTTCCAGATCGTTAATGAAGATATTGAACAAAACTGGCTCCAGGACTGACCCCAGGGGCACTCGACTCGATACTGGCTGTCAACTAGATGTCAAGTCATTGATCGCTACCCATGGAACCTGGCAATTCAACTAGCTTTCTATCTACCTTACACCTTATATATATATAACTTTAGCTATATACTTTGGCTAGCTAATTTAGCAGTTTGGGACTGTATGTCAGATGCCCAATTCACATAAACGGCTAGCTCCTCTAAAGTCAGCACAAAGAGCTAGCCTTACGTATCCATCTGTATATAAATATTCTATGCCAAATATATGTAGACCTAGGGCCAGATTCTATTAATCTATTAGGCACATAAGTGAATTTGGGTGAGATTTTATTCCACCATATTCAGATCCTGAAAATTACATGAATGCAGTGGTTGCCAACCTACAGCAAAAGTGACACAAGTGGCATGGGCAGCCTCTGTGTGTGGCATGGGGCAAACTGGGGAGAAGACAGGTAGCACAATGGAAGATAGGGCAGGAAGCAGATAGCAAAGCATGATATCAGGCAGGAAACAGAATGCAGAACTTGGTCAAGGAACACAGGGAAGGGAGCCAAAAGACGGGATCAGAGAGGCACTTGGCACTCATTAGATAGCGGCACTCAGATTAGATAGGGGAAAGGGGTCAGAGTGTCACTCTAGGAGGACGTGGAGCTAATTTGCGATAACCCTGCCAAAAAGGTTGCCCCTATTACATTAATGCATTAGATCTACTTTTCTAATAAACTGTCGTCTTAGCCTTAAGATTGAGTCACAAAAAAGCAGTGAGGTAGAGCAGGATTTCTTGCATTAACTATTTTTCTGGGACTTGGTAGTGGTGGAGTAGTATTCTGCTTCAGTGCTTAAGTCCACTTATGCACCCAATAGATAGAATAGAATCGAGCCCCTCGTGTATAACAATGATATACTTGAGGCTATTTATTTGTATATTAACATGCCACATCAAGTATTTTTTATCCAATACAACACCAAATAATTTAAATTTCAATTCATTTATCTGAATGCATGCCTGAAAATATCCCTACAAACTCAAACAGCTAAAAATAACCTTTAAAAGCTGATATACAAATTTAACTCCCACTGCTGAAATGTAGCCACCTCTGGAGTAAACTGTCATTAGCAATATCCAGAAACATTACACAATAATTTAGAAAAAGAAAATGTTTAAGTATTGCTCAGAGTAAACCAGTTTATGAAGAAGGGGAAGATTTTCTATTGTGAAAGCTGATCTCAGAGGTGGATTAATACTGACATACCCCTTTAAAAAGAAGCTCCAGGACTGATAGTCATTTGGATTTTATGTATGGAAATCCTGTCAACACCCACACTTCAGGAACAAGCATGGACTCTTGGCTGCCTGCAATTACAACCATCTGTTTGGGTGGCAGTTTCCTGTTGAAATACTCCAGGAGCATTTCACCAAGGTTTCATAGGTGCCAAACAGCAAATGCTTTAAAAAAAAAGCAGATTGTATAACTCAGAAAGCACTGTATCTTCACCATATGTGAAGCCACCTCCAGCACCCCATTTCTGTGAGACAGCAATGGCATTGCAAGCACCTACATTTGCTGACATCTGTTGATATTTAAGTGTCAGGATAAAGGAGTGAAAAATGAATAAAACAAACTTTTGGGGCACTTGGAGCTGCCAAGCTACATTTCAATGAATGACTGAACATATACTGTAGAGTTCAGATGTATTTTATATGGGTGTATCCTGCAAGCATTCTGAATGCAAACAATGCATGACATAAAATAACACCAGGTTTTGAACTGCACCTCACAATTGATTCCAGTGGAACTGTATAGGTTATATATCTAAGTTACTGCTCAGTAAACTGAAATAGACTAGCATCTACATGTGCAGTCATTAAGTCACATTAATGCTGTGTGTAGAATGACTTGAGACTAAAGATAGTCCCAAGTCACTCCACACACACAGTGTTACTGAACAGCAAGTTGTCTAAGGTGTGTTATTGCACAGTAACTAATTTTGAGTAAATCTGATAGCTGTATAATGCAGGTACCAAATTTACATTCAAGTTGGCATAAGTTGCCATATTTACTATGCAGTATGGGCATGCTCATGTAGATGCACTTCTGTGCTGTGCAGTGATTTCAGTTACTAAGCAGTAAATGCGCCCGCGTAGATGCACCCCTTGTATAATGATCTTTCCCCCATAATTGTCAGGTTTTGGTACTATAAAAATATCTCTATTCTGAAAAGTAAATGATTGATTTTCAATATGGGCATTTCTAGTTACTTGCAAATTTTTCTATTGGCATGGACCTTTCCTTCTGTATCCTATACCCAGAGTCTTCCTGGGTGCCATTAAGAGATTTTACAGCTAGACAGCTCCCAAAACTGCTTTACAATTGTAGCTCTCCAAAGCCCAATCAATTGCAGATCTAACAAATGTTAATGCAGTATTGCATCCTGTGAGCCACAAGGTTTATCAGATCTGATGGCAATGAGCCATGATGAAAGTACCCAACTCTCACTTCTTAGGAGCTTCAGTGCCCTCTCATAATCAATTTAATACAATATACTGTTCATTTCTCTCATGAAACACAGCAGTCTCAGGGGACTGTTAATATGCAGAGGGATAAAGTGCTTCCTTTTAGTGGAATCAGCAAAATGATGTGTGGTACTGTCTTTTAAAAGTTAAATCAGCGTTGTGCCTTGAACAACCCTGGAGGTCTCTGCTTAATAAAATAATTACCTTTCAAACTGTTATTATGTAGGATTTTTTTTTTTTTTATTTCATGCTTCATATTCATTTTCCACTGGCATACACCATTTGGAAGGAATGAAATTATGAAGACATTTGTTATCCACAGACCTTTAAGAATTAAGGTCTGACAGCATGGACTGCTGAAGATACATACTGAGTACCTTACTGGGGCAGCTACAGCATGCTTTTACTAGGCAGAAGGTTTGATACAGAATAGGCCATGCAGACAACAATTTTTCTTCATGGCCAATTAAAATGTTTATGGCAACACCAGCTGTGAGCAAACAGACCTCCTAGCCCCTTGTTGTGCTCCATGTGCCCCAAAACATTGCCACAGCCAAAAGTAGGTGCAGTTTGTGATGTTTATAGTGGAGGAGGTCTGCTTGTTTATTGCAGGGATTGAAGGGGATGCCCATGGTACATCTATCAGGTTGCTGCACCCCAACTTCCATAGAATTGGGCCTTTGAATCCCTGGGAGTGGCAGGGGCCTGACCCTCTGGTACAACAGTGCTGCACAATTTCTGTAAACACCAGTGAAGCATTTCAGCTGTCCTGGGACACATCCTGGCACAACTGCTGCTGCTCCAAAGATGACTTCCATTTACATCCTCCAGTTATACATAGTATCACAGGAATACAGCTTCACCTACTGTGGAAAGTACTACAGAATGTAGTGGTATGTGAAATATTAGCAAAGGACTCATTTTACGTAAGAGTATTAGGCAAATCCCCAGCTGTTATTAAAAGTTCATAGCATATTTTGTGTCTGCTCACAATAAAGGATACCTTGGTATGAAGATGTCTTTCAAAAAACTCATATGTTCTGGGTTCCTTTTGTGTCTTGACAGATGGCAAACTGCCAGGTTCTAAATCCTTGGATGCTGGAAATCTAGTCATAATGCTTAAACTACTAAACTGACCCTTCCATTTTACAGAGAACATAACTGCAAAGGAATGGATTATATATCTAAATTCCATGAAAACAAGGGCAAATTACAGGTCTTGAGTCTGTGAATACTCTCAAAACTCTTGTGGTAGCTTTATGGCTTCTCGAGCATGATTGTGTAATAACAGCTTAAAACCATACATCCTGCATGTGACCATGCTAGGTAAGGGCCTAGCATGAAGTTCACTGAAATTAATTAGATGACTTAAATAAGACTACTCAAAAGAAGACTACTCAAAAGTGTTACTTAAATGCACTACTTAAAAGTTTCAGCATTGGAATGTATATCCCTGGCTTTCTGTTTCTTCTCCACCACCACCCCCCATCATGTTATGTCAGATTTTTTTAGATAATGTATTTAAGTGAATCTTATCCATTTCTACTATTTCTGAAAACCTTGACTGGTCAAATAATAACTTTATGTTGTTGCTTATCGTGCAGATTTTTTATCGCTGTTAATACGTTGGAGCAGATTTCATCATATCCATGAGTTTTAGTGTTTCCTCAACTAAGGCAACATCTCTGAGTATTACACTTTTCTCAGTTAATTCAACAGCTACTAAATACTATAGCTTTCTGTCTACATACTGTGCATGATTATAGGATGATTAAATCTGAAGCAGAAGCTTGATTGTTTTATAAATTGCTGTAATCATTTGTCAAAGCTCTTTGTCTCCTCTGGTAGAAAAGATCTTCACACACTACAAAGCTGTTATGAGTTATAAAAATCTATTACTGTATTCTATATAAAAATTATGTAGAATATTCTGTAAAACATCCTTGTTAAAGGTTCATCAACCAAAATCTGAGTTAGGTCTAAAACATTCTCCTTGAACGGATTTAAAATCTTAGTCTCTTGCTTTATTTTCTTCCTCTCTTGGGATACTTTGTGGAAGACCATAAGCAGCATAAGAAACTATGAAGTGACCACTCACAAATGAAGTTCAAGTGCCATCAGTAAATAAAACATACTGGTATTTTTTGCTTTTAATTTTTTTCAATGGAACATAAACAGAATACTATAGTTGTGTATAACAATAGTTGATGTTTTGCTTGAAATGAAGAGGGATTTTTCTGTTGATAGTGTCCCTTTAATAGTTGTATATTGATTTTTTTTTAGTAGAAACTACTTCCAAACCAAAATATGACTGTAGTAATGGGTCTACAAAACTTCTAAAATAAGCAAATGGTAACTCAATATCTTACATAAATTATTCTTCTACACTCAGGAAGGCTTCATCCTGCAGCTAAGGATATTGCAGTATTACCAATATCCACTAAGCAAACTACAGGATGAAGTCCTTTTAAAAAAAAACAAAAAAACCCACTTACTTCCGTATTTGAACAGTGCTGCTGCCTCATGCCCAAAGAACTGGGAGAGATTGTAAATGTTTTAACAGTTACTATGAAAATACAAAGAGAACTTGATAAGTTGGAGAACTGCAATATAGGCAAGAAAACGATGCTTAGTAAAGATAACTATCATTTCCATTACCAATCTTCAGTTCAGTTCATCTTCAGATGCTTCAGTTGACAATTGTGGTGTGCCCACTCAATGAAAAGCTTTAGGTCACTCTTGATTACTTCTGCAAAGTTTCTGAAGTGCTCCTCCACGTGTCTTGTTCTGATAGAAAGCCTGGTGGGTCATAGCTCGGTCACGGCTTGAGTACTAACCCAACTCTTCCTGGTGTAGCATGCAGTGAGCCTGCTGGGTCTCAGCTCTGCCCCATTGTGGCATGAATGCAGAGAGCCTGCTGATTCTCAGCTCTTCCCCTCTGCCCCTCAGACAATCCCAATTTAGTGAAACACTTGCAAGATTTTGGTCCTTTTTTTTTCTCTTTTATTTGCTCCTTTTTCTTACTTTTTCCCTTGCCCATTTACTTCAAAGTTCCCCCCCAGGCTTTTCCCTTCTCACCCATGGCTCCACTGGGCTCCTGCTGGCAGTGGAGTGAGGGAAGCCACAGCCCCCATGGTGGTTTCTTTACCTCTGAGCCACATGCCACCATCTTTCTTCCTCTCCCACCCCAGAGGAGGGATAGAGTCCTGGCTCCTGTCCATGCCCTTGCTCATCAGGCCTTCTAAAAGCAAGTCATAGTTGTGCAGGTCTGAGACAGCATTAAGCCTTAATTAAAGGTGACCCATAACAGAACCCTTAGATTGAACCGTTTTCACAGTATTGAAAGAATGGGGATGTTTTTTGAAAAGCATCTATGACAATGCCTGGTCAAAATCTGTTTTAATCAAACATTTATTTGTGTTCACCATAGTATCTAGACACTAAGTTAAATTACTTTCTTTTCTGGATAGAGGTCCTCCAGTCTATCCTCATTCTACTTTAACTGGAAAATAACTAGAGCCAGAATTTAAAGGAATGCATGTAGATTTTTGAATGTGGCTGGTTATTGAGGGGTGTACTTGGTTTTTGAAGCATTTTTTAATGTGGTTGGTTATTGAAGCATTTTTTGTTTATAATAATTTTTTAGTGACAAAGAAATGCCACAAGTTAAAACTAATTTTACTCCTCATTCATTATTTGGCCAGCACTACTTGACACACATTCCTTATCCCCCACCTCAGCTAAAATACACTGTTAAAATAGATTTGATCTGAAAGCTAATCCTGGTCTTGACAAGTTAAGTCCTTTTAATCTGTAGGTGAATTTCAGTGTTACCACAATGATGCTAGTCCTTTTTCTGTTCTGCTCCATTTCATCACATAGCTGTTGCTTATTCAGATTTTAATATTGGCCTGTCTTTATTCCTCGTTGATGTCTTTTCATCATATTCTTTCAAAATAGGAATATAAGCACGTACACAATACATAACCCTTCCTGATATTTAATTGTCTCAACTTACTTTTAAATCTCAGAGAGTTTGTCAAATGCCAGAGGAGGCATGTTTCCATGTATAGCAACAAAAGAAACAGATACAGCTGTGTCTGCGTATGTATTTTTTCTCCCAACACTTAAAGTGAGGCCTTTAAAAATGAATGCTTGAAAAAGAGCCCATATAAAAAAAATCTCTATTTCTTTTTATTAGACTACTGTACTGTCACTGGGCTTCAGGCCTTTCCCCCTTTCTATACTCCAGGCCTTCAAAGAGATTAATTGGTAGCCATTATTTTGTTTTTCTACTTGGTCTTTAAAAATTATTTTCTGTGGCAGCAGGTTTTGATGGCTTAGTTCTTCGCATCAAGCCTTTTGTTCTGCTGTTGCTGAAAGTGGTCAGTGTTCCTGCACTGACAAAAGCTTAGAAACATGCAAGATAGGAAATACTGATGTCCACCAATAGCTGTCAGACTACAGCTATGAGACTCCTGGCATTGAAGGAATGTGACCTACTGGATACATCCACTTAATCTCAAAAGTAATAAATCCCATATACAGAGAACTGGGCTGTTTCTGCTTTATCTAGTCAGCAACAGGGTCTGATGAGAATGGAAGCTAGCAAATGGTTTCTGCTCAGAAATTACAGAAGTTATGTACACATAGCCCTAATACCCCACTGTGGTGGGTATAAAACACAGATTAAATATGGGACACCAAAAAGTTATTTCAAGACGGACCTCCTTTTAATAGACACCCATATCCACTAAGCATTAATAATAGGACCTTTTAATAGGACCTTGGGCTTATTTTAAAAGTAAATCTATTCTACCAAATGTAACCCAAGTTACCACTTGGTTTCATATAGGCCAGGGCCACAGCAACCAGATCCTTAGAACCCAAACACTTGTCACTCCCACTGAAGATGATGAAATTGAGCCCATGTAGTCAGTAGGGGAATGCAAATACTTAGCAATGATAAAGGCTATATCTGATTACTTGAACCTTGGCCCTAGTCTGTCATCATTATTATAGTCTTACAAATCAATTTATTACCTACTCTTTTTGCAGTCATCTCCATTTCCCAATAGATCAGACACTTTCTAATAGTCCTAATTGTGTTAATAGGTACTTTAGGTACCCAAAGTCTTTACTGAATCAATAACATTTATTGATAAAAATCTTTATTAATGAAGAGTCTCATAACCTTCTGAAGCATTGAGGGCAGCAAAACAGAGATTTTTGGAAACCACTGGAGGTTGCAAATTTTTTAAAAATTCTCTGCATTAACACACTCTATATTCCCTATGTTAGTTGCAGTTGAGTTGAATAATAAAAGGACTGGCTGAAAAAGCATCACAGAGTTATGACTGGTATAATCTGATCTGTGGGGTCATGCACTACTTCCGAAGGGAGAATATGATTATGTGCATGATGGAAATTTTGGGCAATACTTAACAGAACAGAGTTCGTTAAGACTGTGGTGCCTGTATGTCACCATTGTAAATCCTCGTTTTCTTAAATGGCACAAGATACTAGGCCTGTGTGAAGCAGCTAGTATTGACTTCAGATTCGGCCATTTTGGGGGACAGTGATTTCATTTGGGGATTTCCTGTCCCAGCCCCAGCATCCCCACTCTTAAATTAAAAAAAAAAAAAAAAGCTCACCACTCATGGGTTGCTGCCAGGTGAGGGGGGGTGATCCCTGCTGCCCCCCAATGCGCCATGCTGCATGGGGGCTTTGCCACAAGCTCCTATCCCTCACCCACTCTCCCAACCCCTCTCCCATGGCTGCCCACCCAGCCCCAGTGTCCCAGCTGTTTTAAAAAAATAAATAGCCCTACACTCACTGGCTCCTACGAGGCAGGGGGGTGATCCCTGCTGCATCCCACTGCCCTGTGGTGCATGGGGAGGTTCTGCTACGAGACCCAGAAGCCCTGATGGCTTCTGCAGCAGCTGGTGAGTTCTTTTTTATTTAAGAACCAGGACACTGGGGCCAGGCATGGCAGCCATTGATGGGCCTGGGAGAGTAGGTGGGGGTCAGGGAGCTCTTGGGGGGATGGGGAAGCAGGCAGGGGATGGAGCCTGGTGGGGGTCCCCCCATGGTCCTCTCCCCCCTCCTCCAGCCCCCCATTGCCCTCTACTTACAGGCATGGAGTCCATGTTCAGCTCCAGTTCTGCGGCAGTTAGTGGGGACTGCCCAAATATCCAAATATCCAAAGCTCTCCAAATATCCTCCAAATAGATTTGGAGAGCTTCAAATTGATCCAGATCTTTTTACTGGTCTCATGATTCAATTCAGATTTGGAGATTTGGCTGCTGAATCAAGCTGCATCTCCCCCGAATCAAATCAGCACCCAAAGCTTCAGACAGCTCTACAAGATACCACTGGATAACCACTAGATTATCAGAATCATAGAAAAATGACGGGGGTGGATTTTTTGTCAGTGAACTGTTACTTTTCTGTTTTTATTTTAAGAAAATGGGAAATGTTTTTGTAGGAGTTAGAGTTCATTTAGGCAGTTACTGTTATCATGTAGATTTTCACCTGACGTGCTACTGTGGCTAACTAATGATCTGTATAGAATGCAATATGCTTCCAAAGTGTACCCCCACCTGCCTTCTGTACACTTTTTTATAAAGGAACTGTTAATGACCATGCTTTATTGTCTTTGGAGAACTAAGTTGCTGGCTGGGCAAGGAGAAGAATCACCGTGATGCTCTATGTCCCCAAAGACTAGGGACAGAAATTCCCCCTAAACCAGTTTAAGTGATCAGAAACCAGTTTAAATCTGTAAGACAGTGGAAGTTCAGTGCATATAAACTGCTTTCAAAATGGCTGAAAGCATTTTAAGATAAACCTGGATGGATGTAGTATCAAACTTACTTGATTTAGGTTAAATCAGTTTATTGAACTTCAATCCCAGATCCCCTCAAGATTCAAGTTAACTTACAGTCCCCCAGCATCCCAGGATGCTTTGCACCTCCCCAGCAAACCCCCACACTGCCTCACAGGGTGGGTGGGCTAGCTTTGGACCAAGCTGGCTGCTCCTAGGTAAGGCTCCAGGTAGGCATTGTTTAGCGCCCTCTGGCTTCTGGCCTGGGCCACTGCAGGCATGTAGGGCATTTCCAGAATCAAAAGTGAATGCCTGTTCACTTGCTTATCTGTTCAATCTATGCAGTTTAGACCAATTTGAGGCTGAATTTATTCAATCTTGCAGGCTTTTTGATTGTCTGTACATAACAAAACTCATTACAGTTTTATTCCATGTTGAGTGCAATAACTTTGAGTATGTGATACCTTGCCTTTTTCACTCCTGTCCCACTGTTCCCTGAAATACGTGACACCCCTAGCAGTGTTTCCCACTACTGTTCCCCTTCTCTACCTCATTGAGTCACTGTCACGTTAAAAGCCTTAACGATGTAAAACATAGCTGCTCAATGCCTGATTCCCCTCTGCTGTCAATACATAGGCAACAAAGTTAGACATTTCCTAGGGAGTACAAATTATACACTGCGCAAGGCCCTCTTCCTCTTACTAAGTCCCTTGCCTTAGAAAAAATTCTCATTCTTGTCCCCAACATAACTCCCATCCTTCCCCTAAGCCACCTTAGTCTGTCCCTTTCAAGTGGCTCCTCCGTGCATTATGGCCAGTCTCCATCCATGAAGATATATGTCAACACTTTCACTCATTCTGGAAAAGTAGGTTCCACAAATCTTTAACTTTCTGTTAACAAAGTTTAGGGTAATTTATTTGGAAGAGGAGAAGAAAGGCAAAGTCTGTGCTCCAGGTCTATGCCTACGGTACATGAAGGAGGCTCTACAGTAGGAGTTTTCAACCTTTCTAATCTTAAGGCATTTTGATGGGGAACCCCTGCCCCCATTACTAGGAAGAGGTGAGTGTAGCCTGAGACAGGCTGCAGAGAGCCTGATGGCAAAGCAGCAGCAGATGTAAGCTGTTCACATGAACTGAGCCATGGGCTGAAAAAGGACAGGTTGCTAATGATTGAATCAACAGCACCTGTGCCGTAGTTGCAGTGGATGGGCTCACATGACCAGCATAGGGGCTGGGCTTGGGGCATATAAGCCTAGCCTCTGGTCATGGAAGGGGAAGTCTGACTCTGGCTGCCATAGAAGAAAGAGCTTCCAATGGAGCTGGTTGAAATGAGGAGATGGGCCATCTCAGAAGAGGTACCTGGTAGGCTGAAGAGGTGGAAGCAAACTTGCCTAAGTAGGATGGCTTGAATACTGGAGACCTGAAGGGGTTTATATTTGAATTAGGACTGATTAGGTTGCTGCTTTTTGTTTGAGTTTTACCAGAGCACCAGGTTGTGGCTGTAGGGGTGGATAAGGGGTCACATAACACTGTGCCTAGAGCACCCTGTGTGTCAAGCCCAGGCAAGGGGCAAAGGGAATGAGGTGGGCAAGGATGAAGAAGGCTAAAGTCTATGTACAAACTAAGAGAGATGGGTTGGGGCCAAAGCCCACAACCTGGGGTCCAGGATGGTGGACCGGGGATGAGGGCTGAGCCAGAGGAAAGAGGAGCCAATGCCAGGACAAGAGCCTCCCTGACCTCTTCTCCCCTCTTCCCCACCAACCCCATTATCTCCTATCCCTAATCCCCTTCTATCTGCCACAGCCCCAAACCCCTCTTTTTCCCACCCTACTCTACTCTTATCTTGCAGAAGGTAAGATTCTGAATGATAGCCAGCATGGCTTCATCACAGTCAGTCTTACCTTACCAAACTCATCTCCTTCTATGACCAGGTAACTCGCCACCTGGATACAAGAGAGCAGGTTGACATTCTGTACTTTGACTTCCAAAAGGTCTTTGATCTAGTATGCCACAATATCCTTTTAAGAAAATTGGATGATTGTGGGCCTCACTCTGAGACAGTCAGGTGGGTGAGAAACTGGCTGCAGGATAGGACCCAGAGAGTCATACTAAACGGATCTGTGTCATCTTGGAGAGAAGTGGGTAGCGGTGTTCTGCAGGGTCAGTGCTCGGTCCAGTACTTTTCAACATCGTTATTAATGATTTGGATTTGGGGGTGAAGAACTCACTGGGCAAGTTTGCGGATGACACCAAGTTATGAGGGAGTGTGACCACACTTGAAGATAAGCTACAGATACAGGCAGACCTAGACAGGCTAGCAAATTGGGTTGAACACTGAGAAATGTAAAGTGCTTCACCTTGGGACAGGCAATTCCCAACACAACTACAACCTTGGTGGCACCAAACTGACTAGCACCATGAATGAAAGGGATATGGGGTAATAATAGATCACAGTATGAATATAAGCCGGCAATGCAATGCTGTAGCCAGTAGAGCAAATAATACTTCGGCATGCATCAATGGCTGCATCTCCAGCAAAACCAATGAGGTGATTCTTCCACTGTACTCGGCACTTGTGAGATGGCAGATGGAGCACTGTGTCCAGTTCTAGGTACCACACTTTAACAAGGATGTGGACAAGCTTGAGGTAGTCCAAAGAAGAGCCACCCATATGATCACAGCCTTAAAAGGTAAGACATATGAGGAAAGGCTCAGGGAACTGGGACTCTTCACCTTGAGGAAAAGAAGGATGAGAGGGGACCTGGTAGCAGCCTAGTGCTATGCTAGGGGAGTACATCTAGGGGTCGGTGGGCAACTGTTCACCAGGGCACCTGCATGGAAAACCAGAAGTAATGACCACAAACTCCTTGAAGATTGATTCAGGCTCAACGTTAGGAAAAATTTCTTCACAGTCAGGGTATCCAGACTGAAATAAGCTCCATCTAGAGTGGTGCAATCACATACCCTGGAAATATTCAAGAGGAGACTAGACAATCACCTTGCTGGGATCACTTGGCCCCAGTTACCTTTCCTGCTTGGTGAAGGGGGTTGGACCCAATGATCTTCTGAGGTCCCTTCCAGCCTTAGAATCTATGAATCTTCTAATCTCTACATTTATAGGACTACTCCCTTACACCTTCTCATGCCTTGTTTCAGGATAGTAGAAAGTAGAATAAAAGACTTTTCCAGAGGCATGGCTCTGATGACATAGGTCAAGTCCTTCTGGGAAGACAAAGTGTTCAGCAAGTGTGCCACACTAGGAAGTTCCTGCTGCCTTACCCACAATAACTCCTGGGAAGCCACACTTGCTGGACACTCTGGTTCCAGGAGGACTTGCACAAGACTAAGGCCCAGACCTTTGCAAGGGCCATCACAAGACTGTTAGTTCTTTACTGTAAGAACTTATTTTCATAAGTTCCTGTAAATAAAGTGCTATTTCTATATAAGAAGCCTCATACCATTGAAATACTGCTAACAGCTCACTGCTGCTTCATGCCCAAACTGCACTGCTCAGCTAAGACCTGGATGAAAGAGAAGACAGTGACGTGACAGACAGCGGGGAAGTGGTGAAGAATCATGATGGCTGGAGCGACAGGGAGTTGAACAGCTGTTGGATGACAGATTAAGAAGTGTTTCTTCTAGCACAGATTGACTCTGTTTTGAGGACTCAACAATATAAACAAGATATAAAAGAAGGAAAAAAACTCAGAGAAACATGGGAAAACATAGGAGACCAGTATATACAAGTAAAATCTTTCTTTGAAGTTTTCTTTTAAGCAAAAAAACTACAAAGTTTCCTGACAATTCCTTGCTCAACCAGATTGCCACACAGGTCTATTCTTTTTCCAACTGAATTATCATGTTGCTTCTGTCTATTTTTGCTCCATTCTGGCATACCTCATTAGAACATTAGTCTGATCTAGTTTCCATTTAAGCAGGGATAACTTGTTCCACTGTCCAGGCATTCTTACATTACATATTGTGATAGATTCCTCAATGCAGTCCCCTTGTAGCCTTCTTAGGTTGGCCAATTGCAAGATTCCCAGCAGAAGCTGAGTTTGGCTTTGTGTTGCACTCACTAATGTAACTGACCTTTCTATCTCTTTTTCTTAAAGCAGTGTGTGGGTTCATTATGCCATCTTGGTAAACATAATGTAACTGAAGATGCTTTCTGAAGGTTTATTGATCCATTACTCATTTACAAGTAGATGAAAGCTAGAAAACCCAAGCATGTTTGAGGGAGTATTGTCATCATTACCCTATGGCTGTTTATAGATATTTGCTGAATGCCATCTATCTGGCACCTAATAAATAAATATACCATTTTATTTTGGATTAACTGTGTGTAATAGATACATTAATAAGGTGTTTTACCAGCATATACAAATAAGTATATTCTGGTGAACAGACCTGAGCAACAGAGATGGCTATCAGAAAAGAGGCTATGAAATCTATATACCAAATAGTTCACAAGTTCCTCTAATGATCTCTGGCAAACAAATGAAATGATGGATACATTGTCGTTAAAAATTTAATAGGCTTCCATGGAATCAAAGTTTAACTTTGCCAACATAGGATAGAAAAAACTCCCTGTTGACTGCAAGGAAATCACCTTGGGATATATTAAGGCAGCTTTTTAAGCTGCAAATAAATTTAAGAAATATAAGGAAGGAGGCCAAGATAAAATGACTGCAGATTTTCTCAAGCCAAGCAGCAAAAAGAACTTGGAAATGCTTCTTGAAAATGCTTCTGAATATGGAAGACAAAATCCCAGAAGAATGGAAAAAAGGAATCATAAAAATGCATATGAAAGGGGATTTAAATGATGATAGCAACAACTGGCATAGGATTACACCGTTGTCAATTCAAGGAAAACTCATCTGTACAATTTTTCTGAACAGAATCTGCAACACCATAGACAGCAGATTTTTTAGAAGACTCTGATTTTCATCCCATTCTTATACTGATCATATTTTCATGCTATGCTATTTTGCTGAACAAAGCAGTGAATGTCAGTTACCATTGAAAGTGAAATTTTTTCAATTACTTTCTGAAAGTCTTTGCCTAAATAGACAGGGTTTCTATGGCAGATAGTGGAAATCTATGGATTCCCTTGTAAAAATACCTAGGTTTTTCAACATGCTAAATGGGCTGTAATTTCCAACCATAAATTTACAGACTAGTTAGAGATTGTCATTAGAGTTAGGCAAGAGTTTGACCTCTCTAGTTTATTGTTTGTTTTCTGCCATTTACTCTGTACAGGCAAAAAAACCAGAATTCCATGAGAACATAGAGTGTTTCAAGAACTGAATATTGCTGATGATATCTGGCTCCTAAATACACTGTTGAAGGAAATGCAGAAAAAAACAGTAGTTAGCATAGTTAGAACTTCTAAACAATAATGTCCGTACCTACAAGTGAAAAAGAAGGTTGAGAAAGTTCACTGGCGGTGGTGGTGCCAGTCCCTTGGCATCGAGGATGACTTCCATCAGGCTTAATAGGTCCTCAGGTGACTGAGGAGTCCAATTCTGGATACACATATTTTTCCGATTTTGGGGGCACCTTTTCTAGCTCCCTCCCCATTGGAGAGCAGAGGGAAGGGACTGCTCAGTCATAGATGCAGCTGCTGAAGGACACCTCTGTCCCAACATAAGAGCCCGACAACCATCGCACATCTGCTGCCTGTATGCAGATTCTTGGCTGGGGACATCCAGGTATCACAGTCCTGCCCCCATTGCCAATCCTCCATTGCCATGGGGCTTTTGGACCTGACGGAAGCCTGCGTGTGGCATATTTAGCATGGTGATTCTGGTGCGTGGTCAGGCCCACACGGTCTTGGTGGTCGGTGGCTAAGTATAGTGGCATGGTGAACCATGATGACTGGGGTCACTTCTCTGTTGCAGACTTCCTCCACCTTCACAGTCATTAGGGCTTCAGCCTTCTTCTGCTTGCTCTGCCATTGAGGACTTCTTAGATCATTCTTTGTCTGTAACCTCCCCCTTGACCTTGCCACCATGGGTGGCCCTACCAAGAGCGTGAGCTGCAAACGGCATCACTCTTGGGGTCATTGGGACGTGCAAGCCTCTCCACCACAACCAGGTGACAATCCTTGGAAAGGGTTGGGAAAGTTAATATGATCATGTATGATTCTCTAGCTTTGAATATTTAAACTTATTTATCTAGAAAGGGCTTGTTCTATGCTGAAATAACAACTCAAGGGGAAAAGATTCATTCTGCTTTTTTTTGGAAACTTATCCCAATGTGGAAATCTAACACCTTTATCCTTGTCATAAAACTGTAAATCTTTAATAGTTAAGTCTTTAAGCATACTTCTATGTGGATTGGAATCATGACAAATCTGTTTTAGGGAAGTTAACAGCTTTCAGGTTAGATACCTGAAGTAGGTTTCTCAGAGTAAAGTTGTCAGATAAAATTAATAACTACATAAATAATATAAACACAAAAGTAGAGATTAAAGCTTGCCAAACAAGACTTGTTTGGGAAGTGTCAAAACAAAAGGAAGGGAGACTGACCTATCACAATTGTCTGCAGCACACTAAAGGCTGAGTAAAAATCTTATGGATTAACAAATTAAAGGGACTAGGCCAGGATGGGCTGTTGGTACATAATGACGTGAGATATAGATTAGATGCAACGAATAAGAAGTTAGTTTCCCATGTTGCAATATGCCCTTATATTTATTATCATCTTCTAACATAGGTGCAAACTAGTCTTATCCTCACTCAGAGGTGGCAAACATGGAACACAATTTGAGAGAAGAGTCTGGGAATATGCAAAGGTATTTCCGTTTCCTTGATTTCAGACTATTCTTATGGTGGGTTCTATTTTTTTTGACAACCCCCTACATGTGGATGGTCTTCCCTACCCTGGCCAGTCCTCTTGAGACCATTGCCCCAAAGTTTTCAAGCAACATTCAATAGTGATATGGCAGAACATGGTCACTCTGCATAGTGGAACATGTGTCATTGAAAATGATACCAGAAGACTTAGACTTGACTGGGTTCCCACTTATAACAGTTTGAATCTTGGTTAATTAAATCCTTTTATACTGTTTATTTACTACCAATTTTCATCATGTTTAATATTAACATTAACTCCTTATCTTCAGGAGAGGAGCTATTTTTGTTCCCTCACCTCACCCTTCCCCCCTTTTTTATTATAGAATTTAATCTATCCACCACTGGAAAGTAATGGTAATTACAGCTGCTTAGAAATATTTTCCATGACATATTTTTCTTTCAGAAATATTAAAAAGCAATTACAACCTTGACAAGAGAGGCAGTTCACCATTACATGCCATGGATGATCAAACTACAGCTTCAGACTAACCCTGAGGTCCCAACTATTTTGTGGGAACAAGCTTATTATGCCTTATGATATCATAAATAACCCCATTCTAGAAATAGAGAGACATCTGCATGTGTCTAGAAGGTGATCCTATTTCTATACTGGGGACAAGTATATACTCATAGGGATCCTACACAATAGGTTAGTAAACAGAATTAAACTGAAGCTCCACTTTGGTCATCCACAACCAAATAAATAAATAAAAGAAATAAAATTCTGCCCAAAGTATCTAGATTACTTTGAGTAATATTTCAGTCTGAATTTTTCAGAATAAAACAACTTTTCATCCCCCTCCCTCTCCCACCCATAGTAAGTAGAACTACTTAGTTATTGTGAGAGAGGCAACGCTAAGGATGATTTGCTCTGAGGCTATGATCAGCATAGAAGGCCAAAGCTGTCTTTCTTGAGGGGGGAAAAAAGCATTTTATGCCTAATGAATCAAGCGTGTTATGCCTATTCCACATCTGACCTCCTCCCCAGAGGAAGTTGGGGAACGGCTCTTGCTTACAGCCATATACCTGTATTTTTATAGCATAAATTAAACATTTAATTAAATACATTCTTTCAGGGTATCACTGCAAGTTGCATGTGCAGTCATAGAATATAATCTTTAATGAATGATATATGTATATGCATATGCATACACATACAAATGGAGGCTGTAATATGAATTGCTGTTCTTTATTATTTCACTCTGGTAGTGCTGTGTAAACAGGGAAGAAGATGCAGTGTTGGTCCTGAGGTGCTCAATACAAGAATAAGAGATGGAAGAAGACTGTCAAATGATTTTAAAAAATTGATTGTGAGTAGTTGCATGATTAAAATAAAATCAGAATTAATTGCGACTAATTTACTGTACAGCTAAAAACGCAAAGATGCAAAATTATGTAGGTACTTTGTATGGTTGAGGAGGGTGTGGGGTATGTGAATGGGAGGGTTGTGAAAGTGTGGGGGGCTGTGGGTGTGTGGTGGGGAGCTTCAGAGCCTGAGGTGGGGGTTCCCATATAACCTGGCAGGATGTGGGGTACTGTGGGTCAGGAATGAGGGACAGCAGCAGGGCAGGGGGGAGGCTGTGGGTCGGGAGTGAGAGACAGATGTGTGTACACACACACACACACACACACACACACACACACACACACACACCACCCAGCAGGTAAGTGTGTGGGAGAGAAGGGGTGTGGGGAGGAAGGCGGGGACAGATGGAGGATCCCATAGTGAGGGAGAGAGTGGGACAGGGGCAAGGGCTGGGGTAAATGAGGCCCCAGGGCTGGTGTGGGTTGTGAGACAGAGGCATGGGCAGCTCATCCCGGGGTATGGGGGGGCACAGCTACCACCACTGCACACACTGAGGGGAAGGCATGGGGGGCATGTCTCCCCTGGATTTGTGCATGGGGCAGAAGCAGGCTGCCACTACACGTTGAGCTCTGCATCCTGCTGCCTTTTCCCCAGGAGCTGTGCAATGCTATGCTATATCTCATGCCACCAGGTGGGCAAAGGACACAGCACAGCCACTGAATGGCTCCCAGGACAAAGGCAGTGGGGTACATAGCCTCAACCTGCAGTGTCGGCTCACCTTTGCCCTACACACAAATCCAGGGGGCACATGCCCCCCCATACCTCCCCTGGCTTGCATGCAGCAGTGGGAACCCCCTGTGCCCTTGGACAGGCTACCTGCAGCTCCATTGCACAACCTGCCCTGGCCCTGGGGCCCAATTGCCCCATCCCTGTCCGTGCCCCTGCCCCTGCCCCTGGCCCTGCCTGACTCCCTCCCTCACTTTATGTGCCTCCCCCACTGCCTCTTCCCTCCCCCATATACCTTCCCCTTTACAGACTTGCCTGCTGAGCACTGCTGCACATGTTGTCAGGATGTGTTCCTGGCCATGTGCAGGCTGAGGCTACGTGTCTGTATCTCTGTGCATCTCTCCCCTCTTGCTGTAGTCCTGGAGCACACACCCAGGCTGCCCTGTGGTCTTCTGTGCTGGCACTGCTGCCCTGAAGGGTGGCCTAGAGGCAGCGGTTATGGCAGCGGAGTAGAGCCTGGGCACGGGCTCCTAAACTTCGTGCATGATTAAATGCAATAAAAATTAACATGAACAAAGAGTAGTGCATTAACTGTGATTAATTGACAGCCCTAAAAAAGACCTATTAAAGTGAGTGTGTGTATTGTTGCTTGGGAGAGGTGATATCTTTTACTAGACCAATTACATGGCTGGGATAAAGTTAGATGAGCTTTCAACGATCATCACTTCCTCCAGACAATGGGCACAGCTGTGGGCAGAAAGATGGCTGCTCAATATGCCAATCTCTTCATGAGCCACCTGTAAAAGAAATATCTAGAAAACTGTATCATCAAACCTGCATTATACCTGAGTTACATAAATGCTATTGTCATCATTTGGACTGAACACCTACACTCTACCACAGGTTTAACAGCTATCACCCCTCAATCATACATTCTCTGCAATATCCCTACACTAACATCAACTTTCTGGACATCACAATCCATATCCAGGCTGGCACCCTATATACTGCTATGTACAAAAAAGTAACGGACCACCATACTTATGTCCACATGACCAGCAATCATCCCAAGCACACCGAAAAAGCTGTAATCTACATCCAGATCACTGTATTTGTTCTGAGGAGAATACTTAAGATGCCCACCTGGCCAGCCTGCAATCTGGCTTTATTCAACAAGAACACTTCAGTAGAGAAATAGAGTGCATCTTTGAAAGAGCCAAATACTCCAGGGTGACATACTACAAGAAAAAAGAGCTCCCCCCAGCCCTGTGCCTATACACTGCTGATGGTCATGTACCACCCAGAAACACACATACACCATTAGGAATACATTTTTCACAGAACAACCACTCCTTCTCTGACCTAAGTATCCTCATATTCAAGGAAAATGTATCTAAAACCTTCAAAAGGAAAAATTGAAAATTCATAAAATGGCTGGCCAGTAAGAACCAAGGTCTTAACCATGATATTGGTTTTTTATAACCAATGGCATATTATAATCACTGGAGATCTGTCTCTGTGAAAACCAGATAGCAAAACAGTAAGACACAGGGAATCTTTTCAGGTTCCAAATATGTCCATGCTTTCATTGTTAGAAGGTGTAAGAGATGGGCAAGATACAGCATGACTGGAACTACAGAAAGAAGACAGGAAGTTATTGCTTTTTATTTTGAACAGCAATGCTAGGACTTAAATGCTTTAAATTATTATTTAACAGTATTATTTTTACTTATCTGAGCTAAAAGCATATTTTGAACAGGAAGGAAATAGGAGGAGATTCCTTGTTTATTTAATTCTTCACCATTTTCCTTTGACTATAATATATGAAGCTAAGCTTTGCAAAGGTAGATATATTAAGCTTGTGGTTGTTGTTCTTGCTGAGGACTATCTCAAGTAGATTTGGGCAGTCACATTAGGCACAAACAAGAACAAGCAGCACCACTTCAAGAAAACAATGAGAGGTAATGAGACCCTCTGAAACAGTTTCCCTCCTGTTTTTTCTTAGCTCCAGTAGACTAATAGTTCGATGCTGGCCTATATTTTTCTTTCATTCTCTCCCTTCTTTGCTGGCTCAGCTCATCATTTTATTGAATCAGGGAGAAATGTTAACGTTTCCCTAAAGCTAGGAGTAGGCAATGCATAGCATCTGCCTATGCCTATATACCTAGACTGAACCTTCTGCATAAGTGGGACCCCAAATTACATCTGAGCCTGAAGCATTTAAAAAATATGTTCAGTCTACATTGAGAAACCAGAAAAATAATTGGCAAGTTTTTCTAAAACAGCTCTTAGCTGGAATAGCTTCACATTACCAAGTCAGAAAGAGGCTAAATGTATTTCTTTAGGATATATCACACTTTCTATCAATGAATCATAGAGAGGAGGCAGGTGACTCTGGATTTCAATGTCTGGATCTGCAGGAGGCACAATGACTACGCTGCTTTTCTTAGGTGAGCTCACAGAAATCATCTGGACACAGATAGTCCTTTTGTTGCATGCTGACACGTGCCTGTTCACAGAATGTAAGACAGATTTCTGGATTATTCCAAGGCTTACTATTAGCAGCTTTTGGCATTTTGTGATGGTTCTGTAGCATTTTTGAGCTATTATACAGAATGGAGGATGGTTTTTGATTTTATAACATTTAGAGCAAATGTCTATTTATTGTTATCTTTCTCCTTAAGGAACAGATTCTGAACCCTTTTCTCCATTGGTAAATAGTTACTTGGATGGCTAGTTACACTGACTTCAATGGGTCTATCTAGCTAACAGCAGTAACTTCAATCTGATGAGCAAGTCTGGTTTCCACAGGTTAAGCACAATACTTATACAGGAGTAAAGACCTTCAGGTGCCTCAGTCTGACTTAACTGTATTCGGTGTAAGACTAGAAAGGGACAGTATCAGTATAGACTGTTAGAGCCTTGTTACATGGTAATTTTAATGGCTCCTGAAGCTCTTACCACCTGGGTTGTACATACATTAATCACGTAAATTAGTTCTAAGCGCTCATTATGCATTTCAAATTATGCTACTCCAGGCCTGGGTTATCTCTGATCCCAGGTTTTGTTACTCAGCAGGTGTTACTCTAAGGTGTAGCTAGTCTAGGCTAAATACCCCACCAGCCTCCTTCCCCCACTGGTCTGAATTTGGCTCACTACCTCCTCCACCCTCCTTAGCACCCCAGATCCCTGCTCACTGGCCCCTACCCCCTACCCCTGCTGTTTTGTGGCTGCCTATGCTGTCTGTCCTCGAAGAACATGCAGGAAAGGGTTACTCTGTCTTCCTAGCCACTGCTGCCATTGATTCTGCTTTCTGGGTGGGCTCTGGCTGGGGTCTTGTGGGGGGCGGGGGCTGGTGCAACAGACAAAATTCTGAAAATTATACAGTGTTTATTTTGAGTGAGATGGAAAACCATTGGAGATCTGTCTCTATGCTAATCAGACAGCAGAATAGTAAGACACAAGGAATCACTTCAGGTTTCAAATATGTCCATATTTTCAATGTTAATTGTTCAGTCTAGAGAAAAGTAGCAACCTGGCAGTGGTGGCAGTGGGAATTGGGCAAGCAGGTTAACTCTTCCCCGCCTGCTTCCTTGGGCAGACAGTGATGCCTCCAAACTCAAGTTAGCACTAACACGATCAACTTTTGTATGCTCACAGTGTAAGGTGTAACAAGGTCCTTACTTCACATGAAGTTAGACTCAAAGACAGCTATACTTCATCAGCACTCTCTTTGCATATGCTCAACATGCTTCCAATCTTGAAAGAAGAAAACATTCTAACATCAGAAGGAGACCAATATAAAAGGAGAGTAAACAGACACAGGTTATATATTCATCAGCCTCAGCTGCCTCTTACTATGTTTTCATTCAATGACTAAAGCAGCGGGGACCTAATCTTATTAGGGCCTTGTTGAACTGTAAATACTAACTATAACTACTGACTACTTTGAGCTGCTTGAAAATATTCTAGTGTTTTCAATGAAAAGTCTAGATTTTCCAATTAATTTTGATTAATTTATTTTCCCCAATTTTTCACTGGGCATTTCCCCAAAATCAGTACTAATAAAAATAATAAAAAATGAAGCAATGAGTAGTACAGGTTCAAAATGCAGGAGTACTGAAATAAGTGTAGCCTGTTTTTACATTAGAAACAACTGCAATGTTGGGAAGGAGGTTTGGGGTTTGGGTTTGGTTTGGGGTTTTTTTGGCAGGGGGGGGCTCCTCTTGAAGAACCTATAACCGGTATGCAGAATGTGGTAACTTAATTAATAATGCTCACATATACGCTGTTCTGTCTAATGACAAATATTATATTTTAAATTTTTCTGACATTTTTGATAGGCAAATTGAGAGATGGAATGTTATGTGTTTATTACTGTACAGGACAAGGAAGGGAGATAGTAAGTGAACAAGAAATGATTAAAAGATACATTCACGTACTGAATGGAGAAAATACACAACTAAAATGGAATAATATTAAAAACAGCTGCTGAAAGAAGTACTATTGGATACTCGGTAGGTGGCATTCTCTGAGGGGCCTGATCCCTAGGCTTATGTTGCCAAAGAGCCACATGAGGCTTGTGAATTATGTACCCTATAAGCACACAGTGAAGTAATTTTGAAGAGAGGCTTATTTTTTTTCTTACACACCTACACACACTCAGTTTCATGAGTGTAGCCCCATTTCTCTGTGGCTGTACCGGGACTAGGAACTATGGCCTCACATTACAGCAAAAGAAATTTAAAATGGAGATTAGGAGGAACTTTTGGGCTCTGAGGGTAGTTAAGCATTGGAACAGACTACTTAAAAAAGCTGTGAATTCTCCACCTTTGGAAATTTTCTAGAACAGTTTAGACAGATACTTGACTGGGATGGTTTAGTTAAAGATGATAATGCCTTGAGCAGGGATCTTGTGAGGTCTCTTCCAGCCCTACTTTTCTATGATCCTATGAGTTTTTCTCAGCTGCATATATTTTTGCAGGTTTATGGCATTTAATTTAATTTAAAAGATGCAGTAGCAATGTAGACAATAGTATGTGTTATTGGCTAAAAAGAAAAAAAAAATATTTCTGAGGCCAAGGTCTCTAACACCAAAACACCAAATTTAGTTATCAGCTATATCTACAAATCCTGACAAGTGCTATTTTCCTGATAATATTGCATATCTGAGGAAATAATCAATATGTCTCTTTAATCATCTGACAAAAACTGAGAAATTTTATTTATATTAATACTATTTGTTGCCCTGTGGGGTCAGGTCAACGCTCAGGATCTCAATATTGCGCTGTTAGACAGGAGGGTGTGATGTACAATTGCACATATACTAACACACAAATCAATTAGGTGCATACACACACACACTACCAACTCAGGCACATCCACATCCAAACCAGCCTAGGCACATGCATACTTATCACCAATTCAAGCACATATACTATACACCCCAAATATTAGACAAAAATAAATTGTCCATACCCACACACATACACAGATCACTAATTTGTATATCATGCACACAATGACATATATATGCACACACACAACCCACCTACAAATACACACAGGTAAGTTCCTAACTTGGATGGTACGGTATGTATGTATGTGCTTGGGGTACCTGGGATACTTGCAGAAAGGTTAAGGTGAGAGAGAGAGTTAAAGTGTAGGGAGTGAAAGTTGCCAGAACCAGGATCAGAACAAGTGGACTACAGAGAAGCTGGCTGAGGAACTGAGGCTTGGGCTTACTTAAGATCAAGTGGCTGCAAGTTTACTCAAGGTCAGTGGTGCAAGGGAAAAAGCCCAGTGGCAAGGAGGAGATAGCCAGGAACGAAACTGAGGCAGAAACCTGGGAGCTTAGGAAAAAAGGCAGTGGAGACAAAACAATACAATACAAACAAAACAATAGCAGTGGCAGAGATCCAGGGAAAAGGCAGCGGGAATAAGACAGTGGCAAAGAAACAGGGGTTTTGGAGGCAGAGAGGAGCTCAGGACAGGTGTTGTAAGTGGCAGTGAGCCAGAAGCAGGAGAGGGAGAAATGAGACAGAAGTTAGAGGAGTGAGGCGCAGAGATTGGAGCGGGGCTAAACAATAGTAAAGCAAAACCCAACTTAGGGGTCCAAATAACAGTTTTATTAAACAGACAACACACTACACAGCCCCATGAAGTTATTGGTTCACACACACACACGCACGCATTTACTTACAATGGCAGTAGGAGAAAGAGATGCAGTGGAAGGGCTGGAGTCCAGGTAGGGAAGAGAAGCAGAGTCCAAGTCTTTGGTTGAAGAGGGGGTGGGGGTGATAGCTACCTATTCAGGCTGGAAAGGAGTCCTTGTCCAGTAGGTGTTGTCCAGAGGGGGGTTGCTGGCAGGGCCTCTGGGCGGATAGGTGGTGTGGCATGGTGCTGGTCTAGATGGAGAGGGCGTCCCAAGGAGTCAGTCTTCACTACCCCTTTTATGGGGCAGACTACCTCTGATCTCCTATGGGGAGGGCCTATCTAGGCAATGTCAGTCCTGTTCCAGAGGGCTCCAGATGTTCTCACTGAACATGTGCAGCCTTGGCACAATGGTGGGTTGTCTCATCTTTTGTTTCTTGAATGCTGAGGGTGGTTCCAAGGGCTGGGTCATTGGTCCAGGTATTGGTGTTGATGGTTTGGTCATTCAGAGGGAGCTATTTTTAGACCTACTGCCATTGTCTCTCAAGCACTCTTATTCATCCCCATTCATCCAGGAACCAAGTTACATAGGAGGGGTAGGTCTGAGTCATGGGTTACGCAACAGGGCCTGGGGACAGGATGGAGACTTGACAAACAAAATGGAAACTTGACGTGACTTATGCTAACTTACATATGGAGGCCTAAATCACATAGTATCAGTAAAACAGTAATATAGAAAAAAACCCAAAACAAATACAACTTGCTATCAAAATAAAATGCTGAAGCTTATCCTATATCTTAGCTCACTTATACTTATCTTTAGGGAATAGAGAGGGAGAGAATGAGTCAGAAATGGTTGGGGAAGGGTAAGGAATACATTTTAAATTAAAAACAACAAAAAAAGAAAAACTGGGGGGGTTGCTACACCATCACTCCCAGAAAAGAAATTTTTTCAAAGCAAAGTTATTTTCTGGATTTTTAAAATGCATTTTTAACTGTAATACTCTATCCTGTCTTTAGAAAATGTATAGAGAAATACTTTTGAACTGAAGTCTTCATATCATATATAAGGTGTGCTTCGGGATAAAGGCATTATAAACAGGGCACGGTAACAGTTCATAAGGGAGATACTGGCTGAGAGAGAAAGAGAGCCCTTTTTAATCTTCTCACCAGGTGCTGACAAAGTATATGCATCATCCATTACAAGACACTTAAAAATGAGTCCCACTAAAATAAACAGCAATTCTCAATGGTAACAAAATGCAGACATTATATTTCTGTAGATTGCCAGTTGAATTATTTTGTTCAAATCATATTGTCTAATGAGACCTGACACTCAATTTCACTGCATGGTACTATGAATATCAACATGCACATGCCCATTCATTTCATACTAGCAGACAAATTTGAATTTAATCAAAGGAGGAGGCTGATTTTCTTCTTTTACTCTTTTGAAGAATAAAAAGAAGAAATGCAAGAGAAAGAAAAAGTGCAAGTTAAAATGCTAAGGTTGTCATCTTATTTTGCAGTGTTCCAGGCAATCATCATGCAAATAAAAAGGTACCAGTCATAATGCTGTTATCATTTTTATTTTTCGAAATAATCTCTTGATGAGGTCTTCTTAATCACACACACAACATTAACATGCTACATGGATATAAAGCATTTTCTAACAACCCCACTTTTCTTGCTGTTGATGATACTACTGTGTTCCAAGCATTAATTCACAGGACTATCTGTTATGAAGTCCAGGGCTGAGCAATTTGGGATGCTTGAGTTTCCTGATGTGAAATCATTATTCCCTCCAAAGCTCTTATTGTCCTCATCACACTATAAATCCCAAACAAGTTAACTACAGTTTATTATTTGCAGTTCGGCCAACATTCTAGATACAACATTGAACAAGTAATAGAAAAGATGTTTATCACTAGATTCCCACCACTTGCAGAATGTCAACTACACAGCATAAATGAGAAGTTGGAAAATGTCAGTGCTTAGTGAGAAACAACCAGCAAAGATGGAAAAAAAAGGCATTTTTAAGCTTAGTTTCAGGATGCTCTTGAAAGTCAAGGATAGATAAGATGACTGTTTGCAAGTACAATATAAATGGCAAATCATACTTGAGGCTTTTCATATCATATTACTGACTTTCTTTTTATGTTGGTAGCGGTTGCATTACAGGGGTACTTGACAAATCATATTAGCAGCTTCCTATAGATTTCTTTTCTTTGTTTCCTCAGGGTGTATAAAGGTTTCACAATGCAGAAAGTACAGATGTCTCTGAAAAGAATGAAGGGGGTGCAGTAAGATGCTTGAAATGATGCAAACAAGATTCACCCCTTTTAGAAGGTATTAACATTTTGATATTCCTTAATGTGATCCTTCACTTAAGAAGCACTCCTGTCAGTAAGACTGCAGAACTGAGTCCATTTATTTGCACTTCTCTAGTACTTTTAGGTGACACTGTTCCCATGGTTTACAAGAGTAACTTTATGTACAGAGTAGTGACCTGGGACACAGGAAACATTTTTCTAGTCCTAGCTTTGGTTCTTGCTTCCTTGGTAACCTTGGGAAAGTTATTTCTAGATGTGGTCTGTGGTTTTGTTTTGTCTTCCCCATGAGAAAATGTTTCATTGAACTATTTTGAGGGAACTCCATAATGGAGCTGTTCTCCAGCAAGTCCTGGGGCTTTACTTGGCCATCTGTGACTAAAAATAAGAGTTTGTATCCATGTTTGTGTTGCTTCCCTGCCAAGCTCAATACCACTGCTGAGAAACAAGACCTACCAGCTCACTCCCACTCCATGTGTGCAACACCCAGTAATTAGGTAGCACAAACACTGTCTCCCAAAACCTGAGCAGTCTCAGAAGGACTTAACAAAAGCACTTTGGTACATGTTCAAGACCCCTGCAAGCCAATGATACTACCTAATTATTGGGATAGAATAGGTATAGAGAAGCAGCAAGAAAACTGGGCCTGTTTCTTGGCTATGATCCTGGGTTTTGCAGGGAAGACTTACATACAGGGCCCATGAAGCGTTCATAAATCAAAAACTGGTTGGGTGAAGATCCCTATATAAGTTGCTGGTTATTATTTTGTACAAAATATTAGTTAAAGTGTAGCCACACCTACATTGCTGGGTGAAGTTGTCAATACATATGTGGAGTGGTTTTCCACAATGAAGGCTGGATAAAACATGTATTTTATTTTCCGACCAGTTCTAACAAGCTGGAAAATTTTAGCAAATACTGTAGTAAATTATGGTAGGAAAAAAATGGGAGAAAATGATGAAAAAAGTCAATAAAAATGTGAATGTTGAACATCAGGTTCATTTCAACTGAGATAAAAGAATGCCACCTACCAAATATCCAATAGTACTTCTTTCAGCAGTTTGTATTAATAGTATTTCATTCCAACTGTTTATTTCCTCCATTTTGTTGGTCAATGTATGTTTTAAACGTGCTTTGCTCACTTATTATCTCCCTTCCTTTTCCTGTACAGCAATAATATACAAATAACATCAGTATTTAGATTAAATAACCTATAACCTTTGTATATACATAAGTAAGATGAGATTGTGATCTCATTTTCACTGACATAGAATATCTCTGCTGAGGTAAATGGAGTTTATGTGGTTACTTAGGTCAAAATCATTCCCATTCTCTCTTTGTGTAAAAGGAGATTCCAGATTCCATCTCCTGATTTGCCTGGTCAATTGGACGAATGCAATATTTAATATTTGTCATTAAACAGAACGGTGTATATGGTAGTGAGCATTATTTATTAAGTTGCCACGTGCTGCAGACCAGTCATAGGTTATAGGTTCACAGATGTTATAGGTTCACAGATTTCTTCTCTTGGGCTAAGTACAAACATTCAAAAGCCAAGGGCAGCATTGATTCAATCTGCATGGGTTTCTCTAAGCTGCATAGATTGAATCTGGAGTGAAGAGCTCTCACATTTGCTCTGTCTGGGGAGAGCATGCAGACGCCTGCACTGGCTTTGCACCATGCCAGAGATTCCAGATGGGAGATGACTGCAGCTGAAGAGGGACCATCCCTGACTGCCTGCCAGACACATTTCCCCAACCTATTGTTGTCACCATGGACCCTCCCATGCCTAGCGCTAAGCTTCCAGAGTGGGTCGCCATGGCATGCCTGGTAGGGAGAGCAGTGGCAGCAAGCACCTGGCATGCTTCCTGTAATCAGACTGGGCCATTCACAGTAGCTTTAAGGGCTGGAAGATCATAGTCTCCTGAAAACCCCAAGGCAGCGAGACTGCAGTAGCTGCAATCTCCCAGCCCCAGGATTTCAAGCACCCCTGGGGCTGGGAGATCACATCCACACTCTGCAGCTGCTGGGACCCAACTGAGTTCCGGCATTGAGAGGTATGCTGCTGGGACCCAACATTCACAGCTGTGGGACTATGGATCCTGGCAGTTCTGGGGTGCTGCCAGGAGGAAGAGTTGGCAGCTTTTGGGGCGAAAGTCCCCTTGGCTGGGAAACTCAGCTGCTGAGATCTCCCAGCCTCAGAGCTGTATACAACTACTGTGTAAAACTGCAGTAGTTGCAATCTCTCAGTTTCAGGGGGTTCACATAACCCCAAGGCTGCGAGACTGGAGCAGCTGTGCTCTCCCATCCCTCAGAGCTCCAGTGAATAGCCCTATGTAATTGTAGGAATCATGCCAGGCACCCGGTGCTGCATGCTTGTCATTCACTGGAGCTCTGAGGGACCTGATTCTTCCTTCTAAGAAGCATGCATCACCTTATATACAAAAAAATTCTGAGCCACTGACCTGTGATTGAGAGCTCAGAGCCACCGAGCATAGCCAAGGCTAGCGAGCTACCCTTTGAGGAAGGGAGCCACAAAGGTGCCTGGTCTGCCAGGGGACTGAAGTCTAACTTGAGTCAGAAGGGGATCTGGTACTGAAGTGTGATAAACTGGTCTAACCTAGATCAAGTAAGTCTGATACAACATCAATCCACTTCTATCTTAGACTGGTGGACCTGCCATTTTTAAAGCTGTTTATGTGCCCTGAACTGTTCTGTTACGTGTATACACCAGTTTCCAACCACTTGAACTGGAAAAAATGTAATGTCTGCCTGGCCTTGAAGAAAGAGAAGTAGTTAAATAAAAGCATTATTGTTTTCTATTTTGTTTATTTTTTGCTTCTAATTTGTTTTAAGAAATGATTTAATACTAAATTATTGTTTGTGCTGGTGCAGTGTACATAGAACATTGCATTTGGGTCATGAGTATGACCTGTAGTTCTTTGATGTGACTGGATTTGTTTTCCAGATTTGGCTACCCCTGATATTTAATGTAGAACAGATTGCAGTCCCTCTAATGGTTGTACATGAAGTTGTCTGAATTGAGATCTTATCTAAAGGTGCCATCCCCAAAAGCAGTTATTTGTACTTCAGCATTACTTAGGGGCTTCAGTCAAGACCAGAATCTTACACAGAATGCTAAAGACACATATACAATACAAGCACAGCACCTGCCTGTAAATATAAGCTAAACATAAAACAAGAAATTATAGTTTCATAGTTGGTACGGTCTGAAGGGACCTGAGCAGATCATCAAATCCGACCCCCTGCCATGGGAAGGAAAGAGTGTTGGGGTCAAACAACTCCGGCCAGGTGATTATCTAGTCTCTTTTTGAAGACTCCCAGGGTAGGAGCAAGCACCACTTCTCTTGAAGTTAGTTCCAGATCCTAGGCACCCTGACTGTGAAGTAGTGCCTTCTGATATCTAGTCTAAATCTACTCTATATCAACTTACTATAAGCAGACCCAATGAATAGATAGTGAGCATTACTAGGTAATATTGAAACAAAGCTGTACTTTCAAGTGGCTCCATTTCCTTGTTTTACTCATCTGACTATCATGTTTTCTAAAATGGAGAGTAGTCCATTGAAAGACAATCTCTAAATTGCAGACTTCTGAAACCTAAGTTTTCTTTTATTAAATCCAATCAGTCTGATTCACTTTACAATCTGAAGTAAGGTTTTTCTTTTTTGGTTTTTTTTTGCAAAAAATATATTGCCCCAAAGTAACAAAACGTTAGATTTTTAAACTTCTTAATGAATTCTGTAAATCAATGGAACACCAAATCATTTAGTGTAATTTGAGTTATATGCTCAGTTAGTGGCATAATAGTGCATGTTCGCTACATAAGTAAAGAAAGTATAGTGGTGCCATTAGCTCTAGGGAGAAAGATTATGTTTATATTTATCTCAGACTTTTCTTCTGCCTAAATACATTTTTAAATAAATACCACTTGTTATATTCACCATATGGAAACACAGCTGGAATAAGTAGAAATAGGAGGCTATATTCTGGGGAGGATATTTATTTTAATCAGTTCACACTTCTCCAGGGTGATACAGGTATCTATAGCTAGAAGTCCTGTTCTGTGTCAAGGTTTTTAAAGTATTGAAGACTGTTTAATTCAAATATTATTGACACCTATTACATTTGTGTCCCTTTGATATCTACACATTTTGGATATGATATAAAACCAGTATCCTGACAAAGAACCACAAATTTTTTGTATGTGGAGTAATAAAGTTTCACTTCAAGCTGCTGTCCAAACTCCATTTTAAATAATTGTATATTGGGGGTGTCTACAGGTTCATTATTGCACTACAGTTAAGATGCAGAAGTTTAGTGCTTGGACATCTGAGTACTAAATCAATGCACAGTAACTGATGCTACTGAGTAGTAGTGCCAGAGCACAGCTTTTTAGTCATACTAACTATGCAGTAGAATTGGGCTGATGAGCAGTTAGTGTTCATTTGCCATGCGCCAGATCAACATTAGGGATCTCAAAATTGCACTGTTAGACAGAAGGGTGTGATAAAAAATTATACACACACACACACACACACACACACGCTACACAAACACTCTATGTGTTCATACAAAACTGTATGCACATATACAAACACAAACACACACTTTTGTGGCTCTGGGGTAACTAGGTGCTCGGGTTTACTTGAGGTCAAGTAGCTCCTGGGGTTAATTGGCAGTTACTCAGGATCACTTGGGCTTGGGGTTACTGTGGCCCCTGGGGTTACTTCAGGTTACTCGGGCTCAGGTTAACTCAACATTAATTGATCAAAGAAAAAGCCGAGAGGTGGAAGAGCAGAGGGGCAGTGCCAGGGAGAAGCTGGCACAAAAGCCAGGGCTGGAGCCAGAGTGGAGAGACTGCAGAGGAGCCGGGGAAGCCGGGAGGTACAGGGAGCTGGGAACCTGATCAGGGAGCTGGCTGGGGAAAAACCAGGGAGAGGCTGCGGGGAAGCCAGGGAAGCTGGGGATTGGGTCTGGGAAGCTGCAGGTGCTGGGAACTGGAGTGAAGAGACTGCAGGGGAGCTGGGGAAGCTGGGAGGTATGGCAATAAGGAAGCTAGGGCCAGGGGAGCCAGGAACTGGGTCAGGGAGCTGGTGAAAAGCTCTGGAGAGGCTTTGGGGGAGCTGGGGAAGCTGGAGTCTGGGTTGGGGAAGCTGTGGGTGCTGGGAGCTGGGTTGGGGAGCCAAGGAAAAGCTGGGAAGGCAAGCTGGAAAATCAGGGACACTACAGGAGGTGCCAGCGATTGGGAAAGAAAGCTGGGAGAAGGTGGAGGCAACAGGGGAGCTGGGAGGCAGTGTGGGGAAGGAGCCAGGACTGGGGGGAAAGTCAGGTGATGGAAGGAGTCAAAGCTGGGGAAGGAAGCTAGAAAGTGGTGGCAGCAAGCCAGGGGGATTGGGAGGCTGCAGGAGGTGGTGGAGTACAACAGGCAGAATAGAGAGAGACAGGGAAGATCAGGGAGACAGCAGAGGTGGCTAGACACACAAGCAGAAATGGAGAGGGAGATCAGGGAGAGAAGACAGAGAGACGGGGAATACTGGGGAGAAGCAGAGGCAGTGAGACAAGCGGTAACAGAGAGAGAGATCAGGGAGAGAAGGCAGCATGAATGGGAAGCTGGGGGGATCAAGAGACTGTAGGAGGTGTTGGAGTTGGGTTGGAAAGGCTGGGAAACAGCAGGCAAAAGCCAGGGCCAGGGAGGATAGAGACAGCAGAGAGGAATGAAGCCCAGAGGGAGGTCAGAGAGATGGCGGGGGGGGGGCGGGGTAGGATTTGTTGGCAGCCTGCAGCAAGACAGAGACCAACTTAAGGTAAAAAATATCAGTTTTATTAGATAGATCGGTTCCTACACACACACAAACACTCACATGTGTGCGTGTGCGCGCACACACATGCACACACAGTGGTAGCAGGAGAGGAAAGGTTTGGTGGAGGTATTGAAGTCAAGGTGTGTAAGGACAGAATCCAGGTACTTTGCTTGGGGAAGAAAACTGGGTGATAGCTACCTATCCTGGGCTGTGAGTTGATCCTTGATGGCCATTCAGGGTCTTCTCCAGCAACGTGTTGTCCAGAGGGGGTCACCAACAGGGCCTCTGGGTGGATAGGTGATGTGGCGTAGTGCTGGTCCAGATGGAGGGGCCGTCCCAAAGAGATCATACTCTACCACCTCTTTTATAGGGGTGGGTTACCTGTGTTTTCTATGGGAAGGACATGTCCAGGCAAGGCCAGTCCTGCTCAGATGCATACGTGCAGATCCAGCTGTCCTCATTGTCTGCTGGTTTCTGTAGGGCCTTTGCCTTTCAAATGTTGGGTTCTTTATCTTTCAAATGTTGGGTTTTATCTCTGTTCCTGGGTGAGGTCTGTGGTTCCTCGGTGAGTTGTAAGGCAATGATCCAGTCGTTGAGTGGATGGTCCTGTCATTGAGTTAATCATTCAGTAGAGGCCTGCTACAATTGTACCTCAAACACCCCCATTCATTCCCATTCATTCAGGAACCAATTTACATGAGACTGATTAGACATGAGTCAGAGTTACAACATACTATACAATAGGTTATACCTGGGCAGGAAACACAAGATGGAGACTTGACATACAAAATGGAAACTTGACATTACTTTACAGACATAGGCCTAAATCATATAAATTTGATATAAAACAGTAAAAATTAATACAAACATAACAGAACACTGTATAAAAGGGGCCTGTTATTATAAGGGAGTATAAGAACGTATCTTAGTTTACCCAGTACTACTTGTAATTACTTAAAAGGGATAGAGAGTGCAAAGATAAAGTCAGAAATAGCTGGGGAAGGAGAGGGAATGCATTTTTAAACAATAAAAAAATAAAGATGAAAAACTGGGGGTTTTGCTACATTAGTGCTTTGTGTAGACATACCCCCTGTCTACCAACATTTTTCACTGAGCAGTTCAAAGAAACACTTTATTTTTGGAGGCACCAAACAGATAGTTTTAACATTTCAAGTAAGGTGAACACTGCAGTACCATACTCTTAACATTTATGCCATATGTCTACATTTGGCACTCACCTCAGCCATTCTGTAAATAGGTGCAAAAAGTGAGGCACCGGCCCCAGGCACCAACTTAGGAGAGGTACTAGAATTGCCCTCCACTCCCACTAAGTCTAAATCCCAGCAACAAAAGCAGCTCCACAGTGCTGCTTTTTCAGCAGCAGCAGCTGGGTACACCAACACCATGCTGCTGCTGTAAGAGCAATAGCTAGGGCAAATAGACCATGTTGAAGTCATGGCAGTGGTGATGGTGATGGTGGTGACTGTAGCAGATGGGAACTGTTTTTGAATTCCCAGAATACGTAAGACTGTGCCCCTCCTCTGCTAGCGGAACCTGCACCCCTCCCAAGCTATCCTTGCCTCACTATCCCATCCTCCTGCTCTTTCACAGGGTTTGTCCAGGGCACAAACCCTGATTATTAGTCCGGTGGATGCAACCTGACTGATGCCAATGGAGATATTCTAGGTCTGAGCCAGCTGAAAGTCAGGGGGCTGGAAAAATATAAATCACTTCTGTCCCCATCAATTCAATGGTCTTGTGTGAAACAGAATTGATGTTCACTGAAACATCCATCTCCAAAACTGTATCAGAATGCATACAAATAAATTAGGATTAATTTAGTTTTCATATTAGCATTCTCATGGTCTTTTGAGTGTTTTACCTTGCAATCATAAATTTCTTCTTCGTTTTAAAATCAGAATTTTCTGACATTTTAAAAGAAAAATTAAAACATGCAAAATAAATAATGGTTGACATAAAAGATCTAAACTCATGGACTACAACACATCATTTTGTAGATATGAATCTGAATATTGCAAATGGCCTTGGTCCTTACAATTGGTTGAACTAACATCCTGGATGCAAACAGCCGCCAAGCTGGTTTCAACTTGCATTAAGGCAAATTTGCATAGCTCTTACCAACATAGTGGAATCAAATAATATTTTCAGTTACATCTTCTTTTATTTTTTTTTTGTGCCTAAGGGCTTCTATCAAGAATCAGGCCACCATCATACCAAGTACTATACACCACACCTGTACAAACTCAGATAAATCCCTCCTGATTCTGTTTGTTTGTTTAATGGCAACTATGTTTAGATGCCTACTTTTCTTAATTCAATTTATCTTGTCATTTAGTTTGATATTAATTGCTAGCCATTTGAATATAATTACTTGTGACATTGTGTGTGTTTATCAAGTAGTTGGGTTTTGTTTTAAGCAAACGAGAAAGTTTTTAAAGGTCACAGCAAATATTCCAACTTAGTTACTGTTTTTGCTAATATTTCTCCATGTGGTTTTCATAAGAACCAGAACAAATTGACACCCTTCACCCTGGAAGTTCTTCATCTTGAATGTGACAGTACTGTGTGCTGAAGAAAATACAGCGTGCTAGAGAAATACAGCTTCGAATGAATATGCTCCAAATGTTAGGTTCTGAACTAGCTGTTAAGGCTCAGGAAAAAGACTTTGGATTCTTGTAGATGTTTCTCTAAAACCATCAGCTCAGTGTGCAATGGCAACCAAAAAAATTAATAAAATGTTGGGCATCATTACGAAAGTAATTGAAAATAAAAGAACAGCATCATGCTGCTGCAGAAATCCAAGATGCATGCACATCTTGAATACTTTGTGCAGTTATGGCCCCTACATCTCCAAAAGAACATAACAGAATTAGAAAAGGTACAGAGAAGTGCAACCAGAATGATTAGGGGCCTGGAGCATCTGTCATAATTGGAGAAACTAAAAGAGTCAGAACTCTTCAGTCTGAAAAGAAGAAAGCTGTGGCATGATTTGAGAGAGATCTATAAAATAAGGAAGGCTGTGGGCAAAGTGAACACGAAAATATTAGACCTAGGCTGTACCCACTGCAATCTGTAGGTGACAAGTTTAAAACTAACAAGAAAAAATACTTTTAAATATAATGGGTAGTTAACTTACAGAATTCATTGCCACAGGAGGTAAAGGCAGATAGCATAGCCAATATTAAAAAATGGCCTAGATAAATTCATGGATGATATATCTAATAATGGTTATTAAATAAGATGTTTGGAGATGTTTCTTTTGGCATCTGTAAACCAATAATAGTGCATATCAGGGCGAATAGTGAATAAGGGATAGATCACTCTAGAGATATCCAGGTCAATGTTCTCTCTCTAGCATTTTCACCAATTTCAGAGACAGAAGACTTGCTTAGATGGACCAGTGGTCTGACCCACCACGGCACTTATGTTCTTATGTTCTAAGAGAATAGGAAGTAACTGACTACCTTCTGAAATACTTTAAGGAACTTTGTTCATTAAGGGTGAGTACAACTTATGTACCTGTTAACATGAAAGATGTGTTGGATGCACTGTATGAAATTTTACTCACCACTGAGCACATCTACACAAGACCCTTAACTGCATGGTAGCATAGTTTCCTGAGCCATAAGCACATGTGCCTGTATGTGCACACACTTACTGTGCAGTAAAACCCCCTAATCATGAGTAAGTTTGCTACCTGCAAATGCAGGTAGCAAATTTACAGGCAATTAGTTACTGCACAGTTACACATATGTAGATACGATCCAGGGACAAGTTTGCTCCTGGGTCAGCCCTGCCACTAAGGAGCTGGTCTGACACTAGCCCTAGGGCTTCAGGCAGGGAGCCTCTCCTGCCCCAGAGCTGCATCTATGGCAGCCCCTGCCTCAGGCCTTTAAAAGCCTGCAGGCACTCAAAGCCCTGGGGCATACCAGCAGGGAGTCTGAGGCCACTCTAGGCCCCTGTGTCCCCTTGGGCAGGCTGCAAGCCAGCTGTCCTAGTTTGCCTGCACCCTAGCACTGCTGCCCAGCACCGCACTGCCTTGTGGTTGCCAGGACTGCAGTGTCCAGGCCTATACACTGCTCCCTGCTTCAGGCTCCAGCCAGGCTTGCCAGCCCCTAGGCCCAACTGCAGGCATTTTCTGGCTGCCAGGGCCAGCTCCACTTGCCTGTAGACCAACCTCAGCAGCCTGCCCGGAGCTTGCAGGTGCGGCGGGGCATTGCTTCTGCCGTGTCGCTGCCAGTCCCATGAGCAGCTGTGTGGGGGCCTACCTACATGGGGTCTCAAGGACAGCTGTGCAGGGACCCAGAGAGCCAGCATGGGACCCACGATGGCATCCTTCTGTTCCACAGCTGTGCCCACCACTCAGGACCCTAACCAGTCACAAGAAGAGACTGGTGACCTCGTGGTACTGTGGGGCAAGGCAGAGGTGCAGTGTGAGTTCGAGTGGGGTGGGCACTTAAACACCCATGTCTATGAGGTGCTGTCAGCCTGGACGAGGGAGTGTGGGCATGACCGGTTGGCACAGCAGTGCCGCAAGTTTTTTTTAAAACAACCCCAGTTCTATAAACTTTGGCAAATCAGAGACAGGTCTCCTATAAAATCTTGCCTAGATCCATGACGGGTTACTGGAAGGCACTGGAGGAACTCAGTGCCTCCTGGTACTACATCTGGGACTCCAAAGCTGGATTGGATCCTGGATGGGGGAAGGCTAGCTCCATAGTTTTGAGAAAGCCACATCATTTGGGCTGCCCTTGAGCTATACATCTTGGAAACACTGAGGTTCCTGGTATGAAATAGATCCACATAGGAGAGCAGCTGAAGAGCTGTGGACTATGGAAGCACTGGGGTCCACAAACCGGGGTATGCTGGCCATGATATGGTTTCCAGGATCACTGGTGCAGAATTGGAAATCTGTTCTAACCATGGATTGGCTTTCAGCTCCTCAAAGAAATGCTTTTGGAATTTCCAGTTTCTGAACCATTTAAAACATATTTGATTTCAACCAAAGCCATAAAAAAACATGAAAAAATATTTTTTCCTCCTGTATTTTCCCTAACTCTGCTAATATGCCTTATGCTCTGGTCTTTTAGTTTTGGAGCATATGAACCAAAACTTTCTACTTTGTGCTTTTCTCAGGTTGTGTCACTGTTAGGGGTGAAATCCTTAGTGCAAAGGGTGAAATCCTCTTCCCACTATGATACATTCCAGTAATATGTGGTACTAACTGAACATAAGGCATCAGGGATAAGTAGTCATTATATTACTCTGCATTCTTTGGTCCTGAGCTCATTTTACAGAGGTTTAACTTGCCATTCTTATGCAGGCTAAGCACTGCAGTGCCTTACCCTATGGATTAGCTGACAAACCAGCATTATAACTGAGGTATTCATCAATTTCTAGTTTGGAATGTTTCCAAAAAAGTAGAAGGTGTTTATATATTGTATCCTGGAAATACTATTTTCGAGATAAACTAGAACAGTGTGTAATCTAGCTTCAGAAAATTGTTGCTGAAAAAGTTGTTATGATTTAGACAAATGATATGTTTGAAACCAAAGCTGTTATTGCCAACACTTTCTGGTTACTTATCACGGCCTAAGGAAAAATTAGTGTTATATAGAAAACATGATGATTGTGTTGATGTAGCCTCTCTCCAAAATAACTATTCCCAAGGACACTATTAAGTAAGTAGATATTATGTCTCTCTGCCACTTAGAACAAAATATAGATAAAACAGAAACAGAATTCCATGATATATTTAAAGTCTAGGGATCCTGGTTTTCTGTCAATAATATTAGTTCTCATAACCACCCCCCAAATCAGAATTTACCTTTAAGATTTTATCACTGGCACTGGACTATACTATATACACCCTTGGTGAGTGTACAGCTTGAAAACTAAGAATGCCCCAGTCTCTGATACATTAGTCTACTTAAAAAAATATGTTAATATTTCTGTCCTAAAAGACACTGTCCAGTTTAATATGAAAACAGATTCCCCACAATATGCCACAAATCAAAGTTTGTGCACACACAAAACAATATTATAAATATGAATTGATGCAGATTAGTAAGGTGCTTTGTGGGCATGGACATTCGTATGATGGACTCTGCTTACTGGACTCAGCAGGTCTACTCTCTTTGCTCTCTGTACATTTATATACCAGTTGGCTATTTCCTTATTAATTGTCTTTTTGGTAACTCAAAGCAATGCTCAAATTTCAGAGGATACTATACTACCTATACATGAAACAACCAGAAACTCCTTTTATCCACTGGTATAATGCTGCAATACTAAAATAAACCAGAAAATATCTAGCCACACCTAGACGCAGGCCAAAGGCCGCCTGGCTCTTTGCAGGCTACGTTTATTGTGTCATAACAGGAGGTAGCTCATATAAATTACAATTAAAAACTTGCAATTAAAAAGTAATCCTCCTTTAAAGCAGAGCTGGGTGAATATGTAATGACCAATATTTATTTAACAAATGTAGCTGTTTTCCCTGCTCACAGATAATCCACAATCCACTCACGACTTCCCCAAATTACTGTGTTATTCATAATTGTTTGTCAAGTCATTTGTCTAAGGAAATTACAGCCTATAGATTTATCTACAAATTGAGTTCTAAGAGTATTCACTATCTCTGATTCACCTCCCAAGTCACAAATGCTGTTTCCCTTCTGTGATTGAATGGCTGAAACTTTTTAAAGAAGAGACTAATGAATGATGAATAGCAAATAACGAATAATGAATACTCTTGTCCATGGCTGAATACTCTTGTTCTCATGTAAATACAGGTATTTGTATGAATTACAGCATTTCAACAAATGTTTCCATGAACAGAAACCAGTCATTCAAGTGTGGGAAGGAAAAAACAGACAAAGAAGGGCATGAATACTGATAAATCAAACTTGCAAACATGTTCACTTAGTATTTCCTCATTGCTCATTTAATATTTTATGTCTTCATCATTTCAATAAGCTCCTATTCTAAGTGTCATAAAATATTCAAGGTACCATGATTATAACAAAAAAAGAGAGCACATTACAGGTATGCAATTGACATAGCTCCAGCGGTTTCAGTGGGACTATACTTGTGAATAATTGCTCACTTACGTATGTAAGAGGTTAAGAATCTTGCCCAGTTAAGGAACATGTATAATTTATACCACTGAAAATGTATGGAGGATCTCTATGGACCTTTTTTAAACAACGTCCAATATTCAGCTACTATACATAAGCAGAACTCTATGGGAGTCAAAGGAATTATGACAGTTATACCAGCTGATGACCTGGTCTGTATTTTGGGCAAGTCTCTCATTATTATGCATGTTCTTCTACTGATAGTTTCATGGGACTGCTACCTGTCATGGATCAGGATCTTGGCCTTTATGTTTACTTGGTTTAACTTACCTTCCTTTTCACTCTCTTACATAACATACTTATCTCAAAGATTGTTCTTGTCGCTCAAGACACACCATTTTATAACCTTCACTCAAGATGCATACACATTTTATACCCTTCTTCCTTTTGTTAATAGAACACTATTTTCTTCAAATCCTATTTTTAACATCTCTGCTATTGCTCTTCAATGAAACAGTCTGGGAAGCTGATTGATTGTCACGCTGTGCAATCAAAGTATGGCAAAGGGAAGCATACCACAGCAAAGAAATAATTTTCTCATGATAACATCTCATAGGCCCATGATGCGGGGCAATGCTTGGATTTTAAATGGATTAAAGGTGTCAAGCAGCTTTTCTCCATCTAGAATTTAGCTTTAGGCAAAATAATGATCCACTTTTCTTGATTGCCATTCAGTATTGTGGCTTTAGACTGCAGTTCTGAACCATCTCTCAGCTAACACACTTATTTTTTATGATTGCATAATAGCCACTTTCCTTCATTACAGTAGAATATTGCCCTTGATACACCAATGAGACCTGCATACTTAAGAGCTCTAGTCATGAATAGTTTATATACTTGGTAAAACTGACTTGGGTAAATTACATAGAAATATCATGTGCAGTAGACTTAATATACATAAACTGATACCCATAGAATTTTCCTGACTCCTGACACTTTTCCTATCCACAACAGTAGTGACACAAGATGAAGTGGAGATTGAGAATAAAGAAGGAATTGGCAAAATAAGCAGAGAGTGCTGCTGTATCATGAAGAAAACACAATAATAAATCTCTAAAACCCTGTGCTCTAGTTAAGAGCATAAATAGCAATCAGTCACCAAACTTTCCTGAAAGTTTAACATAGATGAGCTGTCCTCCACTAGAATGCTTCATGTTCAAACAGGCTTTTCTTTTGGCAGTAGACAAATAGAATCTTCTTGGTATACTTTCATTATAACTCTACATTCGTCCATATTCACTCTTGCTTTCTTTATTCAAGCAGAAATTAGAATCTTGCTCATAAACATATTGTAGAGTGCGATTCTTCCAGTATTATAAATGAATAATTTCTTATTAACACAAATAAGGCAGACACAGCTGACTCTAAATTACCAGGGTAATAACAAATTAATATTAACATTTTTGAACTTATAAATGGGGCAAACTATAAAAAAAGTCCAATTATTCAACAAACAAGAAAGTAGCAAATTAGCATGTTTAATACTAATCACACACCTGTGATTGCCAAAATTCTCTTGTGATAATGAAATCGCTGAATTTTGATTTGGGGGGAAGGAGAGGATAGAGATAGGATGAGTTTTAGATTGATTTTCTGTATCCTAACATAGAATATAAAAATTCAAAAGTTTTTTTTAATCTATTCGGTGAGCATGAATTCTGTAAAGTTCAGAATCAGAGTCTTCAGGGTTTCAACAGATTGCCAGAGTCATTTAGAACCGGCAGCTGCATTTAGTACTGGCAGCATTAGTACCAGACTGTATTGAGCCCTCCCACACTATTTGTATGCTGAGGAACCAATCTGTTTCTCTCCTCTGTATGCTGATAGAGATTGCTTTTGTGTTGATAAATAAAAATCAAGGTTTATTGTATGGATTAAGTCATGCCCAGTCAAAATTAGGGAATCCCCTAAGCCAGTATTTGAAACCTGTTCTTCTGTGGATGGCCAGCCAAATTCTGCCCAGATGCTCATGCACAGTACATATTTCTGGTTTTTGTATGGATAAATGCTATGCTCCCAACACCCCTTTCTGTCTGTCTGAACAGAGATTAAGATACATTTGTGTAACTGAAACAGTAATGAATGATTTAAATTAACACACATACGTTATAAATAAGATTGGACAGTTTGTAATATTTTCCATTTTCATTACAGTTTTTGTCATCATGAGAACAGATACACGCCATATCGGTATTCTCTTCTCATTACAAACTTTCACATAAAGATGATGTATAATTATTTAACTTATCTTTTTCTTAATCACAGAATCATGGTATATGGCCTTGAACTTTCAATATTGTGTTGCTTTTTTATTCTCATGGTTTGCTATTCTGTTTTTTTGTACAGGTTAATTATGTTGTTATGAGCAATGGTTCAGTGAAATACTGCACCATTCAAAACAGAGACTATTGAAAAGACTAAAGCAGTACAGAGTGCCATTAATTCACAAATAGTAAATGTATTTCAAATTGAAAAACATTCATTCATTTTTGTGACTAAGCACTTTACAGAGGCACCATCCTAGGAGTTACTGATGGTGTCTTAGTATAGCATGTATAAGAACGAGGTTCAAATACCAGCTTCAGTCTTTCAACTGAAGCCAGCAGAGGATATTCATGCTGCAAACTGACTACAAAGTCTTTTGTGATCAAAGAGTGAGGTCTCATTTAAGAATATACTCCATGAGGTCACACATGGTGTCTAAAAGTATGAAATGCCATCATTTCTATGGGTTCACTTTCACTGCTAAATCAAAGTTGTAATTCTAAGCTGTAAGACCCTCACTGACTGGGTTCTGGATACATCATGACGAATTTAAACATGCATCTGTCTGGGAAAATAGATGGAGCAGGTGAAGCTCAAAGAATAAAATTGATGATGTTAATGCTAAATACTGGAACCACAGACAATTTTAAAATAACCCAGCTTTGATAACAAACTAGAACTCAGAGCCTTCTCTGATATTGCATGGCTATTAGGTTCCACTGCAAGTTCTTTCAATAGTATTAGTACTGCAGCCACGTAGATACATATGGAACTACCCTGCTTTGTGAGTCTGACGTGGTGAAACTGGCCCTGAAAGAGAAGGAGAGTCACAAATCCATGGAACTGGAGGATACAAACCTGGAAGGACTGGAAGAGGTATCCCAGGCAAGACTGGCAGTGAAGAGCTCACAAGCATCAGATGGAAGAACAGCTTTGGAGGACAGTCAGTACTAAACAGACATGGGTGGATCCTAGATTTCAGGAGGTGGAGCATGGGAGCAGTGACCTGTGCTGCAGAGGTGACAGCATCTCTGCTTCTGCTCCACTGGGCAGGCAGAACACGTTGTAGGAGCAGCAGCTGGGGACTTTTTAAAAGTCCCTTAAGCAGGTATAAATCTTCCCTCTGCCCTCTTTCTTCTCTGTGTTCAGTGGCTTGTTCTATACCCTCCTCTTTTTTCTTTCCCTTTCCCACCTCCCCCTGCCACTGCCCCCAGCTGAGGGGTGGTGGGGGCACATGGGGACTCCAGAGCTGCTCTGCTCCTGCCCCACTCCAGATGGACTGCACACAAAGCCAGGTTTGGCTAGAGACAGTGGCAGCAGTAGGCAGGGTTTCTTTCCCTCGCACCTGCTCTGGCAGGGAACACTCAGAGGAACTGGGCAGAGAAGAGGAACCCTGCCTGCTGCTGCCACTGACCCTGGCTGAGCCAGGCTCCACAAGTTCCCAGCTGGAGTGGGCAGGAGTGACTCTGGGGCTCTCCTCCTTGCTCCCACCCCCCAGGACTCCAAGAGACTGTGCCAGCATGGGTGGGGTGGGGGGAATGGGAGGAGACATACTGTAACATAACCCCCAGTTGTTGGTTTTATAGACAGACATGCCTTCCCTTCCCTAACTTTTTCTGACTTTTTCTCTCCCTCTCTGTTCCCTATAAATAAGTATGGAGTGAGCTAAGACATAGGATAAGCTTTAGCATTTGATTTTGGTAGCAAGCTGTTGTTGTTTTTCTCTCCTTCTTTGCAAATAAGTGCTCTGTCATGGATATCCACTGTTTTGCATTGTATAATTATTATGTTTTGCATTTGTATAATTATCAATGTTTACATTGATTTTTACTGTTTTATTGATACTATATCATTTAGGCCTACATATGTAAGTTAGCATAAATCATGTCATAACGGTCATAAACTCCTGCAAGACCATTTCAGGCTGGACATAAGGAAGAATTTCTTTACTGTCCGAGCCCCCAAGGTCTGGAACAG
>NW_017728949.1:33391591-33402192 GCF_001723895.1 Crocodylus porosus | reverse complement strand
CCCCAGCTGACTTCCTGCCCTTTGGGCAGGGGGCTGGACTCGATGATCTCCCGAGGTCCCTTCCAGCCCTGATGTCTATGAAATCTATGAAATCTGTGTCAAGTTTCCATTTTGTCTGTCAAGCCTCCATCTTGTATCCTCTGCCCGGATGTAACCCATGACTCATGCCTAACCAGTCTCATGTAACTTGGTTCCTGAATGAATGGGGATGAATGAGGGTGCTTGAGATACAATGGTAGCAGGCCTCTACTGAATAATCAACTCAATGACTGGACCATCAGCAAAATGATGGGACCATTGCCTTCCATTGACTCACCCAGAAACCATGGACTCAGCATTTCAAAGACAAAGACCCTACAGAAATCAGCCAACCCACTATTGCAACACAGATACCTGGAACTACATATCCTTGCCTGGAGTGCACATGCTCAGTACACCACTGCTGACCCTTGTCTGGGCATGCCCCTGCCACTAGAGTCATAGAAGGTCTTCCCCTATAAAAAGGAGTGGTGAAGACAGACCCAGTGGGAAGCCCTTTCCATCTGGACCAGCACCATGCCACACCACCTATCCACCCATAGACCCTGCCAGAAGCCCCCTATGGACAACACTTTGCTGGAGAAGACCCCGACTGGCCATTGAGGATCAACTCACAGCCCAGGATAGGTAGCTATCACCCACCTTCCTTCCCCAAACACAGGATTTGGACTCTGTCCCTGCACACTTTAACTTCAATCTCTCCACCAAGCCTTTCTCCTCCCCTGCTACCATTGTGCAGGTGTGTATGTGAATGATAGTATGTGTAGGAACCAATAACTTTGTGGGGCTGTGTAGTGTGTTACCTGCTTAATAAACCCGTTATTTTGAAACCCCAAGTTGGGTTTTTGACTTATTGACCTCCCAAACCTCCTCCTTGATTTCCCAGCTATCTCTGAGCTTTCTGCCTCCGTTTCCTGGCCCAATCTCCCAGCTTTCTGCTGTTTCCTGGTTGTTTCCTCCTTACCACCACTTATCTGCTTCCAATCTCCCAGCTTTCTGCCTCTAAGTTTCCATCCCCCCATTTCCCAGCTTTCTGCCTCTCTGTTTCCTGGCTGTCTCCTCCTTGCCACTGGGCTTTTCCCCTTGCTTCCACCCCAGCACCAGGTGACCCTGAGTAACCCCAGGGCACTTGACCTTAAGTAACCCCAGCTTCCCCTCCCGTCTGCTGGTTCTAATCCTGGCCCCGGCAACTTTTACATCTAGCACTTTCACTTTTACTTTTCCCTCTCTTATCTTAACACCTATCCATCTCACTCCTTCCAGAACTCTTTGACCCATGATTCCCCCTCCCATAGTCACCACGCACCCTAGGTACCCCAAGCACACACATCCACACCATACCACCCAAGTTAGGAACTCACCTGTCACCTGTGTGTATATGTAGGTGGGTGGTGTGTGTATGAACTGGCAAAGATATATATATATATATAGATGTATATATAGGTGTGTGTGTGTGTGTGTATGAACTGTCATCATATACGAATTAGTGATCCATGTATGTGTATTGCGTGTGTAGGTATTAACAACTGATTTTTGTCTAATTTTCAGTGTGTATGTGCTTGAATTGGTGATAGGTGTGCATGTGCTATAAACTGGTAACCTTGGATGTGTATGTGTCTGAGTTGGTAGTGTGTGTATGCACCCACTGTGTGTGTACACCTAATTGATTTTTTTTTGTATATATGTGCAATTGTGTCACACCCTCCCATCTAACAGTGCAATTTTGAGATCCTGAGAGTTGGCCTGGCTCTACAGGCTAACAATAATGCTGAGTAAGAGTGTGCAAAATGGGCTGTATTCAATTCAGATTTGACCTGAATCAAGTACAGTGATTGGATTAGTTGATTTGGATCACTGTTGCCAATTTGATTTGGCCAAATCTGAACATTCAATGCTGATTCAGAGAATGAGCAATTTGGCCATAGACACCAATTTCAATATTTTTTCTACATGCCTCAGAGTATCAGACGCAGCTTGTGAATGCTGTGATGGTGGGGCGGATAAAGCATCCCACAGGAGGGGGGGGGGGGGGGGGCACATGCTCATCAGGAAACCCAGAAGTAGACCGGAAGTACTTCTGGTCCACTTCCAGGTCCACTGCCAACCATGTGGAGGAGCCCCCTGCGCCCCCCCCCAGCTTGGCAAGTCAGCCACAAGGGGACCCCGGGTGCCCCCTGTAGACCAAGGAAATACCAGTTTCTGGTCCAGGGAGGGAACTGGGTAGGGGCACATGCTTCCCGGCAGATCTGGAAGTGGACCTGGTGCTTCTGGTCCACTTCTGGGTCTGCTGTCAAGCACGATGGGGAACTCCCCAGCCATTGCTGATGCATAAGGGGTGCACTCCATGGAAATGCCAGCTGTGAAACCAGAAGTGCACTTCTGGTTTTGCTGCTGGCTTGGCAATCAGCCACTCGGGGACCCTCCCAGTCAGCAATCGGCTGCTGGGGACTCCCTCCATTGGCAATTAGTCAATGAGAGGAGCCCCGCCATCAGTAATCTGGTCCCCCTTCAGACTTGGAAGGCACCAGTCTCCTATGCCCCCCCAAGTTCCCATGGGATGCTTCATCCACCCCAGCATCTCAGCATTCACAAGCTGCCTGGTACCTTGAGGTATGTAGAAAAACCATTTAAAGCTGTGTCTATGTCTGAATCATTTAATCTTTCTGAATCTCTCCAAATTGATTCGGAGGGCTCCAGTTTGATTTAGAGAGATTAAAGGGTCTCCTGATTCAATTTGGATTTGGAGATTCAGCCACTGAATCAGGCTGAATGTCTGCTGTATTGAATCAGCAGCCAAAGTGTTGCACAGCCCTACTGCTGAGCACTAAGGTAAAAGGAAATGGGATTCATATTTGCTTCAGGGACTTAAAAAAAGTCTCTATGTTCTGTTTACATTGTATGGTTGATTGAAAGGGAAATATGTCTATGCCACTGCACCCTCCCAGGATCTGCCCCTGCAAGTGGATACAGAACTTTTTCAGGTAGTCCTTTGTACAGCATACTGGTGTTGTCCAGAAAGACACATTTCACCCTAGGTATGCATAAAGAAATAATTACTAGACTTCCATCATCCGTGAGAGAACATGTCTTTCTCAGGGATGCAGTTCTCTTAAATACTGCCAGTGTCTTTGAACTCAAAGTAAACATGATACCCTGTTGCTGCTATGGGAGAAACTTGAATAAAATGGGTTGCATCCCCCAAGGCGCACACATCCTGCTTTATTCATACAATGGGAGCACTATACAGCTATCCAAGTAAAACACGATCAGCCCCTGACCTTGATAATGTATTTTAGGACATGGCTGACTCCTATGCTTTAGATGTCTAGTGGGTTCCTAGATGTCTGTCTTACGTGTACAGCCAGAGGTTATATGTTTACAAGACTCTAGCATTTCATGCTGTACAAACTGATGGATCAAACAGAAACCACGTATCTGTGCTTAGACACAGAATAAGCTGTCAGTTCAAAATCTAATCATTGTACATTATTCATGAATCAAACTAATGGACAGCTTGTTTACCCCATGTGTGCAGAGCCAAAGGGAATAAGTCCATCAGGGTGTGAGGGGTTCTATTTGATTCTATACAAATTGATGGATTAAAAAGAAATTGCATGCAGTAGCTTTGTTTATTAAGCTGACAACTGAAGGCAGTAAATTTGTTTATGGTTTAAAAAAACCTCATAGTGTAGTATGTGGCTAAACTCTTGATCTGCTACAAAGAGAGAAGCTGTTCTAAAGCATATTAGCAAAATTAAAATATTCTGAATAAATTTCCATTGACAGTAAGGAATCCAAAGGGAAAAATAAATTTATTCTATCTGGACTCCATAGGAAATGTTCTGTGTTGATCTCCTGACTAGCCTAGTCATTCCCCATCCCCATGCAACACTGCCTACTTTGTTAAGCAAGTCCAAGCCAAGCCCTCACTGGGGTACAATGACTTGTCTTGTTGAAAGCCTGAACATGGTAGAATAAAATTACAGCCTAAACTCATGTAGGGGCTAACAGGTGAAATAGGATCTGGCTTGAAGACTAAAGGAATTAATATCTGGCATATGCAAAAGTACAGTAACGATTTTAGTCCCTATTTGTGCACATAAATTTAGTAGAATAATAAAACGTGCTTTTCTGCAAATCTGTATAAAGTTTTCAACTTTACATTGTGCAAAAATTCTACACAAAAAATAGACAAATGTTCCACCTAGTATCCTGTGCTATATCAGGTAGAAGGCTGTTCTAGGTGCCCCAGCTCCACCTTATTTGGTACTAAATTCTGACTTGGAATATAAGCCTTGAAAAGGGACTAAGAGGAAGAAAACCTCTCCTTGTACCCTTGTGTCAATTAGTGAGATTTTGGGTCTGCACAGCTCAGAACTGGTTTTGCTCCTTTCCTTTAGCATCTTGTGAATAGTATCCAGATCCTTCCCCACATACAAAGCATTTATGTGTGAGTCTTCTTCCCTGTTCAAGTCCCTGAAAATACTTTAATGCATCTGCTTTTTTAACACACTGTCATCTTCCCCTTAAGACTGAGTCACAAATTAAGCAGTAAGAAGGAAGGCCAACCCAATTTTTGCATCAACTGTTTTTAGGGACTTGAGTATAGTGGAATAAGATGGCATGTAGGTGCCCACATCCACTTGTTTGCCTAATAATGCCTAATCTGTCATTATATCACCTAGTACCTCCTTCCTTTTGGCTCCCATTCTACCAGAAGTCTAGTGCTTCTTCAGATTTTTTTTTAATTTTCTTCTTGGGCCTTTTTTGACTCCTTGGAGGAAAAACAGAGAGAAACAGGAAGCCTAAAAGAGTTGCATCAGACAAAATATATTTTGTTCCCCTTAGAAGTCACAGCTAAAGAAAATAAAAAAGAAATATGGCAAAGGAAGAGGGGTTTCAGGTTGACTATAGTGTAAAGGAAAAGATTAGGGTCTGGCATTCACCAAAGTTCACCAAAAAGAGAGTGAAAGTAGGAGATCAAAGAGGGAAGGAGACAAGAAGCCAAAAAATAGGGGAAAAGAATGGAAGTGCTCAAAGTATTAGATATACTGCAACTTTTGCTGGCTGACTTAAACTAAATTTCTAAAGCTGTATACACTTGCCCATTGATAATAGCTCAATCCACCTTCCATGATCTAAAAGATCACATAAAGGCCTGAGTGTTCTACCATGTGGGAGCTGTAAGAAGTTAATTTAGCTCTCAGTAATCAGTAGTTACGTGAGTTTATAGACAATATCTTTTTAAAATCTTTATCTTAAGTATTGCCAGTGAACCTATAGAATCAAGTAAGATGATCAAACTGGAATAGGAACTACTTGCACACTTTCATTATGTTGATATAAAAAGAGAAAGTCAGGCTGAAATATCAAAATACATTGCACAAATATATCATATATTAAACATTTATGTATATGTAATTGCAGATGGAAAAATGAATTAATGATAAAGATGTCATGATGTTAACATCCTTTAAAATCTGGAGAGCACCTTTATATCTTACTCATATTAATTAAATACATTAAGCAAAACAAAAACCACAAGAGAACAGATTACGGATAAAAATGAGGGAAATTTTCACTTGAACACAAATTATCAGACTTTGCCATCTGCTACCTTTCCTTTTGCTTTAATACAGCATAGACTCAGTCAAACAAAATAATTGATTAAACATAATTCATATTTAATACTGTCCTAAAATATTCATATTGTCTTATATATGATATGGGGGAATGTTGGCACACTAGAAGGAAGCATTAGACTTCAATCAGACCTAGACAGGCTACCAGGGTGGGCGGATGTGAATAGGATGGGATTCAACACAGACAAGTGCAAGGTGATGCACCTGGGGAGGAACAACCAGCACCATACCTACAGGTTGGGGAACTCCCCTCTTGTCAGCACAGGGGCAGAAAAGGATCTTGGAGTTGTCATTGACTCCAAGATGAACATGGGCTGGCAGTGTGGGCAGGTCAACCATACCTTGTCATGCATCCACAGCTGCATCTCGAGCAGGTCCAAAGAGGTGATCCTCCCCGTCTATGCAGCACTGGTCAGGACACAGCTGGAGTACTGCGTCCAGTTCTGGGTGCCGCACTTCAAGAGGGATGTGGACAACTTGGAGAGGGAGGGTCCAGAGGAGGGCCACTCGCATGATCAGGGGACAGCAGGGCAGGCCCTATGAGGAGAGGCTACGGGACCTGAACCTGTTCAGCCTCCAGAAGAGAAGGCTGAAGGGGGATCTAGTGGCCTGTTATAAATTAGTCAGGGGGGATCAGCAGGCATTGGGCAAATCACTGTTCCCCCATGCACTGCCAGGAGTGACCAGAAATAACGGTCACAAGCTGGCAGAGGGCAGTTTAGGCTAGATATAAGGAGGCGCGACTTCACGGTCAGGGCGGCTAGGGTCTGGAACCAACTTCCAAGAGAAGTGGTGCAGGCTCCTACCCTGGGGGTTTTTAAGAGGAGGTTGGATGAACATCTTGCTGGGGTCGTTTGACCCCAGTATTATTTCCTGCCATGGCGGGGGGTCGGACTAGATAATCTACTCAGGTCCCTTCCGACCCTAGAAACTATGAAACTATGAAACTATATGGATGCTATTGTAATTATTTTGAAATATCAAAATAATACATTTAGTAGTATTTTGAATGGTGGACTCAAGAACATAAAAGTATGGTACTTCTTTTGAAATTCATTAAAAACTTTCCAAATATTCCATAGGACAAGAACATTTCCAGACAAAATAGAAATTATCAAATTGTACAGAGTATAATTCCTAATGAACCCCACTAGATCCTGCTGCCCTTGGGTCCCTTGCCAGGACTTACTCCAAGTCCGTGCCTCTTGACACTCCCTGAGCCTTATGGGTTAGATGCATGGCTCCAAAACTGCCCCTTTACCATGCCCCACACCTTGTATGTGGTATTGAAATGTTGTCAAGGCCCACTGAGGCTTTGATCTAGCTCAGCCTCCTGTCATCACTGAGCCCTTGTCCCCTGCCCTCACTGATGCTGGGCTCTCTGCAGCCCCTGGTGCTGCGCCCTCACTGGCACTGGGCTCTCCACACTGTAGTGTGCCCCAATGAGGCCTCCTCCTTCCCAAAAGTCTCAGCCCAATCCACCAGATTAAAAGCAACAACACAAATACAAGCCCCTGGACTATAACATAACAGTAACCGTAATACTGGAGGTCACACTCTGCCCCTTTTAGAAGGCCAGTTTCTCCCTCAACAATGTGTGCCTGCTAGCCTCAGATACTTCAGGAGCTCTTAAAGCTCATTAGTCTCACCAGCAGCAGAATAGACACCCAGGTATCTCTGTGGAGGTTTTTCACATGAGCTCCACTCCCCCGGCATTTGCCAGGGCCTTAACTGTCTTCAGTCCCAGCCCTGGGGCTTATATGTGCCGAGGGCCCTGCCTTCTTCCAGTCAGCTGTCCAGCTGCAGGTGCAGGCTAATTCCCTCATTAGCCTGCTGCCACAGCAACCTGAACCTGTGAAGATCTGCCTGGTTCCTAGAACCCTCCCTCTAGGCATATTCTTCTCTTAAAGAAGCAGGCACATTTTAGTGCCCTGTGAGACAAAGTTTTTACATAATTGGCAGTCCCCTTACCCAGGGGATGCCAGAGAACAGATATTTTACTGTTTTTAGTTGGATAATTTTCAGCAGCGCCTTACTTGTGCACAAGGATATAGGATGTAGTGGTGTTGGTCTAATGATATACACAAGACAAGCTTTTTTGGATAAATCTGGTATCTTTTATTAGACCAAATCAAATAGTTAAAAACATTCTTTTTTCAAGCTTTTAAGTACAAATACCCTTCATCAGGCTGAGGAAGCATCTGGATTTGATCTGTGCTCTTCCTGGATGGAATAGTAAAGAAGCCAGAGGCCAGTATGCATGCAAGAAAGCCAGTCAGGAAAAATGGAAATATAGGTAGTCAATGGGTGAGAGACAGGGTGGAGTGGGGTGGAAGGTAGGGGAATGAATATAGGTGATAAAAAGTAGAGAGGTTACCTGGGGAGTTAGATGTTAGGCAGGTTATAATGTGTCATAAATCTAATGTCTATATTTAGTCCAAAGCAATCAGGACTCATAGCAGAATTGATATCTTTTGTTAGACCAACAAGATTTTTCCAAAAAAAAAAAAAAAAATCTTAATTACAAGCTTTTGGGCAGAAACACCCTTCATCAGGCATTGGAGAAAAGATTGCAAAAGTTCTCCTTTGTAGAAATGAAAGTTTGTATTTCACAGGATTTTACAAAGGAAACAATAGATGGAAGACTCCTCTAGGCAGTCAGTTCATAGCTGTTATGGAGTCTGTCACCTCCTGTGAGGGTCTGTGATGTTGCAAATTACCTTGGAACAAAGGCAGGAGCAGGATATCAGGTTTCAGATGGTCACAGCTGTTACCTGCTTGGGAAAATATGAAGATTTCATATTAAAAATTGTCTAAAATTTTATATCTTCCATGTGTCAGTCATCCAGGTTGTAGCCATATTAGTCTAGAGGAAGAAGCATATATTAAAAAACTATATTTAGTCCATGATTTTTTGCATCCAGTAGATATATGACGTGAAGTTCATAGGCTGATCTATGAAAGGTGTTTTGTAAATTTCCTTTGAGGATTAGAACTGAGAGATTGGAAAGAGAGTGGTTGTCTTATGAGAAGTGTACACCCACAGGTTTCCATAATTTTTTGGTATGTGTTCATTCTAGTGTGCAGTTGTTTGGTTTATCTTATATATTTTCCATCAGGGCATTTAGTGCACTGGATGAGATATGTTACATTTCTGGAGGTGCAGGTGTAAGATCCAGGAATAGTGATGGTTCTGTTCTGGGGTTTAGTTATTGTGGGACTGGTGGAGATGTGTTGGCAGGTTTTACATTTTTTTGTTCTGGCATGGCTTGTATCCATTTGGTGTGCTTTGGGCCATAAGAAGTTTGCTTCTAGTGATGACGTTGGCAAGGTTTGGTGTCTGTTAAAAGGCTAGGGTGGCTGGTTCTGGGAAGATCTCATTAGGAATTGGGTCTTCTTCTAGTATGGGTTGCAATTGTTTGAGAATTTTTCATATAGATTCCAGGGAGGGATGATATGTCATAACCAGTGGTGTACGATCTATGGGATGTTTCTTTCTGTACTGCATCAATTCTTCATGTGCTATCCAGGTGGCTTTTTCAAAAGCACAATCTATATCTCTAGAAGAGTGTCCTTATTGAGCGAAATCCCTTTTGAGATTTGCGGTGTGACTATCATGGGTGTTCTCCTCAATGCAAGTTCAGTGGAATCTGAGAGCTTGGTAGTATATTACAGATTTCTTGGTGTGCTTAGGGCAATTGCTGGTTCTGTGCACATATGTATGTTGGCCTGTGGGTTTCTTTTATATGGTGGTTTATATTTTACCATTCTGGGCAATAAGCATCATGTCTAAAAAAGGAAATGTTGGTTTCATAGTTTCATAGTAGTTTGGGGTCAGAAGGGACCTGAACAGATCATCTAGTCTAACCCCCCTGCCACTGGCCGGAGCACACGCTGGGATCACACAACCCCAGACAGGTGTTTGTCCAACCTCTTTTTGAATTTACTCAAGGTAGGAGTGAGGACCACTTCCCTAGGAAGTTGGTTCCAGATCCTAGCCACCCTAACAGTGAAATAGTGCCTAATCTCTAACCTGAACCTATTCTCCAGTGGCTTCTAGCATTGTTCCTCGTCACCCCAGGTGCTTCTTGGGGGGAATAGGGCTCTTCCTATTTGCTGCTGATCTCCCCTAATGAGTTTGTAGGCAGCCACCAAATCCCCTCTCAGCCTCCGCTTGCTGAGGCTGAACAGGTACAGGTCCCTCAGCCTCTCCTCATAGGGCCTGCCCTGTTGCCCTCCAACCAAGCTGGTGGCCCTCCTCTGAACCCTCTCAAGGCAGGCCACATCATTCATAAAGTGTGGTGCCAAGAACTGGACACCGGACTCCAATTGTGGCCTGACCAATGTCGCGTAGAGGGGGAGTATCACCTCTCTGGACTGACTTGAGATGCAGCTCACGATCATCTTGGAGTCAATAATGATTCCAAGATTACTTTCCGCATCTGTGCTCACAAGGGGGGGAGCTCCCCAGCTTGTATGTATGCTGTGGATTTCTTCTCCCCAGGTGCAGCACCCTGCATTTATTTACATTGAACCCCATCCTGTTACCATCCACCCACTTCTGTAGTGTGTCTAAATCTAATTGCAGCCTCTCTCCCTTTGAGCGTGCCTACCTCTCCCCACATCTTGGTGTCATCAGCAAACTTGGACAACGTGTTTTCCACCCCTTTGTCCAAGTTGCTGATGAAGACGTTGAACAATGTAGGCCCCAGGACCAAGGCCTGGGGGATCTCACTATTCACATCCCACCAAGTCGAGTGCTGGAGTATTTGAGAGATAGTCTGATGGAGGGGTAATGATTGTTGAATTTCTGATGAAAATCAGAGATTGCAGGTCTCCAGTCCAAATGATTAAGATATCATCAGTATATCGTAAGTATAGCAAGAGTTTGATGGTGCAGTCCTTGAGGAATTCTTCTTC
>NW_017728949.1:33382645-33391580 GCF_001723895.1 Crocodylus porosus | reverse complement strand
TTAGATGAACACCTTGCTGGGGTCGTTTGACCCAGTATCTTTCCTGCTCAGGCAGGGGGTCGGACTAGATGATCTACCTAGGTCCCTTCCGACTCTAGCTACTATGAAACTATGAAACTATGAAACTCTCACAGATTCACTTGCTGCTTTTCCCCCAGAAAATGGTTGACACAGTTAAGATGGTTACTTAGCATAAGCACATGGCTGGCTTAGATATCATTCTGCCTTGTGGTCAGGAGCTCTGCAAGGCCACAGGTAAAGCCTTTGTATTCAGCTACAAATCCAGTGCTCCTTAATAATCCAAATTATTGTCACCCTAACATACACATCCATGTCCAAAGAGAAGGCATGAGCACATTTTATCCACCATACTTCAGGTGTACTTAAAATGAGATGGTAGTCTTGGATGCTGGGACAAAAGGCATTTTCCCGGGATATATGCCAGTCTGAAAGATCAGATCCTAGGTTTTTCAGATTGGCCATGAATAGTTATTAGATAATGTTAACCATTTGTTTCTCTCTGCCTCAGCTCTCTATCTGTAAAATCAATACAATTCTACTCCCTCCACCTTGCAGAGCTGTTGAGTACAATGATAATATGTGCTATACTGTGACACATCTGGGCCCCAGTTTCAGTCAGATATGCCTTTAAGACATACTCCCAGGATGTGCTCACACCTTCAGGGGTGTCTGTCAGCCCCAAATGCCTTTCTTCATTTGCTGCTTGACCACTGAGAACAGAATGAAATGTTGCAAGAGTCACTGCCCTACCCTATGGCACTTCAGCTTTACCCACCTCGCCCAAGTTTTGCCAGTTCTTCACAGTGGGTTTTTTGCTGGTCATGTGCTTAGAAATTACAGTTCCCCATTTCTGTAGAAGAGTCCTGCTTGTATAGCCAAATGCTCTGAAATAAATAAGTTATAAAAGATAACAAAAGAATGATCATAAAAACAAGAACAATCATAAGGAATCAGTAACAATCTGTTGCGATACATAAACAAACAAAAGAAGACAACAGAATTATGATTTATCCTTGTCCCTCTATCTTAAACATAAGCTGTAACAGGTTAGAAAACAGCTGTTGCCTTCAAACTTATTTTCAGGTCTTCCTCCAACTTCTGTTAGCCAGAACACTCAGTCTGCTACCTGAGGAACTAAAGTCATTTCCCATGTCTGGTAAAAAATTAAAGACAAACATTTGCTCCTTTTTCCCACGGCTGACTTTAAGTATGGTGTCTTATCTGGCCATTTACATAAGACTTAAATGGAAATATCATTACTGATAAACAAAAACAATTTAAGCATTGGAATGAACACTATGGAATTTTAATTCCAGTGAGACTGAAATCAAACATGAAGAACTCAAAGGATTACCACAGTTCAAAGTTATGATGGGTCTACGTTAATAGATTTGCAGAAAGGCATTGAATTGATTCCTGGGAACAAGGCATCAGACAATGACTATTTGCCCGCTGAAATCTACAAACGTGTCAACAGTAAATTACTTCAAAAGGTTCAAGGAATCAAAGCTCATGGCAGAGGTGATGTCTTGTATTAGACCAACAAGATACTTGCAAAAAAAGTCTTTATTTGCAAGCTTTTGGGCACAGGCACCCTTTGTCAGGCATAGTAGATTGTAAAGATTGTAAAAGTTCTCTTAAGTAGAAATGAAAATTCCTATTTCACAAGACAGCTGCAGGTGTGGTAAAGTCTTCTGTTTGGAACAGTACATTTTGTGCAGATTAGACTCAGGGAAAAGTTGGAAAAGTCTTTTTACCTTGAAGCTCTCTGGTGGTAAGCAGGATGTAGAATCATATTTCTTTTTGGTTATGATGTTTCATATTTCACAGAACAGTGGAAAGATGGAATGCTCTTCTGGGCAGGAATCTCTTGTGGAGAGGTATCTCTGTGCTCTGCTGGAATGCAAATTAGCTCAAACAAAGGCCAGAAGAGCATTTCATCTTTCCACTCTTCTTTGAAATATGAAGCAACATAACCAGAAGGAAATATGATTCTATATCCTGCTTACCACCAGACAGCTACGAGGTAAAAAGACTTTTCTCTGAGCCTAATCTGCACAAAATGAACTGTTCCAAACAGGACACTTTGCCACACCTGCAGCTCTCTTGTGAAATATAAATTTTCATTTCTAAGTAGGAGAACTTTTATAATCTCCTATGTCTGTTGTAGGGCACTTGTGCCCAGAAGCTTGCAAATAAAGGCTTTTTCCCCCCAAGTGTCTAGTTGGTCTTATAAAAGATATCACCTTTGCCATGAGTTTTGATTCCTTTTGCCCTTAGAGCAATATGGCTACAACCTGGATAACAAACACTTCAAAAGGTTCATAGAGTTATACTGCTCTAAAAGAAGCAGTGGTACCACAAGATTGTATAAAAATAAAGGGGATAGAAATAAATGTTAGGGCTGTGATTTGTTTCAGAGGAGATGTTGCCTGATTCAGTGGCCAGATCTCTGAATCCAAATATAATCGGGAGACCAATAAAAAGCATGAATCAATTTAGAAAAGATTTGGAGAGCTTTGGAGATTTGGGCCATCCCCACTTGCTGCCGCTGGGAGCTGGACCTGGGCCCTCTGCTGGTAAATAGGGGATGGGGTGGAGCTGGAGGAAGGGGAAGGGCACCATGGGGGGATGCCCACCAGGCCCCTTCCCCTGCTTGCTCTCTCAGGCCCCAACCCCTGCCTTCTTTCCCAGCCCCATCAATGGCTGCCCTATCTGGCCCTAGGCAAGTCAGCCAGCAATGCAGAAGTCCTTGACTTCAGGAAAGCTGACTTTGACAAACTCAGGAGACTTGTTGGTGTGGCTCTAAGGGACCACAACCCAAAGGGGAGGGGAGTTCAGGAAGAGTGGTTGCTCCTCAAGGGAGCAATCCTGAAAGCACAAGCAATGTCTATCCCGTCTTGGAAGAAAGGCAGCAAAAGGGCACAGAAATCCCCTTTGCTCTGCAGGGAACTAGTGAACCTCCTGTGACTAAAAAGAAAGTCCTATAAAGGATGGAAGGCTGGATCCACCCCAAAGAAGGACTTCTCTACACTGGTATGGACCTGTAGGGAGCAAATCAGGAAAGCCAAGGCTGCGACTGAGCTCCAACTGGCTACAAATATCAAGGACAATAAAATGTCCTTTTTTAGATATGTGGGGAGTCCAAGGAAAAGCAAGGGTAACATTGGACCCTTGCAAGCCATTTGGGTCAACTGACAACTGATGCCCAGAAAAAGCCAACCTGTTCAATGGGTATTTTGCTTCAGTTTTTCATCAGCCCAAAGGGACGGCCTTGCTCAATATGTTATGGGACATCCAGGATGAGGGAGAACCATTATGCTTCATCAATATTGACCATGTGAAGGAACACCTTGAGAAGTTGGACACCTTCAAGTCAGCCCAGATAGCTTATACCCCAGGATACTTAAGCAGTGGGCAAGCATCATAGCTCAGCCACTGGCATGGATCGTTGAGAACTCATGGCACTCAGGCAAAGTGCCCAAGGATTGGAAGAAGGCCAATATGGTACCTATATTCAAGAAAGGGAGGAAAGTAGATCCGGGGAACTACAGGCCCATCAGCCTAACCTCCACCCCCAGGAAAATCTTGTAGAAAATCATCAAAGAGACCATTCTTGACAAACTGGCTGAAGACAACTTCTTGAGGGGTAGCCAGCATGGGTTTGTTATAGGTAGGTCTTGCCTGACTAGTCTCCTATCCTACGACCAGGTTACATATCACCTGGACAAGGGAGAAGAGATTGAGGTTATATATCTCAGCTTTAAAAAAGCTTTCAATATGGTATCCCACGATCGTCTTATAGAAAAGCTGGCCAATTGCGGCCTTGGCTACATTACAGTTCACTGGCTGGGAAATTGGTTTTAAGGTTTGACCCAGAGAGTGGTTGTTGACAGAAATCAATCATTGTGGTGTGCTGTGACCAGTGGGTCCCCCAAGGCTCTGTTCTTGGTCCTATCCTTTTCAAAAACTTCATAAATAATGTGGACATTGGTGTCAAAAGCAGACTGGTGAAGTTTGCTGATGACACCAAACTGTGGGAAAAGTGTCCACACCGAAGGACAGGATGGTGATCCAGGCTGACCTAGACAGGCTTGGAAAATGGGCAGAAAAAACCTGATGGCCTTCAACTCCAGAAAATGCAAAACGCTCCAACTTGGGAAGAAAAACCTGCAGCATGCTTATAGTCTTGGCAGTGATATGCTTGCTAGCACCATGGCTGAAAGGGACTTGGGGGTCATGACTGACCACAAGATGGATATGAGCCACCAATGTAAAGTTGCAGCTGGTAAAGTGAGCAAAACTCTAGCTTGCATCCATAGATGCTTCTCTAGCAAATTCCAGGATGTCATCCTCCCACTCTACTCAGCTTTGGTGAGGCCACAGCTGGAGTACTGTATCCAGTTCTGGGTTCCATAATTTAAAAAGGCTGTGGAGAAGCTTGAGAAAATCCAGAGGAGAACCACACACATGATCAGAGGGCAGAAAAACAAGCCTTATAATGAGATGCTGAAAGCTATGGGACGCTTCATCCTGGAAAAGCATAGGCTCAGGGGGGACTTGGTGGTTGCCTATAAGTATATAAGGGGTGTGCATCAGGATCTGGGGGAATGCCTGTTCACCAGAGTTCTCCATGGGATGACAAGGTCAAATGGTCACAAACTTCTCCAAGACCATTTCAGGCTGGACATAAGGAAGTTCTTCTTTACAGTCTGAGCCCCGAAGGCCTGGAATAGACTGCTGGAAGAGGTGGTACAAGCACTTACTCTGGATTCTATTAAGAGTCAATTGGACATATATCTAGCTGGGATCCTGTAACCCCAACTGACTTCCTGCCCTTGGGGCAGGGGGCTCGACTCGATGATCTTCTGAGATCCCTTTCAGCCCTAATGTCTATGAAACCTAGTGGGAATATCTGGAACTGGGAATATGAATATAATTTTCTGCCTCCTAAGGGTGAATCTGTTTACCAGACCAGGAATATGTTCTTATCTAATTATGACTAGAAGAATATTTACATCCTTTCAAACATGAAGGCTACTAATCCAGTATCCTAAGGATACCATGTCTTACTTCTCCAGTTGTGAGTGATATCCTTTCTTGAATAGCCTGTTCTCAAATATCATTTGTGCTACAGGTCTCACCTTTTGAAATGTAAATTTGTCATTGTCTGGAAGGAACTGGCTCATGTGATCACATCCCATCCATAAGACCTGACTTGGCTAGCAATTAAACATACCCATGTCAGATGCAAATTATCAGTAACTATTTCTCTGAAGTGTGAATAGGGGAAAAACACTTAAGTTAATTATTTCCCTAATAAACAGTCCTGCAGAAATTTTAAAAATAAACATTAAACTCATATCAAATACCACAATTCATACAGACATAATAATGATAATACTAAACACAGCTTAACATTACCTAGCCATAAAGACCGCATTTGCCATATTGGTAAAATAAATTCAAGAAAACACGCATCACATTCCATTAACATCTCAAAATATTGTGGGTTTCTGACACATAGAAAATCTTATGTAAAAATGAATAATTTTATCTTCAGAGGAGAGTTTGAATAATGTACAGCCAATACAGCTTCACACCAATGAATGGACAGGGACGCTAAAACAAAATCTGTAGGATAACTGTATAATGAACCTTATAACTAATGATTAAATAAAGTAGGGTATTTTCTGTCTTAGTATACTATTCATTTTAAGTTCTGGTTTTCTTACTGCATGGCATTAGTTTTATTAAGAAAGACTAGCAAAGTGCCCATCAAGAATGACAGGCGGGCAGCAGGGATGGAGTGCCACCACCCACTGCCCTACTCTGCCACTTTGTGTCCACCTACACTCAACCCTCCTCTCTCTGTACACCCACCCACCCACCTGAAACATCCACCCACCCACACCCAGCTGCATGCCACACACACCCAACCACATGCCACACCCACAAACTGGGCTACATGCCACACACCATACACACTCCCATCCAGCCATGTGCCACATGCCACACACACGCACTTAGTCACACACCACACACACCCAGCCATGTCACATGTCACACACACACCTACCCAACCACACACCCACCCACCCATGCTGCACACACTCCACACAGACCCATCCACCCATCCACAAACATACCACAAACACCCACCCACCCAGCCAGCCACACACACACACACACAACACCCAGCCACACGCTGTCCACCCACTTGCATGCCACACTCACCTAGCCACACCCACCAAGCCACATGCCACACCACCCATACCCACCCAGCCACGTGCCACACCTACCCACCCAGCTACACACTGCATGCTGCACACACCTAGCCGCATTCCACACACCCAGCCACACCCACCACACACACCCACCCAGCCACACAAAAGCCACCTGCCCAGCCATGCACCACACCAAAACCAACACCCACACACACCCACATACATGCCACACCTACCCACCCAGCCACACACTGCATGCTGCACACACCTAGCCACATGCCACACACCTGCCCACACAGTCACACACACAACACACACCCATCCAGCCACATACCACACACACACACACACACACACAGCCACATGCCACACACATGGCCACACACCCACCCAGCCACACGGCACATGCACCCAGCTACATGCCACCCCCACCAACCCAACCACACACACATGCCCAGCCACATGCTGCATGCTGCCCACACCCAGTCCTATGCCACACACACCCACACACACACACACCCAGCCCCATGCCACACACACACACACCCAGCCCCATGCCACACACACATGCCTCACTGCCCAGCCTGGCCCAAGGTGGGACTCACATGGCACCACTGTCAGAGCTGGGGCAGCAGGCAGGGAGCAGAGGCAGAGTGGAGGGAGCAGCTGCAGCCACCCCTGCCTCTGCCCCTGCCCCTGCCTCTTACTTGTGCACAGATCAGGCACCACGTGCCCCCCCTCCCTGGGCTCCCTGGTCCCACCTCTGATAGAGTAGTTGGCCTCTGAGTCCCAGCCTAGCTGGGACTGCATTCACCATGACTGGGGCCTTGGCCAGGCCAGGTCATGGGGCCTTCAGAGCCATGTGACTTGTTCAGGGGGTGGTGCCAGCCCCCCTTCCCTGGCTCCACCATGGTGACCATCCGTACTCCTGGAGAAGCTCACCCCGGCCCTGCATCCTGGTTTGGCCTGAATGTAGCCTCCCACACCAGGATCATCCTGATGCAGCCTCAGACCCAGCCCCAGCCCCCCCATCCCTTCTGGTAGCAGCACCAGTGGGCCACCATGACTCCTTTTTCCTTCCCACCCCCAATGCCAGCTCCCTACAAAGCACACTGCGGCCATGCTTCATGCTCCCCTGTGTGCCCTGCATGACACATGGTCGCAGCTGGCAGCCAGCTCCCCATGTCCCTGCATGCTATGCCCCCCACCACACTCTGTGTGCCATGTGGCCACAGCCAATAGGTACTCCCCACATGGAGGATGTGGCTTGTGGCCATGCGGGGATGTGGGTGGGCATGGCCACAGGGTGCTGCACTAGGAGCAGGTGGAGAGGTGTCCCATGGCCACATGCTGCAACCTGGCTCTGCCCTCACACCTAGTGCCCACTCTATGCACCCTACACCCTGAAGTAGCACAGCTTTTATTATATTAGAATTCCCAATGGTGCATTACAAAGGGGCTATTAAGGATCACTTTAAATACAAACACGGATATTGCATAAACTTTTATATTTAGGTTAACAATGCAAGTTAAGCTTCATTTCTTTGAGGTTGATTATATTGTTTAGAGAGGTAGATTCATCTTCTTGTGTGCCAGTTTACTACACTAAGGAACAGATTAGTGCCTCCATCTGTCAACATTTTCAGAAATACAGATTTATTTCTGTTGATCTTAAAAGGAGTGTCATTAGAAAATTTGTTTAATGTTAGGATTATCTTCAGAAAGAAGATGAAACTAGTATTTTAGGATGTTTTGACTGAAGAGTTTTGGTAAACATGAACAAACACAAGTATTACTGAAATTCTTTAATTCTACATGATAAATTATGCAGAATATTCTTGTAGGTTTCAGGAATATCTGGTTTCAAACCTGACTGCTGGGAACAAATCTTTTGTTTGGACTTCAATATTGTGTAGCTTATATCATTTGTAGTAGCTTGCAACTGTTTCTTCAGTTAATTGCTCTGGATGTTAATGGTCATTTTACTGTACATTGTACAATTCAGGAATCACTATTTTGTAAAGGTTAATGAAGCCTTTAGCTAATTATGATCTTTACAATAGTTCCTAACCTTTGTAAAATGGCTTGTTCCTTTAAAATTTACTATGGACTGTAAGTGTTTCTTTGAGAAAAATACTGTCTTTATGAATGCTGGAAGCAGAGACAAGCAAATGGAGGATGAAAATGGAAATAAAATAGATTATCATGTCTTTCACAGCATATCACTTGGGGAAAAAATGAGCATTTAAAAGTATGTCCATTCATATTTCATCTACCTTACTTACCTAACAATGCAGAATATATTACATATTATTGTTTTCTTCAGGCTCAAGCTGTTTCTCTACTGTTACCAGATTTGCCCGCTACTTTGGGGTGTGCTCATTTATTAGGGCTAGGGTCTTGGTAATTCTATTAATGTGCTGCTTGTGTTACTTGTGTTTCTATATGGAGCTGTATCTCTCCCTTCTGCAAGCCCCCACCCCCCAGCGGAGCTATCTTGCAGGACTCAGTTCAGTGGGGTTGGGGTCCTCCAGTCCCCAAATCAGTCATACACACAAACACACACACAGACCGGGTTGATCAGCATGGACAGGCTGACACCCTCATATGCCAAGAATCAGTTCATCAGAGCAACAATAAACTACAGTCAGACACAAGCACACAGTTAAACTGAATACCTCTGAATC
>NW_017728949.1:33307777-33380349 GCF_001723895.1 Crocodylus porosus | reverse complement strand
TTGGAGCACAGATTCCCCATCATGCAGTGCTCCCCTGCTTTGCTGATCCCAGAATTCACTGCAGTCTCTGCTTCAGACTTTCTGTTCTCCATCTCTCATGTAAATGAACGGTCATCTGTTCCCATCTCAGATGCAAATGAGACCTAGGGCAGTTGTTTCACTTTTGTCACCCTTATCCTAGAGTTTTAGGTGTGTCTCTCACTGCATCTTAATCAATTTCCGTTTAGGTGGGGGGGCGATTCTTTGTGAGTCCGACAGTCTGTGTCCTGTGTCAGGGTTCCCCAAAAACATGGAGCTGACAGGTAACACTACCTTTTTGCTCCCACTTACTGCTAATTAAGTGCATTATTATTATTATTAAAGAGCCAAGTTCTGCAAATACTTATGCATATGGGTAGTCTTCAATGCCATTAACAGGACAACTCATACACTTTCAAATATTTGCTTAAGGGTTTTCATGAGAGGCAACATTGCACACCTTTCTGAGATCATGCCCATTTATTATGAAAAAAGGTGGAAGTGGCAGAACCAAAATTCCCAGAATATAGTTTACTAAAAACATGTATATGAGGTATAATTTATCAAAGATACAGCTACAGGTGTTCTGGGTATAAACACGTCATTCTTTTAATACACCTAAGGAACTTTCAGGTCAGAAACACCACAGTCTTTATGGGGATAGGAAAATGGGTATAACTCCAAATCTTTCATCTTGAACTCCTTCTGGTTGGGTATAATGCAAATTACTATTGATAAATAAATTAAAACCTATTTCATTAAGGAATTGTGACTAAAGGTAAAATAACACCTTTATAATCTCATTTAACAGCAAAAAAAAGCTATGGCAAATGATATTTATTACTTCTTTTTTAGTGGGTCCCATAGCAGCCTTGAGATGAACAGAAACAGTTTTAGGGGCCAGTGGACCTAAAGATGTGTGGAAATGGCTAAGGAATGATCATATGCATAGACCAAAACTTCCCTGCTCCTTTCAGTTGGGTGAGAAATAGAAGGCATCCACTGAAGCCAAACCAATCACCCAATCCAGGAGAGGAAAATCATTCTGGGAGTGTAGCTAAAGCACTAGTGAAGATAAATATTTTATGGGAGGTAGTTGGGACACGGTGCATAATTATAATTTTCCTATATTTAAACTTCTTGGGTGAAATCAGCATTTGATATAAAACTAAATTCTAATTGGCTACAATGAGGCCAAAATGTATTCTGTCTTTTTAGGGTTCTCTTTACTAGACTGTATATAATCCAAGGAAGGAACTAAAACAAAAACAACTATAAAATGAAGGTTGTAACCATCAGGGAATAAGTAGTGTTTCATTTAGTACATCAGCCTCCCCCCCCCAAATATTCCTCTTTGAAGCACGTAAGGAGGAAGTAGTGTTCTTCTAACTTCTCTAAGTTTTCTCTCTTCTTTTTGTGTTTAAATATTTCCTTCTTGCTAGAACCTTAGTAATGATGCGTGTTGATGAGACAATCCTTGGCCATTCAAAGGCAGTCTTGGACTACTTGTGCTTTATTCATAGAAGACACAATGAAATTGAAATTATTGATATGCAATCTTATATGCCTTCAGGGCCCACACAAGGAGCCATATGCTGAGGTGCAGTTAAGAAAATAAAGGCTGACGTTAGATATCTATAGAAGCGTCTTAAAATTCCTACCTTTGCTTCCTCCTGAATCTGCTGCAGTTCTGTCCTGTCCCCAGCTGCCAGGGCTACAGACCAGGGTCTTCAGCCCCCTGCCTCTGCTCCCCCATGCTGTGGGCTTGGGTGGGCCAGCTCCCTGCCACTGTGCATTCTCCTGGAGGGCAGAGGGGACCCGCATCCCCCAGATCGGTACGTGTGGCAGGCTCAGGCTGCAGGTTTGAGTTCCTGCCTTCCTTTCACCCCCTGTGGCCTCCGAAGCCTGGCAGGCATGATCTGGGGTGGCTGGGGACAGCGAGGAAGTGTGGAGAACTCCTTGCCACTGTTCTGTTAGCAACATGAACCTGTCTTGTTTAATCAGGGATGAACCTGCCTTGAGCAAGGGCTGGACTTCCAGCCCTACACTCCTATGATCCATGGGTATTATTATAATAATGTAAAACCAGATACTGCCAGTAATCAATCATAAAACACAAACACCATCTGTTGTTTTAGAAGCTTGGCTTAATTACTATATGTAGAAGTAAATATTTAGAGAGGGGGAAAACCTATTCCTACAGGACCTAAACCTACTCAGTCTTCACAAGAGAAGGCTGAGGGGGGATCTAGTAGCTTGTTACAAACCAGTCAGAGGGGACCAGCAGGCGTTGAGGGAGTCCCTGTTCCCCCGAGCACTACCAGGAGTGACTAGGAATAACGGTCACAAGCTGGCAGAGGGTAGATTTAGGCTAGCTATCAGGAGGTGCTACTTCACTGTCAGGGCAGCTAGGATCTGGAACCAACTTCCAAGAGAAGTGGTGCTGGCTTCTACCCTTTAAGGGTCTTTAAGACAAGCCTAGACAATCACCTTGCTGGGGTCATTTGACCCCAGTACTCTTTCCTACCATGGCAGGGGGTCGGACTTGATAATCTGCTCAGGTCCCTTCTGACCCTACTAACTATGAAACTATGAAAAAAACTAATCCTTGAATCACCTAACTTAACAAAGAAAATCTGAGCTGCAAATGTCTAATTGGGAACTTTGGAAGATTATATAGTATAGAATGCAAAATATGCTTTGCAAATTTTTCAAGCATTTGGGATTTTTTTAAGTATGCTTATCCATAAATATTTTGTTTTCATAGGGTAATGATGAGTTAATGTAAAAACTTCATGACTTTGAATAACCAGTAAAGCATTAATTCAAATAATCATAATAATGTATAAATAAAAATTTGAATACAAAATCATACAGCAATAGTATGTTTATAGGAAAACTTTGCAAAATAGAGCTATTTGCTAAGGAGGTAATATTCATCCTAAGAATGCAGATTTCCTGTAGTGACAGAAAATAACAGTTTGGTAAGGACCCACTAGGAAATACACTTAACTGAACGATCCCAGTGATTTTATTCTTTCTTCCCAGTTGGTGCCTATGTTCAATTGGCTGCTCTTCCCACTTTTAAATAAATTTCATCAGCAGTTCTTTCCTGCCATTTTTGGCCTGCTTTTCAAATGGGTCTTCTCTTTTTTTAAATCTCTTTTGCTCATAAGTAAAGATATAATTATTGTAACTCCAGTAACACAATGCATCTGTTTGTTTTTATTACTGTAAAAATAAACCGTATTGGCGACATAAAGTAAGCAAGGTGTAAATCAAAGATGCTTGAAACTTTATTCTATGGGGCTGGGTACAGTCACGTGGGGAGGTTAGAAGGAGGTTAGATTGAGTTAAAAATAGACACCCAATTTAAGGTAAGTCAGGATGGGGGGCAAGTAGGTATAAGGGGAGTTCAGGGGGTTCCATGGGAGGATTGGGGGGGAAAGTGGGATCTGCAGGAGAGATTGGGAGGTAAGCGGCATTTGTGGGGGGGATCAGGAGAAGAAGGGATCCATGGGGGATCACAGATATCAGGGAACTAGATATCATCCATGGGGGAATCAGAGGAGCAAGCAGGATCTGTTGCGGGGGTTGGGGGTATGTTAAGATTGGGGGATCACAGGGTTAATGGGGGGTTCAGAGGGAGTCAATGGCTATTTTTAGTTTTCTGACCTCTCCAGAAAACATCCCCGCATCAAGACTTCTTCAGTTTCCAGCAGTGGTAAAAACTGATAATACTTGACCACAAGTGGCTTATGGGATGGGGGGCTTGGTAGGCTTGGAGAGCAAGGGAGCTGGTTGATCCATGGGGTGGGGGAGAGGTCATGGGGCTAAAAATTGCTTGTGCTAGGGGGGCAGCCCTGGTGCTGGGGCCAGCAGCTGGACTTTCCTAACCCTGGGGCTGTGCTGAAAACTATACAGAAGTTTGGGAAAGTTGGATCAATCTAAAAATGGCAAACCCAATCTAAGTCAGACTATTATCAATTTAATTTGGTATGCATAACCATATAGGGTTTAAAGAAAGACCAGCAGGATCATACTTATGGTGATAAGGCGCAATACCATGTTAATTAAAACATAACACATGCAAAGAAAGAAAGAAAGCAAGGTTATCTGCTTCATTCACCCCCACATACATACTCATTAATTTCATTCATTCAGACATTTATACAAAAGAAACAAACACAGATAGTTATGCAAAGGTTAAGGTGTTTCCAGGTCTTAAGTTGCTCAGGTTAGTTTGGTAGCCAGCCAGACTAACCACGACAGATGGAGTCAGGTCTTTTCTGACATGCCCAAAACTCCTCTTTGCACATGGACAGACCAGGAGCTTTGTTCTCACCCATTTTTATAATGATAATTCTTCATACAAGTCTATGGATTCCACTGACTCAGACATGAAGACCATCTCCTTTGTCCTGTTGGCAGGTTGTGGTAGGTAGGCTGATTTCTTCTTGTTCTGGGTTCTGCCCTCTTCAGGTTTTGAAATTCTTAGAGTTATTTTGCAAACTTCTTTCATAGAATTGTTTTTCAATTATTTGGCTGTTGGAATTTGCTGAATTCCCATCATTTTCATACCACATTCAAACAGAAATGAAAAATACACAGAATTCCTTATCACATCCATACCAGACATATTGTAGACCTTGCATATGCATTATATATATTTTTTTTCTTATACTAAATTTAAGCTATAAAACCATAAGACCAAAAGGTCTATCTCACTTATATCAATAATTAAAACATTATAGATGATAAATCTTAATAGGGTTAATCTTTCATTTAATAGCTGGATTATCAAAATAATAAAAGCAATTACAGCTATTATAGCACAGCAAGACTACCTCTGAGATGGGGTTAACTCAGATAAGGTTAGCCATTTTTATACTAATGCAGACTTCTTGGAACTTCTGTACAGTTTGCACTTAGATGGACCTAACTAGGGATCTAAATATAAGATCTGTACCTGGATGAACTAAATTATATCAGGTGGCCATTTTTTAACGTGGTCTAACCTCCCCCTACCCCTGCCAAATGTCTGTATGCACTCTGTTTGAAAAAAAAAAGAGAGAGAACATATTTCTGTAAGTATGCTGCCATATTAGAAATTTGGCTATGTGCTAACCTTATACATTTCCCAGATACAATCTGTGTAACTGCAGTGGGATTTACATGTGCTCTGGGGTGGGGTGGGGAAGTGTTTTAATTAGAGTGACTCACAGGAGCTGCTTTATTAAAGCACCTGAAATGTCTCATGTATTCAGCATCCCACATTTCAAAATGGCAGAAGGAGCACTCTAACTTAAGCTCATTCAACGAGCTTTAGTTAAGGCACCACTACCACCACTTTGAAGCACAGGGACAGTGGATACATGTGATGCTGAGGCTGCTGGAACATGCTTATTAGAATGTGTTGGAGCAGTCATTGGACATGTGTATAGATGCTCTATATGTCCACTACTGTCCCAGTTGGATTGCTGTAGTAGTGTCTGACTAATATATAAGGTCTGAGCAAACAAAATTCATAGCAATGCAGTCAGAATAAATTAAACTTTAATCTGTTGCTCTATTTTTAAGATAGTTTCTGTCCCTCATCATAGATCGGACATGACATGGGCATGATGTTACTGACTTGATTTATTCATTATATATACAGTTGAAACACAGGATCACTGTAGTGTCAGAACTATACTATTTGTATGTGTCTCTGGCTACTAGTTTATATAAAAGCATTAGTCAAAGCAAGGCCTGGTCTCCATGCTGTCACTTGGAAGTCTCTGGTATTATATTCTGTGGAAAACAGCTGGTATCTGTGGCAGGCCAGTAGGGGGTGTTCCTGCATTAAGCCACCCACCTCACTGCACCCAACTACCTTCCAGGCTCTGAGTACCTCCCTGGGGGTGCCTCAAGTCTGGCCAACCCCCTTCCTGGAGCACACCCACTAGCCTGGGAGTTCCACTGCCACCACCCAGGGCTGGGATTGATTCTGGTTCTGTGCACCCTTGGAAACACAGGACTAGTAGCCCTTGAGGGTACTTGATTCACTTCAAGAACTTGGGATGCTTCCCTCAGTCAGAAGCACAAGTAGTGGTCTCCCTTAGTCAGCTGAACCAAGGAGAACCCAAGACATAATTTAGACCCACTCCCAGTAAGTCTCCCATGCTAGGTACAAAGGAGAACTTTATTGGTTACAAGGGGTAGGGTTGAAATAGCAATATCAGAGTAGAGCAATATCACAGAAATCCCATAGAACAAACTCCCATGGCTGGGTAGCCTTTGATCATGCATCTGAGTTACTGCAACCTATATATCTAGTTAGATCCCAGGTAGCTTACTCACAAGTATCATCCAAAGGCAGGTGGAGATTCCCTCTGGAGGCAGGAAGTTCCTTGATCATGAGTTTTGAGAGAGAGCGCAAGTTTCAGATGGTCCAGCTCTTCTCTCTCTCTCTCAGTCTTCCTCATGGCTGCTGCCCCCTCCTCCTGGGCAGTCCTTAACTTATATAGGCCTTATGACCTCATTTACCTGGTCCAATGGAGGCTAGCACCTGTTGGCTGTCAGCCAACCAATTTGAAATAAATCACCAGTTGCTGGGCAGACTGGCAGTTCCTAGCTCCCCAAGGAGTCCAAGCCCCTCACCCAGGTATGTGATACCAGTCACATAGGGAGAGGGAGCAGGTTTCCCCCCTCCCTCAGGAATGTATCCAGCTCAGGTTACCTAAAGAGGTAGGGTAAGGTGTGTACCCTCTGCAGGGCCCATCTTAACCAAATTGTCACAGCACAGAGTTTTTGGGGAGAAACAGAGGTGGCCTTCTGCCACAGTACCATTAGTATGAAGAATATTTTAGCCTTAATATATTACATGTAGTAGGTTAGTAAAGTGGAAGCAGTGATGGCATGATTTTAGCTTCCATTCTATTGTTTAACACACAGAAAATTGATGTTCTAATCTCTGCAAAAAATATCAGTTGATATGTGCTTGTTTCTGAATGCAGCCGAATCAGAATTAAGACCGCTTCTACTCTGCCACTGAATCCTGTACAGCTTGTGTGGTTTAGCCTTGTCAAGCCTAATTTCTGTGGAAGGGAGCATACACTCTGTGCCCTTTCTAGTCATTCAATCTAGGCACGTACTGTAGTGTGCACACAATACTGTTTTTTTTCCCTTTAGGCAATCAATAGCACTCAAGGAAAAATGCTTCTCGTAAACCTGTGGGATTTTAATTTTCTTTTCATATAATTATTCTTTGTTCCAAGTAATTATATTTGTTAATGCTGAAACAAGATTTTATATCTTACACTTCTCTTATAAAAGTGTTATTTCAAATAAATTAAGTCCCCTTTCAGAATAATAATATATTAATTCATTTCAGTCTCCACTAATGGTTTGATACAATCTAAGCTAGTCAGACAAGACAACCTTCTAGACCTAATGGCTTGACATTTACACACTGCTGAGCTGTCATACAATGGCAAACTTTAATTACTATCAGAGGTATACGAACACCATATCAATGATTATAATAATGTGTACATGGAAGTTATAAAATGTGTTTATCATTTTAATTACATATCTTGTTGATTAAAGGGGGACTTATAGGGATCTTCAATTTATGCCCCCTACTGTGTTCTGCTATACATGATTCTTGTGACTGTTTTTTGAGAAATTCACATATCCATTTTTACCTTTGATATGATAGAGTACTATTTCGTTAACCAGGTGCCTTTTTAATATCCTATATAGCTGAACTCTCTCTTTTCTAACATGTAGTTGTAGAATAATTTGGTAACATAAAATAATAATTAGTTACACAAACATTCTAAGACCAGGGTACTTACATTGATACCACTGGTCTGCAATCCAGGGCAATGGTTCTAAGCTTCTTTAGACTCAAGGAGTGCCTCAGAAATACTAGCTCTTAGATTCCACTTGTTTTTTTGGCTATGGAAAAATAACAGAGAGAATCTTCTGTTACAAATAATTAAAGAAAATCAGAATAGGTCAGAATGTTTTTGACACTGTGGATTTCTATTTGAAATCTTTAGGTTTATCTTATGAATTATGGGTAGGGGTTTGAGGGATGTGGTTGTAGCCATGCTGGTCTAAAGGCAAAATCAGTCAAAACTCCAAAAGTCCTTATCCATGTGGGCACCAATGACACGGCTTGGTGCGCACCCAGCTGGGTCATGAGGCGCTACAGGGATTTGGGTGCGGAGCTTAAGGGTCTGGGGGCACAGATGGTGTTTTCTTCAATCCTCCCAGTCTCAGGCTATGGGCTGAGGAGGGAGAGAAGGATCCAGGTAGTCAACCAAAAACTGCAGTGCTGGTGTCGTCAGGAAGGCTTTGGCTTCCATGACCGTAGTCCAGCCAGACTGGCTGACCTACTCCACCAGGCTTTAAACTAAGCCCGCCAGGAGATGGGGGGACTACTGCCACTGCTGGCCTGCTGAGCAACCCTTGCAAAGCCAGCAGGCCAGGGCACTTAAGAGATCCCACCCCAGCCCCAGCCCTGGAACAAAGGGTCCCCTTGGGGACCCTTGCCTTGCCTATACATAAATGCCAGGAGCTTGGGGAATAAACAGGAAGAACTTGTTCTCCTGCTAAATGCAAATAACTATGATGTCATTGGGATAACAGAGACCTGGTGGGACTCCACCCATGACTAGGCCACAGGTATAGACAGCTATACCCTGTACGGAGGGATCGAGTGGAGAAAAGGTGTAGGGGCGTAGTTCTCTGTCAACAAAAGCTACGTATCCCTGCAAGCTAACATTGGCACCCATGGTGGGTGACTTGAGACCCTCTGGGTTAAAATACATGGGTAACACGGAACAGGGGATACTATGGTGGAAGTCTACTACAGACCTCCTACCCAGGGTCAAGACCTCGACCGGGAGTTCATCCAGGAATTGGCTAAGGCCGCACGTTCCCAGTGTATGGTTGCCATGGGAGACTTTAACTACCCAGACATCTCGTGGGAGGAGCACTCAGCCAAATCCAAACAGTCACAAAGCTTTATCTTGTATGTGGATGACTTCTATCTGATGCAGGAAATCTACAGGCTGACAAGAAGTAAAGCGCTGCTCAACCTCATACTAACAACTGGGGAAGATCTAATCAGTGACCTAACAATCAAAGGGAAGCTGGGTGACAGTAACCATGAGTTGATCACCTTCACCATCTGCTGTAAAGCTGGAAAGTCAGTCAGTAATACAGAAGTCCTCAACTTCAGGAAAGCTGATTTTGTCAAGCTAAGGAGGCTTGTCAGAGAGACCCTAAAGGGCCACAACCCAAAGGAGAGGGGAGTTCAGGACAAGTGGTTGCTCCTCAAGGGAGCAAACCTGGATGTGCAAGCAAAGTCCATCCCTCTCAGAGGGAAGACAGCAAAAGGGCACAGCAGCCCCCTTGGCTCTCCAGGGAACTGGTGGACCTCCTGCATTTTAAAAGGAAGACCTACAAAGGCTGGAGGACTGGAACCACCACCAAAGAGGAATACTCTGCTCTGGTCCGGACCTGGAGAGAGCAAACCAGGAAAGCTAGGGCTGCGATGGAACTCCAGCTAGCTACAAATATCAAGGATAATAAAAATTCCTTTTTTAGATATGTAGGGACCCAGAGGAAAAGCAAGAGCAACATTGGACCCCTGCTAAACTAGATGGGGCAACTGACAACTGATGCCCAGGAAAAAGCAAACTTGCTAAATGAGTATTTTGCATCAGTTTTTCACCAGTTCCCTGGGATGCCCCTGCCCATTATGGGACAGGAAGGCCTGGGTGAGGGAGATTCCTTGCCCTCCATCAAAGCTGACCTCATGAAGGAACACCTTGACAGGCTGGATAACTTCAAGTCAGCCGGCCCTGATGGGTTACACCCAAGAGCACTTAAGGAGCTGGCAAGCATCATAGCTCAGCCCCTGGTACATATCTTTGAGAACTCTTGGTGCTCTGATGAAGTGCCCGAAGATTGGAAGAGGGCCAATGTCATGCCTATCTTCAAGAAAGAGAGGAAAGTAGATCCAGCAAACTACAGGCCCATCAGCCTGACCTCTATCCTGGGGAAGGTCTTGGATAAGACCTTAACAGACTAGCTGAAGGCAATATACTGAGGGATACCCGGCATCGGTTTGTTGCGTAGGTCTTGCCTGACCAATCTCATTTCCTTTTATGACCAGGTGACCTATCACCTGGACAAGGGGGAAGAGATTGATGTTGTATATCTTGACTTTAAAAAAGCCTTCGATCTGGTATCCCTTGATCACCTCTTGGCTAAACTGGCCAACTGCAGCCTCGATCTCACCACAATCCACTGGTTGGGGAACTGGCTCCGGAGTAGTACCCAGAGGGTGGTGGCTGATGGAAGCCAATCATCTTGGTGTGCAGTCATCAGTGGTGTCCCTCAAGGCTGTGTCCTAGGACCTATACTATTTAACATCTTTATCAATGATGTGGATGTTGGTGTCAGAAGCAGACTGGCCAAGTTTGCCAATGACACCAAACTCTGGGGGGAAAGCATCCACACCTGAGGACAGGAGGGTGATCCAGGAAGATCTTGACAGGCTCATGAAATGAGTGGATGAGAATCTGATGCTTTTCAACACCTTAAAATGCAAAGTTATCCACCTTGGGAGAAAAAACCTGCAGCATGGATAAAGGCTCAGAAGTGCTATGCTGGTTAGCACTAAAGATGAAAGGGACTTGGGGGTCATGACTGACCACAAGATGAACATGAGCCTCCAATGTGATGCTGCGGCTAGCAAAGCAAGCAAAGCACTGGCTTGCATCCACAGATGCTTCTCAAGCAGATCCCAGGATGTCATTCTCCCCTTGTACTCAGCCTTGGTGAAGGCTGCAGCTGGAGTACTGCATCCAGTTTTGGACTCCACAATTCAAAAAGGATGTGGAGAAGCTTGACAGCTTGCAGAGGAGAGCCACGCACATGATCATAGGTCAGGAAAACAGACCTTATGATGAGAGGCTGAGAGCAATGGGGCTATTCAGCCCGGAAAAGCACAGGCTCAGGGATGATCTGGTGGCCACCAATAAGTTTATCAGGGGTGCTCATCAGGATCTGGGGGAATGTCTGTTCACCAAAGCCCCCCAAGAGATGACAAGATTGAACAGTCACAAACTCCACCGTGAACGATTCAGGCTGGACAGAAGAAAGAACTTCTTTACTGTCCGACCTCCCCAGGTTTGGAATAGACTGCCGCCAGAGGCAGTTCAAGCACCCACTTTGAATGCCTTCAAGACACATTTGGATACTTATCTTGCTGGGAACCTATGATCCTTGCTGACTTCCTGGCCTTGGGGCAGGGGGCTGTACTCGATGATCCTCTGGGGTCCCTTCCAGCCCAAATGTCTATGAAATCTATTAAATCTATGAAACTCTTGTGGTAGAGGTGCTGTTTTTTCTTAGACCAACTAGATAGTTGCAAAAAAAAAAATAACAAGAAAGGAAAGGAAGTACCTACAAAAAACTAGAACTCTTGGTTCCAAAATGATACCTTTTATTAGACCAACTGGGAAATCTCAAGAAAATTGTCCTTTTCTGCAAGCTTTCAGGATTAAAGTCCCTTCGTCAGGTCTGGGAAAAGTGTAGATGGTACAAGACAGTAAAAAATCCCCATAGATAGGAAATACACTCCATTTTTGCACAGAGGGAGCTGAAGATGGAAGGCTGTCACTTTGGGTCCATGAAAGTGTCTTTGTAAGCTGTGCTGAGTAGCTCTTTGATATGTAGATCAGGGAGAATTCCTTCCCTGGAGGTGTCAGATGGCAGGCAGGGAGGTAAAAGAACTTCCTTGTTTTTTTGCAATGAAGTTTAAAATCCAAAATTGGCTAAAATTTGGCATCTTCCATGTTTGTATGTCTTTTTGTCTCAGACCAACATGCCTACAAGTACACCCAGGAAAGGAAGTAAAATTCAATATCCTACTTGACAAGAAAGCAGCAAAATTCAACACCCTTAGACCTCAAAACAAACACCCTGCTCCTGTCCTTTCCTTGAGCTGAATTTGCATACTCATAGAGCAGCTTCTCCACAACTGAACTTCTCTGTCTAGGAGAACCATTACATCCATCAGTTCTCTTGTGCAATATGAAACAACTTAACAAGAAAAGAAGCAAAATTCAACATCCTGCTTGCCATCAGACACCTTTGAGGTAACTAGACTGTTCCAAATTTTATTTGAACCTAATTTGCATAAAACAAACTTTTCCACCCAGGAGATCTTATAGTATTCTCCAGTTCTCATGTGCAGTATGAAGCATCATTTCTACCATGGAGAAATTTTACAGTCTTTGCATTCTGCCTGAGGAAGGGCATGTGACCCTTGAAGTTTGCAAATAAAAAAAAATTGCAACTATCTACTTGGTTTCATAAGAGATATCACCTCTACCACAGGAGTTCTGATTGAATGTAGGGGTTCTCAAACTAGCAAACTTAACAATGCTAGTATTTTGTAGCATCCTTAAAAGGATCTCATGGCAGTCCAGGTTACTAAAGGATCCTGGTTAAGAATCAGTGACCTGAGGTGGGAAAAGCAGCAATAGCAGAGGAAGTGGGAAAAAGAAAAGAGTTATAGGCTCCTTCTTTCTGGGCCCAGGACATAATTCTCTGGGACAGACCACAAGTGTCAGGAGTGCCAATCAACTCCGTGACTGCAGGGCAGAGACAGAACTGAGGTCTCTGCAAGAATCTGTGTCACAAGCCAAGGTTTCATTTTCAGCCTGGGACAAAAACCTTTTCTCACTGCCAGCTACTGTAGATAACATAGCTAATGGTACTCAGATGGGTAGCAGTCTTTTCTGTAGGCCTAAAACTTCAGGATTCAAACCCTGAAGATGAAGAAGTATTGTTACAGCTCTCCAAAACAGAACTCTTCTTCTTCTTCTTCTTCCTCTTCTTCTTCTTCTTCTTCTTCTTCTTCTTCTTCAGGGTTGTAAGATTTCTCAAATATTGTACTTTTGAACAAGTCCATAAAACATTTCTTTTTGTAGCGTTCTGTTATTGGGACAGTATGCTCAGAGCTAAAATATGAAGGTTTAGGGAAGTATTTGTGGTGGTTCTTACTGCATTCAGCATGGTTCTTCTAATCACTGAGAATAACGTTACAGCATGTTAAAGCTAACGGTTAATTTAGCTGCTTATCAAGTTGTCCACTTAAAATAAAATAATCTATATATCAACAACAAAGCATAGCACCCGAATGAACCATAACAGGAAGACGTTTGCCAGAATGGTCACTAAAGTAATAGTTAAGTTCCATTTATTGAAATTCTAATTATAGTATATTTCTCTTGAAGCAGCAGAACGTAAAAATTTGAATGGTCAAAAGTGAGTAGTGATATAAAGAGAGGGCCAGCTACAAAAAAACTCTTCACATCATTTATTTTAAATTTTGCTAATCATAAATTGAAAAGTCAAAAGTGGATCAGATCAAATTGCAGACAAACTTTTTTTCTCAATCTTTTATATTCAATAATCTTATTGTTCCCAAATTCCCAGAACAGTCACAACAGGAAATCCAGATCTTGAGCCCACCTGCATAGAATCAAGTGGGTTTTGTATCAGCTTCCTCCCTTTCTAGAGCAAATGGATGGGAAATTAACAACACCTTGTCAGTTCTTTCCTATTTTGTGATCAGAGCAGCTGAGAGCTTGTGGCGGTAGTAATTTATTGCTAGTATTGCTAGAACAGACAAGGTTTTTTGGGTAACTGTGATATCTTTTATTAGATCAACTCAACAGTGTTACTAATATTAGTGCACAGTAAGTGCCTAACAGCCAGGAAGAATTCTTTCTCTGAGTGAGTGTCTTCCAGATCTACTCCTGAATCTGGTCCTTTGTCCATGATTATCCTCAAAATAACAATCTGCCTCTGTGAATGAGTTGCACATTTACTTGGAACACGTGAAAAACATCCATTTTCTACTTTCGTTTGTATATTTATAGCTGCACCTACATAACTTTGTGTGTTGTGTAGGATAGTGGGGCCAACCTTTTTGGGAGCTGTGCCACAAATAGCCCCACAACCACCTCATTTCTTTCCCCTGTCTGTCCTGCTGCTCTGTCTTCTCTTTCCTGCCCTGTGCTACTTGTACAAACTGCTGTTCGGCCTTCTACGTCCTGCCCTATCTACCACTGTGTTGCTTATCCCTTCCCTGATCTGCCATGTGCCACACACAGAGTCTGCCCATGTCACTTGTGGCACATGTACTGTATTTGGCCACACTGCTGTATACAAGACCATGATAGCTCTGTAGTGAACATTTGGTTTGCTGGAGATAGAAGTCTGTTAAAAAAAATAGTTTGAATAAATAGTCTGCATGTGCAAAATACAAGTGGAAGAAAACATTTCAGAGAAAAGGAGCATTAAACAACAAAGAAAGAGTAAGAGAAAATATAGTTTGATATGGTTAATTTTAGCATCTTATAATATTATATTATAATCCTCTATCATCTTCTATATTAAGTCTGCCCATGCATTTAGCACTATCAAAATATATTGTATGCTGCATTCTTTTGACTACAGTTAAGAGTTTCAGTTAAAGTCTAAAAAACATACAAAAAACTAGAATTCTTGGTCCCAAAAAAAGAGTTCTAGTTTTTTGTATGCCATTTTGTCTCAGACCAACATGGCTACCAAGTACATCCCTGAAACATGGAAGATGCCAAATTTTAGCCAATTTTGGATTTTACACTTCATTGCAGAACAACAAGGAAGTTTTTTCTTTACCTCCCTGCCTGCCATCTGACACCTCCAGGGAAGGAATTCTACCTGGTCACCACATCAAAGAGCTATTCAACATAGCTCACAAAGACACTCTTATGGACCCAGAGGGACAACCTCCCATCTTCAGCTCCTTCCGTGCAAAAATGAAGTTTATGTCTTACCTATGGGGACTGTTTACTGTCTTATATCATCTGCACTTTTCCCAGAGCCTGACAAAGGGACTTTGATCCCGAAAGCTTGCAGAAAAGGATAATTTTCTTGCCATTGTCCAGTTGGTCTAATAAAAGGTATCATTTTGGAACCAAGAGTTCTAGTTTTTTGTATGTCTTTTTGTCTCAGACCTACACGGCTACCAAGTACACCCCAGTTAAAACCTAAAGAATATAAAAGGGTTTATTTTCATAGACTCTAGTTGTTCAGAGGTCAGTGAAATTCATCTTAGCATAAGTTGCTAAGAGTTATCATATAAACCTTCTAATGTTCAAGTACCCTTTAACAAGCACATCTAATGCTGTGTCCTACCATTTTTGCTAAGCATCTTTTTGTTCTATACTTATTATATGTACTAGTAATGCTAAGATGCTAGGGTTTTCATCGTTAGATAGTGTCTGATTGCAGTTTACATAAGACATCACATCTGTTAGCATGCAGTCACATGACTAAGGGGTATGCTACTAACTGCGTCCTCATCCACGTACCTTCAGCTGGAAATGTCCAAGAAACCACTTATCTGTTTCCAAACTGAGCTCAACAACCACCACTACCACCACTTCTAATTTTTTTTCCTAAAAAGTCAGCATTTCCAAGGAATTTCAATACAAGTTCATCCAACCATAATTTTCTTGCCCACAGTTCATAGATTCATATATTGTAAGGCTGGAAGGGACCTCAGAAGATCACTGGGCCCAACTCCCTGCACCAAGCAGAAAAGATAACTGGGAGGTCAGGTGACCCCAGCAAGGTGCCTGTCTGGTCTCCTTTTGAAGATGTCCAGGGTAGATGACTGCATCACCTCTGAAGGGAGCTTATTCCACAGGGAGCTGGACACCCAGACTGTGAAGAAGTTTTTCCTCATGTTGAGCCTCAATCAGTCTTATAGGAGTTTGTGGCCATTACTCCTGGTTTTCCCCTTGGGTGCCCTGGTGAACAGGTGCTCACCAGACCCTTGATGTACCCCCCTACTGTAGTGGTAAGCTGCTACCAGGTCCCTTCTCAGCCTTCTTTTCTTCAGGATGAAGAGTCCCAGATCCCTCAGCCTTTCCTCATATGGCTTTCCATGTAAGACTGATCATATGGGTGGCTCTTCTTTGGACTCTCTCAAGCTTGTCCACATCCTTGTTAAAGTGTGGTGCTTAGAACTGGATGCAGTACTCGAGCTGCGGTCTCACCAGTGCTGAGTAGAGTGAAATAATCACCTCCTTTGTATTGTGGAATATGCATCCATTAAAGCTAGCCAGAGTATTATTTGCCCTAGTGGCTACAGCATTGCACTGCCAGCTCATATTCATACTATGTTCTATTATTACCCACAGGTCCCTTTCATTTGTGGTGCTAGTCAGTTTGATGCTGCCAAGCCTATAGGTGTGTTGGGGGTTGCTTTTCCCGAGGTGGAGCACTTTACATTTCTCAGCATTGAACTTTGTCAGATTCTGATCCACCCAACTTTCTATCATGTCTAGGTCCGCTTGTATCTGTAGCCTATCTTCAAGCGTGACCACATTTCCCCATAACTTGGTGTTGTCCATGAACTTGGCCAGTGAGCTCTTCACCCCCACATCCAAATCATTAATAAATATGCTGAAAAGTACTGGACTAAGCACCAACCCCTGTGGGACACCGCTGCCCACTTCTCACCAGGATGACATGGATTTGTTCACTGTGACTTTCTGGGTCGTATCCTGCAGTCTGTTTCCACCCACCTGACTGTCTCAGAGTTAAGCCCACAATACTCCAATTTTCTCACAAAGACATTGTGGGATACTAGATCAAAGGCCTTTTGGAAGTCAAGGTATACAATGTCAACCTGCTCTCTGTTGTCCATGCGGTGAGTTACTTGGTCATAGAAGGAGTTGAGGTTGGTAAAGCAGGACCTGCCTGTGATGCAGCCATGCTGGCTATCATTCAGAATCTTACCTTCTGCAAGCTTATCACAGATAGACTCCTTGATGAACTTTTTTAGGATTTTCCCTAGGATGGAAGTTAGGCTGATTGGCCTATAGTTACCCAGGCCTTCCCTTCTGCCCTTCTGGTAGATGGGCACAACATTGGCCCTCTTCCAGTCCTCAGGGATTTCTCCAGCACACCATAAGTTGTGGAAGAGTTTTGCTAGGGGTTCCACAATGACTTCAGCCAGCTCCTTCAGCACCCTTGGATGAAGATCATCTGGTTCTGCTGACTTGTATATGTCTATTTTTTTTAATTGGTCACACACCAATTCTATGGTAATAGTAGGAAGGTGATTTTTTTGTACTGTGTTCATCCTTTACCTGGCATTGTTTTGCCCTTGGTCCAGTGAAAGATGGAGGTGAAGTAGTCATTCAGGAGTTATGCTTTTTCCTGGGTGCTGGTAACCAGCTCTCCTGAGTTTTTGAGCAGTGTCCCCACACTTTCATTTGTTTTCCTCCTGTTCCCTGTATACCTAAAAAAGACTTCTTGTTCTCCTTGATTCCCATTGCTAATCTAAGTTTGGTTGCTGCTTTAGCCTTTCTTATCTGTTCCTTGCAAATGTGGGCCATCATGGAATAGTCCTCCTTGGTTGTTGATATAATCTCTAAAACTGGTCAGTTTTTTAAAAAGCAAATCTGAATGTTCTGCCAGCCACAAGTACATTCTGATTTCTTATATGCAGCTGAATCAGTATTCAGCCTCAGGCTCATTGCCAGCACTAGGCCTACAGAAACTGAGGTAACATCATGTTAGGTACTGGACCAAGACATAAGGAATATCAATCATTTCCTCCAAATGTACAAGACTAGACAATGACGGGAAAAAGCAAATATTCACTACTTTTAGTATATGAGGAACTGGTATCATTCAAAGCCCACACTCTCAGTGACCTCTCAGTGGGTTTGAATGAGGTCTAGAGAGGTGACTTGCACAAAACCATCTAGAAAATGACCACAAAGGTGGGAATTACAATTCCTAAATTGCACAAAATCATAAGATTTTTTTCCATATGCAAAATCTTTCCAAACTAGTTGTGCTTAAGCCTTATTAGCATAAGCAGGTGATTGTGTTCCCCAAAATGGTGCACACCCAATTTCATAAGCATAAACAAATGTGCAAACCTACCATGCAAAATGATATGCCACAGTTGAAAAAATAGCCTAACAGATTTTAGATATAAGATGTTGATAATAATAATTATCTACACACTTACTAAAAAAGGTCCTATGGATATTTTTTCATTCATTTATTGTTAAGATAAAGGATTCTGTTCAATTATACTGTGGCCAATAGAAGAATAACTTTAACTAATTCAGATATTATCTGTTTCTAATAAGTAGAGCATAAATAAAAACATAAACCTTCTGTGATGTTACTTTCCATACTGGATCAGCAGGCTGAAAAGATTAAAGCCTGAAATGTTGAAAGGAATCAATACAAATGAAAAGGCAAGTGGCACACACTTATTTTTGTCTTAGAAAAGTACTTTTGATAAAAACAATATCTGTTTTAACCAAGACAATGCAGAAAACAGGAGCATCACCCATGGAGATAAATGGCTGCAGTGCTGTCTCCAAATTATAGGCCAGCTGTCCAGCACATCTCTACAAAAGATTAAAACTGTAGGCTGGAAGTGAAAAATCAAATTGTAAATCTTGAAAGCATATCACTAACTGGTCACACCAACCCTTTGTTTGAAAAACTATATGAAATACTGTATGGGATTCAATAAAGAAACTTTGAAAAACTGTCACAACATGTTTAAAAAACTTTGTTTAGTAAAGGTTTGCAGGTTTTGGAATGTCTACTCACGGGGTTGTCATAAGACTTTATTTGCTTTTGTTTTCAGCATTTATGTGTAGAAAGAAAAGTAAATTCATGAAAATAAGAAGACAAGTAGAATAATATTTCAGTCTGGTGGTTTAATGAATGTTTAATGTACCCTGTACATCCCTCATTTTCCTTTTTCATATTGGGTGCATCAAAGCTGAGTATGAGCTTTAGACTGGTGAGTGCGTAGAAGGCACTGCAAGCAGCCTGGTATTAGGTGTTCATGTTATGCAAGTAGCTTCCCTAGCCCAGTGTTCATGGTACTGGAGACAAATAATCTTATGATGCAAAATTCAGGCCAATGTCTAGATCAAGATTTCAGATATCAAAAGTTTGGGATGTGGTGCAGGCTCTGTTAGGCTAAGTACAAACAGTCAAAAAGCCTGAGGCTGAATCAGTTCAGTCTTCACAGGTTAGTCTAAACTGTGTAGATTGAACTGATAAGCTAGGGAACAGACATTCACTTTTGATTCTGGAAATGCAACCACATGCCTACAGTGTTGCAGGCCAGAATCCAGGGGTGCTAGAGCAGGCCTCCCTGCTCAGCTGGGCCAAGGCTAGCCTGCCTGCCCTGCAAGGAGGGGTTTGCTGGGGAGGTGCAAAGCATCCTGGGAGGCTGGGGAAGTGTGAGTTAACTTGAATCTGAAGGTGATCTGGGATAGAAGTTCAGTAAACAAATTGAACCTAAATCAGTTATGTCTGATACTACACCCATCCATCCATAAGAGACAATAAATACCCCTTTCCTCATATCTGTCCCTGCTGAAGGGCAACAACAAAGGAAGTCTTTGAGCACTGTTGTTTGGCAGTTTGACAACCAGTTTCAGCCATTTTACATGTGGTTTATGTACACTGAACTGTTTGTGTTACAGATTTGAATCAGTTTCCAATCACTCATAGTGGTTTGTGTGTAATTTCTGTCCCTAGCCTCAGAATTAAGAAGCAATTTACAAGATTTGGGTCTAGATTTTAAGTATTCCTGATGTTATAGGGCATTCTAGGCCAAAAATTTCATTTGGGTTTGCCTAATAGTCAAGTTAAAATATAGACCTATTTTTTTAAGTTTATGGGGAAAGCTGAAGTTTTTGAAGATCACAATTACGTAAAATCCAGATATAAAGTGATTTTTTGGGGGGCTGGGTCAATATACTTACATCTACACAAGTACAGTTTTGCCAGTAAATCTTTTACAAGTGACAAAATATTAGTCACCAAGATTTCACAATGGCTTGTAGTGCTTCAAATACAGCATTTGGCCAAGATGCCTGATTAGGCTGGTTTAAGAACAACACGCTGATAAATGCTATTGGTATTTTGCCTTTAGATGCTCATTGAAATTTTCCTTATTTTCCAGCCTCCCTGAACAATGTAATGCTCTATGTGCTAGTTACTGCAAGTCTGAGTTGTGGAACTCCCAACCTTTGGCTACCCTTAGGTTGCTTTATGATACGATCAGAATCATTAAAAGAAAATTCAAAGTGCACTGTGTTCACAGAGTCTTACACCACTAGAAATCAGCTCTCTACAGAAGTGCTGGCCGTTTATGCAAATTAAATTCCTAGGTTTCAGATTTCTTCATCCCAAGTGCCTGGATTCTTTGATCTCAAGGATTCAATAGTCTTGTCTTATTCTCCCCTGCCAGCTGATAGCTATCTCTCTGACTCCAGACCTCAGCAACTTGGAGTTCTGTTAAGAGCTAGGTATAATTGGCCAGTAAAATAATAACTTTAGCTAATTCAGATACTACCTGGTTCTAGTAAGTAGGGCATAAAGAAAAACATAACCTTCTGTGATATTACTTCCCATACTGGGCATTACTGAGCAGTAGCATAACTAGGGGGTGGCAAACATGACAGCCACCCAAAGCACCAATGTAGAATGGTGGCAGCTGCAAAAGTCAGGAGGTGGGTCCAGATGAGGACGCACATGCCATTTGTGGGACCTCAAAACTGTTTGAAGCATCAAAAACCTCACGTGGCACATATGCACCTATTTGCCCATTGCTAATTTGCAGTATTGTGCGAAAATTTAACACCAGGAGACCCCAGTGTCAGAAAACTCAGCAGCAAAAAAAAACAACCAAAAAAACAGGCACAGAGGCTAGTTCCTCCAGGGAGATGCTCTGGCTGCCAAAGTGTCTCACCTCCTCTAGTCATCCCCTGGCTCCTCCAGCATGCTGGGCATTCCCAGCATGTTTCTTCAAAGCAGGGCATTTTGCTCCAAACCAAACCCCACATGCTGGGGCATAAGCAGTGACAAAAAGCAGCAAGCACAAATTTGTGCTGTTGTTATTTTTGCTGCAGCAAACACACATGTGTGCTTGTCTGACTGCATCCAGGAGCTTTGAATTTCTGGACTCTCTCTCATTCCTCATTGTCCAGAGGTTGGCACCTTGCACACAGCCCCCCATCCCCCTTTCTAATACATGACATACCGGCCCAAAGCACACTTTGGCATCTCTGCCCAGAGTCCCAAAATTACTAGCTACACTTTTGTATTTCACTTAATTTGCAGTTGTGGTTATAACTTTATACTATTTTTCCCCTTGAGTTTTGATCAGTCCAAGTAAGTTTGAATTTCTGGAATGGAGGGAGAACAAGTGAACACAGTCTCAGAATAAGTGTCTCCTAATCTATTTAAAACAGACATATAGTTCAGGATATTCTCTGGAAATGTGAGAACAGAACTAGAGTTGTCAGCACAGATGAAACACAAAGTTGAAACTCCCATGAGGGGAAGATAACACGAAGTGCCTCCCGGGGGAGTGTTTTCTTGGGGCTGTTGTGACCTTGTCTGGTCTCTGAGAATACCTTTTGAAGTAAGCCCAGGTTTGTCTTTTAGAGCAGCTGGGAAGCCTGAGATCCTTCCCATTTTGAGACCCAAGCCTTTTGATCCCTCATCCCCACCTATGTCTGTAATGCAAGGAGATAGCATCAAGTTTTGAGAGAGGGACTTCACCTCCTATTTGGGCAACCTGTGTAAGCCACAGCTGCATCCAAGCAGCACAGCAGACAGTCTCTTCAGTAAAATCTTTACTGGGGCAAAGTCCAGCCAGCCAGATGTTCCCTGGCCCTTCCAAAGGGGTTAAGTCATCCCTCTATCTTCATTCCTGCCCACACAACCATAAGAGCCTGTAAAAATACTCAGCTGTTCCTTTTTCAGTTTCTTCAAGTCCCAAAAGCTTCACTTCTTCCCAGTCTCCATAATCTTGTGGCCAGAAGCTGCCAGGCTGTTCATTTCCCCTGGGTGTGAAGGGGAGATGGTGTGCAAAGTGGGACTACAAAAATGAAAACACCTTTTTTGTTGTTTGCTTTTATGGAGGCATTTGAATGTGGTTGGGAAATGAGGTTGGGTGGGTCAGGGGTTGATATCTTTGGTCAGAGGCAGTGGTGTGTGAGGGGGTCAGAAGGGCTGGATTGCTTTTGGTCTTTTTCCTTGTACTGTATTTAGTATTTTATTCATTGTAGGGTGGCTGTTATTGTAAGCTACCATGAGCCTTTTTTTTTTGAAAGGCAGAATATAAATCAAATATGTAAATAAATTGTTTAGAGCTATTCAGTGCAACTTCTATTTTATTCTGTAGTCCAACAGAATAAAACTCTTCCTGAAAGTATATTTGCTGGGACTGTTGTTGCAAGGAGATCATGGGTTTTGAATCACTGTTTGCCCAATTCTGCTCTCATTTAAGCCAATGACAACAACAAAACTGACTTCAAAAGGCCAGGATCTAAGCCTGCATCTTAATCTTGAAGCATAGTCCTTTCCCTCCCTCCCCACAAAGCCTTTGAGACAACATATAAACCCAACTGATAACAACTACCTAGTACTCCATTGCTATGTTTATCTAAATTATCTACCTAAATTAATGTCATTTCATTGCATGGATGTATTATGCTTTCTGCTTTCCATTTAAAACACTTAATAATTTTTATGCCCTCAGGATTTTTCTTCCTTAGCTCCACCAACTGAATTAAGTAGGAAATTCACCAATCATTGCACTGTGCACTGCTTATATCCCACCAAAGCCCTCAAAACAGATTTCATGGGGGTTTTCCATGGTGTATAGTTTCCATGCTGGTTTTCAGCCAGCACTAAATTCACAGGCCTTGGGCCCTTTCCTATTCTTAGCTATCAATCCTGACTGACTAGCACTGTGCTTTTGCCATAATGCAATACACATTCATTTCAGTGCTTCAAAGTATACACACATACACACTTCATTCAAATGTCCATAAAGCTCAGGTTTATAAGCGGAATTATAAAAACTACTATAATACTTGGTCCAAAAAATATATATATGCATGCCCTTATTATTTACCTCTGGTCTGTAAATCATATTTTATTACTCAAAAAACAATTTGCAGAAACAAGCAAATAATAAAATCCTTTGCTTATAAAGGAGATCTTGCCATGCAGGTAAGTAAGGTTTTCTGATAGCTGGGCTGTTATTTGTGTATTTTTCATTAACATCTCACCCTTGTTCCTGTATGAGGAATGAGAGGATTAAAGACCATGCATCTTTGAACTTTGAGCTGTATATTTAGCTGGTGTAAACTGGCTGAGGTTCAAGAATGGAATCCTGCAAGTTTGCATTACAAGTTTGGTCCTATGTTTTCAATTTCTATCATTATTTCTGTTGGTAGTGGTGTTATTTTGTCTTACAGCATTGACAAAAATACCATGGGTGCAGCAAAGATGTTATTGACTCTGGAGTTAAAAAGTACCAGGCCATTTGATTTTAATGTACTTCATAACCATTTCTAGTTTGATGGAGCACACTACTTAAAACAGTGCTGAAACATTTAAAAAGGTGTTTTTATTGATTCCAAAACAAATTTCTTACAGTTTGATATAATTCATGCCTCCTGATCCAACCTTGTACAGATTCAAGAAAAATAAACAGAGCTCGTAAATAAATAAACTAAGTTCAAACTGCTCTCTCAAATCACTTTCAAGACAATATTGATTGGATGAATCTTTCCAACTATACTAGATCTCTACCTGTGATCAGTAGTTTGTCATTTTGTCACTATTTTAAACAATGTCATTTTAAATTATATGATAGTCACAAAGTAAGTTCCTGATGTGTCCAGATGATGAACCGCCAATCCCTGCCAAAAGCGATGGAATGGCAGCAATTATTATCAGCTAGGTAAACCACTTCACTTCTATAATACAGTTCTATTTTTTTCACAGCTGAAAAATGGCAGAGTACCAGCACAGAAGCCTTTGCAATTTTGAAGTTTTCCCCCACTATTTACAAATTGAATGGGAATAGGAACAGTTGGAGGCTTCTAATCTCTGTATTTTTTCCAGCATTCTCTCCTAGTGCTTTACAACCTAGTTTCATTCGTCATTCATGGCTATTTAACATGCACCTCTAAAAGAATTGTGTACTGCACCATCTGCAAAAATGTTACGAATTATACAGACTGAGGAAACAAACAGGTGTTTGTCTGATCATTCCACTGAACATTTGAGAGATGTTTGGAACAACAGCAGCACATCATCTGTAGAAAAATGCATCATTACAGATGGACTCAATACCAATGACATTATAATATAAACCATGGATAACTGATGTGGAACATGTGTTAACGATATGCAAAGAGAAAGACTTTTTCCCCCCAAGGCATAAGACCTTAGAAGTCTCCTATTGGGCCATTTAAAGTGAAGAATGGAAATGTACAAATTTCCCCTAGCATAAGTATAAATGAAATACCCAAAACACTAGCATGGCCATAATATTTCTCAGGGAATCTTCATCACAAGTATATGCTATTATATTATTTGAAAATATAATACCAGCCTAAGTTTTTTAATTACATTTTTGCAATTATGGTAAGTTATTTTAATTAGTACTACATGCACTTAAAACCCAACTTCATCACAGTGCTGGGTGCCCTTTATTAAAATGATCTTTAGCATATTCCTCTGTTGTGTCCACTAGTGTGTGTTTAGCTAAAAGCATGAATTCCAGGAAGACAGCAAGCCTTGATTTGAAATGGAAAAGCCATCATTTCCCATGGAGCATGTTTCAATGTTTAGTCACTGTCGTTGCTAAAAATATGTTCCCGCATGTCTAACTGTCTACTTGCCTATACTAAAATGTATTCTGTTTGATCGGGTATATTTTTCCAAACAATCCAGCTTGCTTGGCATGGCTGCTCTGTCCTCCTCATTATTAATCATTCCTCAAACCTCTATGTTATCTGACAATGTATTAGCTGCTATTTTATATTTATTATTGATTAATATGTTTAATAGCATCCGGCCAAATCTCTATCCCTACAGATTTCTAGTAGAAACACCTGCATCTGGGATAATTTCCAAAATGATAACTCCTTTTTTGAGATCTGTTAGCCAGTTCTTAATCCATTTAAGGCATGCTTAATTGGTACAGATTACACTGTACTTCCAGGCATGAAAATGTCCAATAAAGCAAAGTTTCCAAATGCAGATCTTATAGATTATAGGAGTATAATTCTTCTCAGGTTAAATATTTTTTTAAAATCCTTTCAAGCTACCTTCATATGTCTTCAGTTACTGGACATTCTTATATGTGGATAAAAGATACCAATTCATCATAGCATCAGCACACTTTATGAAGTCTCTAAAGCACAGTCTACAGTTCATTAACTATATAAAATAATGAATTAGGCAATATCTCCAGCTTACGGTTAGAGAACAGATAATTTTATAATTATTCACCCACTCATCTAAGGAAATTTGCATCTTGTGAGTACTCACCCTCAGAACAGTGAAGTTAAGGCCTATTAGTATGGTTCTATCAATTAATCTAGTATACACAAAGGAGAAACATCTGTCAAAAGAATGGCTTGTGTAAATCTGCTTCAGTGGATTGAGCCATTGGAGCCCTCACATTTCTAAAAGAGGATTGTTGAAACCGATAGAATTGTTTATCTGAGGTTTTAAGCCTCTATTGGAACGGATAAAAGGACATCCCCCTCTACCTATCCACCAACCCACAAACAAAATCACATCTGCTAATAAATTGCCAAATAGCCCAATACTATATTTAGTACAAAAACCCACCAACTTAAAGTTCCTCCCACAGTGCTATCTGGAGAAGTTTGGAGTGCTGCTGACAGTGGAGATGCAGGATCTATAATGTTATGTACATTATGCAACTAAATGGTTAATCATGCAATAAATTTAGACTGGCCACACTTGCAGCATAATTACCTTATCATAAAAATAACTATGCTTATATAAAAAACAACCAACTGGCTACAAAGTTAGTGCTTGGAAATGTGTAATAACTCTATAGCTGATTTCTATCCAGCCTTAATTTGAACATGTAGAAGGTCCTGAAGTGTGCGCACAGTTTAAGTTGAAAAGTAATGATCTACAAGATATTTTTTCAGAGTTTTATGTAACCTATTAGTGTTCTGACATATCTTCACAAGGTGGTTCAGCGCATCAGTGGTAAACTGAAATATAAATTGGACCTGTTTTGATTAGATATTTCAGAAGACTCAGGGTTGCTACTGCCTTTAGACTGTATTTGATGGGGAACCCTTCTTGGACTGAAGGATGTTTTCAGTAATAACTTTGCCTCAGCCCTCTCTCTGTCTCAACGTCATGTGTCCCCAAGTGGTGCTGGGCTCTTGTCTTTAGCCTATGACCGTCCAGCTTTGGCCTACTCAGCCTGCTTGGGCCCAGATAAGTGCAAGGCTCTACCTTGGCCTCATCCTCTCTCTCAGCTTCTGCCCCCCTTAAGCACTCACTTCCTGTTGGGCTCTAAACTCAGAGTGACTTTCAGGCACCTCTTATGGCCTCCACATCTTGTCCATAGCTACAACCAAATCCTCCAAGTGAAACCTGAGGTTTGTCTTTCCCTAGGCTCTCCTCACTGAGTTATAGCTCAGGGTTGCTCTTCCCAGGGTCCTTCCCTGATTCTCTCTATGAGATGTCTAACCTGGGATTTGCCTCTAGCTGAGGCTTCTCCCAAGTTCTGCCCACTCCCACCTGGGTTTTCCTTCCTCTGCTTTCTCAACTCTATTTTGAGGGCATGATGCTTTATCTCAAAATGGGCTGCTTCCTAGCTGAGGTTGTCACACCACTGAAGTTGGCTGGAATGCCTTGCTACAGTAGGCTGAAGAAAATGCAGAACAGTGATGGATTTAAAGAGTTCAGTTTGCTTAGCTGATGAAAAAGAGATTGAGAGGTGTCTTAATTACAGTATGTGAATACCATCACAGGGACAAAATACTAAGTGCTAAAGGGCTCTTTAGTGTATCAGAAAAAGGTAAATGAGAACAAATGGCTAAATGATAGAGATAAATTAATTCAAATTAGAAACTAAGCGTAGTCTTTTTTTAAACCTGATTAATCACTGAATAAACTGCCAGGGGAAGTGATAGATTCCATCTATTGATGTCTTTGCCTAAAATCTGGGTGCTTCTCTAAAGACGGGCATTAGCCAAACACAGGCTATTAGGCCATATAGGGTTAACAAGTGAAATTTAATATCTGGAAATAAATCAGACTAGATGAACTAATGACCAGGTTTAGTTTTAAACTGTATGAATGGCCATATGAATTTCAGGGGGTTTCTGAATTATTATTATTATTATTATCATCATCATCTTGATATGTGTAAAAAAGGATAAATGTACTGGTCACTGAACACAGAAGAAAGTACAATAAGTAAATTATACATCGCTGCATTAGGCAGCAAAAAACCCCTTCTTTAATGTTTTACTTTTCTCATCCATAATTAGTGCTGAGAAAGTCTTGGGCCAGCTTCTATTCTACCTATTCAGTGTGTATGTGGACTTTGTTTAATTCTCGTCCATCCTGAGTGTGCCCCTGAAAAACTGTTAAAACAAAAGGTGGGTGAGTTCTCCTCCCCCTTGCTGATTTTTTGTGTCTTAACTGCAAAGCTTAAATGATGGTGAGACAAACTGAATTTTTTGTAATCTTTTTGGTTTAAGTGTGCTTGTGTTATAACAGTGTTGCATGCCTCAGTTTCCTGGATTAGTTTGTACAAGAGAGACAGAAGGGTTTAGGAGAGACTGGAACCAGAGCTGCACATTCAATATCAAACCACAGAATAGTCTTGTTTACACCTGTGGTGGGCTTGGTAAACATCCTTTGGCGGTGACACTCAGGGAGACAGTGAGATAAGGAAAACCATTGCTGGAACAGATTAAAAAGCTGGATGTCTGAAAGGCTGGAGAAAGAACAATTAAGCAGGCTGTTAGTGCTGATTAACTATGGTTATTGCACTGAGGTTGCCCACTGAATGCCTTTGTTGAGGACATGACTGCTTTGCAGCCTGAGACCTTGGGACCTTTCCACTTTGAAGAAGTAAAATCCTTGTCTCAGGAACTGAACTACAAAATATCTCACTAACGGAAAATCACAGACAACCCAGATAAGGTCAGGGATTGAAAGGCTGAATCTTTGGGCATTTAAGCACAACTAAATTTAACGCATATTAAGCTAATGCGCATTAAGCTATTTTTGGCAGGTGTCTACAACTCCTTGCCCACCATGCTTCCCTGTGCCAGGGTTGCTCCAGCCCCTTCCCGTCCCTGCCCCTAGCAATGATGCTCAGGGCCCAGCTGCTCCGGCCCGGGCCCTACAAGCGATGATTAGCACCCCATGCTCCTGCTGGCCATGGTGTTGGCCCTGCTGGTCTCAGCATCCCTCCCCCCAGGCCCCAAGACAGCTATGCACTTGCCAGCAAGGGCCAGGGCACTGCCCACAGGAGGCCCTGTCTGATTCACTCCTCCTGCACTCCCTACTTCAGCCCACCTGCCCTGCCACCTCCCCCACCACCACCTCCTGCCCACCCCAGCACCATGCTCAGGACATGCACATAGTTGAAAAAAAAACTTTACTACCCTCACAACACCCACCCCCTTCCTACACCCCTCCCACCTCAACCAACAGAGCCCCTCCATCACCCTCCCCACCTCATCAACTTTAAAAAATGTGCTTACAAGTGGAAAACTATATACAGTAGTGTGGGTCTTCAAGCCCAGAGTGGAGGGCTGTGAGGGTGGGCTTAGGGGGCAGAGCCCTGGGGCAGGTGCCCAACACCTCAGCCTCTGGATGTTCCCCTATGGGTCCAGGGGCCACAGTCACCCCAGCAGGTGGTGGTCTCATATATGGCTGGGTCTTCAGCCATGTGGTGCAGAGGAGAGTGGCAGGGCTGAGCTGAGGTGGGTGGTGGCAGGTCTGGGGCAGAGGCCATGGCCAGGGATCTGGCAGGCAGGAGTTGCCGAAGGGGCTCTTGCCAGGGTCAGGCAGGGGTCTGTACCAGGTCTGCATGTGGGACCCTGGGGCCTAGTGACTATCAAGTGATTTAGATCTCTATGAATGCCCTGTCTTTAGCAAATAATTGATATAGCATAAGGCCTAGGAACAGTCCCTACAGAATGTAAAATAACAAGTAAGTTTACAGAGGGTTTTTTTTAAAGTAACCACCAGGGCCAGGAGGGTGATAAATTAGGGTGGGGCAGGATTAAGGTGGCCACCAGTGGGCATCACCGCCTCCCTCAGGGTCTGGTCCCATCACAACCCGCTATCATTTTTGTGGCTCCTTTCTGCACCCTCTCCAATTTTTCCAATACCTGTTTAAAATGTGAAATAACTATGGCATACTTAGTTGCACTAATGTTACAAACAAAAGTAACACACGTGTCCACAATTTTATTCCTGCTCCCCTCATTATCTAGTCAGGAATCACACTAACCCTTCTTGCCACAGCACCATACTCAGAGCTTAGAGTTGCTTGTCTACCAGGAATCCTAAATTCTGCTTTTACAAATTTCCAGGATGTTATTCCCTGTTCTTTTGCATATGCCATACACTCCTTATTCCTAGGTTCTAACTTGTTCCACCTATTAAGTAATCTAGGTCTCTATGAATGCCCTGTCTTTAGCAGATAATTGATATAGCACAAGTTCTAGGAACAGTCCCTACAGAATGTGAAATAACAAGTAAGTTCATAAAGGGTTTTTTTTTAAGTAACCTCAGCATTGTTAAGCTTAGTCTTTGCATAGTCTAGCTAGTAGTAGGCAAGTCTTCATGTCTACCTGCCTATCATGATCACAATAGACCTGTCATTTTTTTTTATGTTAAATCTCAGGCAGGAGGAATTTGAACAACACCTTCCACCTTGATTATTGAACAACACCTTACACCTTGTTTTTTTCTAAATGGTATTTGCTGGTATACTTGAAAATGGTGCATCTTTGCCACTCTGAAATTTATTCAACATACACAGAATGATCTAAACACACCAACAAACAAATGAAAAAAAAAGAAAATTACACACAGAGCTGAAGAGTGGCATAAAAACACATTCATGGCTGAAAACAAAATCAGACTGCTAAGTAGGAAAAGCCCTAATGCATTTTTCTACATAACAGTTATCCAGCTGCATGCAGTGACATATGTAGTTTAGCTCTCCTCCTGTAAAACCATAATCACCAAAACTAAATGGTCTCTAAAAATACAGCACAACTTTATATATATGTGTGTGTGTGCGCATGTGTGCATGTACTCACAGGTAAGGTATATGAAAACAGACAAGCACAAAAACTTATCCCTGTAAATATCAGTGTTCCTTAAAGGTCCTGATTTAAGGTAAGCCAAACCAGCTGTTAAAGGCAGAGCTATGGGGGGAGGTGGAACAGAGCCCCCCTCACCTCATGGCCTTCCCCTGAAGCTACCCTTACTGAGGTATTGTAGGGGGCCAGGCTGAGCTCCCAAGGTGAGGGGGCTCCACTCCACCCAGTCTCAGCTCTAGCCATTCAAAAGCAGCCAGCAGGTCCATGCTGCCGCTGGCAAGAGGCCCAAATGGGAGATGGGGGAAGGGAGGACTGAGAGGTGAGACTCTCCACCCAGGCCTCTTGCCAGAGGAAACAGTTGCTACCAACTGCTTCTGAATGGCCAGAGCTGGGGGTGGGCATGGGGTGAAACAGAGTCCCCTTGCCTTGTGGGCCCTGCCCAGCTCCTCCCAATACCCCTGCAAGGCAAGGGGGCTCTCTTCCACCCCTCTCCCCCTGCACCCTGCAGCTCTGGCCATTCAAAAGTACCTGGCAGCTCCATGCTGCCGCTTCCAACTCATGCTCTCCTTCCTTCCCCCACTGAAAGCTCCGACCCTGCACAAAAAAATGAAAGAAACAATTTTTGGGAAGGAACACAAGTTTCCCAAGATGCTCTGTTTAAAGTGCCTTAATCTAAAACCTTTTCTGAGGGCTATTTTTTGCATGATCAGCCATTTTAGAAGTGCTCTGTAGCCATGCCTGTGTATTATGTCACAGCTGTAGGGTGTTTTCAGGGGCCTGATCGTGCAAAAACTATCACTTACGTAAGTACCCTTAGTGTCCTTTACCTCAGACTCTACTTTGCAGAGTGACCTTTACTACCATGGACAATTTAACCAAATTCACCTTGCCAGTTTTATCCCACGTGTGTCTTCTATCAAGAGTCTTATCTGGTTTGCTTCTTAATTTGGGCTTGCAGCTCTTTCTTGATACAACTTATATACAGGCATGTGAAACTTCAGTTTCAAAGTCAAATTTCAGCTCGTGTCTGTCAAGTATTCCATTTACATTTACTAATTTATCCAAGGATCTTACCTTCTTTTTTGAATTAATTTATAGTTTTGGATTAATTTGCTGAGGCTAAGAAAAATGGAGTTGTATATGGTCAAATGTCCTGCTTTTAAAAAGTATGTATACGTGGAAAAAATAGCAAAACTGAACTGTCCCTATTGCCAAAAGAATATATTTTGTTGACCTTGTTAATAGCACTGTTTGAGACAAAACAGTATGAGAATTAAAGCTATGAATATGAACAGAGATTAAAAGAGCTATTATAATGATACAGCCTATCTGTTTATGTTCATTTAGGTTGGATGATCAGTGCTATGGGGTCAGTATATCAGTACAATTTGTTCTTCTTATCCCCTTCATAAACCATAGGGCAAGCCTATTATAAATTGTCACTAGGTGTTTACCAACCATTAACTTAACAGTGGCTATAATTTCTCAGGTTGTAATTAGTTATGGTGACTGATTCAGATCAGGCATCAGCCCATCAGCTGTCTCAGATTACGAATGCAAGGCATCTCTCCTTCTCTCCCAGTCATGGCAATTCATTAGTTCTGCTGTTTGAGAGCAGCTGTACCATTTGAGATGTAATTTATTCAGATTTTCTCAATATTATTGCTGAAGCGTGGGAAGATAAGTGATTTGATGAGGCTATGTATTTACTGTCAGATAACATTATAGGTTGGATGTGTGGTCAGAAGTGATAGGAATTTATGTTTTGTCAGAAATATTGCCCTTTTTAAGGCACAAGATTAAGTTAGATCAGGCAAAGGACAAAATCCTAGAACATATCAGTCATGTCACAAGTAGTTATCCATAAAACACTTGAAAGAAAACCTTGTCAATGTCATTAAAATTTCACCTTAACATCCTTGCTATTGACACATTTGGTAAAAACAGCCATGCTATTTAAACAAATTCAGAGGGGTGCAGGGGGAGAAAAAACAGTAACTTGTTTTGCCTTGCTGGAGAGCAGGGAAAGATGCAATAATCTAAATTATATTTTGAATTCAGAATGGAAATTGATAAATCTTTCACTGGATCTTTAGCATGTCCAAAAGGTCATGCTTTAAGCTTAATGAATGTATTCTAAATGGGGCTGGAAAAAGCCAATACCTGTACAATTCAGAACCTAATTATGTATCTCACTCTTTTGACAATAACTACAAATGTACTCACCAGTGTGAGTAAGGATTATACAACCTGGCTTACAAGGTTAATTTCAGATTCAGCAAGCAAGTGGGACAGTTCTTCTGGTCAGCTCACCTCCATTTATTTTCGGTCTATTACAGTGATTTAATGTAGAGCTATTACTTTAGATATTTAGGCAGTCTGATCCTGGAATAAATTTATATTTTTAAAAATAAAAACAAAACAATTAAAATAGATCTTCATACAGTTCTCCAGTAATTGTTCACAGTGCTATAAAAGGGCTTGTTCCTATGATTTTTAATCATGCTAAGTGGTATCCAACTCTAAAAATATATATGTCAAGATTCTGGTCCAAATCAAATTGAAGTTAAATAATATTTTTCTATAGGCTTAATAAGGTTTAAAAAGTATTTGTAATCTATTTGCAATGTATTTTAAGAATTCTAGATATATTTAATGATGCTTTTCTCTTAAAAACGATTTAACTAAAAAAGGTCTTTATTTGGCAGACACTCTTGTTCTTTTCTATATACCCAGATACTTCTTATTTGGTTCTTCCTTGGGGTGCTATATTTGCATACTATAAAAGAACCTGAGGGAAAGGCAAAAAAAAACCCCTTCTTTCCCCAGAAGTATTTTAATTAGACTTATAAAAGGAAGTATGACTGATTGCAAGTTTGAAAGCCAACTCCTCCTTCAGGTAGGCTGCATGAATTCCTTAGCTTCAAAGGGCCCATCCAGATGATCCTGCATGTGCCTCTTGCAGCATCTCAAACCCCAAGTTTGCAGCGCGGGGGCAAAATTAGACCCCTGGATATTCAGGGGTCAAAAAATAATGGAGCTAAAAAAAGCAGGGCAGGACACAGTCCCGAACTGTGCCCTGAGGCAACCAGAGGCTGGGTGCTCCACAGAGACACTCTGGCTGAGATAGCAACTCTGTGGTGTGCCGAAGCACACTTCCTGCCCATACAGGGCAGGCAGTGTGCCAAAAACAGGCCGTCAGTAAGGGTAAGTAAGGGGTTGGGAGGGCTGGGAGTGCTTGGGGTCGGGGAAGGGGACTATGTGGGGGGACCTCCACTGGTCGTGCCTCCTCCCCAGTCCCCCAATCCCTGCCCTGTCTGGCCCCATCTCCTGTCTGCCCCCACAGCTCTTCAATCCTTCCCCCACCAGGCCCCACCCTCCACTTGCCCCCCACTCCCTCAATCCTTGCCTTGCCCAGCCCCATTCCTTGCCAGCCCTCCAAGGCCCCCAATCTTTGCCCTGACACCCCAGCATCCCCACAATTAAAACACAAACAAACAAATCCTGGCACTTACTAGCAGTCCAGCTGCTGTCTGGGTCACTGGGGCCATGCCCGCACACTGCAGGGCACGGTGACAGACCCAGTGGCCCCAGCTTGGGCCGTACTGCCCCCCGCTGCCCTGTGCTGCTCATGGGGGCTCTGCCAGGAGGTCCCAGAGCCCCACCCCCAGCCTCTGCTTCTCTGGTGAGTAGAGACATTTTTTTTCCTTTTCTCTTTTTTAAAGTGCCCAGGCCTGGGGTTGGGGTGGGACAGCCATTGGGAGGTCTTGGGGAGTGGGGGAGTAGGCCATTTGGCCCTTGTTGGGGGGGATGTTACCCCTGGTCAGGTGCTGTTACCCTGTGGGGTCTGTTACCCCTGTAAGGGGCTGTAACCCCTGGTGAAGGGCTGTAGCCCCTGGGGGGGAACAGCCCCTGTTGGGAGGCTGTAGTTCCTGTGGAGGGCAGCAAAATATATATTCTTGTATTCATGAAACATGCATTTAGAGTTCACTTTATTATTATGATAGAGACACTGGTAGTCTTCCAAATTGCTTTAACTGTAGATATATCAATAAAACATTGCCAATTGATTTCTGTCTCTTTGTCTCACTCTCTCTCTCTATTATATAGTGGTCTTTTTGTTTTAATTGTGGAGGAACGTGGATGTGGGGGTATTTTACATAGGGACTTTGGGTTTTTTTTTAATCAGGGATTTTTCATTTTTCAAACAAGGAACACCAGAATTTCTACTAGGGAGGCCAGTGGCAGGACCTTGCATGCTCAGAGCTGGCACATTGGACCCAGCTGGCTGTGGCTGACCTCCTGTCCAAATGGGGCCAGGAGGACATGCTTTGACTATTTAAAGCGGGTCACCACACTGGGAACATCTTCCAGATGATAGCTGCCCAGATGGCTGGGCATGGGGCACACATGGCAATCGTGCCACACAAAGGCCAACTCTGCAGCTACAGCCCACTGGCAGCTGGCCCAGAAGGGCAGATGCCTCTACTGGCTGTGCAGTCCCCATCTGGATCTGGCAGGTGGGCAGCAGGTCACAGTCAGGCAGCAGCCCCCACTGCCAGACTGCTGCAGTGAGTAGATGGTGCAGGGAACTCTTAGGGCTGCTTCACCAGTCCAGCTGGCACATGGGGTAGTATCCCCAGGTACCAAATGGCTGGGCCTCAGAAGCTCCTGAGAGTGAGTAACCCTGAGCTACTTGCCTGGGCAGCTTTTTGTACTGAATGGGGTAAGCCAGGCTTTTCATACTGCTGCGGACAGCCCAGGTGCTGGGTCCAGGCTGTAGCTACCCCTGGCTGCAGATCTGAGAGAAGCCAGGCAGGGTTATTTTGCCCTGTGACACAATTTGCTCCACAACAAAGTGCATCTCCAAGCATGTTTTCTGAAGCAAAAAGTCCCAGCTCAAGTTTACACTGCTTCTACCTGAGCTGCTGCAAGTACACATGCTTGCATGTGTGCACATGCCCAAAAAGTCTACCAAATGTACACACTCTTAGATAGAAGCATAACTGAACAGATCTGCATCTGAGGCATTCCCTGCCTCACCTGTACTTTCTTTGCAGGGCTGTGGCTCCAGAGGCTCCAGCAGCAGGTGGCAGCACAGGATCAGTTCACTGTTGTTAAGTGATATGTCACCTCATTTTTTTTGCCACAGATATGTATGTTAATTGGGCAACAAATACTGTTTTTTCCAGGTGCTGCTGCCCACCATGATATAACAGAACAACATTTTTCCAGAATGCCTTTCACATGCTGACATGTGCTACTGCACTGCTGCTTGCTTCTGGGGCTGGAGCAGGAAAGTGCAGGAGGAACTGGAGAGGGGGTACAGGAGAGTAAGGTGCCCCTCCCCATTGTTATGGCACCCTCCAATATGCAGCACCCCAGGACTTAGTTCCCACTCACTCATGCATCTTATGATTCACAGATTCACAGCCCTATGGGCTGGAAGGGACCTTATGAGATCATCGGGTCCAACCCTCCTGTTCTGGGCAGAAAAGACTGCTGGGGTCAAATAACCCCAGCAAGGTGTGATTCCATCTCCTTTGAGATCTCCAGGATAGATGTCTGCATCACCCCCACTGGAAGTCTATTCCAGAGTCTGGTCAGACAAGCCATGAAGTTTTTCCTTATATCCAGTCTGAAACCTTCTTCTAGGTGTTTATGACCACTGCTTCTGGTTTTCCCCTGGGGTGCTTTGGTGAATAGTTGTTTGCCTAGCTCCTGATGTTCTCACCTGATATATTTGTAAGCTGCCACCAAATCCCCACCAAAGTCTTCTCTTTTCTAGGCTGACCAGTCCCATATCTTGTCAGCCTTTCCTCATATGGGTTACTCTTCAGGCCTCTAATCATATGAGTGGCTCTTCTCTGAACTCTCTCAAGCTTCTCCCCATTCTTCTTTAAGTATGGTGCCCAGAACTGGACACAGTACTCTAGCTGCAGCCTCACCAAAAGATGTCTTGGACATCTTTCCATGATCAGTGCTGATACCATATCAATCCATTTCCCTCTCAATGACCACTCTTAGTGTCTTGATTTGGACCACCTGAAGGGAGCAAAATAATTCTTAATTTGTTGACTTTCTTCTTCCTTTTGCCAGAATCAGAAGCTCTGTAGAGAACTCGCCATTTCAAGACAGTGCCTAAGAGAGTTGAAAATAATCTGATAATCTGTAGTCACATAGATCATTTTGTGTCAAATAGTTCGACAAGTGTGGTGAATACAAAACAAGGAAGCTTTTCAGAAATAAAAGATTGCCATTGAAAGTCAATGGTTTTAGACTCACAAATTGCTTAAGAATACTCATAGATTTTTGTAAACTTTGCTTTGAAGTTTATTTTGATTATCAATAAATAAGAGACTTGATGTGATATGTTAGCAAAAATTTTTGTGACTCCTGCCATATTTGTTCAAGATTCTGGTCAAGATAAATAACTTAGATGGGTCAATGATCTAAAAGGGATTTTTTGCTATGTTTCTGATTTAAATCAAGTAAGTTTCCTCGTGTCCAAAATATTTACACACACATTCAATAATCTAACTCCTATTTTTCCATCTCTCTAGCAACAAAATGTCAAACATATTAGCATTCTCTTAATGCTTTTAAGTTGAACATCCTTCTGGTATTACTGACTCCAACATTTTAATCTGCTCTTTTAAAGCACAGTAATCTCTAGTTTGTATGTCGGTTCCTGGATTAATGCCAGATAGTCTTAAACACCTTTCAAGATAAAGACTTGGCAGATTGTCTCTTATGCAAAGAACATGGGCTTTAGTTTTGTTTTTCACTTATCTGTACTAAGATAGAACAACATGCACTTATAAGACAATACATATTAAAGTGTCATCTCTTCCCCTCTATAGTATGTTCATCTATATTTCATACATACATACGCAGACATTAATTTTAATAAGAGAAAGCTTAGCTGAAATACTAATAAAAAAGGAGTTGTTATGCGTGACATTTCATTTATGGATATAATTGGGAAGATTAATGCCTGAGCCTACAGCTTGTCCATTACTATCTTCAGCTATCCAGAAATGAAGCTTCATGCATGACAACTCATTCTTCATTGCCCGAATGAAACCCAGATGCTATTTCATTCTAGCCCCCAGGGTTTAATGATAAAATAATGCTAATTAAAATATGAAACACAAATTTAGATACTGCTGAAGAAGAAATTCAAAAGGATTGCTTTTCATAGCTTTTTTTTAATTAATACTTTAGATGTTTTCACTTTGTGATGTATATGATGAATTATTTGTTGCAAAACTTCATAGTAAATAAATGTATCTGAAATCTACTACTTGGAATTATTAAAGATTAAATCAAGTAACTGCTTACTTTTGAAAAATGTATTTGATGATTGTTGCTTTTATGGATCCTCTATAAGCAGCTAGCTACTTATCGCTAACAGAGTACCACCTTTGTACTGACTAAGCTGATCTTCCTGGCACCAGACAGACTAGTTTTCTGGCCAGATTCTTTCAGCAGACTAAAGTAGCTACTTAACATCAAAATGCTTGTTCCATTAGAAAGGACAAGGGCAAGAAAGCAAACAGAATATAATCCCTCAACTGAATGAATTTAAAAATTGGACTCAACTTCTATGAAGAACATTTTACCATCTCCCCTTGATTTTGATATTACATACTGGTAAATAAAGACCAGCATTAGAATTTTTAGAAAGGCCTCAGAATAGTTTAGTAATTGCTTTGAATGGAAATGATCACCATGAGAACACGTTATGCCAAGACTCCTCTTTGAGAACAAGTTCTTTAAATTATGTAATGAAAGGTTTAGAATGGAAGCCTGTTGATTCTAATATGAACAAGTGGGAAATATGTTTTCTTTTATTTTCTCTCCTGAGTAGCCACTCAGCATGGTGTGTTCTTGTTGATGTGGTGACTCTTGCTGAGAAATTACATTCCCATTCAAAAAGCATAACCCCAGGGGAAAAATATTACACAATCGCAGTTCAACCGTGATCTGCAAACAGTTGTAGATAGAGTCCATTATAATCTCAGACAATATCATGTATATTTCAAGTAAATGAACTATATCTGTAGATTACTGTATCAGAGAGGACATTTAGAAATGTGTTTAATCTGAAATAGAGCTTTAGCATTTTTCAAATTTCACTGCTGGGAATGAGTATTTTCTAAATGATTTGTTCCTGACATCTTCAACAAAACTAATACACAAAGAAGTACAATAACACCATCCAGCCATATACCTATGATTCAAATCATGTGAAGTATGGGTTATGAGAAGAACAAGGGAAAGACAAATTATATTAATTAGACATTTGATTTTTTTAATTCTTTGGCAGCCTTACACTTACTGTGATTGAATCATTTGAATCTAAGAAAGCTCAAGCCAAACAGGTTTCAAACAGGCACCATTCTTGCTATAGTAGGAGGTTTAAATGAAAAAAAAATTGAGATTGGAATTTTGATAATGGCCTCTAATTTCTTATTAGATCAAATAAACCCAAGGTTTTCAAAACAAGAGCTCAGATTCTATTCTGAATAAATAATTTGTAGATTAAGGAAAGTGGCCTAGGTCCAGTTAGCTCTTTACACTGCAGATTCTGTCCAAAGAGTCAACATGACTTCTCCAGAAACACTCAGTTCTGTAGTCTTTCAGTGGCATAGATCTGGTTTAGGTCTGTAGGGTTCAACCCCTTTCTGATACTACCAATTCAGAAGGCATTGCTGTAGAGAAGGTATGTGGTTAGAGCTTCTCTGTGATCTGCTGAACCTGGCTACCAGAATAATTTAACAGGTTTTAGGCTACTTTAAATTACACAGGGAACCACCATAGAACATGGTCCACGCAGGTCTGCAAGAGTGCAAATGGCACTTTCTGAAATTTGCTTTGCACTTCTTTACTCTAGACGTGTACCTAGACCATTTTTTGTCAAGAAAATTAATACATTTTAATGAATAGGGAAAGACAATTATGTTACTCAGCCTTGGTAGACGAGCCTGTCCTGGCTTGCTCCTCTCCTCCCCTCTCACCCTCAAAGGAAGGTTCTCCATCAACAGTCTACATAACTCCTAGTCTCACAAAGGCATCAGGCCTTGTAGCAGACTCAGATGTCAACTGTTCTCCTTCATCAAAATTGAGTATACCATCAATGAACCAAGCAACACATATTTTACCATCCAGGGTTCATTCATTTGCTACTCTACCAATGTCATATATTCCATCACTTGCTTACAGTGCACATCTACTATATACACTGGGCAGGTAGGGAAATCCCTGCATGATAGCATGAATGGTTACTGTTCTGACACAACTTCCAGAAAGGCACAAAAGCCTGTGGCAGAACACTTTAACCTCTGTGGCCATTCCATCACAGACCTCAGTGTGGATGTTTTTAAACAGCAACACTTTAAAAACCAATTTGAACATGACATTGCAGAGCAGGAAATCATCCACAGATTGGATTAAGTATGGTCTCAAAAGAGACTCTTATCCCATTACCTGTACTAGATTCTATAATGTATGTCCCTCAATGGGTTAAATACTTTGATCTTTTCAACTCACCTTTGCCTCTATCAGCAGTGACCCTTCTCTCCTTCATTTTCCCCTATTCTTGTTTTTAAATGGCCTTACTCCTTTCTGTTAAATATCCTTATTCTCTGAGGACATTTTTTTCCCAGAGGCATGGAGGGGAGGGAGGGTCCTTTGATTAGCAAGTAGTATTAATTAAAAGCACCCAATTGTCATACATATCAGTGTGCCCACACCGAAAAAATGGCAGCAAGGCACTTTGAACTAAAGCTTGTTCAAAGCACCTCAAGGCCATTTTCAGCATGGGGATGCTGATACGTGTGATACTAGAGTCTGCTGGAGCACATTAATTTCTGTGCTTGATTAATTGAGCCTGCTCCAATGCACTAGATTTCCAGCATGCTGGAGCAGGCTTCCTGCACGTACATAGGAGCCTTGAAAGTCTTTTCATAGCATCTGATGAAGCAGGCTAAAACCTATGATAGCTCATGGCACTCTAAATAAATTAGTATATATGGTAAACAGTGCCCTGCATTTTAATAGCTATTTTGATGCATAATGTTTCAGGTTTCTACCAGAACTTTCTATTTCTGGAAGCAAAGAAAACAAAAGTGGAGGCTGTTTTCTGACTGAAGAGAGAAGCAAGAATCTGAAGGTCAGCCTTAGTCGATGTCTAACACTACCTGTTTTTGAAAAATGAGATTCAAAATTGGTAACAGAGCAATCTTGGTCTACTTTAAAAAGCAGAACAACACAGAACTTTGAAATATTAGGGTAGCTGCTTTGGGGATGAAGAGATTTCTTCCTTTCGATATGGGAGATACCACAGTCCACATAGGGTGTTGCTTTACACTCAATGATTACGGCTAGATAACTAAAATTGGCAGACAGGACTGGCTCTTGCTCTTGTTTTTGCTGCCAAAGTAGTAGGAAGAATATTTTCTCCATGGGTGGAAAAAAAAACATTTGTGGTAGGAAGTCGAGACTAGGATACAGAGGAACCACTCTTCCAACTCCAAAAATGTCAGAGAGAGATGGGAGACACAGGGAATGTTTTTTGATGGATTAAAAAATGGTTTGTGGGCAGCAAAGCCAGTCCTGAGATACTTATCTTCTTCCATGATAAAGTATGAAAATATGCAGTTTCATAAAGCTGTTTTGCTATAAAAATATAAGTATCCTACAGAGGTATGACTACACATTTATAATGTGAAATGTGTGTTTCACATACAGCAGGGCTTTCCATTTGGCAGCTGGTGAGTGATTACTTTGTGGCCCCTGCAGGCTTTGAACCAGCCACTTCTTCTTCTGCAGCAGTAGCTGGGGTTTTGGGACTCCCCCTTCCTACTACAGCTTCCATTTCCTGCACTCACCCCAGAGGGCAGGACTGTGTGGCACAGACCATGCCACTGGGGGAGCCCATAGTCAGAGAGATGAAGATAAGTCCAGGGTGCTGCACACATGGTGCAGCAGGGTTTTATGGGAAGGGGAGCTGTGCCCACATGCATTATGCAGTGGGGGGGGGGGGAAGGGGTGGAGATTGCACTCATATACATACTGCAGCACCTTACCTGTAACCCCTGCTGGCGTGCAGGGTGTGTGGCTCCTGGCTGCTTAGAACGTGGACAGCCTGGGCTTACAACAAAGACTAATTACTAAACTCTAGGATATAAATTGTGTCAGGAAAATTCATCTTGAAAATAAATAAATCCCTAGTTATTTGCCACATTATTGTACACAGAGATGACAGTAGCATCTATTACACAACAATCCCCATGATAAGATACTCTTAATGATTGCTTTACACTGCTCCAAAATTGAAATATTCCCCTCCCCCTGCTAAAATCAGCAAAAATGCAGCTGTTTCCAAGAACTAGGCTAGAATTCATTCGTTTGTCCCTGCTAAAATCAAATTCTTGAAAGCTTTTCTTTCAATTATTCTAGCCTATGCTTTAGTTTAGGGACTGGGAATCTTGCAACACACTGGCCTTTGTGTCATTGATCTGCCTTCTGTCATCCCTCTACAATCTGTACAATTGCATAAAGTATAAAGTTATAGGATTTTGAAAAACCAAAGAATGAATAATCTTAAGGAAGACTTGCTGGAATTTTACACCTAAAAACACAGGATTACATGCTTACTGAGCATGTTCAAGCCGCTCCAAGGACTGGCTACAATACAAGTGATCTTCTAGTGAATGAGGAGCATTTTCCAGCCCATGGGTAGATCTGGAGTTTCCTTGTAATGTCTTATCCCACCTTCTTTAAGTTTAACACCAAACTCAGAGGAGGGAGCCTACCTTTCTTCTGCACTAAATAACATCCTGTATGGCACTTGGGCTGTGTGGAGCAAAGGATAAAAGTCTCATAAGGGGATAGAAAAAGAAGTAATTTAGAAAAAGGAACCTAATGGGAACTGAACTGGAGGCAAAACAGAAAATCGCTATAAGTGGGAGATGGATAAATACTGGTTTTGTTGAATGAGAACACTGTAACTGGGGCAAATTGTGCTTGGCTGCACAATTGGGTGGGATGTTCTGGGTGTGAGTGGCAGGTACAAACATAGGTTTCTAGCAGGTGAATTGCTGCTCTCCCAGTGGAAACCAGGAGTGTACAAGTGTTTGTTGGATTTCTCCCTCAGGAAACATGCCTCATTTGGGAAAAAGATTGTCCTCATTCAATGAGAAAGATCTTGTCTGAAGGAGTTTCTCATATAGGAATGAATGTCTGCATGCTTTCCTTTTGCTCCACTCTGATAGGGAGGAGTTGAGTGGTGCGGAAATGTTCCCCAGAGCTTTCTGAGACCAGGACATTCCCCAGTCTGCAAAATGTATGGGAACATTGCTGTCTACAGAACGTGCAGGGAGCATTGTCCTGCTGCTCCCTCTCCTCCCAGAAATTTCCAGAGCTAGAAATGAATGCCTGTCCATACCTTATAACTAGGAGCTTGGAGGAGGAGTAGAGAAGTTGAGATTGACTGGGCAAGGAGACTAGAACTGAAAGCTGTTATGGTGAGATTGGGATTTAAGGCAGTTAGGAAAATGTTGGACACTAGAGAGACAATACTACTGGCAATAGATTAAAAACGGGAAGAAGGAGAGTGACTAGTAATGACTGGAGAAGGAAACTTGGGCAAAAGACCATTGAATGAGGAACTGTGTATACAGAGTGGAGAAAAGTATTGGACAAGAAACTGGAGCGGTGTCAGGAAAAAATGGAATTAGCTGAAGAGAGCCTGGTGATCCTGGGCTGTAAATGAGAATGGCAACTGGGATCTGTTTGACATCAAGACAGAAACTCAACAGGTCAGGAAGACCACAGGGAGACCTGAAAATCTCACCAGATTATCAAAGTTGAGAATGGTACAACAGCAGCATAATGGAGTAGGTGTTAGGACTAGTAGGATAAGGAGGCTGGGACTGGAAAAAGAAGCTTGAGAAGTGGAGGCTTGGACAAAAAGAATTGAATAGAGAGTGGAGGGATCAAGACTTGACTCAAATACTGAATGGAGGGAAGGAGAGAAGATTCTGTCCCTCTCTGCAGTACTATCTAGAGCACTTCTCTACAGAACTTCAAATGGAGTCCAAGATGATTTAGTAGTTAAGGCAATTCAGTGCTTCCTTGGAGAACTGAATTCAAACCCACTCCTTGCCACAGTATTATGTATGATGCTAAATAATCACATAAAGAAAACTTTCCCCAAGAGACCACTAAATATGTCTTTTTTGTTTTCTGGGTGTCCTGAAAGCCTGTGGACCAAACACACAGTTTCAACTGAAGTAATAAAAGCTCTGTAGTGAATGTAGGAAATGTACTAGATAAAAGTAAAACTCTAAAAATCAGGTTCCAGGTGTTAAAATATTGGGCACTCAAAATTAATAGAAAAATTTGGCCTTACTCTTCTTTTTTAATCTGTTAAATGGAGATATCACAATACCACTTCATGTGGGTGTTTGTGAAGATAAATCAAGTAACATTTGTGAAGCACTTGGATACTACATATAGTGGTAAGAACCATAGAAAAGTCCATGAGAAAATTAATAATTCTGTTTTCAGAAAATGTTTTTAAATAGCATGCAGCACATGAGCCTTCAGGTTCCATATTGAACAATAGAAAGAAAACATGATATTGACATGGCTCATTTAGCAGGTACTGTACAACCTGTTCAAAGAATGAAACACTGTTTCAGCTCAAAAAAAATGTGTAGTATTGTATGATTAAAGATGTTATTATAATATATTAAAAAATGGGCTAAATTAAGGTTGCACTGGCAACCTTAATTCTTGTACTTTTTAATGCTTACTTTTACTTGGCCATGAAACATGTAAAGAGTATCATCTTTTGACATACTGCCAACCCATTTAGGGAAATTAGTCTTCATACTAGAGATGGTTCCAAAATGATGACATTTAAACTTAAAATGTGTACATTTTTTCCACAGAATTTTAAAATTATAATTGTTTCCATTTTTCTTTTCTTTTTGAGGCCTTCCTCACATCTGCTTAGTTATTGATCTCTCCAGAAATGGCTTCTAGACCATTACTGTAAGCTTGTTAGGAGCTTTATGCTTTTTTGATAATGACAGTAGTAAGTCCACTTAACTTGAACAAGACAGACTAGCAAACAGCATCAGCTATTAATGTTTGTTGATTGCTACCATTCTGTCTGAATTTGAACTGGTAACCTGTCATGCACTAGATAAGAGTCATCTTTTATCCCTTCACTAAGGAAAGTTATGGGCAATTGTTTGTCCATGCCTAGAAATTGTTCAGGTTGTTATTATGTTGTCTTTAAAAAAATAGTAGGACAAAAAAGGAATACAGAAAGCATTTATCCTTGAAGACTAGTAAGTAAAATAAAAACATATATATATATATTACTAGTTTTAAGGCTCTACATGACATTTTTATTTGTAAAGGTTTGCATTTTATCTCTGGAGAGTTAGCTATTATTGGATATGATGGAAAAATATAAAAATGGAGATAGTATAAAGCAGGGGTATCAAAGATCCAGCCCTGCACATCCATATCATCTTGTTCCCTATATCCTGGGACCACCCCTGCATGCCAGATATAACACTCACTCTAGCCAGTCCAGGATGTGAACCGCATGTGGCACTTGCTCTACCGAGCTCAGGACTGGCCGAAGTGGACACTGAAGCTGGTGTGCTGGGGTCAGGTGGGGAGAAGGCATGCTCTGTGGGTCCTCTACCTGCCTGTATTCTAGTCTGGCTGGTATAAGCAGTGAATTGATTGTGAAGAAAGGTCCTTGGACCCAATCCAAACTGCAGGGCTGACCTCACTCTATTCATGCAGCCCAAGACTGGTCCCAAGCCACTCAACTGACCCGTGGAGCCACAAGAATTTGATACCTCTGTTTAAAACATTATGCGATATGGAAGAACACTGCATCATTCTGAAAGCAACAAGAGTTTCTGCTAGGGTTGTTTTCATATCTGATATTAGCATGTGATAGTATCTTAGATTGTTTCAGCTGAAGTTAAAGTGGCCACATGTCATTATTTACCTAGGTTGACACTTCAGGCTATATCAGATACTGACACTTTTTTTTCCCAAATTCCATCTTGCACCTAGTTTTTTTTTGTGAATTTCTGATTGCATTAACTATAGCTAAGTGCCCATTCACTCCAATTCATGTGAGGTTTTTGTTCCTGTGTAGGATGATATTCTAAGCTATTAAGATGAAAGTGAATCAAGAGTACATTTTCTTTCTCTATTATCTAGTCTCAATCAGCTGGAAATACCACAACTGCTGTTTCTCATATGGACAGATTCAGATACTTTTCTTCATTTAAGAGTACTTTTCTTCACTGGATACAACATAGTAACTAATGGAGTAAGGTAAGTAATGGAGCACTAAACTGGAGTGGCAGCATTTCCCTATCGTACTTTTTACTTTCTATGGCCCTGGAGGAAAGTAGTAGCAAAAAGGGTAATCAGACTGCAGCAAATCACAATAACGATATGGTGTCAATTTTGTTACAGGGATTTAAAGTCTCTTATTTTATGTAAATTTGTATCTATGCTATTTGTTGCAGAATTACTTATAAGGGGAAAATATCTATCATTTTAATGTAAGTTTATCATATTTAAATGCCTACATGGAAAACTATTGTTTCCATGGTAGAGACAAAATAGGTAGAAGATTTCAAGCATATGTATTTGTAGCCTGTTATAAAATGTTATTGTAATCACTATTGATATTTCCAGGCTGCAAGATGTGACAGAGCATTAATTATGTTCCTGATTTCTTGAACTATGAATAAGCAAATTAATTTAGCTGAACTTTCATTGACATCGTGCTAGGGTATATGCTCATTAATATGATTTGTCTATTAGAATCACATTTTCAGTTGTTAATTTAACACTTAAATGCTAATAAAATTTACCTATATAGTAATTGTTGGGTCTGAGCTGACACAGAAGGGAAATTGTCACTTACAGTTACTGTCACTCTGGTTTAAGATTACATAATCCATAAAAAATGGAGCATAAAAATAACTGTAATCAAAATATTAATATATACAGCAATATATTTGCCTAAGAGCAAGAAAAAAATCTCTTGATAAATAATGAATATAGGTGTAGGTTATATGTTGAATGCTAGATATGTGGCTACAGTTACCAATGCAATGTTAAAATAAACAGACTGACCAAATCTATAACAGGAAGGTATCTATTGATATCAGCAAACATCTTGTACAACGGACATCAGTAAATGGCTCCCAAAACATACAAAACCAAATGAAGCTATCCAATTTCGGATAATGCAGTTACTGAAAATACTTCAATACGAAAATCTAAGAGGAATTTTCTGATGCTCAAAGCAGCATAATGGGGTGGACTTGGAATCAGGGGATCTGGGCTCTTTTCGAAATTTTGCCACCAAATTGCTGTGTTCATTTAGATAGTTCCCTTACTTGTTTTGTACCTCATTTTTTTTTATTTGCAATAGCAATGTTAATAGTGTTTATTCACTTTAATAATGCATTTTGAGATAATTTTGAGATAATTTTATTCAGTAATAAAGAATAGGCTAAGTTTAACACCACTCCCACTGAGGTCAGTTTCCAGGAAGCAATATATTACTTGCATAAATTACAAATAAATAGGGACTTACTGAAACAGAGGAGGCAGGCAGCCAATTTCACGGGCAGATCACAAGGCCAGCTGCCATTTTCACAAGCCTATTGCGGAGGTTTGCTCCCATGCCTATGATTGGACAAGGGTCCCTAGTGACCCTGCCCCTCCCAGATGATTGGTTGAGGGCTGTCCATCATGTGGCCTTGCCCCTTACCACTGATTAGCAGAGGGGGTGGGGCCACATGTGACAGGCAACCCTCTCAGCCAATCAGCGGTGAGGGGCAGCCTCCATTTTGGCTGCTCTGCTTTGTACATCCCCTCCCTGTGGGCTGTGTGGCTGGGCTACAGCAGCCATGAATACTGCTGGCTCCCACTGGGCAGCCAGCATTTTATTTTTAGTAAGGGATTTTTGGTGGGAGGTTTTTTTTGAGGACTTCATGGATATCACCCAGTTTTGCAGACAATGCTCAATTTTGCAATTTTCACAAAATCTGTGAAATTGCAAATTGAGTAGGTCCCTAAATACACAGGAAAAAGAATGAGATAAATTCTGCCCAAAATAAATTGTCAAACAAAATAATTTCATTCTTCAAATCACTTTATTCTAACTACAACTACCTGAATTCATATTTAAGAGCAAAAGTTACATAAAGAACAGGAGACACTAGGAAAATAAGTTGTATAACAGGCTCATTTTACCATGGTGAGCCTGAAGCAATGTACCACCAACTAATTAATATATATAAAAGTGTTTCTGATGCAATGGTTGCTTTGAGCACTCTTAAGCGTCAGTTGAAACATTAATAATTTCCTTATTAAACTTCATCTGTTTTGGGATTATTTAGATTTGTAAAATTTGGAGACTGGGTGATCTCCATTTTGTATTTTGTTTAGGACCAAACATATTATGACAGACTAAGCAATTAGTTACAATGCATTCACTCACCAGCATCACTCAGTTTATAGGATAGTACCTCAAAATGAGAGCCTTAGAAGCACCAAATCTATTTTCTGTTGACAAAGTCCCTACTTTCTTGAATAGTATTATGATTTGAGACATTCAGTAATAAGTATCAAATATAAATCAAATATTTCCCTTGTAAAAATCCCAGATAATTCCTCATTTGATTTTTCTCCTAAGTTTGAATATCAAGGCTGTGTGTGTATGTGTGCTACACTGTAGTTCTAATGTAAACTAAAGTAATTCTTAGCATATTAATATACAAACTACCAGAAGGTCTAGAAGAGACATGCAGGTACACTGTTCTATGTAGAAGTAACTACAACTGAAATAAGATGAAAGGCAGAGAGAAAGGGCATTATGTCCTATTTCTAGGACATACACCCCTAACAGTAATTATTTTTATATGTGCAGGCACTTTTAATTAGCAAGCAGCACACCACATGTAGCAGCGGCTCGGCGTACCTCTGTGCTGAAAAAATGGCAGTGGCGTGCTTTGAACTAAAGCACATCAAACGTGTTTTTAGCTCAAAGCTCATTGCTGCCATTTTCTCAGCCCAAAGGCCTGTTGTGCCTTTGATACACCTAACACACGAGGCTGCCAGAGTGCATCAGTTTACATGATCCAGCAGACTCGATTAATCATGTCTACTCTAACACACTGGATTTCCAGTGCATTAGAGCAGTCTCCCCGCATATGTGTAAGTGCCCTATTTTACTATTCAAACCATGAACTCGTCCTCCTCAGATTATGGTTTCTGTCTGAGGATCAGTGAGTAAGAGTGGTAATAGTTTAAGTCTATATCCAAGAAGGGAGAAAGCTGGTATAAAAATTAGGTTGACTGAGACCTTCTAAATAACCACAGGACCATGATGAGTAGATATGGTATAATGCATCCTGAGTATTAAGTTGTGGAATTTTGGACAAAAATGTTTAATAAATAATTGCTTTACATATTTTTCTCATTATTCCAGAGATAAAAATCAACTTCCCTTTAGTCCCAAAGTTGTCCTGTAGAATACTACTATAAGATAAAACATTTATGAATACATGGCTCTGAATCCAGTTGCCTGCTGTTACAGGCAGCTATCTCAGATATTCCATTTAATATATTTTTACCAAGTTCCATCTTACACCTAGTTTTTTGTCTATTTCTCCTACTGAGAGACCATTCCAGAATTTCACATTATTGATGGTATAGAACCTTCTCCTAATTTTCAGCCTAAACATATACACAGTCAATTTATACTCATTTGTTCCTGAACCAACTCCTGTCCTTTAGCTTAACAGCAGCCTTGATAATGTGTCCCTGAAGTATTTATGGAAATAGTAATCAGCACATCCTATAAAAAGTGTTCTCTATTCCATCATCCTAATTCTAAATGAAAATATTTAATAGAACAGATTCCAGACTGATCCGTGTAGGACATTCCTTGAAATGCTATCACAATTTGACAGTGATTATAATTCATTTTTAAAAAAATTATATGGGCTGCCACCTTATGGTGATTTTTTTGTAGATCGTATTTCTAGTATACCAAAAAAAGGCACAAAGTATCCAACTAAAAAGCATGCATTCCTAATGTTCTTTTCCAGTGCAAGAAATTGCAGCCATGTCAGAGTGAGATGAAAATAACTAATAGGCAAATGGTAAGGCAGGTGTGGGCTGCATGCCTGTACATGGAAGAGAGAAAATGGGCCACTACTTTACTTGCTTAAGTGAGTGAAATTCTGTTGAGCTATTGCCTATATACAACAGCTAAAGTGTTGATGTCTGTTGTACTCCACATGCAAAAAAGTTGAGAATTCCAATTTTTAGTAATGCCAAATATTGTCTTCTATTTAAAACTCTGTACTAATAGCTAACTGAGCTGTCACAAACCTGAAATATTTAGGTTCCTAAGTTAACAACTGGTTTAAACAGTCAACACATTTTTAGTCTGAGATTTAATGAATATGTTTCAAGTATCTGTTATGATTATTACTGGAATATAAGTGAATATTATCTTCCAAAATTAATCTGTAGTTCCTATGTCACTGAAGAGTATATGAATATTTATGAAAGTTCAATATATGGAATAGTAACTGGAGGTGGTACCAAAGGAATTTTCAATAAGATAAAGGTATGACAACAAATAAAAGAGCAATTAAACACAAACAACTTTTCACTTAACTTATATCTTAATGTACTACTTGGTAATTTATTGGATTTTGACTTCCATAACAAAAGTGTCTCAGGCAAAAATCAAGTTTATTTACACATATTTCATCCTCCAGCACACAAGGATAATTAAACATAGTAATAATGTTTTTACCTGTTTCTTCCCCCTATCATATTATTTTTTTTAATGATGTAATTAATAAGAAGGGTCAGATCATAATCTTTTTATTTACTCCATAATAATGGAACTGAAGTCACCAGAGAGGCCATATCAGCATATTCTGAATTCTATCATGCAACTAAAAGAAGTCATAAATTGCCTGCCTCCCCCTTTTTCCCCCCTCACTTAGTAATGGGGTTGAAGCCCCTGTAAGAGTTTGTGCATCCTCTTCCAAGTATCTTCACTGGATTTATATGTTGGCTTTCAAGTACAGGAAGTGGAGCCAAGGCATTATCCAATTCCTATCTTTTTCAGCTCTTCCCACCTACTCTGAAAAGGTGGAAACAATGACATAAGCTTAAATATTCCTGTATGTCAAGACTGAAGACCTAAGTACCTGTGCAAGAATGAATGGGGAGTTCTTGAATTTTCATGTGTGGGAGTGTAGTTGAAGTAATGTTTTTTTCCTTTAGAAGATAAACTGGTCTTTCTGGCTATTTATTGTGTACAGCATGGCCAATATTTGCATTCATGATTTAGGCTGTAGATTTCTGCTTACAAATGTCACTGCATAAAAACTTTTCCTTTCCTTTCCTTTCCTTTCCATCCTTCCTTCCTTCCTTTTCCTGGATTTCAAATTATTATGTTTTAGGTTTGGACAAGCACATACAAAGAAAATTTAATGTTAAAGAAAAAAGTAAGCTTTGATTTTCATCAAGTTTCATTTAAAAAGCTGTGACTTTTTACATGGTTTTGATACCAAGCTATAAATCAGACTCTTCACTCAATGGGAATTTTATGCATATGTATTAAGGCAGAATTTTAGTGTGTATATATTGAGTAGTTATTTATGCATATTTATACCTTGGGTATATTCCATATATTATAAATCTTACTTTCCCTACTAATTTATCATTTTTATGACTTCACAGTTTAAGGCATACAAGAATTTATATCTTTTGGAAAATGATCACATACAAAATGACAAATCACTATGAGCCAGGTCATGCCCAACTGCTCAGTAAGCATACAGTATGGGGAGGGGTTGACATAAGAAGTCTCTCCCTATCTTTTGTGCTCATATCAAGTAGTTGGTTACTAAAGTGAACTTTGTGTTCTAAGCAGTTCTTTTTAAGAAAGGCTAGGATAAATAGGGCATGTCTACATGTGCATTAATGCACTTTAGTTAATGTGCATTAAATCTAGTACCTCAATTGTGAGGTACTAGGAAAATTCACATTAGCCTGTCTTAATGTGCATTGACTAAACAGCACAGGGCATTTTCACATGTGCTTCTGGATGCAGCACTGGACATTTAATTTGGAAGCACTGCTGATTAAAAGCACCCACATTTCATGTGTATCAATCTCACCATGTGTCCTGGCACTGAAAAAATGGTGGTGGGGTGCTTGAACTAAAACTCATCAGGCATATTTTATTTCAAAGTGCACCATTGCCATTTTGTCATTGTGGAGATGTACAGTGATGCTGATACACATGATGCATGAGGCTGCCAGAGTGCATCAGTTTCCTCGCTCCAGCAGACTCAATTAATCAAGTCTTCTCTGACATGCTGGCAGTGGTGCATAGGGGGTGCATGTGCACCAGTGAGAGTGCTTGTACACCCCCTGACAGGACGCGCTCCATGCTTAGGCAACGGGCAGGGGGGGCAGGCAGGAGCACTGGTGCTCCCCCTGCAGGCATTGGCCAGGGAGTGAGATTGCTGGGTGAAGCACCATGACCACTTCTGGGAGTGCTGCAGATGCTTCCCTGTCAGCTTGATCACCCATGGGGGGATCCCATCCCCTGTCAGTCATATTGGTCATGGGGGACCCTGCCCCCAGTAACTGACTGGTTACTGGGGGGGGCACATGCCCTCCTGACTAAGGTGGCACCAATCACCAATGCATGGCAGATTTCCAGGGCATCAGAGCAGGTTCTTCACATGTGTATAGGAGCCTACGGTTTTATGTGATGCTTAATGCACATTAGCCTATTTTCATGTGCATTAACTAAATAGCACAGTTTTTCAGTAACTCTTTCATACACATTATTTCATAGATTTCATAGACCTCAGAAGATCATCAAGTCCAGCCCTACCACAGGCAGAGAGTAAGCTGGTGTCATAGGATGCCAGCAAGATAAATGTCCTATTGACTCTTAAAGGAATCCAGAGTAGGTGCTTGCACCACTTCTGGCGGCAGTCTGTTCCAGGTCTTGGGGGCTCGGACTGTAAAGAAGTTCTTCCTTATGTCCAGCCTGAAACTATCTTGGAGAAGTCTGTGACTGTTTGACCTTTTCATCCCATGGGGAACTCTGGTGGACAGGTGTTACCCCACATCCTGATGCACACCCCTTATATACTTAAAGGCAGCCACCAAGTCCCCGCTGAGCATGCACTTTTCCAGGCTGAAGAGTCCCATAGCTCTCATCATAAGGCTTGTTTTTCCGCCCTCTGATCATGTGTGTGGCTCTCCTCTGGATTTTCTCAAGCTTCTCCACATCCTTTTTAAATTGTGGAACCCATAATTGGATACAGTACTCCAGCTGTGGCCTCAGCAAGGCTAAGTACAGCAGGAGGATGACATGCTAGGATTTGCTAGAGAAACATCTATGGATGCAAGCCAGAGTTTTGCTCATTTTGCCAGTTGCAACGTTACATTGGTGGCTCATTTTCATCTTGTGGTCAATCATGAGTCCCTGTTCCCCCAAGCAGCACTGAGAGTAATGAGGAACAACAGTCATAAGTTGACTGAGAGTAGATTCAGGCTAGACATCAGGAGGCACTACTTCACTGTCAGGGTGGCTAGGAGCTGGAACCAACTTCCAAGGGACGTGTTGCTCACCCTACCTTGGGGGTCTTCAAAAGGAGGCTAGACAATCACCTAGCCAGGATCGTTTGACCCCAGCATCCTTTCCTGCCCATGGCAGGGGGTTGGACTTGATGATCTGCTTAGGTCTCTTCTGACCCTACCAACTATGAAACTACGACCCCCAAGTCCCTTTTGGCTGTGGTGCTAGCCAGCATAGCAATGCCAAGCCTATAAGCATGCTGCAGGTTTTTCTTCCCAAACTGGAGTACCTTGCATTTTTCAGAGTTGAAGGCCATGAGGTTTTCATCTGCCCACTTTCCGAACCTGTCAGGGTCAGCCTGGATCATTGTCATGTCCTCGGGTGTCGATGCTTTACCCCCAAATTTGGTGTCATGAACGAACTTGGCCAGTCCACTCCTGACACCAATGCGCACATCATTAATGAATATGTTGAAAAGGATAGGCCCAAGGACGGAGCCTTGGGGGAACCCACTGGTCACGGCACACCACAATGATTGATTTCTATCAACTACCACTCTCTGGGTCTGATCTCAAAGCCAATTCCCCAGCCAGCGGACTGTGACGTAGTCAAGGCTGCAGTTGGCCAGTTTTTCTGTAAGACTATCACGGGATAACATATCGAAAGCTTTTTTAAAATCAAAATATATGATGTCAATCTCTTCTCCTTTGTCCAGGTGATAAGTTACTTGGTTGTAGAAGGAGATGAGATTGGTCAGGCAAGACCTACCTGCAACAAACCTGTGCTGGCTATCCCTCAAGAAGTTGCCTTCAGCCAGTTTGTCAAGAATGGTCTTTTTGATGATTTTCTACAAGATCTTCCTGGGGATGTAGTTCCCCAGATCTACTTTCCTCCCTTTCTTGAATTAGCCTTCCTCCAATCTTTGGGCACTTCACCTGAGCACCACGAGTTCTCGAAGATCCGTGCCAGTGGTTGAGCTATGATGCTTGCCAGCTGCTTAAATACCCTGGGGTGTAAACTATCTGGGCCAGCTGACTTGAAGGTGTCCAGCCTATCAAGGAGTTCCTTCACAGAGTCAACATTGATGTGGGGTAATAGTTCTCCCACACCCTGGCCATGCCATACCATATTGGGCAGGGCTGTCTCTTGGGGCTGGTGAAAAATCGATGCAAAATACCAGCTGAGCAGGTTGGCTTTTTCCTGGGCATCGGTTGTCTGTTGACCAGTATGGTTTAGCACGGGTCCAATGTTACCTTTGCTTTTCCTCAGGCTCCCCACATATCTAAAAAAGGACTTTCTATTGTCTTTCATACAATGGAGTTCAGTTGCAGCCTTAGCTTTCCTGGTTCAATTCATACAGGTCCGGACCAGTACAGAGCACTCCTTCTTTTGTGTGGATCCAGACTGCCACCCATTATAGGCCTTTCTTTTCAGATGCAGGAGGTCCTCTAGTTCCCTGCAGAGCCAAGGGGGCTGCTGTGCCCTTTTGTTGCCTTTCCTCTGAAATGGGATAAACATTGCTTGTGCTTTCAAGATCTTTCCTTTGAGGAACAACTACTCTTCCTGAATACCCCTTCCTTTTTGGGTTGTGGTCCCTTAGGGACACACCAACAAGCCTCCTGAGCTTGTCAAAGTTAGTTTTCCTGAAGTCAAGGACTTCTGCTTTGCTGACTGACTTGCCTACTTTACAGAGGATGACGACGGTGATCAGCTCATGGTCGCTGTCTCCCAGCTTCCCTTCGATCATTAGGTTGTGGATTAAGTCATCCCCCATTGCCAGTACCAGGTTGAGCAGTGCTTTGCCTCTCGTCAATCAACAGACTTCTTGTGTCAGAGGTTAACATAGGTTAATGCACATTAAACCACACATAACTGACATCCTGGTTTCATTATGAAGATAAACAAGTAGTAACATCTGAAAGCAGTAATTCCAAGGCTGAGATTTCTCAGACTACTTACTAGCATGTAATATGGGGCAGAGGGATGGGAGAGGATGGATAAAAGCAGGCACTGAAAGCAATGTTAGGATTTGCTACTATACAGATTCTCTTGTCTGCTTCACTCATAATAGATGGACTTGGGATTACTCAGTCTCATAATTGCTCCTTGGGTTTGGGGAGAAGCGTACTTTCCCTTTCCTTATATCTATATCTACAATAGGTCCCAAACCAAATATTTGAAGTTAAGAATTAATAATAGAAGTTAAGTGTGCTATCGTACATCAAAACAGAATATAATTATTATATATACAGAAGATACTGATGCCAGAATACAAAGGAAAAGGAATACGAAGGATAATTATAATCAATCAAGAAACAAAATGATTTTACAAAAAAAATGTAGTTTAAGTAAAATGTAAATGAGTGCTAGAAAAAGCACTCTAACAATTTGAGAAAAAACTCCTGCATGATATGGTATTGTTTAGAAATGTTAGCAAATGAAAATGTTAGCAAATGAAGCACGCTCCAGAAACAAAGTGGTCAAATAGGAGATAGATTGTATTTTCAAACAAATTATTTACAATACATGTTGAACATAAGGTGTTTCTGATGATTATCCAGGCAGTCTTAATTATGACTATAAAAAGACCAAGAAAAAAATTAACAATCAAATTAAATTTATGGAGAATTTAATCATATCCTCTTTCAATGAGTTAATATAAACATTTGCACACTTTATGAATTAAAAAAATCCCATTTTCTAACAAGAAAACTTAACAAAGAACTTAAAGTTTCAATATATAATAATTTTCATTTTATGTCTGGGTCATCAGCAGAATCATAGGATTATAAGGAAGCTCTCGGGTCATCTGGCCACACTGTCTGCATGAATATAGAGATGCTATTACTAGCTCATCCCTGTAAAATACTCATCCAGCCTCCCCTTGAAAACTCCCAGCAAAGGATATTTTAGAATTTCCTTTTGTTGTCTTTTCCAATGCTTTACTGTTCCAACGGTAAGGAGAATTTTTCATTTTTTTTTTTCCTGAGATCTAATCTAAATCTACTTTGCCACAATTTAAAACCATTGCTTTGTGTCCTGTATTCGGCAACAATGGAAAATAGTTGTTCCCCCTGTTCTTTATGTCAGCCTTTTATATATTTGACAAGTGGTATCATGTTGTCAAATGAATCCCCTTGGGCACTTCCAGGCATGCCTGGATGTTTGGCTCCCTGGGGACAACTAGCAGTGGTACATCTTGCACGGCAACTACTTGTCCCTGGGGAATGTCTGTGCCACATGCGGCATGTTACATCGGGGGCAGTAGGGGATGCTGGGGCCAGCACTGTGCTGGCCCCAGCAGCCTTACCTGGGGACCTGGGGGCCTCCTGGGGCTACAGCCACAATGATCCTGTGGGGTGGAGCCTGGCTGGCAGCTGCAGTGAAGTTCCAGACAGCCCAGCTCTGCTTTTCAGCAGTGCGTGCTGCTTTGTTTTTTCTATTTTTCACAGATTTTTTGTTTTTGTTTTTTTACCCCTGAATATCCAGGGGTCAAAAAAACCCACAGGAAAAAAATGGAGCAGCACACACTCACACTTGCAGCATAGAGAACACCAGATTGTGCGGTATGTGGCACCGGAAATGTGTTTGCAACCCAACATACCACACACCCACACTCATCTGAATGCACCCCTTCTTTCTTAATGTACCTATTTCCTCAACTTTTCCTCATACCACGTGTCTTCCAAACCTTTAATCATTTTTGTCACCTGGCTCTGTATCTTCTCCAACTCTGCACATCCTTCTTAAAATGTAGAGCTGAGAACTGTACACAGAAGAGATGAAGCCTAACCAGCACTTAACAGAGTGCTAAAAACACTTACTGGAAACCATAAATTGACCAAGGTCTGTTCAAAATGAATCAAGATTGGATCAAACTATGCCCAGGTGTTCTTAAAAATTAGTTGTTCTACAGGAAAATTGTCTCCTGCAGGATGCCTTGATGGAATGAACAAGGAGGCCAGAATAGTTTAAATGGAATTTCTGCTTTTATTCTAAAAGTTTCACAGAGAAAAATAAGAACAGTCAATAGATAAGTTTGGAAAATATTGCTTGGACAATTCTCTTTTTTCAGTTATTGAATATTCTCATCATGCAACAGGCAAAGACAATATATAACATAAAAAAGGTTATCCCTCCTTTAATTAAAGCTTTTGTTATCCCTTGTAATATGTGTAAGAGGAAGCCACTGGAATTTGCAGCATCACATTGTCTTCTCCTACTATTCAATGCAGTCTTTATGTTGAAACAGAAATACAATAGATGAAATGGATAAAAAGAAAATAAGAAAACATAATTATTTAACAATGTTTTAGTGAAACAGACAGAGAGACATCTTGAAAAAAAAAGTGCCATAACATCAAAGACAAAAAGAATCAAGTTGGAATACTCAAAAAAACCCTAAACCCCAAAACAAAACAAAATCCATTGTCGGCAATGTTTGATGAATTATATATTACTGTATTTTCTTGCATGCACCCCAAAACAAAATATGCACCTTGTTTTTGAAAGGAAAAATGAAGAATGGAAAATATTTTTTTCCTTCTAAATCACTGAGCAGCAGCACCTAGGGACCTAAGCTTGCTCATTGTTCTCCTGTCTGTGAATTGTGTGCAGTTTACTTTCACTTCTGCCTGGCCAAACCTTAAGCAGCATAAACTATTGTTATTGCATTTCATCACATACAATGTACACTCAATTTTTCAGAAGCTGGTTTTAGAATAAAAAGGTCATGGGATGTATGTGAAAAAATAAGGTAGTCAGGCAAATAAGTAATTCCTCATAAATAGACTGTACTTCGGGTCCATGGATGTGGATCCTGATGGAGCCCTGTATGCTCACAACATTTGCAATCAATGGTCTGCGTTGGAGCTCCGCACTAGACGATGTTGCAATTTTCCAGGGAAGCTAAAGGGAAGGATATAAGGATGTACAAGAAGTTAGTTCATTTGAATCCTAATTTGTATACATCAGAGCTGTCCAACTGGTGGCCTGTAGCTACATGCACCCTCCAGCGGGTTAAACTGTGGCCCCAGGGTCCTAATCTGGCCTCTGCTCCCCCTATTGCTTTCTTGCTGCTGCCACCAGAATCTCCCTGCTCCACTTTCTTCCTCCAGCTTCCACTGCCTGCCCCTACCCCTGCCTGTACATAAGCACATACACAACCTCCTTTTTTCTCTTTCATCAAAAGGCAATATGATCAACTCCACACAAATCTAATCAAATCCTCTTCTCATCCTGTCATATCCCATGATGAAAGTTGGTTTTTCACTATTCCAATCCTTACAAAACACTTACTGCTAAACACCTGCAGCTCAGTGCTGCTGCTGGTGTCAGACATATATTGGGGACAGCTTCTGAAAAACAGTAGTTGTCTTATATAGTCTAAGTGTATGGTGGATATAGTGACCAGAATCAAGAAAGAATATGCCTGGGTAAGAAAACTTATCAATGCTGCTCGAAGTTACTTCCTCTAGGATGATGGGACCACTGGAGGTCATATTTACTTCATAAACTTTGTTTTTAACTACTTGATTATAAGACCTAATTCTCCAGCAACTCTGACTAGCGAATTGGTCTTAATACTGTTTTGCTATTTGGGAGGTAGATCAGCAAAGTCCAGATTTCCAAGGAGTTTGTGAACTAGATAAAAATGATAATGGACAATCAACAAAGCAGTCAGTGCTGAATACAAAAATTATTGAACGATTTTGTATTCTTTTTGTATTTCTGTAAAAAGTGCCTATAGCAACACTATGGGGCCAATCTTCACGTCTGTTACAGCTCCATAATGATAGATTTGATCATACTTCTATTGAAAATAGTGACAGAACTTCCATTGATCTCAGTGGAAGTAGAGATTGTCCCCACATCTCACACTGATGATTCTATCTGTTTCGCTTAGAAGGAATCAGACTGGGAAAAAGAATTTGTCCATAACCAAATTGTCAATGCTGGCTCTGGACTGCACAAAATTAACTCTGTCGCTGTTTTTAACTGAAATGTTTTACTGGTTTGCTGGGTATATACATTTTAATTGACAAAAGATCATTTCATATTAAAACAAGTTCCAGCAAACTAAATGAGATGATGCATACAACATTCTTCAGTGTAATGAATAGGCAGATCAGGGTTTTATGTCAATAGAGATATTGTGGTACCAGATAAATCAATTGTTTTGGAATCCTCCAGATTTATGGTGATGCTTCACATGCACTTCATGGGTTGGCCTTTTGATATTATTCTGGATACATTTCTCTGACACTCCTAGAAACAAATTGGGGTTCAATACAGAGAACTTTCCTATTTCCTTTTAATAGGAGTGTTGCAGGCTCATTTGGCCATTGCCCAGCGTGCCAGGCTCAGAGAAGCTTGATTCCAATTGATTGGCTGTTCCCACGAATCAGTAACACTTGGGGAGGGGCTGGCCCACCCCTACCCAAGGCAAGATGAAGTGTCCAGACCTGGTTGTAGACCAGCTCCACCTGCCCCAATTGGTCCCTTTACAATCTGGGGGCAGAGCCTCCAAAGCAGATAAAAGAACAATGTGCCCAATATGTGGGCAGAAGTATTGAGAAACAGAGAAGAGATCTGGGCTAAGAAGAGCTGGGGAAGAAGAGCCCATCAGGTGCTGTTGCCCTGAAAAGCCCCTGAAGACACTTCTCACTGGACAGGAGCAGTGGACGGCAGTGGACGGCTTCAGCTTCAGTCAGTGCATAATGTGGTGCATGGGATGAGACCCTGGGAGCTGTGTGAGGCATCTCGGGTCTCTAGCCACTTGGTGCACACAGTGGTGCACGTAGCTCAAACCCTGGGAGCTGCATGAGGCAGCTTGGGTCTGCAACCCCCAATGTGAGGCTGAAAACCCAGAGCCGGCAGTGTAGCATGGTGTGGCACAGTCTGGCAGGACCCCAACACTGGGAGCTGCTCAAGGTGGCTCAGGTCTACCATTTCCTGGTACTCACCCAGGACTTCTGTGCATGCTTGGTGAGTGGCTGGTCCCTGGAGTGGATCTGGGCTTTGGAGCTGCAGAAGGTAGCCTGAACCCCTAACTGTGAGCAGCACGCAGAGCCCTCAGTAGCCAAAGAGGGGCACAGGGCTAAAAGACAATCGGAGGCCCCACAGGAGCCAGAAGCCTGCTTCTGCATCAGCTGAAGGAAACTCCAACTAGGGTGACAAGGATCTCACATTGCCCGTTGGAGCTGTGAGTTATTGGAGAAAGGGTTCCCACAGAGGAGAAGGCCCTTGGAAGGATGTCTAGTAGAGGGTCCTGTAGGGAAAGGGTCCCCAATAAGTCCACGAGGGGCTGAGATGTTCTGGGGCTCTTTCCTTTTCCCTTTTTTTGGAGCAGTGCCAAGGCACCTGGCATCAAAGGGGAGTCTCCTGTACTCATAGTGATGTTGATACACTGGAGAGTGTGCAGAGGCCTCATATTTTGTTGGTTGCGCCTTATATTTCATTATTTCTAATGTGAGTTGTTGTTTAACTGTTTTATATTGTGTATATATTTACCTGTCTTGCCGAATCCCTTGATGATAACCCCCAGTAGTTTGCCAGTATTTATTTGCTGTTCACCTCTATTTACTTGTTGGTTATTTGAACTTACCTGTGCTCACCTGTTTCAGATCACTTACTTACCTGTGCTGGGTTTGAGGCCATTGGTGGTCATATAATTTCTTTGTCAGCAGCTATAAAATATAGCCTTATATGTAAAGTGTATATATTTATTAATATCACTTTTTGTGTTTTGTGTGGGTGTGTCCATATATATTAATACTATTATTTATATATATGTGTATATTAATAAACACGTATATAGTTAAACAATTTTTGTCCTGACCTGACTATAAAGACCAGAGGTAATGAGCTGGTATTGCATACCCCTCTCACAGCATTTGTGCTTGGCCACCCATCCCTTCTATTCAGAGAGGGGAGCACATACTTGGGTGCACCTGGGTTACAGGAGTATTAATAGGAAAGGTCCAAGCCTGCCTACCTGCATACAGTATCTTGTCATGCCCCTAGATACCCAGGCTGTGAAGGTGGTGATTTCCAGCATGCCCCCGCATGTCTCCAAACAGGAGCTGGCCAATGGACTCAAGTGCTTTGGGGTTCCAGTGAGTAGCTTTCACCACCTAATGATCGGAAGCAAACACCTGAAGCTAAAGCAGGTTTTCCTTCTCCACAGGGAGGGCCCTCGGTCTCTGCCTTGCTTCTTGAACCTCGTGCTTGAGGGGCAGAGGTTTGTTTATGTTTTATTTTTCCTTGGGGGAGACCATGTGTTTCCAGTGTGGTAGCTCTTCCCACCTAGCAGCCCAGCACCTACAGGGGAAAGCAGCTGGAACATCGGCACCTGCAGTGGTGCTGATGGATGGCACATCCACTTCTGGGACACAGGCCCCACTCAGTGAGGCTGGGAGCTTTTCCCAACCTCCTTTCACCCCTGTTCCATCTGAGGGGGAAGGGTCTCCACCATCCAGTGGAGGAGCTGGGACTACTCCCCAGGCCTCTCCCCCACCCATTCCACCTGCAGTACCCACCTGCACCCACCCGGGGCAGAGGCCCCACCAGATGGAGGGGCCGATGCCTCCACTTGTCTGCCTAGCCCTACCTCCTGGGCTGAGGTGGCTGGGGTGGCTGGTGACTGAGGGGTTCAGCCCTCCTCTCAGCTGCCCTCCACCATGGCTTTGTCTGAGGTGCCTGGCCCCAGGGAGGCAGCTGGGAGCAGTCCAGTCCATTCCCTATGAAGGGTGGGCCACCTGCCACTAAGAAGAAGAAGAAAGAGAGGAAGGTGAAGGGGGCCTCTCAGGACACCCCATCCCTGTTGGGACCCTCATTGGTTGGCTCCGGGGTGGGCCTTTGCTGGAGAGCTTGACCCCACTCTGACTGTCATGCTGGCAGCCCTGTTGCACATAACCACGCATGGGGACATCTTGGAGGTGGGGTGACACCAACCCCTCATCTGTCTCTCAGCTTCCAGAGTTGGGTGGCAGTAAAAGTGATACAGAATGCCTCTTCTCTGGAGCCCTGACCCAGGGTGCGGCAGAGGAGTCTGCTGACCTCTTGGTCACGTCCCAGTCTACCAGATTGGATGGGGAAGCTAGTGAGATGGAGATCCAGCTTTCTGACTGTCACAAGCTACCTTGAGAGCAGGCTGACCTCTCTCTCTCTGCAAGACACCAGCCTCTCCTGGAGCCAGTTCTTGACCTGGACAACGAGAAGAGGCTGATGTGTCTGGACATTGAGCGTGAAGACACTGCATTTGCAGGTGTGCACCCATCTGGGGTGCAGCCATGCTGTTCTTCTGTTGGAAATGTCCAGCCCATATTGGCAAACCCCACCTGGGTTGCCCCTGACTGTGGGGGTCTCCTGGCCTCTCTGAAGCAGACCGAAGGACAGAAGAAAATAGTGGGGCACATCACCCAGTGGTGTGCAGACCCTAAGCTCTTTGTCAAGGCTGCTACAGCTGCAGCCAAACTTATACAGCAAGATCTACACACCTGGCAGATGGTTTACCACGGAGAAGCTCACACAGTGGGTGAGAGACGAATTGGGCCTGCAGGGCCCTAGAGTAGAGTAGGGCGTGTTAGGCCTTCCCTAACCTGTCTCTACTATTTTGTTCTGCTCTTGGGTGTTCACTCTTCCACTTGCATCTTACCTCGCTCTTCCTTTTCCATACCCACATCCATGGCAGCCACGACCATTGGCACTTTTAACAACAACAGTTGTCAAGATCCAGTGAAATGGGAGGCCATCCTTGACCTCCTGCAACAGAAGCGGCTGGCCACTGTCTTCCTCCAGAAAACACATTCTGACAGGCTCAACCAGGTGGCTTGGCACGCTGCCTGGTGAGGTCACTTGTTCCTGAGCCATGACACCAACCTCAGCACTGGGGCAATGACTCTCCTATCAACTCTGCAGCTTGACATGATGGTGGTGCAGGAGGGTGTCCCTGGCCACCTGCTGATTGTCCGCATCACCCTGGCACAACACCACCTGCTACTAGTCAATGTGTATGCACCTACTGATGGCCAGAAGAGGGTCTTTTTCTTCAAAACCTTGGCCTCCTTCCTGGGTGTTGAGGGAGATGCTAGTGAGGATGATGACCTGCTCCTTGTAGGCGGTGACATTAATTGCACCATTGATGCCTCACTCAACTTCACAGGGCCTGAGCCTCACCTGCCCTCATTCCACAAGCTGCAGTCTGCCCTGGAGACCAAGGACCTTGCTGACATCTGGCAAGCTCTGCATCCTGATGTGTGCCAGTACACCGGGGCAAGGATGAGTGCCGGTGGTCTGACCATGGCCTGCCTTGACTGTCTTTATGCTGTCAGGCACCCCCTGCCACTCCTGAGCAGCAGATGCATCATGCCCTCGGGCCTGTCAGATCATGGCCTGGCCTGCTGTGAACTGAGCCTGCCTGGGAATTCTTGTGTGCAGGCACCTTATTGGCACTTCAACATCAGCCTGCTTCAAGATTCCTATTTCTGACACTGCTTCGCCCACTTTTGGCAGGGCTGAGAGGCCCCAAGACTGAGCTACTCCTCCTGGAAGCTATGGTGGGATGTGGACAAGGTACAGATCTGGGCTTTTTGCCAGCAGTACACCCAGCTGGCCACAAATGAACGGCACTGCAATATCCAAAAGCTACAGAAAGATGTGACAGAGCTTGAGGCCGCCCTGCTGACTGCTGGCTGCTGGCTGCTGGCAGTGACAGGGCACTGCATGAGAGCCTCCAGTTCTGCAGGAAATGCCTGCATGATTTTGTGGAGTGCACATCCCATGGAGAAAGATCCATGTCCACTACCAAGAGCTAGCAGAAACCAGCCTGGAGTGGAGGCAGGCAGCAAGCAAAGTCCTAAATCATCTCAAGACCCCTGATGGCCAGGTAATCATGGATCTGGGTGAAGTGTATGAGCATGCCATTGCCTTCTATCGTGACCTGTTTGTGGCTGAGCCATCCTGCACTGAGGCCACGTAGGAACTCCACAAGGGCCTACCACATCTGTGTGCCCTGGAGGCCAGTAAACGTGAGCAAGAATTGTCTCTGCAGTTGGCCTTGCTTCTGGCATAGCCCCAGGCTTTGATGGGTTACCTGTCAAATTCTACAAGCCCTTCTGGCCTCTCCTCGGCCGCTGCCTCCTGTGCAATTTCCAGGACAGCCTTGCCGACAAGGTCCTGTCAATCAGCTGCTGCCAAGCGGTGCTTACACTGCTGCCCAAGAAGGATGACCTTGGCTGCATTAAGAACTGGTGTCTGGTCTCCCTGCTGCATGTGGACTACAAGATATTTGCCAAAGTGCTGGCAACCCACCTCTGCACCATCATGGCTTCCACCACTGGGCCTAAGCAGAGCTACTGTGTGCCGGGCAGGGCCATCCAGGACAACCTGTTCCTACTGTATGACCTACTCCTAACCAGGGGAAGGCCTTTGATTGGGTGGGCCAGACCCTGGAGGCCTTTGGCTTTGGACCTCTCTTGACTGGGGCCCTCCACATCTTGTACCAAGACACCTCCAGCTGGCTCAAGGTGAACAGCATGCTCTGCATCGTATTCCACACATACAGGGGTATCTGTCAGGGCTTCCCCCGGTCAGGTATGCTGTATGCTCTGGCCATTGAGCTGCTGCTGCAAACACTGTGACACCGCCTGGGCAGTGTGGCCCTGCCATCAACCATGGGCCCTCCACTCCAGCTGTCAGCATGTGTGGATGATGTGACCATCTTCTTCAACACCCAGGAAGATGTGTGGGCCCTAACAGATTGCCAGCAAGCCAATGCGCACATCTCCTTGGTCCGTATCAACTGGGCCAAGAGTAATATCCTGCTGCTCAGCACATGGAACAGCACAACCCCCCTGGATTTGCCAGGGGGCCTCACCTGGTGCCACGAGGGCTTCAAAGTCCTGGGCATGAACCTGGGGCCACTGACCTTCATGGCACGCAACTGGGATGGCCTTGAGAGGGTGGAAGCCCACCTGCAATGTTGGAGGCTGGTGCCTACCCAGCCTCTCATACTTTGGACATGTCATCATTGCCAACAACCTGGTGGTGGCAACCCTGTGGCACCAGTGCACATTTGTGTTCCCCTTTGACCCAGCTGCCTTGATGACCTGCCCCTTCTGCCCCAGGGGCATTGAGAACCTCTTTCACACCTTCCTTGACTGTCTCTACCTGAGGCCTCTCTTCATTGCCCTTGAGCCACCACTGCGAGCTCTGGGCAGAAGCCTCTCGGAGACTACCTATGTTTGCTCCTACCCATACCGGGCAGCTGAGTGGGGCACCATCTGTCTGGCCACCTTTCTACAGGGTCAGGCATGCAACTGGCATAGCTGTCCTTAAGAGCCATCACAACTGGCTTGCTGGGACTGGCTTAGATGATGCCCTGTGGCTAGTTGACCTCCTGGTGCTGGGTCACCTCTCACTGGAATTTGAGTACACTGTGCTCCGGTGGGCGGTGCCCTCCTTTGAGGTACACTGGGCCCTTGAGGGAGCGCTGTGCCACATGGAGGATGGCCATCTTCAATACGCGCTCTGATGTCATGACTGGTCTGGGTGACCGGGCAGGCTTGATGTCGGACTGAGTCCCACTTCATGCTGCACCCTGGACCCTCACCAGGCTGCTTTTGCTTTTTACGCTGTGTGGGAAGTTGAAGGGTTTGTCACGTGTATGACTGGATACAGCAGGGTAGGAATCATTTGTTTATATAGGGCTTTGGTCTGTACAACTGTGGCTGGTGTCCCGACCACATAATGACATGTTAGGCATGATGTGTAATTCAGTGAAGGTGTCTGTCATGGTGTGATGTTATGAATGTAATGACATAGTGCTTTTGGTTTGATGGTAATTTGTTTGTCTTTGCTTTGTATATTGGACCTGGACCCTGGAGGCCAACTTGTTATACCTTGAACTGCTGAATAATGTAGTTAAAAAGTCAAAGTCCTTCCTTCCTATAAATTCACTGTTAACTACGAAGAAATATGAAATAATCAGAGTCAACTCTTCAGCCTAATTTATGAATAATGATTGGTGATTTGGCTACAGCGTATAGCTCCTAAATATTCTATTTTGGAAAAAAAGTGTGTTTTTCAGGCTTATTAGTAGCACAGCTTAGCTGTGCAACCAGCTTTAGTAACTGCTTTCCCCTTTTTTTCTTTAAGATGAAAGTAGTCATGTGTCAATTATTATTTGACTAGCTTCAGCCTTTTTGCAAAGTTTTTCTCCTGTCAGAGTTCATTCATGTCAAATGTATCAACATTTCTCAATACATCATTTTTCTGATTGACTATGAGGGGAAAACCCTGCAAAAGGGAATCTACATGGTTTTTGTAGAAAGTGTTATCAAAACAAATCAACCAGATGATAAACTATAATATCATCTAAATAAATCACAAAAAATCTGCATTGCAGAGGACACTTTTATTACACATTGTATATGATGTGTGCATAAATACTCTATATCTGATAATAATGTCACCATCCTTGTCATCTGTAGCTTCTTCAAAAGATAGGTTAGTGTTTTGCCTAAAGCAGTTCACATAGGTCTTCAGGAACTATTCAACTGAATTGAGCTGAGAAAGATTGAGCTTATTGACTTTTCTGATATCATATCAGCTGTTTGGGTTGAAGCCAAGATAAATCCACCAAGAGAAGCGAAACAGAAATGATTTAACAATCTATAAAGCAGGCAGGACTAGGTAATGTATTTAAGAAATGAAGTACCATAAATTGATGAAGAAAAAAATCATGTAATCTGATTGGTAGTTAGATACAATTCAGGTGGACTGTACATAAAGCAAATAATAGAAGCTGGGGCATAGTGGATGGTTGTAGGTAGCTACTGAAAAACCCAAGTTGACCAGCACTAATCTAGGCACTTCTGAAAAGATTGGAAGAGAAACCTGAATGTAGGGGCAGGCCAAGAAGGCAGGGGCAGGGGCAGGGGCAGGGGAAAGGTAGTTGAATATACCTGAACCTAGATTGTTCATCCTGGAAGTATTCTGATCAGGTCACCATTCAGTATTCAAAATAACCAGAATTATTCCAGAATGAATGTAATGTGAATTATTCTATTTTAATATTTTATGATTAAAAATTTATTTTGTTTATTTTTTAGGGGGGAGTGGCATATAAATCTAATAAATAAATAAATGCCTAGGTTTCATAGACAGATGGCTTAAAGTACATTCAATCTTCCTAATTTTGTTTTTCAAACTCTCCCATCCTCCAAAATTTCAGAGTTTCATATCTGGATAAAGCTATTATTTGTTTGCTGAAACATTATTTTTTCTGTGAAAAATTATACTAAGTATGGCGAGCCATCCCATCACATCGAATAGTGCCCTGCTCAGTGAGCTAACTGCAAGGGTATACTTTTTAATTAAATGCACTCTTCAGTGGAAATAAGGGTATCAGAAGCTGATACAGTACACAGTGTTTTAACTACACTTATTTTAAAGATTCTTTCTGGTTATTAGAACTTTCCTTCCCTGTTTCTAAACTATATATTGATTTCATCTTGCAATACAGGGGATAAAGTCCTCCTATTTGGAATTCCTCCTTGCAGCATTTTCACTTGGATTACTAAATAGGATGCCATGAAATACCTTTTCTTCTCATTGGAGAAGAGCAAATCAGTTTAACACCAGCTTCATTCCAATGCCATAAACATTTTTTCTTCTACGCATCCCATGAAAGATTTGTTAAATAGTTCTTTTTGAGAAAGTTTTTAAAACAGGAGAATATTAGGTCACTATAGAGGGAAAAAATAGAGACCCTTTATAATTTCCAGATCTCTTATAGTTATTTCTTGACAGATGGTTTAATATATGTTTCCACAGGTTTTAATTGCTAATCTGTTTTTACATCATCCAAAGTAGCAAAGACATCTAGAAAGTATTATATGAACATTGAAGAAAACTCTGGAAATATTAGTGAGGGAAGGGTGTTTAATATTCTACCTTTGAAATAAAAAGCGAATAGTATTTTTCATTATTTCCTTTCCTCCTCCCCCCACCCCACCAAGGTTGAAAGGTAGTTTAGAAAAAAAAAACAAATAAACTCCAACAGTATTTTTAATTATTAAGGAATACAAATCACTGGATACATTAGCTGAGTTCTGATACACAAGATATATCCAAAGGATTGTAACAGCATTTTGTGGCAGAGAGCACAACTACAATGCTCCTTAATTTATCTGCTTTCTCCATAGACTGTTGGCTTATGCCAGCATCAAGAGTGACAATATAAATATTTGAGGACATGAGTCCATCTCAGCTCTGATGAGGTATTAAATAAATAAATAAAAACATGAATATAAATTGCACTTAAGAGTGCATACAATCGTTGTCAAATGATTAAGTTAGGGAAGTAAAATTGAAAACATTCACTAAAAGCATTTTACTTGTTGAGCAATAGATAGATAAACTTGTCTTAAACCATTGTTGTTTTCAACAACGTTAAAGTAGCTGTTGTTCTAAGGGGTAGGCAGTGTTTTCTCAGGTGGTATCTTGCTGCTATAGCTTTTGATGTACACACTGCTGGGTCTGTGTTCTGCAGAGCTGACGCTAGCAAGCTGTCTTGAAGATTCCAAAGGCGATGCAGAAAAAAAACCCCTTGAACCTATGTTAGGTGGCAAAAGATGAGTTGTTCACTGAGATGTCATTTCTACTCCTTTCTTTTGCAAAGTTTACACACCTGCACTTTGGTTCTTGCTATCATCTCTGTCTTAGTGATTCCTTTCTTTTTTACATTCACCCTCAAGATTTTCAACTGCTGTTTACTTATTCCCTTCTTTACATCAGCATCTTTGCTCGTTAGTTTGTTTTTATTTATTTTTATTTTTTTCCTTATCAGATCATCCAGCAATCATAAGGGCTATTTTCCCAAGTTACTTTTCATTACCTTAGCGTACTATAACTAAGCATAACTATGGCTTAGCATAACTGAAACTCCTACAGTTGCTAAATGCCATGAACATCTGTGCGTGAAATTTCCATATCTTTGTTTCTGGTTAACAACAGTGAAGTGCACTGTAGTCCAGATTCATACTAAAACCATAGCTTCCTTATGATAGTCCTATGCCGATACTTTGGCAGCTAAACGTTTTATCCAGGACAATGGAGAAAATCCTGTTTGTGAAAAGCTGTTCATGCTTGCCCCCAGAATGCTTGTACTTCCAGTGGGAAGTAATTCTTTATAAATAGAATGCACATAACATACTAGAAATTTCTGTTTCTGGCCTCAGCATTAATAGGAACACAACTCTTTCTCAATATCCAGGGGGGTAACTGACCAGAAATTAGAACAGAATGGCTAAGTAAGGGCATTCAGGGGTTAGCAGGAGCTTACATCAGATTCAAAATGGCAGCCTGATCTCAGGTAAGCTGGGTTGAGGGTGGTAGTGGGAGGGTGTTGAGGGAACAGGGGGGCAAGCAGGCTCAGGGGGATCATGGATTCATGGGGGGGATCAGGGAAACAATTGGGGGAATGGGAGGCAGGAAGCTGCCAGGGGAATGTGGGGGGCTAGGCAGGATCTGCAGAGGGATTTGGCGAGGGGTCTGGGAGGGTTTAGTAGGATCAGGAGGCCTTGCAGGATCTGCAGGGAGGAGGTGCAGGGGCAGGGGGCATTTTTAATCCCCTGACCCTCCCTCAGTGAACCTACACCCCCATTCCTCTCACTCCTCTTCCCACCAATAATAATTTGCTTGGCTTTGGCAGCAGTGAATGCTGATAAAACCAGTGGCACCTGGAGTAGTGTGCGGGATGGGGGATGGGGGGGTGGTCCATTGGGATGGGGGGCAAGGGCCAGGGGGTGCTAAAAATAGCCTGGTGCCAGGTGGGGTATGTATGTGAAAAGCACAGCCCTGGGGCTGGGGCCAGTGGCTGAGCTTTTCCAGCTCTAGGGTTGTGCAGGTAACTGTACAGAAATTCTATGTCCCAGTCTAATCTAAATCAAGTAAGTCTCATACTACATCAATCCAGGTCTATTTTAGACCAGGTTCCACAATTTTTAAATCAATCTGTGTGCACAAAACTTGTGTACAGTTACAAATTTAGATTGATTTCTGACCACTGACACCAGGTCTGAGTTGTAAGGGTGCCTGTACACACCACAGGTTTTAATCCTCATTAAATTAAATAGGTTTATAAAATTTAAACTTATTTATTTTGGAGCGTCACATCTCTGTTTACTTGCACTAGGTTTTTGAATGAATTAAGCTGGTTGGCTGGCACTGCAGGAGAGCTGTACAGTCCAGTGCTGCCCTTACCAGCCCAGGGCCCCCCGCCCACCCTATGCCCATGTCCTGCCATGCAGCTGTGGAAGCAGGGACACAGCAAACCGTACAAGGAAAAAAAAAAACCCAGAAGCAATTAAAAAATAAAAGCAATTTGAAGGGGTGAACTACAAGAAAGTCACAGTGCTATCTGTTGGAGAAAGGCTCATTACACATCTTTGAGTGCCCTTCTGTTTACATACAATTAATCTATGGACGCAACACTTTAATTCCCAGCAAGCCAAACTAAGCTACATCCAAAGAAATTTAGTTAATGCACCAGAAAGACTTTTAAAACATCCAAAAAATCCACTCTTGCAAACAGTCATGCAGTTGCAGTGCAAGAAAGGGCAAAAAATGTGGTGTGTACAAAGGCCCAAAGATCCATACCTAGGGTGAACTAAGTTACATTAGGTGACTATTTTGAACCTGATCTAGTCTTCTCCTAGCCCTCCCCTCCCCCGCCGCAAATATCTACATTTATCCAGTATGTAGCTGAATGTCCTTAGAAGTGATTCGCTGTCTTAGAGAAAGCTTACCTCATGAAAAGTATCCATTTGAAATTGTTAAATCAAGGTAACAGTTCTGTAGACAATTCCTCACTGGCTGAAACTTAGTTCAGTTTCCTGAATCCATGGTATCTGTATCACTGTTCTGTGGGCAACTGTAGGATTTCTTTAGGCCTAGAGAAAGAAAAGGGATAACAGGCTTTCAGTGACATCTTCAGACTAGCTACTGTGTGTCTCAGTATTCATATCCTTTCCTGATGGGTCTTTGAACAACATGCAGTTACAGACAAACAAGCTTTAAGCATGCTAACATGGGTACTTGCAGAATATAAAATCCACATTCCAAAGCAAGAACATCAACATAAATATGATGGCACAATAAAGATTAAGTTTCATAAACTACACCCAATTGATAACTCCTGATTTGTCTACAAGAATGTAAACTTACGAGGCACAAAGTCTATTTTATAGGCCAGTTATGGTGAACTTTTTTTGCAGATCTATACATGGATATGCTATATCAATATTTTCCCATCTGGCAAAAGGTATTTATAGATTATCTGAAAGGTCAGAGTAGGAAACCATTCTTTAGTAATCAGTGTTGTAACTAATCAACAATTTTGTTTTTACTATCTCCAAATTATTGAGCTTCAGTTTGTTATATACCTTCTTTCACTTTAATCTGTGTTTGGCAAGTGACAGACACCAGCCACATAGACTAATTTATTTTTCCAATACCTTAAGATATCACAGGACTGAACACAATATAAACCTGAAGAGAATAATAAAATATAATATTATTAATAAACTATTATTCTTGAGTTGCATAATATTGCCCCAGGAAATGGAATAAGAAATGAAATTAGTTTACTTTTTATTGAGTATTTAAGATTATTGTACAATTTACTTTTCCAGCAGAATGTATAATTACCAAGATTCACACCTCGCATAAGCTTGGCATGTACTTGCCATCTCCTTCTTGCATCCTTTTCCTTTTCTTCCCTTGCTTTCTCATAAGGTTCTTCCTTCCTCTCCAGTTGAACTCACAAAACTAGAAAGAGCATGCAAAGCAGTTTTGGCAGGTATTCAAACTAATTTAGAATTTACAATACAAACACTGGAAGCACAATAATTAAAAGCACTGATGCAGTGGTGCCCAACCTTTTCACTTCATGAGCTGGATGAGCAGTGCCAGATCCAGCTTGTGGGCCTGATCCCTCTGTGCTGGCTAGGGCCCAATCCCACTGTATAGGGTCAGGACCTAATTCTGCCATATGGGGCATGGAAATTTGCAGCAGGGGAGAGATGGCAGTCTTAATAACCACTGCTCCTTCACTGCCAGATAAGGCCTATAGGCCCGGGGTTAAATTTTCCTACACTACTGACTGCAATCAAGTATCAAAATGATAACTCAATGAGAATGATACTGTAGTCTAAACAAATGAGATTCTACAAACTTACCTAAAATGGACACAATTTTTGGAATGAAACAATGAATCAGACAATACCATGGAGGTGTTCCTAAAGAATTACAGGTAACGTGGAAACATGCTTGGACAGAACTATGCCTGGTTAAATCACAAATAGAGATAGAGCCTCCCAAACAGCCAATAATCTGGTGATCATAACATTAATGAGGGCTGTGGAGGAACCACAGAACTTGGTTCTCTAGATCCAAGGTAATGTATGTTTTCCCTCCAATAAAACACTTGCTCTGTCTCTGTTTCCCCCCACTACACACACACACACACACACACACACACACACACACACACACACACACACACA
>NW_017728949.1:33301866-33307677 GCF_001723895.1 Crocodylus porosus | reverse complement strand
ACACACACACACACACACACACACACACACACACACACACACACACACACACACATCACTGGTTGGGGACCCATGATATAATACTATGTAGTACTTAACTTTAATATGAAAAAAAATATACATATACATGACATAAATTCCTATTTTGTAGTAAATCATTTCAATCTACAGTAAAGTTACCCTTAAAAACATGCAATAACTTTATTTCACAGTACAAAATACTAATGTACTGTGTATTAGAAAAGTAAATTTATTATGCAGAACACTTTGCTTCCCTTGTCAATAAATTCTAGCCTAGTTGTTTGTTCAATGAAAACTTGCTCTCCCCTGCCTAGTGGAAAGAAACTGTAGTACCGTTTACTGCAAGTAGCCATCTTTGGAGGGCTAGTTATACATCTGATCCTTGCTACAAAGTAAATTTACTATGAATTAAAACAGGAATACATTCCTTTAGCATTTATGTTTTGAACCTTCATCCTCTTTCTCTCTCACTCACTCATTTTTTCCCTGAAAAAAAACTACAAGAGGTCTTGTTTTCAAACCCTCTGTAAAAAAGGATTTTTTTTTAAGTCTGTAAAACTTTCATGGGATAGAATACATGAGAAACTCAGATGGTTATTTCAGTCTCTTCAGGGAGAATCCTTTCTCCTGTTCACATACTAAGCTCAGGCTTACCCAGCAAACAAGACTGGGTGCTGTTATAAAGAGGAATTGTTTCTCAGTGATTAAAGATTTATGTCATGTGAAGAAGCAGAAGAAGAAGAAATTGTGTATCATTAAATTGGAACATTATTCACTCTTTCTTACTAATAATAAAACTGGGTTTTTATGTTATAAGGAAGAAAAAAACAAGTATAGTGAAATCTATCAGACTGAAAAGTGAGGATTTTGCACCATGCATTAAATCACTTCATCTCTTTACTCAGAGTGGTCTGACTGCATTTAAAAGCTCCCATTAGGGGAGCAAGTATCACATTCCTGTAATGAGTGATACTTCTCTGTATTCAGTCATCCGTGCACTGAGTCAGGAAAGTATACATTTCATTTTCCTTTGTCTCTATGTAATTAGAGACCTTATATACCATTGGAAATCATTCAATCCTCTTTGTGTTTTATATGGGGAAATATATATGCTGTAACTCTTTGTGGTGGTACTACATGCAGTGTCCTGTCTCTTTGTCACAGACCCCTGTAGCTTTGTCTGGTCTGAAGGTCAAACAATTGTTTTCCTTGATAGTCACATGGTGAGATATATTCTAGTAGTGTTATTTTTTTGTTTGCTTGTTTCATTCTTTCCCTTTTCTGAAACACCAGAGATTAGTAATGTATTGAGATGGGATACCAGAAAGGCAGGACTATTTTTCTGAGGTGGTATCTTTCTTAGATTTATAGATTTTAAGTCCAGAAGAGTTCAATAGTTCAATTCACTTGATTTTATTTTTTTAGTTGTATTAAGCCCAGTTGTATTCAGCTCAATTTCACATGTTTAGCTAAAGGATATTTTTTAGAAGGGCTTCCAGGCCAGATATAAAAACACTGAAAACTGGAGAATCCACCATTTCTTTTTGTTATTTGGTCCAATGGTTGATCACTGTTATTCTTTGTTAAATATTCATGCTTGATTTTAATTTGCCTCATTTCAGGTTCCAACCAGTGCCTCTAGTTATGCCTTTCTTTGCTAGATTAAAAAGCACTTTTGAACACAGTATTTTCTCCCCATAAACGGCCAAAGGGTGAGAGGAAGCATATAGATAACAGTAAAAGGGTAATACAGATCTGTATATATGTACTTCTAAGTTTCTTAATTTACAATTTGTAATAAAAATCCCTGTCTCTCAACTAGATAATTTGTCAAATTTATTTGGAATTGGCAACTGTAGGTGAAGAAAGCACTTTCGTTGCTGCCTTCCCTATTAATTCAGGATAACTGGCATAACATAGGCCCTATCACGTGTTAGTTATGATGTGATTAATACGTTAGTTGTACCATGAATAGTAACAGCAGTACTGATTTTGGGTGCCAAAAAGTGTCAAACCAATCACAACGATATTCCACAAAATATATGGAATATCTTTGTGGCTCTTTTGTTTGGCATCACAAAATGAACATGTTGCATTGCAGGACCCAGGCTGATTGCTGACCCACCTTGGCACACCTCAGGGTCTCAAACCAAACCGGGGGTTGTCACAGGGCCACAAATGACATGCAGCTTATTGTCACCCTAAGCTCTGGACAGTCCCAGGTGTCAAACTGGACAGCTGCTGTCCTGGAGAGCCCCACATCTCCAACCATTTGGCATAGCAGGAGGCACAATGTTTAGGATGGGCATAAAATTTCTCTGATCCCAATAATGCCATTGCTTTAACATCTACTACGGGCCATAGTCATAACTTTGGGCTGCTTCTTAGTATAGTGGAAACAACATTTAATTAATGAAGAAGAATGGCAAAGAGTCACATTTTCTTCCTAGCTCTGCCAAATATTAGCTCATGAAAGCTGAAAATTCTGGCCATTGTATCTGTTTGACCATCTCTCTTCCTTAATCCCTAACATTAAACTGATTGAATTGGGGTCCATTATCTGTACATTTTGATGGCTCCTGGCATTTGACTTACTTATTGGAAGCTTACCTTGTCAGGTCTTCTGGGTGTTATTAGTAATGGGGTATACTTTCTCTCTCTCCCTCCCTCTCTCTCTTTCTCTCTGTTTCTCCATTTTTTAACTACATTTGTTTGTAATCTAAAGTCTGTAGGTCTAGTACCGTAGCTGCTAAAAATGGTTTGGATACATTAATGGATTTGGGCCATTTTATTTTAGTCAAAATTCTGGCGTATCAAGTATACTGAGATATTGAGTTTTATAAATTCCTTTTTTATAAAATAGGTAAAAGATAACATAATATTAATGTCAAATATATATATACCCAAAATGGTATATAGGTAAAAGATAACATAAGATTAGTGTAAAAAATATTATAGATTCATAGCAGACTAACCTTGTTTCTTTCTATGACCAGGTCACTAAAAGCTTAGATGCAGGAGTCAAGTTAGATGTCATCTACTTGGACTTTAAGAAGGCCTTCAACACGGTATCCCAAGACTCAGTTCCTGGGCTGATGCTGTTCAATATCTTCATCAGATACCTGGATGAAGGTGTGGAATGTACTCTGTCCAAATTTGCAGATGACACCAAACTATGGGGTGAAGCAGCCACACTGGTGGAAAGAAACTGAATCCAGGTGGACCTGGACAGGTTAGAGAAGTGGGCAGGGAACAATAGGATGCAATTCAACAAGGACAAGTGCAAGGTGCTGCACCTAGGGAGGGGGAATCACCAGGACACCTATAGGCTGGGGAATGCCCTTCATAGCACAGTGGTGGAAAGAGATGTTGGAGTTGTTGTTGACTCCAAGATGAATATGAGTTGTCAATGTGATGAAGTAATTAGCAGAGGCAGAAAAGGATCTTGGAGTCATCATTGATCTTGATGCCAAGATGAACATGGGCTGGCAGTGTAGGGATGCAGTCAGGAAGGCCAACCTCACCTTGTCATGTATCCATAGATGCATCTCAAGCAGGTCCAAGGAGGTGATCCTCCTCCTCTATGCGGCACTGGTCAGGCCACACTTGGAGTACTGTGTCCAGTTCTGGGCACCGCACTTCAAGAGGGATGTGGACAAAATGGAGAGGGTCCAGAGGAGGGCCACTCGCATGATCAGGGGACAGCAGGGCAGGCCCTATGAGGAGAGGCTACGGGACCTGAACCTGTTCAGCCTCCAAAAGAGAAGGCTGAGGGGGGATCTAGTGGCCTGTTATACATTAGTCAGGGGGGATCAGCAAGCATTGGGGGAATCACTATTTCCCCGTGCACTGCCAGGAGTGACCAGGAATAACGGTCACAAGCTGGCAGAGGGCAGGTTTAGGCTAGATATCAGGAAGCGCTACTTCACGGTCAGGGTGGCTAGGATCTGGAACCAACTTCCAAGAGAAGTGGTGCAGGCTCCTACCCTGGGGGGGTTTAAGAGGAGGTTAGATGAACACATTGCTGGGGTCATTTGACCACAGTACTCTTTCCTGCAATGGTAGGGGGTTGGACTAAATTATCTACTCAGGTCCCTTCCGACCCTAGAAACTATGAAACTATGAAATCATGCCAGTGCTGAGATGTACTGTTAAAAATGGCACTGCACACGTCTTTTTTTCAATAAGAGATTAGTCTCTATACAAGTGAGTCTCTATCTCTTTAGCTTCAGTGCACCCTGTCCTGGGGCGCGGCAAAGGCACGAACCCCAAAGGGTCCAAGGGGGACTCTGGGGGGCAGCACACCATGGGGAAAGGAAAGGGGAAGAGAGAATAAACGAAAACAACTTACCGGCGGCAGGAATCGCAGCGGGGCTGGAAGCAGCGGCAGGAATCGCGGCGGAGCAGAAAGCGGCGGCGGGTCCCACGCGGCTCATTAGCCGCGGTTTGTTTAAAGGGGAAACAGCTGGGGAAGCGGGGGAGGAGAACCAGTGCAGGAGGATAAGAAGGGAGAGTGAGTGGGCAGAGGGGGAAGAGAGGCAGCAAGAGAGCGTGGGGAGAAGAGCTCCAGAGCGCACCAGGAAGGTGGAGGAGCCGGAGAACGTTGCTGCAGTCTCACAGGAGGAATCTGAATTCTGCCCAGGGGAAGACGCTGCCATCAGTCCTGACAAGACCCAGGTGCCTTGACTGTATGTAACCCTGGGGTGCGAGGAAAGCCGAAGCTAAAGGCTTTGTCAACGCAGGTAGAGGACGATGGACATAGGAGTTAAGAGGGGATCCTCAAAAGAAAGAGGGACTGAGACCCTACATTGGGGATACAGGACCTAGACCAAAATTCGTGGGCAGAATATTCCCTCGATAGGGAGATTACCTTATTTTTGTGGGAGGTGATCCCTCTAGCCTTGTGGTTAATTTAGCATTTTTCTTTTCACTACTAGTGTGGCTTGTTTTGTTGGCATTGTTCTCTGTATTATTATTGTTCAGGGCTATTGAGTTAGAGGGAGCCAAGGCCTCTACAGGTTAGACTGGCCGAGAAGGAACCAGGGCTTCCTGGGCCCCGGCGTGAGCCTAGCTGGAACCCAGAGGGACCCCACATCAAGCGGAGGGCCAGCTGGCAGCAACCCCTATAGCACACTGCTGAGGTGGGGTCTAGGGTGAGGTGTAGGGGAGGTGGAGGCTCACGAAGAACATCACGCTTCGGCCTTGGGGAGGTAGCCAGCGTCAGGCAACCAGACCCCTCCACCACTGAAATACCATCAAAGTCGTGGCAGGCAGGATAAGGAGGGGAAGACTGCCTGAAGCGGAAGATCGAGGACTACTCCCTTAAGAGACGGAGTGGAAGGTTACCACCAGGCTCCTGGGCAAGGTGGCAAGGGACCGAGTAATCGAGGCCTGGCGGGTGCACACCCCTCTATAACTTTTCTGAATTTGGTGCATCCCATTTGAAAATCACTGAGATAGATCTAAATTGGAATATGAACTATAGTGAGAAAGAGAGTGTTAGAATGAAGTGGTCTGCCCATTTTAAACCAGAAAAAAGTGTGCCCCAGGTATCAAAAGTTTGGGAAATGCTACTCTATATACCAACTTCTCATACCAGGATGGCATCCAAGGCTGCCTTACATAGCTACAAGAGCAAGATTACAACTCAGAGTACAGACCCAAAGATTTATACACTTTGTTCTCATGCACAACTTCACTTTCAATAACCAACACTTCCTCCAGACCATGGGCAAAGCTATGGGCACCAAAATAGCCTCACAGTATCTGAACCTTTTTATGAACCACCTG
>NW_017728949.1:33294899-33301855 GCF_001723895.1 Crocodylus porosus | reverse complement strand
CAGGGCTGGTGACAGCTAGGAGGAGGGCGAGTTCCTCCTGCTTCTTCCCCATACTTCGAGCATTCGTGTAGAGGCATTTGAGGCCTCCAACGGTTGTGCCCACTGACCCCCTAGTCTCAGCAATGCCCCATCCCCCATCGCTTTGTGCTGTGAACCAGCTACAGCGAGGAACAAGATAAGATAAAGGGGCCCCCAAAAAGGGTGGAAGATAGTACAACCTAAGACAGAAAAACAGGCCGGAATGTGAAAAACAACACGTATTTGGAGCTTAAGATGGGAGGAGAAATGGGTGGAACAGAAGGTGGGACAGAGGTAAAGTGAATGTTAATGAGTATAAACCAAAGTGTATAAATATGGGAAAAAACTATTGTACGTTGCGGCTCTCTGTATTCCATCAGTTTGGGAGCTGGCTCAAAGCTGTTTCCATTCTGAATAAAACTGTTGCTAGCAATGTGTGCTGGTGTTTGCTCCTTGCTCTGCTCTGGCTAATGAGTAACAGGATCCATGGGTGACCTGACCGTTGTCTCCCTAGTCATTGGGCACCGCATGGATTCGGGGTCTAACAGTGTACATCTGGAAAGCTACTGCATTTGTCCTTGGGAGAAGCTGACCAAACAATGTCGCCTTTCTTGTACAAGAGCAATGATGCAGTTTGTAAGAGCAATATGTGTAAATGACTGTGCCAAATCTATTATCTGAGTAAAAAATCTTCAGGCCTGTGTTAAAAGAGATGTCCGTTTACAACTCCAGACTACTTAGAATTATATAGCTCTTTATGTCTGCTTACAGATGTGAAAAAAAAACAAACCAAACCAAAACCAAACTTTTAGCTTGATGCACCCCCACGCTAAGTGCAGCATATATCCAGAAGAGGCGTTGCGTTAGTTTGACCCAGCTCACCCAACTTCTGTACAGATCCGGTGCTTCAGCAGGGCTTCTTGGCATTTTTTTTCCTAATAGCTCATTGACTCATCTTTAGATAAAAGCACCAAAAAGTCCCTCTGAAGCATCCAATCTATATAAACGTTGGGTGAGCTGGGTCACACTAACATGATGCCTCTTCCAGTAAAACACTGTTTTGTTTTTTCATATCTTTCAGTGCCCTATATGTCCAACTACAGTTGTTGCATACTGAACATGGAAAGAGTCATTTAAGTAGTAAAGTAGTTAAGTTTGGCAAAGGTATAAACAACTAGAAACAATGGAATAATGGAAAAAGTGTCAGGATATGTTAATAAATGCCTATTTTAGGCTAGGAATACTCAAAGTACTAAACAGAATATGACAAGTCACATATTTTGTAGTATGCAATATCCTTATTTACTTTTTATTTTTTAGCAAAACACCCAGTTTTTCTTTTTTATTTTATTTTAAAATGTATCGCCTCCCCTTCCCCAACCATTTCTGACTCATTCTCTCCCTCTCTATTCCCTATTGATAAGTATAAGTGACTAAGACATAGGATAAGCTTTAGCATTTTATTTTGGTAGGAAGTTGTATTTGTTTCGTTTTTTCTCTTCTATATCATATAGTTATTATATTTATATTGATTTTTACTGTTCTATATTATTGTTTTACTGATACTATATGATTTAGGCCTTCAACCAAGAACTTGAACTGTGTTTCTCTTCCCTACCTGGATTCCACCATTTTCTTCTCACAACTAATATGTGCTTCAATTTTCCTAGGCATAGGACAGTTCACCCTCCCATTTACAGTAGCCATTTTTTGTTTGTCAAAGGATCTGAAATAAGAATAAATTCATTATTACTTATGAGGTCTAGCATTGTGCACTGTAGTTGTCCTTTGCTATGGGGATTCAAAGCTGGAGATTCAAAGCTTGGCCAGAGGGGCATATTGTGGTACCAGCCATGGTACCTCTTCTTTAGTTATGAAGAAACCAGCATAAATGTTTTTTATATGCCTTGATGATTTGTAAGGACGTTCACACCTTTTTCTATAAGTGATTATAATATTGCACTGGTGAGTACGTGAGGATCTGCTAAGTCTCCTTATTGTTTGACTAATTCAGAAGATTTGTGAATTACTGAGAACTGCAGAGAACAGAGAGTACCCATGAAAAAAATCCCATTCTGTGCTAAACTAATTGATGGAGCCTCCAGGTGAAAAACTCAAGTGTAAAGTGATCATTCTCCAAAGGCTAATTTCTAATTAATCACAATGGAAGTGGACTGAAGAGGAAGTATTAAATAAACATGCTGGAGAACAAGGATAGAGCTCTAATAACTTGTCCTATCCTTAGTCCTCCTACAAAGGGATGGTGATGGGGTTGTAGCAACAGGCTAGGAACTAATTTTGGAGGGGCGGAGAACTGATAACAGCCCTACAGCAGAAATGTTTTGTGTCTGGGGCAATGCTTTCTAGGAGGAATGTGTTGTTTAAAAACTCAATGCCCTACCAATCTCTATTTTTACTTTAGGTTGGAGTAGAGCTTTATTGTAACCTTGGCACAATTTCTAATTGTGGTGCAAATTTATAAGTCGAGGTGTACTTGTAAAAGTAATTAAACCAAATTGAGAGATTTTGCTTCATTTTGTATTTTATTATGACTGTCAACATCTTATATATATTACGACTGCCTTTTATACAAGTGAATGTATCACGAATTGAACAACCTCCACATGGTTTGCCTCCTACAAGGGACTGTCACAGTTGGGTCTGTCTGTTGAGGAAATAGTCTTGCTTCATCTGTGTAAGCTGAACATGTTCATGGAGGAGGAGGAAGGGAAAACACACTCTATCCACTGAAGAAGCACGGCATCAATTCTGTTTCACCATATGATGGAGAACTACTACCTGAGGCAGAATTCCTCCATGAGATTCAACTTAGTAAGTTCTTTCTATATAACAGTTCGACTAATCACAAATATTCAACAAATCATGAGCCAGGACTTTAAAAATTATGAGACTGACTTAACAATAATGAAATCTTAAGTATTTAAGGTACAGTCCATGCTCATTTTTTCAGGTTTTTTTAGACACTATGAATTCTAGAAACCTTGAGATTGTCATGTATTAACAGGCTTTGAGAAAAGCAACAAATACAAGGCTCACAATTAAGCTCATGACAACGCACCCTTATGACTCAATCATATGGGTTGTCAACAGAGTAGAGCTACTACATATTTACATCATTATTTACTTTTTTGGCAAAGATGAAGGAATGTCAGGGTAAAAGCACAGCAAGGTGTACCATTTGTGACTGCTGATTCTTGCCTGTGTTTCAAATTCTATTTTAGGAAGCTCAATTTAGGTTACTAATATACTGAAGGCTCGATATGGAGAACAGCCACTGGGTGAGCATTATCATATAAAATGATCTTTACCCAACTTATCCTTAGTTAATGGGAGAAAAAGGAAATAGAGAATTCTTGCTCAGTCTTAGCTTCAAAGAGTGAAATACAATTAAGAATAAAAAAGGTCAGGAAGGGAACATCTGCCCTCACTTATAATTAAGGGCTAATTATGAACTTGTACAAGATATCTAAAGGAGTTGAAGAGCACTGCTGAGAGCAGCCAACCTTTTTGGTTAGATTCAAAGCTTCATGACAGTACCCAAATTAAGCACAAAGATTAATTTATATGACCTGCAATTAGTCCTGTATTTCAGTTAAGGAGTTTTACCCTAAGATTAACACCCCCTCCCCACCAAACTTAAAACAGGGAAGGAGGGAGAGGGAGGACACAGATGGAGAAACAGAAGTGAACAAATTTATTTTAATAGGATCATCTATTTAAGAGTGCAAAGTGAAAAATAAAGTAAAGTATTGATACATAATGACACATTTTAATTATTACCTCATAGAAGAGTTGAAATATATACTTGGAAATTCTTAAGCCAAAAGTTGGCTGAACCATATAATAGATATTGCTTACCTTGGCTTATGGAATACTAGTGTTGCTCTTCAGATATATTAGTAAAATATAAAAGGCCTGATTTTTTTCTCATGAATATTCCAGTTTGAAGCAGTTCTAACTCCAGAGACTAGTATGGTTGCACCTAATTTACTTCAACATAAGCAAGAAAAGAACTAGAGGAATTCAATTTATGTATTTTTGCCTTCTTACATAGTGCTTAGACAGATTTAACACTTACTTAAAACCGTCTTTAAAAAGAGAAAAGGGAGGACTTAATGAATTACTAACTGGTCAGTCTAACTTTCATACCTGAGAAAAGCATATCAATCAATTTGTAAGCACTTAGATGATAACAAGGATTTGTCATGTGACTGTCATGGCTTGTTGGTGTAATTGCTATGCCTAACAAGTATGATTTCTATGACAAGGTAGCAGGCCTTATACTTAGGATTGAACAATGGATATGATATATCCAGACTTTTTAAAGTAAAATTTCTGACACTGTTTACTGCAATATGCTCATAAATAAGCTAAAAACATAGTCTAAATAAAATTACTATGAAACGGGTGAATAACTGATTATCAGGTGGGTTTCCTGAGGGGTCCATCCTGGCCCCAGCACTATTCAATGTCTTCATTAATGTCCTGGGAGATGGACTTGAGTGGGCACTGAAAAATCTGGGTGTCACTAAGCTAGGTGGGATGAACAGTAGTAGGATTCAAAAACACCTTAATAAAATGGAAAAAATGGTCTAAAATAAATAGGATGAAATTCAGTAAAGCCAAGAACAAAGTGGTGTGCTAAAGCAGGAACAATCAAATATACAAATACAAAATGGGAATGGCTAAGTGGCAGTGGTACAAGAAAAGAGCTGAGGTTTACAGTAGACCACAAGCTGAATATGAGTCAACAAAAGGTCATGGAGGGAACTGCTGCCTTCACTTATAATTAAGAACTAATTTTGAACTTATGCTAGATATGTATAGATATCTAGACATGGAGACTAGGTACAGACATTCAAAAACTCCAAGGCAGAATTGATCTAAGTTGTACAGTTTTCTATAAGTGGTGGACTTTAGATCGGTAGTCAACAGAACACACGTTCACCTGGGAGGAAGGGAGGGAAGGAGTGGGGTGGAGTGGGGAACAAATCTTAGAATGGGTTGTACCATTTTTAAACCAGTGTATGTGTGCTGAACTTCTGTTCTGTTACAGGTATAGACTCTCTTTTTGTGTGCCAAACTTTTGTTCTGCTATGGGGATAAACCAGTTTCCAATCACTTATACCCATAAAAGTGTAATATCTATATCTGGCCAGAAAGATTGGGATGAAATAGAAATTCTGGGACAGTGATGAGAAAGACAGTTCATATCCTTCCTCTTCTTGTTTTATACATTAATGCTATTAAAATAGATTTCAGTTATTATGATAATATCCTCTGCAGAAAAAAAAATCTCTGTCACACAATATGTAACAATATGGAAATGAAGAACAGGATAGTGTTTACATAGGATAGTTCCTTTCTATTTCATCATAGGAGAATTTGAATAAACACTTATGTAACTTTCCATGAATATATACATTTACTCCTGAATAGTTCTTGTTCAGCTGACAGAAGTGAAAGTATGCAAAGCCTGAGTGATTCTATCTGAGACCAAATATAAGCTGAAGCACTCAAGAGTTATCATAATGTTATTAGGGGTGCACTGATAGAGAATTTTGGGGCCAATACTGAAGGCTGATTTTTAAGGAGCCATATCATCCGATACCAATCTGATTCTGCTATGCATCTGGGCAGCTTGGAGAGCAGTGTCCAGCTGATAAGTCTACAGTGGGGAAAAGGGAGCAGAGGGAAGGTGCATGGGGGGCAGATCAAGGCCCCAGCAATGAGGGAGGGAGTGGGCCTGGGACAGGGGCAGGCAATGCATAGCTGGGCTGAAGCAGGGGATGGAGCCATGAGCAGCTCATCCAGGGGTACAGGGGGTAGGGGGTGGCTCCCACCACTGTTTGTACCTTGGTAGAGCATAGGGGGTGTGTGCCCTGAGATACGTGTGGTGTGGGTGGGCTGCCACTGTGGGCTGGTGCTTGGGAGGTACTGGGCTCTTCCTGGCTCAGCTGGGCAGTGGCAATGCTGCAAGTGGAGCTATGGGGGGTGGGCTGCAGCCACCTCAAAGTTCACCATAGCCCCCCCAATCCCCTTTCTACCAGTGTCACCACCTGTCCTGAGTGCAGCGTGGCCCACTTAGAAGAGCTCAGTGCCACCCCAGCCTCAGCCTACAGCAACAGCCTACTCTTGCCCCATGCAGATCCAGGGTCACATGCCCCCATGCCCTCCTATTGTTATTGTTTATGCAAATTTATAGAGGGCTCGAATGGAATACTGTGTTTTTTCTTAATGCTTCACATGAAGAAAAGTGTTGTGTTAATATAGTACTGTCCTAATAGTCATAGCTTATAACTAACATGTGGTCACACCTGCCCAGGCAATTCAGTGAAACTGGCAGAAAATCATCAACTGCCTTTAATATTTATTTATACAGTATCATTTTATTTAGCTACTTTTGTTCATTCATTTGCTTCAGTGGACTTTTAATCATGTTCTTCTGTTATTTGATACTATACAGCACTTAAGAATCTCAATCCTGGTTGTACAGACACAAAACATTAAGATGGTTCTTGCGAGCTTGGTCCCATCCTCCTTCAGTGTCTTGGAGGCAGACAGCAAATGTTACTGTAAACACATAACAAAAATAACTAATACAGAAAGAAAAAAAAATCACAGAACTGATCAATGTGGTGTGTCAAAATAACTTTGGCCAGGACTCCATTTCTTACTCAGGCATAAATCTTACCACTGCCACGAGTACTTTCGATTGAGGAAGACAAGGTTCTTTAGGTAAATATGATATGTTTTATTAGATCAACTAAATTGTTTACTGTTACCTGTCAGCTCCATGTTCTTGGGGAACCCTGACACAGTACACAGACTGTCGGACTCACAAAGAATCGCCCCCCCGCCTGAAAGGAAACTGATTAAGAAGCAGTGAGAGACACACCTAAAACCCTCCAGATAAG
>NW_017728949.1:33211558-33293819 GCF_001723895.1 Crocodylus porosus | reverse complement strand
TGCTGGCCCATGAGGGTGTCATCTGGACACCCAGCCAGATTCAGAGGTATTCGGTTTAACTGTGTGCTTGTGTCTGACTGTAGTTTATTGTTGCTCTGATGAACTGATTCTTGGCATATGAGGGTGTCAGCCTGTCCATGCTGATTAACCCGGCCAGGTCAGGCGTGTCACGTTAGTTTGTGTGTATGACTGATTTGGGGACTGGAGGAACCCAGCCCCACTGAACTGAGTCCTGCAAAATAGCTCCACTGGGGGTGGGGGCTTGCAGAAGGGAGAGATACAGCTCCATAATAGAAACACAAGTAACACAAGCAGCACATTGATAGAATTATCAAGACCCTAGCCCTAATAAATGAGCACACCCCAAAGTAGTGGGCAAATCTGGTAACTTTACTGATTTCTTCTGACTGAGGAAAAAATGCAAAGTCAGAAACGTCTAGCTGATTCAACTGCATGCATTTATTTGTTCTTCTAAAAATGGGTGTGGGGGGAGATATTTTTCCTTTATCAAAATATTATCACTAAAACTATTGGCAGAGTTTATATAAATATTTGCATAAAGCATTGTTAAACTGTCTAGCATGCACTGAATCTAACTACACATGTTCAAAAAGCACCATACAGAAGTGTTTTAAGTTACTGTACCGTAAAGTGCTATAAATTAGAGTGGGAGCCAACTGAACAGATTTTTACTGTTTGGCGCGTGGGAGTGGGTGAGGGGGCTTGCAGCCTGTCCATGCTGCCTACTGCTTGCATGCCTTCCAGGAGTCTACCAGAGTGGCCCCTTTCCCAGCCCCACCCTTCTCCCCCATCAACTAGTGATTATCAGCGGTGGCTGCTGGGAAGTGTGTGTGCTTACCATTATCTGGCCAGGTCTGGAACAGGAGAGACCCTGGAGCCCTTTCCCCACAGCAGCCCTGGTCAGATAGTCGTATGCCACTTTCTGGTTGGGTCTGGTGTGGGGGGAGAGACCTGAAGCCTTTCCCCAACAGCAGCCCTGGCCAAACAACCCAGAATCCTTCCCTTGCAGCACCGCACTCCCACATCCAGGCTGTGGCACACTGCAGCCCAGCCAGCCTATGCATAGGTCTAGGATCAGAGGCCTGCCCAGGGGGCAGGGCAGTGCAAATACAGCAAATGAGCTCTGCCCAAGGTTAGAGCACAACCCTGTGCAATGCCACCTGGGTTGGCAGCAATCAAGTTCTAAGTTAACCCTTTATGGGATCTAACACAGAAATTCAATAAAACCCTGTAACAGAAAGCTCTTTAGATTAGTACACAACCGTCCAGGGTTAACTTATAGTAGGAGCTGCCATTTTTAAAGCACTTCATATGCTGTGAACATCTGCTCTGTTATAGCTATAAAGCCCTTTTTTGCATGCTTAAAGTGCATTACGTGTAACGCCTCTACCTAGCCTATGCCTCTAAGATCAAATGGCAGCCCGACACCTTTTGCATTCTGCATAAAGAATGGTTCTGTATAAGGCTAGTTAGAAATGAGAAAATGTTATTAAAGAAAAAATCACTGTAGAATGAATAATTTCATAATTTCAAACCCATGGTTTCTTTGGCTTCTCTATGTTTAGATGATGCATCAGTTGCAAATATAAGGTATTTTACAACATTGTTCTTTCACATAAAAGCATTCTTTTTGGAATAGTGAAAATGATGGACACTTAGAAGACACCTTACATTTGCCTCATTTCTTACCATTGGAATTGTCTTTGGTAACAAAAGAAAAACTCATCTGAGCCAGTTTTTCCACTGGGAGTATTTGTCATCTCTTTGCATTTCACATTTAATGTGTTTGGATAAATCAGAGTAAAGAGACTGACTGACATTCAGGTTTCTTGCCTGTAGGAATCTCATAACTAATTTGTAATGCCTGTTATCCAAAAGGGGAAAAAATGGTTTTGCTGACACCAGTATATATAGGGTTTTTTTACTGCAGCAGGGGATCCTCCTGTTAAATAAGTCCCAGAGGTTAAAGAGGGAGAATACAAATGAATAATTATTTTCAGGAAAGGGATACAGGTCTACAGGCAAAAGGAATCACAAATTGCAAGCTTTCAGTACACTCACCCTTCTTCAAGCATATTTTTAATTTTTTTTCCCCAAAAATCTAGTTGGTCTAATAAAAGATATCACCTCTACCATGAGTTCCAATTATTTTTCAGAAACGCTATTACACATAGAAATCAAACAACAGTACTTAGAAAAACTTGCTCATCAGTATTGTCTAAGATATATATGCATATTTGAAATAGAGATTAGCATTAGCCTCTACTTCCCACCTCATGTTTACAAATAAGAACAAATATTTTGTAGATGTAAAGAGGGTTTCTTTTGGCTGCTTTCATTCATAACAACTCATGAAAACTAATTTTAGTGAGTATTGCCTATCTTAAGTTTTCTAGTGCCTAATTAACAAAGGAAAGGCAAATGGGCAAATAGCTCTTTTCACTGTTTCCTGGCCATGCAGTCATTTCAGACGCAGTTGTACAGCTTAAGGAATATAAATTTAACTGAATGCTACATTAAAACACACAGACTAGCCCATATTGCAAAGTTAGTAAAGTTGAGGTGCAGTTGGTAGGCAAGGAGATAAAGTACCTATGGGTTATTGGACTTATAGGGCACTTGCTATATGGTTGTCAATCTGGGCAAAGAACCAAATGCATATGGGAAAAAGAAAATTAGTGAAGTGAAGAAGGACTCTGGAATAACAACAACAACAACAAAATGCCAGCAGGTGGCAGTGATTACAAAGCAAGCTCAAAGCAAATCAAATATGGTAAGCCCAGATGATTTAAAGTAATTTCAGGAAAATTACCAACCTTTTAAGCAGGGATGATGAGATACAATGAAAAGGTATGATTTGGAGAACTGACATACCTACTCATGCTAGGCAGTGGGTAGTCCCACAAGAAATCAGGAACGAATTAATACAATTTGTGCATAAGCAAGGACACCTAGGGTAGAAAAAGACTATGGAGTTAGTCTCTCAGACAGGATGATAAGCCTCCGGTAAACAAGAAGTAAAGAAAGTAGAAATTCTGAGGGAGAAATTGTCCCTCTAAAGGAAAAAACTCATCTTTAAAATGGCTATGTGGTTGAATTGTAACAAGGGTATTGGCATCCCACACTCTCACATTTAAGAAAAATTTCAGAAGTCCCAACTCCAATTGCCAGAATGATGCAATGGGCCATTGAAAATGATGAAATAGATATCTATAATCCTCATTGTTTAAAATGTATAGAAGACACACTCCAAAATTGCAGCAATGTGCATATTGACACTGCACATGTCAGAACTGTATTTGACTTCAGGAGCAGCTGAAGGTAGCACACCTCCTTTCCATACAGCTGGACCATGGTGTTCAGTAATATTAATACATGTTTTTGGTTGGATCTAATGAATGGAAGTAACATAGTGTATTGTAATAGGACTGTGGGAATCACATTTAATTTCCTTATTAAAGACGCTCCTGTCCAGGTTTTTGTTCTGAATGGAAAAAATTTCCTCTGCCACTTTAGCTTGCATGCAGCAGTCTTGATAATTCAACTCTTTCATAGCAAGCTTTTTGGGTCCTCTCATCTGTTTATCACACATAAGTCAAATGCAGTGTCTGTGGACCTTACAGGGTGTTCAGTTTTTATGGCTGTGTGGAAAATGTGTGAATGATTGTTAAAAAGCATGTCCCTTTTTATTGGCAAGTCATCAAGGTTGGAGGTGTTGGCTGGATCTGTTATATTAAAACTACACAGGTGTATACCTACAGGCCCAGAAGAGATGTTATAGTAACTGGCCTGGGTGAAGCTGCAGTGGGAGCAGCTGTCTTGGATAATATTAACATTGAAGTCTTAGCTAATAAACCAACCTATGCCATGGCTGTGATGTAAAGAGTTGTAAAACTCTTAACAAGTTCATTGTCATGCCTGGGAATTGGGAAACAGCTAGTGGGAGACAACCTGCTAGTACTTCAACAAACTGAAGAAAACCACCAAATTATAGTTGCAGTAATTGATAAATTAATTCAGTACAAAGTTTCTCTAGCCCTGGCCTGTACACAGGTTCAAGATTTATTCCAGGTCATAGTCACTCAAATTATCTGCTCTGGCTTTCAGCACAGTTTAGAAAAACTGTTTAAAACAATGTCAATCAAGGAGAAAAAGACCTTTCCATGTGGTGGAAGTCAATATTTTTTACATACAGTAAATTGAACCAGTGAATTGTGGCTCATGTGGTTACTGTTAGTGCCAATTTTTGTATTCTCATATATCTACTGGTGTCTGTGGGACTTGGAGTTAATAAAGGTGTTGTGATGTACCCTTGTAACCATCATCAGTGGGCATTTAAGCAAAAGAGTACATGAAGGACCATTAATATCAAAGGATGTCTAATTCATGACAATCTGGGGTATGTGTGTGAGGACCAGAATCTTCAAGCATGAGAGGAATGCCTGTATAAACAACATGAAGTTCAACACACTACTTTGTGTTAGTTAGTAAAAACTAATTCTGTTGTTGTATATAATGGAAAGGGATGTATTTGCATATGTACTCATTGCCCATATGCCTTAATTTACCAATAACATCTTTATCTAATGAGGATTTTTATATATCAATATTTTTGTAATGTTTCATTGTTTAGTAGTTGTGATTTTATGTATTTTGTGCCTTGGTGGACTGTACAGTCTACCCAAGTTAAACTATGGATATAACGTGATATAACCCCAGTGCCACTAGGATTGTATTTGCCACTTTTGCAACAAGTTTTATCTCACCCTAATCTACAACCTGTACTCCAGTCTATTAAGAAATACAACCAAGAAACTGTGGTTCAGGTTAACCATAAAAAGGTAGTACTAACACTATTAGAAAGGGTTCAGAATGCTAAACAGCATTCTTTGTGGGAAACTTTACTTAGATGAAGCCCAATTGCAATGGGATTTCTTAATCTAATGCTACATCCCATTGTTATTTTTGCTTTTTGTTCAAAAGGTATAGTTTGTGTTTACAATTTTATTGTGCTGGAGAATGAAATTGTTATATTTTACACTAAAATGCTATCAAGCTCAGCAGCTGCAAAACTTATATTATGACAAGCTCCTTTGATAAGTGGGATGTCAGACAAGCCTGGGGTGAAATGATCACATGCTGTGTAAAGAGCTGGGCTGATAGCTGTAACCCATACAGGCCTTGAGCATCAGGAGCAGAGTTTCATTACCAGATTGACTTCAATGCAGGTGAATCTAGCCATTAAGAAGGGAATTGTAAGGGTAGCTTGTGACATTTAGCTTTAGTTGTATCTGCTTGACTGGTGAATTATAGCATTATTTGAACAGTTATTTTATATTCAGCTTTATTTATCTATAGCTTAAGTTTTTATTTAGCCTCATGATTATTTAAACTTTTCTTTTTTCATTTTGTTCGTGTCTGTGTTATCAGCTAGCACTGAGCTCACTTTCACATGCAGCTCATGTTCCACAACACAGATGTGTGTAATATAGGCCTCGTGAAATGTAGGACTAATTTGAGCTGGCCAGTCAGCTCAAATTAACTGAACTTGGCACTAACCGAATGAATCAGGGGGTTGAAATGGTTGGATATGTTAATGAAAGGCAATAAAAGGGGACCAACTGGAGAGTGCTCAACTGCAGAGCCCTTGGTATTGATGGACAGACCAAATTAGGAGTACTGGGCATGCCCAAATTAAGAGATCAGTAAAAGACCAAAGTAAGATGAGTGCATTTGATCAGTTTGTTGGAACAAAGGAATATGCTGACAGAATAAAAAAACATGAATAGTATGATGATCACAGGGACACCAATCAATGATACCTGGAAATGAAGAGTCATCAGAGGAATAAAGTTAAAGAAAAAGAAAAAAAAAAAGTGTTGGGGGGGTCACAAGGAATTTGGCCGCATGTCATCATCCAACAACATCTAGACTGAGAAACATCCATTACCAACCAGCCATCACCCTCTACTTTCAGGAACTGATTGGTCACCTTTTCAGTGAAGTGGAATAACATCTGGGATTGATAAAACCATTTAACTAAGTGTTTGTCTTTATATATATATATATAGAGAGAGAGAGAGATAGAGAGAGGGAGACTATTTATACATTTAATTAATTAATAAAGTTAGATTGTAATTAAGTTAAATGGTGTGAGATGTATTCCATGTTTACTCTGGATTGGTTATGCTTTAGTGGGGGAGTTGGCAGGTTTGAGGGGCAGGGGTTGTTCATCTAGGGTTGGGGGATGTAAAATAACCCAGTCACAGTGGAGGGGGTTGGGGGGGAGGTAAGAAGAGAATAGCCCCAAAGCTGTGGCAGGCAGCTAGCATTTGCAGCCCCTGGCCTGCATTCCAAATACATGCAGACATTCAGCAGACATGGTTAATCCATTCCCAATCTAACTTAGTTCATTTTCTCAGATAAACTAAGTAAGATTGGATAAGACCTTTTTTGCCTGATCTAACTTTTCTGAACATCTGTACAGGTTGGTGCTTAGACTGACCTAACCCTACTTAGGTTGATCTAAGTGTAACACCTGCATGTATTTTTAGGACACCTATACATAAGCATGGAGGCTGCTCCAATGCATTGGATTTCCAGCTCATCAGAGCACCTTCAGTCAAGTGTGGCTCATGTATCATTATCCCCGCACTTAAAAATGGAGGTTGGGGTGCTTGTGCTAAAGCTCATTGAATGAGCTTTAGTTCAAGCCCTCCCACTGCCATTTTAAAGTGTGGATACACTGATACAGGAGATGTGGCAAAATTTTAATTAGAGTGGCTCCTGGAGCCACTCTAATTAAAGTGCCACTTCTCCCACCCCTGGAGCACATGTAAATCTGCCTTTAGAGACTAAATACTTCAGAAAGTCATAAAGGGAACATGAATTCCTGTAGCAATATTAACCTGATTGTATCATGCAGTTAAGGGGACTGTATATTTTATACTATAGATTGTATTTTAAGACCAACATGGAGAGCTGGTTTTTGTTTTTGTCCTTTTCAGACAAAAACGTAATTAAGGAATGTCTCTATACTTTTTTGTTCTTCTTCTTCCTGCTGGATCTGGTGTTAAGTGCACTGTGCTCCCCAGTACCAAAGAGCAATAGCACTGCTACTCCATTCTCACTATTTTTTGGACCAGAACAGAAAGAGGCATGAATGGGGAAATAAGCTACATTCTTTCATGGGTTGTAGCTACTTGTTTGGGGAAGAGGAGAGAATATGAGGTCTGCAGGAAAGAAAATATACCTCAGAAAGGCATCTTTAAGGAAGAATTTCTTATGCACTTCTGCAATTTATGTACTTCCCTGCTTCAGAGCTCTAGCTAAAAGTGTAATTATTCGTCATTATAATTACTAAGGCCCTATCTACATGTTATGTTTTAGGTTTGATTATCCAGTTCATCATGCCTTAAATAGTCATTTGGCCACACATTCAATAAATTAATAATGTGATAAAAAGGGGAATAAGATACATAGTTATTCCACAAAATATGTACAATAACTTTGTAGTGGCTTTCTATCATACCATTGATTGAACATATGATTGGGCTCCCTGTATTTGGGAGCCCCATCAGCTGATCGGAGCTCTGAACTTGAGTTGGGGGCATTAGCACCCCTGAACTTGGAAGCTTCTAGCTGACTCTGGCTCCCAGCCACAGGGGCATCACATGAACCCCCATGAATGGGAGATCTGTGGTCTCCCTGCTGCAAGGACCCCTGGGGCCTCCCTGAAGCTGGGAGCCCAGGTCAACTGATGGGGCTCCTCCCTGTGGGAATTTTTTGCTGATGCAGGGGAAGCCTGAGATTGGGATCCTCCTGCACTAACAATAAAGCACAATGGTATCTGATTCACAATCCCACAATCACACCTCCTGTCATGCCCGTGTGGCAGGACAGGAGGTGTGATTGTGTGGGTCATGCATTAGATTTCATTGTGCCTTTATCTGTATATTAAGAGGGCCCTAAAGGACATTTAGTGCACATATTTGTACTGTGGTAATTGTTAACAACCACAAAAAATAGGGTTCCCTTATGTAAGACTATAGTGTAACTGCAGCAGGGGGATTGGGGCATTTGCCCTCGGCACCAAAACAACAACACCCAGGGACCCCATGCAAGTGAAATAATAGAGTGAGGAGACATCTGAACAGCAGCAGCAGCTAGGCAGTGAATACAGAACTGGCTCAGCATTGGAAGTGGTGCTGGGTCCCTCCCCACCAAAAGACTTTGGAGAGCCCTCTATACAGCAGGGAGTGTATGCAGAGATCTGTCCTGGCCCCCTGGCAATTGCAGCAGAAGCAAACTGACTATGCAGAGCTAGGACCCATCTGCCCATTGAGCTGACAGTGAGCTGCAACTGCAACTGCAACTGCAGCAAGAGAAGGCTGTATGGGGCAGTAAAACCCCTCCATGAAGCAGCACATGCAAAAATCTGCCCCTGCCATTCCTGGCTATTGTGCCTGTGGGAACCTGGGACCCATCCACCTGTTGAGCAGACAGCATGCTTGGAAATGTCCCCAGCATCAGCCACACAGAGCACAGGGAACTGCCCTCTCCCCCGCCCCCCAACTGCAGGCTGCCCAGCACCAGCTAACCGGGGCAGAGTGCCAATCCCACTGCATTCACAGTTCCTGTGTGAAAACCAAGCCTGGAGGCAGCAACTCCAGGCAGATAGCACCAAGAAGTCTTGGAAGAGATTAGCTATTTTCCTAGTCCCTGTGATTGTGATGTCACCTTCCCTAGTAAATTACATCTGCTTAACAGCTAGCTAGAAGTTATTAGCCGCAATCTACATTAGCTCTCCAAAAGTTTTCAGAAATATTTGCTCTGTATTTTATGTTTTGCAAGGGGTAATCTCAGGACCTTCTGCATTAGCCAATACACCCCCTCTTTTTCTTTAAGCTGCTGTCTATGGTATTATATTCTAACCAATAATCCTCAATGGTATAAATAAGATTTCAAATCTTAGCATCTAAGAAAAGATACTGGTCTCAGTATTTCAACCTCAGATACCAATTTTTCATACTCTAGGTGTTCATATGTAGCTAGATGGAAGAATTGGGTAGTCTAACTTAAGTCTCACTGTGTAATCTAACAGGCTGCCCTCCTTCATAATCCTAGGCTTAAATCCAAATGACACAGGGCTTTTGTTTTAATCCAGGGCATATTTCAAGCTTTAGGGAAAAAGCAGAAACAATCTAATAAAAGAGTTGTAATTGGGGGAATGGAATGTACCTACTGCTCAGCCCATTAAAGAAGTGATGGGGGGAATAGGTAGAAGTAAGAGAGACAATTGCCATTTTGTCCACATCAAATATAGGCTTTAAAATGCCAGCAAAAATATCTAGACCTGATTACTGTAAAAAATAAATAAATAAAAGGTCATGAAGAGTAAACGCACAAACAATGCTTTCATTTATAAGCAACATAATGAAGATTTTCTTGCAATTGCTCTGTATTGAGTTGAATGTTTTACTATGACATACGTATTTTAATTTAAATCACATTATTATGTACATTTCAGTGTTAGGTACAAAATGTGGTTTTGAGGCACGTGTGGGTATTTGGGGTGGAGGGGCTGTTTGTTTTTTACTGACAAATGTGAAAGGGTTTACAGTATTTCTGACAAGGGTGTTGAAATTGTTAGTTAAAACTCTGGTGTAAGGAACTGTATAAACATTTAAATTTTGCCTTTAAGTTAAAAAGAAGGGTTAGGGGAGAAAATAAAATGTAGGTGTGGAATAGTTCATCTAGTATTGCTTAAGGTTTGTATTTTGACATTCTAAGAGTCTTGCATTCCAACTAATACTGGCTTAGTCATGATGTAACTAGAAAGAAGTGATGCAAAAATATCTTTTTCACCCCGCCAGTACTCTACTGACAATAAAAAATCATAATTTGGTTACATAAACTCCACCAATTAGAAATAAAGCCAGGCAAGTACAACCAGGACCATATTCTGCTTTCAAGAAGTTATGACTGAGATGTAAAGGGAGCCATGGCCCAACCAGGACTGGCAGGCAGTTACAGAATTACACCAGGTGAGGTTTTGTTCTACAAGTTGCAGTGGCATCAGTGAGCAAAAGCCCCAATTTGTCCTGGCATTACAGTCTTATGTATTACAAGCATAATGGGATGTGTTAGGGTAACACTAAGCAGATTTTTGGGGAGTGACAGCTTGGGAGCCCCAGCCCCGAGAATGGGAAGTGAGAAGCCCTGAGAGTAGGCAGTGAGAAACCCCCAAGAGTGGGCAGTCAGAAGCCCCTGAGAGTGGACATTGAGAAGCCCTGAGAGTGGGCAGCGAGAAGCCCTGCAAAGAGTGAGCAGCAAGAGGCCCCTCAAAGAGTGGGCAGTGAGAAGCCCCATGAGAGTGGGGAGTGAGAAGCCCCGAAAGAATGGGCAGGGAGAATGCATCCAATAAGATCAAAGAATGTCCGGTACATCCACAAGGCTTGCGATGTGGTACAAGGGTGATTGGAGCCAGGCATAGCCCATAAGGCTGGAGTGCACCTGAGCCCCATTCCAGAAAACAGACTGGTATAGCACAGGAGAACCGTAGCCAAGAAGACTAAAGGTAGCCTCCCCATAATACACATAAGACCAAAGACGTGGCGGGCAAGATTGTGAAGTGCGGATAGACAGCATGGCACAGTAGAGAGGGTAACTAGGGGGGAGCACAGTGACCCTAAGGTTCCTGTCCTGTCACAATGGTGCATTGGCAGGAATCCCGGCCATGTATGAATAAGGAATGTGAGCAAACCTGGGCTAGAGTGCTGAAGGACGTAGCTATAGAAAGGCAAGGGGACCTCAGCTTGTAGAGGCAGGCTGACGGAAGAATATCCATTGCCCAGAATCTTCAGCAGCAAGACTGAGGCTGACCGGCTAGGTAGGGTTGGGATAGGAACAATGCCAGCAAGAAATAGGGGAAGTCAGAGACCCAGAAACATTACTGGGCAAAGGAGGAAAGAGGAGTTGGAAGGTGAGCTGAACAGCCGAGAAGAGGAACAGGAAGTAGCAATAGCTTTGGAAGAGTCAGCAGAGGTAGCAGAGCTAAGGTGGTGAGAAGCTGGCCCAAAGCAGGCCGGAGACCCAAAGGAGCTGCTGCAGGAACTAGAGGCAGCAAGGGCTCAGATAGGAGCCCTCCAAAAAGAAGTACAGGTGCAGGAAGACCAGATGGGGGAGTTATATGAGGAACTAGAGAGCTGGACACAGAGAGTTATAGCTGCAGAGGATATGGTGAGAGAAATGCAAGCTGATATATTGGAAAGCCATACACAGGCTGTTGAAGCAGATAAAGTGTTCCAGCAGGAGATAGTAAGAATGAAAGCCTGTATGGCAGATTATAAGATGCTGAGCAAACAAAGGGTATACCTGGAAGGGGAGTTAAAGGCTAGAGAGGCTGAGAATGAGCAGTTGCAGACTCAGTTACAGACTGTTGAGGAGGACAAAGAGCAGCAAGGGGAACAATTACGGCCTCTTAAGAATTTATGGGAAACGATTGAGGCACTGGAAACTCAACAAGTAGAGCACGGAGTGGCAGCTAAATCTGAGACCATGAGAGAGAAGTATTGAAGGAGTCTTGAAAGAGGTAAATACCCAACTAGAGAACATCCGGTCCAGGCTTATGGAAAACCTCGAACTAGAGAAGTCCCCCCAGAGACCTGGGCCCAGAGGGTCCCAGAGAGGAGGCTGAACCAGAGCAGCCAGGGAAAGGTACTAGGGAGGAAGGTTCCAGAGGGGAAGGACCAGGTACCCTACAAAAAGAAGCTCTGCCAGCACTCCTAGAGGGGAGGAAACAGAAATGGGAACAGTGGCAAAACTATCATGCCAGAGAAATGAACCAGATAAAACATCAGCTGAGTGAATTATCGCTGCAAGTTAAGAAAAGAAGTATAGTGCCCAGCCAGGGGCAACCTGAGGTAGTAGATCTGGTAGAGGAAGGGATGACAGGGAAGGACGAACAGGCTCCCTCCGAGAGTGAGACTTCCAGCTCAATTGGCCAGGAAGGTACGCAAACAGTCTGGGGCCCAGGGCGACTAGACTCCAGGACAGATTCAGAAAAGGGGGAACCAGTTGGGCCCAACCCAAGAAACTGGGTCAAGGAGCAAGATAGGAGAAAAAATGACCACTAAAAAGGAGACAGGAGCCTGAGAAAAGACCACAGATCTATATTAGCAACATTCCTAGACAGGTCAGGTGGTGGACACTCCGAAACATCATTGAAGAGAAAATTGGAGGAGTGGCCTATGTGAAAATCTATAAGGGACTTGGAGGGAGACCCACTGGCCAGGGAAAAGTGGAATTCTGGGGGGAAGACTATGCCCAGAGAGCATTATGCAGACAGTGGGAGATCTGGGGGGAGGCTTCAGGATCTCCAAGGAGCCCTAGAGGGGTGAGAGACTCCACAAGTCACCAGGAGAAGGAGACTGGGGTGTGCAAGAATGGAATATAGATGGGCCAGAGGAGAAAGGGAGTTACAACCTCGAGAGGTAGGCCGGAGTTCAACTGACAAGGAGGCTAATCTACCAAGGTTGGCTAGTGTGGGGGGACTGCCTGTGGCGGGGCAAATCCCATAAAATTCCACATGGTGCGCCTTGGGTAAAAGGCGGGTAGGAGGTGCCTTAAAACCTCCACCTCCGTATGTTGAAGTGGTCAGAAAACAAGAGCCCAGACCTAAGAGAACAGCGACAGAAGATGTGCAGTGGATGAGACTCAAGATCTGGCCCAGTGAGTTCGAATCTTAAGGCGGGAGGTGTGTAGCAGGGCACTAAGGTGCCTGCTATGTGAAGAGCAGGAATGGCCACCCAGTTGCCAGTTGCCAGGGCAACCAGGAGGAGTTAGGGGCCCATACCTGTTGAGTCAGCTGACCAGAAGGGGCAGGGCTGACTTCTGTAAAGCACAGGCTGGAGGCTGAGAGAGGGGGGTCTTGGCTGGCGGCCAAGGAGAAGGACTGCTGCCTAACCAAGCAAAGAGGAAAGGCCTGAACGTGAGCAGTCTGTTATGCTGGTGAAGGATGGAGCACCTGCAGAGTGTGACCCAAAGTAGGTTAGCTGAGCAGTTTAGCTTTGTGCTATAGCCAAGGGGCTTGTGTTATTGTTTGCTGTTGTCTACCGGAGGACCAGGTGAGGCTATAAGGGGATGGAGGAGGCCTCATACGGGAACCATGACAGTGTGGGAGCCCCAGCCCCAAAAGTGGGGAGTGAGAAGCTGAGAGTGGGCCGTGAGAAGCCCCTAGAAGAGTGGGTTGTGAGAAACCAGAAGAAGAGCGGGCAGTGAGAAGCCCCAGGAGAGTGGGCAGCAAGAAGCCCAGGGATAGTGGGCAGTAAGAACACATCCAATAAGACCGAAGAACGTCCAGTACATCCATGAGGCTTGGGGCATGGTACAGGGGTGGTTGGAGCCACACATAGCCCATAAGGCTGGGGTGCACCTGAGCCCCATTCCAGAAAACGGACCGGTATAGCACAGGAGCACCGTAGCCAAGAAGACTAAAGGTAGCCTCTCCATAAAACATGTAAGACCAAAGATGTGGTGGATTACATTGCAAGGTGCAGATAGGCAGCTTGGCGCGGTAGAAAGGGTAACTGGGGGGAGAACGGCAACCCCGAGGTTCCCATCCTGTCACAGAATGAAATGCATAGACAATTCCATGCTAATGAAGCAAACAGTAAACAGAGGTGGAGCTTGAGATGGAAGGAGAAATGGGTGGAACATAGGAGGAGTGAAGGTAGAGTGAATGTGAATGAGTATAAACCAAAGTGTATAAATATGGGGGGAAAAAACTATTGTTTGTTGCTGTTCTCCGTGTTCATAGGCTGGGTGTCCATGGGGGAACTCGCCCAAAGCTGTGTCCATTCTGAATAAAGCTGTTACAAGCAATGTGTGCTGGTGTTTGCTCCTGCCTGCTCTGGCTAATGAGTACCAGGATCCATGAGCAATTGGGCCATCATAACCCTAGTTGTTGGACGCCACATGGAGTCCGAATGTATTACAATATTTAACAATAGCCTAAAGCTCTGTGGTCATCGAGGAAATTGATAAACTAAAAAGTAGAAAATCACCAGAACCTGATGGCTTTCACCCTCGAGTCCCTGCAAGACCTCAGATCAGGAATTGTGGAACTCCTAACTGTAGTGTGCAACCTATCATTAGAAACAGCCTTGGTACCAGAGGACTGGAGGGTTGCCAATGTGACTCCAATATTTAAGAAGGGCTCTGGAGATGGTTCAGGGAACTACAGGCCAGTGGTTCTAACTTCTGTTCCTGGAAAACTGGTATAAACAATAATAAAAACAAAAGAACTGTTTAGCACAGGGATGGACATGACATGCTGGGGAGGAATCAGCATGGTTTTACCTTACCAACCTACCAGAGCTCTTCGAGGGTGTCAGTAAGTAGGTCGATCAGGGTAATGCAGTTGACATAATATATCTGGGCTTCCAAAATGACTTCGACAAGGTCCTCTATCAAAGGGTCTTAATGAAGCTAAGTAGTCATAGGATTACAGGGAATGTTCACTTGCAGTGAAAGTGGCTTAAAGATAGAAAACAAAGAGTGAGTATATAAATGGTCATTTTTTGAGATTGAAAGAAATAAACAATAGACTCCCCCAGAGATCTGTCTTGGGACTGGTGTGGTTTAAGATATTAATAAATTATCTGGAAAAGAGGGTAAGTAGTGAGGTAATCAAATATGCAGATCATACAAAATTATGAAAAGTGGTAAAGACCAAAGTAGACTGTGAGGAACTAGAGAAGGATCTTGCACTGTTGAGGGAACTAAATGGCAGGGGAAAAAATCTTTGTAAGCAAGTGTAAAGTGATTCACATCATCAAAAATAATCCAAACTATACCTACACTATGATAGGCTCTACATTAGCTGCTGCCACATAGAAGAGTGATCTGGGAGTTGTGGACAACTTGCTAAAAGCATCCAATCAGTCCTCAGTATCTATCAAAAGGGCAAACAAAATGTTAAGAATTATTAAGGGATTATAAACAAAACCAAGTATCATTATCCCTTATGGTGCTTCATCACCTTGAGTACTGTGTCCATTTTTGGTCCCCACATCTCAAAAAGGATATAGAAGAACTAGAGAAGATAGAGAACAGGATGAATAATGTTATAAAGGTGCTTCCATATAAGGATAGACTAAAGGAGTTAGGCTTATTCAGTTCAGAAAAGAGATGTTTGACGGGGACATGATAAGTGTTAAAAAAAAACCTATATTGTAAAGAGAAAGTAAATAGGGATTTCTTATTTACTATCACTATGCAAGAACATGGGGTCATAAAACAAAACTAGTACTAGTAAGGTTTTTTTTCATGCAGCATGTAATTAAAGCACAGAACTCATGACCGCAATGTAGTGTGAAAGCTGACAATTTAGCAAGATGCAAAATGAGGTTGGACAAATTATTGGAGGAAAGGCATGTCAATAGTAATAGATTTAATAGTTTTCTTGAATCAGAAGGGTCCTGGTAGATCATTGGGTCCAATCCCCTGCTCCAGGCAGGAAAGAGCGCTGGGGTTAAATAAATAACCCCAGCCTGTCTAATCTCCTCTTGAACACCTCCAAGGTAGGGGAAAGCACCACCTCCCTTGGAAGCCCATTCCATGTTTTGGCAACTCTTACCATAAAGATTCTCTTCCTTATGTCCAATCTAAATCTGTTCTTCAGTTTGTAGGCACTATTTCTGGTAACCCCAAGGAGGCCCTGGTAAACAGAGTGTCCCCTGTTCCCTGCAGCCACAAGATTGCCTCTCAGCCTCCTCTTGTGGAGGCTGAAGAGATTCAGGTCCCACAGTCTGTCTTCATAGGGTCTTACTATTGAGCATGGGCATTGGGAGTACAGCCCCTGAATCAGAACTTCCTAGATCCTCAATGCTGGAGGCTGTAAGTAAGAGAGGAAGAGTAGAAAAACCCTGGTTATACCCTGTTTATGTTCCCTGTCACCATTCACTTTCTGGCACTTTGTGACATAGGATACTGGACAAAACAGACCTGCAGCCTGACTAAGTAAATGGGAGTTCTTACGTTCTTATAAGAGGACACCTCACATAACTTTGTTTAACTAGTTAATGCCTAGTAATCTGTAAGATTAAACAGAATGTTAATGAAATTCATATATTAGAAGGAGCTGAAAACACCACTAAAGACAAGAAATGATACAGAGGGTTTTAGAAAAATAAAAACATGGGAAGAAAAAAAAATGACCTTGGATAAAAATATGCTAATACTACTACAACTACTAATACATCTAGATGGAAAAGAGCCGTTCAAAAAGAAAGAGTACTTGCATCAAATTTACATACACTATCTGTATGCGTTTGTGTACATCTACACACTCTTTTCAGTATGTAATTACAAAAACCACTTCCTATCCATAGCACTGCTATGCCTCATGTCAATTAAAAGATATTAATCAAGCAGAAATTTTTTTAAAAGAGCAATGATTTACAAAGTCAGTTAAATCCAGGCAGACCAACCCATGACATCAAAGTAAAGGATCATATCTCCTGGTATCTCCTAAATCAATTTTCTCCTCACAAAAATTATAACCTTCAGGCTGTGTGTGATTTGCACAAGTAAAGCCCACTCATTGGAAACAATCTTCCACTGAAATAAAAAAGATATCAGCCATGAGTTTCTGGACTAAATAACACATTTGAGATAGCATGAATGACAAGGTAGGAAGACACACAACTAATGACTGGCATAAGTACCACCTGCAAGGACTGAAAAAAAGGAGCTATAATTCTGTCAAAGACCACAGAAGTCTACAAAGTTTGTCTGTCTGTCTGTCGGTCTCTCTTGGCTAATAGGACTAGAGATGTTAGGAAAAATAAAAGTTCCATGTATTGAAAAGCAAGATAATGGATTAGCAGCACTGGGGGAAGGGAAATAAGTAACCTGAAACAAACATTTAGTAGGATGGAAGCACTTTGAAAGTGTACAGAAAAAGACCTAAAGCGTACAGTGGACAGTTAATTAGATATGAACTCGTAATTCGATATGGCAGCAAAGAATGCTAATGTGATTTACACTACATTAACAAAGGCATGAAATTGTAAACCACAGAGCTCATTAAATGTCCTCCATTAAGAATTAGAGAGACCAAATTTACAACACTGAACAAAGTTTTGGATACCATATTGATGAACCAGACACTTATGGGCAAACCAAAAGTACATCAATTTAAAAAGCTACACAAAAGATTAAGAAAAAGAGAGACTGATTCATGAATAAAGAAGATTAAATGAGAATAAAGGAGGTATGTTAACAATAAAGAGAGGAGGGAACTGTTACATGGTTCCAGAAGCTAATTTGGGAAGCACCAGTTAATTATCCTTTGTTTATTTGACATGCCAATCAATTATTTACTCTTAAAGGATATTATATATAGAACAGATTCTATGGATAACAAACTGGATATGAAGAAAAATCTCACTTCTTCAGTTTTCAGAAAAAAATGTGTTTAATTTTATTCATTCTTTCTGTTTAAATATTTTCTCAATTCAAGCAATAGCTGCATAGCTTGTTGAGATGTGTATATTTGCAAAAGTTAAAGTTCAGAAAGTTAAAGTTATATATTTAAAAGAGTTAAAGTTCAAAAAATATTTCTAAACTTTTAACTTTCCTGGTGTAACATTCTTGGCAAAATGCAAGACATTTTATTAATCTTTTACAAAGGGCAGTCAACCTAAATTAGTTGGATAGCTATGAGTGAATGAACTATGAAAGCACCCTTCCACAGAAAAGCTAGAAATGGTGAGTATTCCTGCACTCAATAAAAAAAAAACTGTCAAAAAGTCTTTAATTGTTCAATGAATGTCTCAAATAATACTGGTTTTATGTTGTCAGATTGTTTTTTGAGAGAAAATTATTGTAATCATTGTGAAGCTTAAGTCATTCTTATATATAATTAAGCTGATATCATATACCAATCTAGTTTATAATGATGGTTGCAGAATCCTGTCAATATTAAGAAACTAATTTTTCACTCTATTTCCTTTCTGCAATTTTTGGAGATTTTACTGATCATTTCTCAGTTATAATTTTGAGCTCCGTTGAACTGTTGTGGATGTTCTATTTTTATTTTATTTTTTTAAAGAACACGTGTGAACTGAAGTCATTCCTTTGCACCTGAATGGTGCTACTGATTGTGTTCTTACCACCCAACTGGTCCTCCTGTGGTAAGCTAATAACATTGATTACATGGGTAAAACTAAAATGCCAATACTTTTTGATTGAAAAGCTGTCAATGTAACTTGGCTATTTTGGCTAGTAGTACAATTTTAAAATATAAGTATGGGACACTTTAGAGTCCATATTATACATTGTTCATACTTCAACATATGGTAGAGTCTCTTTAAATGCTTCAAAGACAAAAGATATATAGTACAAATGTATAAATGTATGTAGAGTTCAAAAAACGAAGAAGTTTATGAGCACTCAGTTTTGGGTTGCCTGAAAATTCAGCAAATTTTCAAAGCAGAAAGTGTGGACAGCAGAAGACTTTGTAAAATTCAAACTTCTACTCTAGGCTCGATCCATAGTTCCACACATCTCCATTCAACCATCTGCATCAAATGGCTGTTGCAGGTCTGACCCCTAAATTGCTACATTGTTTGGATACGAGTAGTTTAACAAAGTCTGTGTGGGAGGGATGGGGGAAACAACAATGCGGGGTGTGAAAAAAACAGAAGTAAACACAGTGATGGCTTGGCTACCACTGTGCTGCCAGTAGGATAGCCACTCATGCTACCCCACCCATGTGCTACTGTGCCCAGGGCATTCAGGTGTCGTGCTATGCTTCTGATGGCGATCATCAATCTGCCTCTGTTTCCTCCCTGACTATTTCTCTATTAGGTTTCCTTCTTAAATACCACTTATTAACCATATTTCACAAATACAGGCTTCCCTTGTGTTTTGCCTGGTGGAATGATATATCATTCCATATATCATGAGGGGGATTCCCAAGTATATAGATGTTTCTGGGTTTGCTATAACAAAATCAGAAGCACCTTCTTAAGTGCATACAGATCTCTGTAATAATTTTTTTCAATTTAATATTTATTTTATGATTTCTTATTTGGTCTAATAAAAAGGTATCATCTCTGAACCAAGAGTTTTAGAGCTTTTCATTTCTTGTAGATCTTTAAGGAATTTTAAATATTCTACCCCTAATCTTTTGGCTGCCCTTTGATATCACATTTGGGGAATCTGGATATGTCAATCTATTCAGAAAGCCACTAGAATGCCCAGATTTGCATTATCACCTCTTGGCATCTAACTTCTTATGCTAGAGCATTTGTAGTAGCATATAAAGCCAAAAACATTTGAATAGCAACGTTGACAAACTTTTCTTTTTTAATGGTGTTCATTTCACAACCACTTGGAGCCTCCACTTCTCCAAATATACGCCTCCAAATAGATATATATTTGGAGGAAGAGCTCAGTTTAGGTTCCATGTTATAATTAAGGCAGTTAATCTGTTTTTGATTTTTCTATTCATTGCTAAGCATTCTCAATTAATTTTAGCTTCTGAAAGTGAGCTCTCATTTTGCAGTTACAGAGCATTTATTTACTCTATTTCTAACAATATTGTAAATATTACTGTAGGGATTTTTCATATTACTAGTATAAACTGGAGTACATACCATCCTAGAGTGGATTCACACATTCTCTCATCCACCATATATAAGTAAAAGTAGCTCCAGCATCCTCTAACTGAAGTATAGACAACACAAGAAACAACAAAATATTTGCAATTCTTGAGGGACGTGAATTTTTAAACTTTCTTGGTGATGCTATGAGAGTTGAGTAAAATACTGTTTAGCAGATGGCCACATTTTTTACCTAACTGGCAAGTTTTCAGAGTTCTGTTTCATGCAATAATAAAACAGATGCTTTTTTACTATTGTTTAAATCAAATATTTTTGGAAAATACTGTTATACCACTAACGTCAACAAGCTTCAAGTAACAAATTATATGCACTTTAAATGTGGTCTAAATTATAGACACTTCATAATTGAATATTTTAGTATTTGTTTTTTGTGAGAAACTGATTTTTCTGTAAATTCTTGTATTTAGAGCTGAAATAAAAAAATCAAGGAAACAAATAAAAAAATTCAAAATCAACATTGTATTGATTTCAGAATTTATGAAAATATGAACAGGGATTTTTTGGAAACAAGAAGTGGGGAAGGGGAAATCAGGGGGAAAAAATCAAGATTTCCTCACTTAACGTGTCAAGAGACAATGAATGTGGTAAAACTGATTTATATGAATTGCACAAAAGTTGCTTGGAATTTCCAGAAGAAGGAATGGAATTTAATATTTCTTTGATTTCTTTGTTGTGGGATGTTGTTTATATTAAATGAAGTTATCAGAAATGCTGGACACTATTTGGGTTTTTTTTCTGAATTGAAAAGCCAGGATGTCATAATACTTGTAAACAATCTACCACTGATTAATAAAATTATTTTTTGCATTACCAACTTAAGAAAAAACTTTAGAAAACAAAAACATGTACAGCTGGATTTCTTATGCGATTAATATGTAATAAGTTAGTGTAATTAATTTGTGCTAGTGTGAAAAATGTTTATGCTGGCACAGTGCATAAATCATGTCCTTTGTAAAACTGCAATAGTATCAAATATGTAGCTTGGCTGGTGCTTCACAAATGCATTAAAGTAATATCTTGTTTTTCAAAATGAACATGACTCGACAGGAAGAAGTGTCTAAGAGGAGTGGTTGCTCCTCAAGGTAGTGATCCAGACAGCACAAGGGCCATCCCATCTTGGAGGAAGGGTAGCAAAAGGGCACAGCAACCCCTTTGGCTCAGCAGGGAACTTGATGACCTCCTACGCCTCAAAAGAGAGACTTACAAAGGATGGATGGCTGGAATTACCACCAAGGAGGAGTACTCAGCACTGGTCCATACCTGCAGGGAGCAGATCAGGAAAGCCAAGGCTGCAAATGAGGTCCATCTGGTTTTACATATCAAGGATAACAAAAAGTCTTTTTTTCAGGTACGTAGGGATCCAGAAAAAAAAACAAGCATGACCCTGGACCCCGGCTGAACTAAACGAGACAGCTGATAACCGACACCAAAGAAAAGGCTAATCTGCTCAATGAATACTTCGCATCGGCCTTTAATCAGTCCAATGGGACCGCCCTGCCTAGCAAGACATGGGACGGCCAGGGTGAGGACATATTTATAACCAGCATCGGTGTTGATCTAGTAAAGGATCACCTTGAGAGGCTGGACACCTTCAAGTCAGCTGGTCCTGACAGATTACACCCTAGAGTACTCAAGGAGCTGGCAGATGTCATAGCCTAACCCTTGGCAAAAATATTCAAAAACTCATGGCACTCAGGTGAAGTACCTGAAGGCTGGAAGAAGGCCAATGTGGTACCCCTCTTTGAGAAAGGACGGAAAGTAGATCCAGGCAATTACAGGCCAATCAGCTTGACCTCAATTCCAGGTAAGATTCTGGAGAAAATTATCAAGGAGACCCTTCTGGATAAGCTGGCTGAGGGCAACATCCTGAGGGACAGCCATTACGGGTTTGTTGTGGGTAGGTCTTGCTTGACCAATCTCATCTCCTTCTATAACCAGGTGATGTATCACCTGGACAAGGGAAAAGAGATTGACATCATATATCTGAATTTTAAAAATGTTTTTGTTCTGGTGTCCCATGACCTCCTCATGGAAAAATTGGCCAACTGTAGCCTCAGCTACACCACAGTCCAGTGGCTTAGAAATTGGCTCCGAGGTCAGACCCAGAGAGAAGTGAATCATGATGGTGCTCTGTGATCAATGACATCCCCCAAGGCTCTGTCCTTGGACTGGTTCTCTTTAACATCATTATCAATGATGTGGACATTGGTATCAGAAGCGCATTGGCTAAGTTCACTGACACTAAACTTTGGGACATAGCATCCATACCTGAGAACAGGTTAGTGATCCAGGCTGACTTGGATAAACTTAGTAAGTGGGTGGATACAAACCTGATGATGTTCGATACCAATAAATGTAAGGTACTCCACCTCAGGGAAAAAAATCCTGCAGCATACTTATAGGCTTAGCAGTGCTACACTTGCTAGCACCACTTCTGAAAGAGACTTGGGGGTCATGATTGACCACAGGATGAACATAAGCCACCAATGTGATGTCACAGCTGGTAAAGCAAGCAAAACTCTGGCTTCATCCATAGATGCTTCTTAAGTAAATCTCAGGATGTCATCTTCCTGCTGTTCTTGGCCTCAGTGAGGCCACAGCTGGAGTACTGCATCCAATTCTGGTTTCCACAATTCAAGAAGGATGTCAAAAAGCTTGAGAGAGTCCAGAGGACAGCCACGCATATGATCAGAGGGCAAGAAAATAGGCCTTATGAAGAGAGGCTGAGAGCCATGGAACTCTTCAGCCTGGAAAATCGCAGGCTCAGGGGGAACCTGGAGGCTGCTTATAAGTACATAAGAGGTGTGTATCAGGATCTGGGAGAACATCTGTTCACCAGAGCGCCCCAAGGAAAAACAAGGACCAACGGTCATAAAGTCCCCCAAGACCATTTTAGGCTGGGCTTAAGAAAAAAATTCTTTACTGTCTGAGCCCCCAAGACCTGGAATAGACTCCCTCCAGAGGTGGTGCAGGCATGTCCTCTCACTCATTCAAGAAATGCTTGGACGCTTATCTTGCTGGGATCCTTTGACCCTGGCTGACTTCCTGTTCCTGGGGCAGGGGCCTGGACTTGATGATCTTCGAGGTCCTTCCAGCCCTAATGTCTATGAAATCGATGAAATATTTTTATTCCTTATAGTATAACAAAATTTACACCTATTGTTTCTAGTTACTTGGTTCTTAGAGGTTAAAAACATTTAAAATATGGATAACATATGTTGCAGCTGTTCTTAGCAGAAGGCCCATTCCCTGTTATACCCCTGCACCATTGTAATTTAATGATTATAGAAACTCTATACACACATGCTGCATTAATTAAGAAAAAATAAAATGCCTAACATAAGATACAGATGTGTACAATCATCACCATTTTCTTTTATAGGTCCATATACAAAACAATTTTATTTTAGATAAAATATCTATCTGTCTGGTACTATTTGTCTGCAGGATGTGATCATACATTCATATGTACATACACATGTGCACATACATACACATGCGTGTGTGTGTTATACAAATTGCCAATTGCTTAAATCACCAGAGAGACTTTATAAAAGGGGATAAGGCAAAATGCTGTATTTATTGATTACATGAAGCAGATACATAAGCTTGGACACACCAGTTATACAAACAGACATACACAAACATACATATAAACAGACATAGACAGACATACAGCGAAAACCACTCTAGTAAAATCTTATAGTTACCAGCAGATGTTACTCAATATTAGCACTGGATGGCCGGGTCCAAGCTTATTGAGGATATGAGTGGGGGTGAGTGGGTGCATGCCTGTGCTCCATGAGGTTGCAGAAAGTGGATTCCCCATCTTGGTTTGTCTGCATCTTACTTTTATAGGGATTTTAAGTCTTTGTTCAGCACTGAGGTTTTTCCATGTTTAGTTTTTAATTAGAGGTTGTTTCTTTCTTCGTCTTCAGCTTATCTTAGCCCAAGGTCAGTTTGGTCATCAAAGTTGGTATTTTAGCTTTGGGGTTTTTGCTGCCCATCTGGCAGGATACGTGCATTCTTTTTCCTCATTATTTCTCTTTGTGCTTGGCCTCAAAGGGATTCTTCAGTCATCCATTAACTAGTTTACTGACTGGTAACTTACATTTAGTGTCTTGGTGCTTACATAAACAGTTACATTTTCTTCTCCCGCCTCTATGCCATTCTCATACAATTCACCCTTTTACATCTACCTATTTAAAAAGGGCATAAAGTGTCTATTCACTTAAGCAAAAGAGTACAAAAATGGAGTTTTCAAGTTACTTACAGAACAAAACTAACATGGTTACATTTCACTACTGTGACACTCTATGTTAACACCAGCTACGTTAGTTCAGTTCATGCTACGTGTGTGTGTATGTGTGTGCCCAATGACCAATGACCTTAGTGAAATTAGATGGTTGTTTTACTCAGAGCTAGTGAACAAGTTTCCCTGTTATCAGAGAGGCACCATCACACTGACTACATTTGTAGATGGCAGAGATCCAAAATCCCAGGGAAAGACTAATCCAAATTTTAATCCTTAAATTATGATCCTTTCTCAACTTGGCTGGTGAAGTCCATTGGTAAGATAGTATAGGTTGGAAAGAAACCTTACAAAGCCACTGCTCATATTATACCTATTCTACAGAGAGAATAAAAACACTTTCAGTCACATAGAATTTAAAAGTTATGAAGTTCCCTTTGTAATTGTAAAACATCTATACCATATTTTTATAATTATACTTGTCACCATAATTGCATTAGTTGCACACACAACCCTTCATTGGCTTCAGCTAATGTGGCTGGGTGAAGTTCAAACAATGAGAGAATACAAATTATAATTTTAGAAAGCTTTTTATTTCACTTTTCGCTGCATTATATTTTTGTTTTGTCTTTACATTTTTGTTTCACTGTAATCTTTTAAGCCACATCCTTCAGTTCTCTCTCTGAATTAAGGAAACTATGCCTTGCCCAGTGTAACATGATCATTTAAGTCACAGATAGATCTCACAGAGAGACACAGAAGCTGGGGCTTGAAGTCAGTACCTGGAGTACAGCAGCACACATACAAATACTCTAGCTAACTTTTTATTCTGGTTAGTTTGGATATCTGTTCAAAAGTGTAGTGTTGTGCTTTTATTGCTTTGGTAGATAAAAGCTAGATTAAGTATGTCTCCATACACAAAACTAGATTAAGTATGTCTCCATATGCTGCAATTACTTTTCCTACCGCTCAAAACCAAGATAAAGAGATTGATTTCTGAGATGATAAAAAAAGATATTGTAGCTGGCTGGAAGTTTTGTATTCATCTGGGTATCAAGGTATGCATTAAGTTAAGGCATAAGAAAATTCCCACCAGAAAACTCATCTTGGGATCTGCTCACATCTTTATTCTCCTAAAATCTACAAAGATTATTTGAAAACTTTCCAAACCAGTTGTTACAAAGAGCTGTCCCCAGATGGGTTCTAGGAACCTAGGAGCTTGGTCTATCTCTTTATACATAGCCAATATCCTTGCAACCAACCTGTACATACTCCATTTTAAAACCATTCACAGTGGGCGTGACTACACAAGGCACTACTGTGCAGTGGTTACTGCACATTTATGTAGTACTTGTATAAATAAGTACTATATAAACATGCATAACCAGAATTACTGGTTATACATGTAGCACCAGTGAACATCTTTTTAAGTAATGCTACTACACAGTAGCCTAATAATACTGCACAGTAGTGTATTAGCATTGTCTGTGCTGTGACGGGCTTCTGCTCAGTATTATTTGAGTATTGTGCAGTCAGCATCTCATGTAGACATGCCACCCAATCAGCATAAAGTGGTGGAATAAAAAGCAGCTGCTGCCATTCGTAATACAAGGGTGTACATGCAAATTAAAAGTGTATTTGGTCAACACAGTAACCAAATAATGAAAGTCTCCTATTTGATTTTAAGCTACCTAAACAGTTATTGACATTATCTATAACCAGCCAAATTGATATACCAGGTATCACCTGTACCCCCTTTAATTCCTGTATAAGTAGTAGGCACTAAATCACTTTTAGGACAATCTGTAATTAAAATATTATAATTATAATTTGAAATACAAAATACAAGTAAAGAGATTCATCTTTAGAACATAATATCAGTCTGCCATTCTTATTGTATAAAAACCTGCACTTTAATTTTTTTGTTTTGTTGGAAAACAGTATTTGTGATAGAAATTCCATTATTTTTATAATATACCAACATACTATAAATGCATTTGTATAAACATTGGCATAATTTACAATACTATGAATATATTTACATTCATTCTAGCTATTTTAAATTGAGAACTTTTGAAACAGAAAACATAAAAGCCAAATCAATGTTGTTTTTAAGCTAACATATTTTTGCAGTTACTTTCTACACTCTATTTAAGCTCAAAGCCAAAGAACAAATGAATAATTTACATTTAGTGACTAATGATTTCCAATCTTTATCATTTTATTTAGAAGTAGATTCTCTGTTCTGATGGGAAACATGATTGGAGTAATAAAGGCTTGCTTAATTTTGAAGAAAAAAAATCAATCAGTAGCTTTATCTGGAACAAGAACATTTTTTTCTGATCACATTACAAAATGAAGCTTCCAGGAAAGGAAAATTCTTATCCCTCAAAACAAAAGAATTCCCTTCTACCAATACAGATGTGGGATAACATAAATCTAGATGTTGAAAATTTGGTATTCAAAGATATTTAAGCACCTAAATACCACTATAGGTGCCCAGCACGAATTTCAAAATTGCTCAGGTAGGTTAAGTACTTATCTATTAATGGGAATCAGCTCTATACCCTGTGCTCTACTGAAATGAGTTTTGGTGCCTAATTTCCTTACTATACTTACAAAGGATATTTGAGTTTTATTTTTACCCATCCAGTGTAATGAAATTCAGGTGCGTTCTTTTCTGTCTCCCATCTACAGAAATTTTTTGAAGTATGAAAAATACATTGCCCATTTTAAGATCAGTGTAGACCATGACTTGAATGAAAATTCATACAAGGCGGAGCAATAAAATAACTTATGTAAAACTACTAGAAGACCGTGGGGGCATAATATTATTAAAAATATCTACATCTCTGAAAGTGGCATTAAAGAGTAAAATACTTTAGCTTATTGAGAAGACAGAAGCAAATTGAGAAGAGACTACATGTAAAACACAAAAGAACAATTTGAAAGGAATTGCTAATTACTTTTTAGTTGAAAAAGTATTTTCATCTGAATGTAGCACTTGTGAGTATTAGTGTTCTCTATCCAAGTAACAAGTCCATGTCCAGCTATGACTTAAAAATTTGACCTATTTCATAGCTATTAACCCTATGTACTGGTCAGAATATGATCTAGGTGCCCAACTTTACCAAGAATTTAGGTTATAAATATAGTGAATTGTGGTGATAGTTTGTAATAGAGGACAATGCTAAAGAGATCCTTTTTGGAGTGTTTAAAAAAAAATCACACAAGAGGAAGGCAACAATTTAAATACAGTATTTCATAAAACAGGTAGTTTATTAATAACAAAATTTTAAAAAATAAAATCCATGTAGAGTCAGTTAAGTGAGTTCAACTTCAGTTCTTTTTGAAAATCAGGACTTACATTAGAGAAACACAGCAACTGTGATCTAATCAAAGATCTGTACAATAAGTAAGCAATAGCAAAGGTTAATTATTAACAAATAAAATTAACAAATCTGTGTCAGAATGGTGGAAGGATTTGAGTGGAGTCCCACATGGGTCCATCCTGGGCTTGATGCTGTTCAACATGTTAATTAATGATTTGGATGTTGGCATAGAAAGCTTCTTGAGTAAGTTTGTAGATGATCCAAAATTGGGAATGCTTGCAAATATATGGGAGGATGCAAGCATAATTCAGAAGGATCTCAACAGATTGGAAAGTTAGACTACAGTTAACAGGATGAAGTTCAATGTGGACAAATGGAAGTTCCTCCACCCCAGAAAAACACAAATATAAAATGGGTGACAACTGGCTGGATGGCAGTACTAGGGCAAATGGCTTGAGTTTTGGCAGATCACAGACTCAGTATGAGTCTGCAGTGTGATGCAGCCACACAAAAGGCAAATGCGATTTTGGGATGCATCAACAGAAGCATTAGTTGCCAGACACAGGAGGTGATGATAGTGCCTGTCTACTCAGTGCTGGTTATGCCTCATCTGGAATAGTATGTGCAGTTCTCAGCTCATTTAAAAAAAGATGTGGAGAAGTAAGAGAGGGCCCAGAGACAGGCAACAAAGATGATCAGTTCAAAGGCTAGGAAGGCAAGTCATATGAGGGAGGTGGAAGGACCTAGGCATATTCAGCTTGTGGAAAAGGCACTTAAGAGGGAACATGATAGAAGTCTTCAAATACTTGAAGGGCTACCATTAAGAAGAGGGAAAGTACTTTTTCTCTCTTGCTATAGAGAGGGGAATGTGGACCAATGGTCTAAAGTTACAGAAAGTAAGTTTGTATTGGATATCCAGAAAAGTTTCTTCATTGTTAAAACAGTGAGGCAGCACAATAGATTGGCTAGGGAAGTTGTAGACTGTCCATCACTGGAGTTGTTAAAGAAGAGAGCCACTGGTCATGGATGACCTAGGTGCAGCCAGGCCTACGTTCTATTATGGGTATTTCCCCGATGGTCAGATTGATAGGGATTATGAGGGTTTTTGCCTTCCTGTATAGTAGGGGTGGAATGAGAGGGCAGTGGGAAAGGGGGCACTGGCTGTCTTCCTGGGATCTCTTGAGCATATATTGACAGCATTTCATAGAAGCAGGATATTGGCTGCTGTCGCTTCATTACTGTACCTGTGGCAGGTTAGGGTTTTAAATCTGTGTTATCATGGTTGGCTGTAATCTTACGTAGAGTTTAGATTATGTTTTATATGAGATGGTTTCAATAGGGATGATCATGCCTCAGGCAAAGGGTTGAACTAGATGACCTCTGGGGGGTCCTTTCCACCCCTACTTCCCTATGATTATAAGATTCTAGATAACACATTTTGGATGAAAGTGCAAGTACACTGAAGTGAGCAAATGTAAGGTATTCTGGCTCTAACATTAGATCTCATCCTAATCTGTAAGAGTTAGAGATGGGTGTTAAGTGCCCTTAAGCACTGAATCACAAGATTTACTATCTTTTATCATTAATTATGGGAGACTTGAACAACAACATAAGCATCTAATCCCTCCCTGAATTGTTACATTGTTGGCCTAGGCCCCACCTGTGTCATAACATTCCCCAGTCTAAATATTTAAATGTTAGAAGTTTTTTTTCTATTGGGTTCAGATTTACCACTTGCTTAATTTAATTGAATGGTTCAGTGGCCCCGTGTTAAGAGAGAGCATAAAAGTTCTTTGCTTCTTCTTGCAACTTTGTAAATAGCCCACTGATGAGTCAAAACTGAGGAGTTTCCCTAAAGCAGGCCATTTTACTAATAGTCTTGACAGTTATTGGAGAGTTTTTCTGCATCTGCTGTTCTTCCACTGATTGATAGTTATCTAACATTTATCTCAAAGTGAAATGATGGTGCCACAAGTGATGAGATTGTTGTGCTGACACAGAAAATTTCTCTCAATTTCTAGATATATAAGAGTATTTAAAATGAGGGTGAGTTTTTATTTGTTTATTTATTTATTTATTAATTTATTTTAAAAAATAGAGAACTGAAAGAATGGATGTAATGCTGTCATTTAGCAATACCTTGAAGGCACTATTACAGTTAGTGAAGCAAAGGCAGTCTGTATAAACTGCAATTAAGACAGTTGAGAAGCCTAAGAGGAAGCTAAACTCAATGAAAAGACATAATTAAGGATCATAAAAATGTTGACATTAAAGATCTGAAATTAATGATGGAGTAGGTTGGCAAACCTTCAGGATACGCAGCTAGGTCAGTCTTGGGAATATTCCAGAATTGTTTCAAGAAAGCATATACACTATACCTGCCTAATAACACTTTAAAACTATGTCGAGTTTTATTATTAGAAATCTCCTTATATAAGGCTGCTATGCATTCCACTGAAAATATGTTCTATTATTTTCTATTAAAGTACTAATAACAAAAAACATTTTGTTCAGGCACTAATCAGATTATATTTTACTGTGTTGTACTTAAAAAACCTAGTTCATATAATGACAAGAACTCATACAAAGACATTATGGATAACTGATTAAACTACCTCGATAATGATCAAAATGTAATTCAAAGATAAAGGACCTAACTTTAAATACACACTTCAATGTGAATTTTACATTTCAGTGTGATCCAGCCCAGACCCATTAGACAATCTGTTTAATGAAATCTTCAAGTTTAAATGGTACACTAGAGAACAAAAGACATACCTCTTGATCATAATATGGTAAGCAATATTTTATAAAAAGTATATTTAATTAGATCAGTTCAATACACAAAATAAATCACAAAGATGAGGCACAAGCCATAAATTTAATTGCTGAATGGAGCAGACATTACTATGTACAGTATTCCTGGAAGCCTACCCATGAATTACATTACCAGATAGTAGTATGGAAAGCAACAAGATAAGACCTAAAGCCTTGTACTAAAAGAATAGCACCACTGACAGATTCAGTAACAATGCACTATGAGCAGAAATGACCTCATTTACAACTGGGGTTTTGATTAGACTTTTGGAAATGTAACAGCCAGACACTATGCACAAGGCTTTCATTTATCTTAATGCAAAGAAAAAGAGAATAAAGCAGTATGCCTCTTAAAAAGTGATGTATAGCTAACCTAACAGTGTCCAACTTTCTTTTTCTTTTTGTAATCATATTTTTGATCATTTATTATTCAATATTAGCAGCAGTTATTCATTGAGTGCCTGATTTTCAGAAAAGGCACATATTGAAGCAGAAAATATGTAGACAGATTTTCAAAAAAGCATATCATAGTGAGTGCTGAGCATTTTTTTTAAATTTGACCATAAATATTTAGTGCTTGGTCCATTGTTGCTTCATGCTATAACATGAAGTTAGGAGACTTAAGAGAAAGCTATATAAAAAAGCAATAGTACATAAACAGCCTTTCAATGAAACTTCCTACATTATCACTGCTTTTTCCAGCTGACTAATCCTTATGAAGAATAAGACTTATTAAAACCCATTTGAAAATATTTTCATTTTAACAATGTGTCATTAATCTACTCAGCAGAGAAAAAGAGATACTTTTCTGAAGTTGTCTAATTCTCTACAGTCTCTTCTCTTTTTCATTTTTGAAATATACAAAAGTACACTTTGGAAAAACCTAATTTGATTCTGATTAGTTTTGTAAAGTTCTTTTTTCATGAGGATCCTAAAGGGCTCTCAAATCATAGTGTTGTGGCTTTCTTTTTGAATTTGTAAAGTACATACTGAAGATCTAACTAAATACATTTAACTTAAAAATACCCATCTACCACTACAAACAATAATTGTAGTACCGTCTCCTTTCTTTCATCTAGATTTCCTAAGCATTATTTAGCACAAAAAGAAGGCAACTTTTCTGTGCTTACATTTCACTTAAATGAATCAAAAATAGTTACAGTAACTTCAAAAGGCTGATTTAGTCAAGTAAAAATGTTTATGCTATTTTAAAATGCAGTAAAATTGATAAAAACTCTGGCTATAAAAGGAAAACATGAATATTGAGTGTTTGTACATTGCAGACTATACAACAACATTTTTTAAAAATCTTTTAAATGTATCCATATCTGTCTTTAAAGAAAAAGAATTTGTGCAACCTTCAAGGACACATTCTGTGTCTGTGATACATTCACATTGGAGACCAACATTGCTCAAACTAGTGCCAAGGGAAATTAGAGGAAGTACATGTGCTGTCAAGAATCAACACCGAATAAGAGAAAAACATTGTATAACAAAATCATAGTTTTCATGTCAGCAATCAAAATAGCCATTTTATTGGGTTCATTTGCATTTGGCAGAATAATTGGGAAAAGAGCTCGGGCTTGTATGTCAGATAGTTTACAGTGTAGCTGAAGTAAAATCAGTGGTAAGAAGAAAAAACGTTTCACTATAAAGGTTTTTAAAATTCCTGTTATTATAATAGCCAGAGGGAAACTAAGGCTGGAAGCTTATTCACAAGCATGAATAGGGGTCAGTTTGTGAATTTGCCAAAGCTCTGGTTAGATTTTATATCTGAAATTTAAAGAAGTAAATTTGCAGTGTGTTAAGTATTATAGCAATTACTGAGATGGAATTCTATTAGGAAAATCCTTTTATATTTAGTTTAAGGACCACTAGCTTCCTAAGCATGTCCTCTATTTGGACTTTGCACAGTATTTCTTGAAGCAGAATCTTTTGCTATTGTTTAGTAACCTCTTGGTTATTACTATTTACCAAGAACTACATGAGTAATTATTCAGTTGTTTTATTTACGGATCAGGTTTGGATTTAATTCCAAGAATTAAAGGTACACCATCTCTTGAGGTGCATACACATAATTTCTTTTCCAACGTTTACTACAAAAGTGATTTATTTGAAAAAACAGGAGACACTTTTTTAAATGATTGCTTAAAAAACTCTTATACCAAGGTATTTGGGCTTATAAGGCAAAGTGTATATATAGCATTATTTAGCTAAAATCCAAAACATAATTCATTGGTAGGGGGTTGGCCAGGAAAAAAAAGGGAAAATTCCATAGAGAATATATACAGACTTCTACTAAAGAAAAACTGTTCTGAAAATGAGTCTTATCACTACTGCCTTGTCCTGTAATCCCAGAAGAGAAGACTGTCCATTCTGGGATCATTATTGTGACTTCACTTTAAGTAGCCTTCTTTCACTGCCTACTTCCTGACTCTGGTCAATGGCTCTCTGATTTCATTTTAGTTCCTCTACTACTTCCTTTGATATCCATTACAATAACAAATTATAACAAATTCCTGCAAGTTTTTTTTTAGTGTGAGGGTTATGTCTCCTTTATTTCCGGTATTAGACTATTAATTGGAATGTTCCCTTCTTCAAACAATTTCTCCTAATACTGTGTTGAAACAAATAACTTGGTAAGGGGATTATATCTTTCAATAATCTTTTTCCTCCTTGTCTCATAATTTTTATTCCCATAATGCAACGATCATTTGGAAAGAAAATAAACAATGTACCTTAATTCCCCTCAATATAGTGGGTATAACTTGTACAATTTTAAAAATTTTATTTAGCACTTGATATCATTATGAATGACAGTAGAATAAAACAGGCTACTCCCATATGTGGGAAATGATGCCTTCGAACCTTAATCAGACAAATATACAACTTCATACATTTGTGACAAAACAGTTTGAAATTTTTTAACCTCTGGAACATTTAATTTTCTAGGTCTTGCAGCAAGTTATTCCTTACTTATTGTTCTGTACCTTGCAAAGTTGGTACACAATTCCTAGTAACCAGTGACCAAAGAAGCAATTCTATTTGGAGGAAAATTAGGACAAGCTCTATCTAAATGAGTAACAATACTTTTGTCAAGTACCAGAGGTTTAATTCACAGGAAGTGTGTATTTTGCCTAAGTTTATATTAGGTTTTTTAGTCAAAATGCCTCCCCCTTTGAAATGAGTCTTTTTAAAACCCATTGTCCCTGGAGCGGGTAACAGCTTCCTGGCTGAAAGGGCAAAGAGAAGACTAAAATAACTAATTACCAAGATATAAGTCAATGTATATTGACTTCAAGTAGAAGGCAGAGTATATTTGCACCTCAGTGTGTGTGTGTGAGAGCACGTGTGCCCACGTGTGTGCACATGCGTGCACGTATTGTGGGGCAGAATATTTTCTAGTGCTTTATTTTTCCTTGGGAAATTTTCCATTTCTAAAAATTCATTGTTTAATAAAATTCCTTAGTGATGATGGATGCCAATATTATATTAGGCAAGCTTGGCAGTTTTAAAGTTGTACTTAACATTTTGCAGGTGATTATCTCTAGGATGTGAGAGAGAGTACATATATGTTTTATCAATTTGTAAACAGGAGGGTAAATACACTCACATAATAATCCAAACCAAAAATCAAGTTATGAATTCACCTAATTGCCTGTGCAGATCAAATCAAAACCAAAGCTAAAATTCTTATTTCATCTCAGACTGCAAGTGAAAGCAAAACCAAAAATAAAACTGTAATTAATTTTTGGTTCATTTTTAGTTCAACAAACACACTGAGTAGTGTGTCATTTCTTTTCTTGAGTTGGGGAAGTTGGAAGTGTTTGCATTATATGTTAGTTTTTTAGTACTCTAGGTTTCAAGTAGCCATCATAATGCCTAATCAGAAAAAAACCTGTAATGTGTGGCATCATTATAGTGAAGTTCAAGCCACTGAAGGAAGGAAAGAAGGAAGGAAGTGGATAGATGTAAATATTGCAGGCAGGAGTATGCCAGCAATGCAACAAAAATGAAGAAACATTTAATAACATGTAGAAACTATCCTGAAAGAGTACAAGCCATATACAGAAAGCTAATACAATGAAGTGATGGAACAACATTTGAGAAAAGTCTACTTCAGGAATCCTATGTAAGCAAACAAATTAATATATTAAACAATACACAGTAAAGACTAGCAGATATATTGTTTTAAAATATTCTAATTTTAAAAGTTGTTAATGCAACTCTGGACCATTATTTATTTATTTACAATATTTATATCCTGCTCCTCTGCTTGTACTTAGCACGCAAAGTGGTGGAGGCTTAACAATATATTACTTTTAATTACATAACAAATAAACAGTTAACTATTTCAACCCAGCAGAGCAAGCTAAATCCTGTGGGTGATGGCAGAGGCCAGACTATACTTCTTTTTGGCTCTGAGTGTCCCAGGGCACCTGAGCAGCAAGTTGAGCAGCAGAGTGTTCTTTCTGGCAGGGAGAGGGGAAGCAAGCTCCCTGCTGCTTCTCCTTCTCATGGATGAGGCCAGACTAGAGTAGGCTAAAATAAAAATCTTTGCCCCCTTTTGTTGCAGGAACTTGGTAGCTCAAGTGAAACAGCTGATTTGGAAAAAATGGAAGATGAAAATGTTGAGCTGCCAGTATGAGGGAAGAAGAAGCAAGATCCTCACTTCCAAAACCACCGTCACCAGATATGCGATCTACCATGAGTAGCTCTTCAAGACAGGTCAAGCTTTTTATAAAGCATTGTGGACAAAATGTCAAAAGAAGTTCAGGAAAAAGCAGATGAAACATTAGCTTGAGCTATATTTGCAATGGCACAACTCTTTCCATAACTGAAAATAATACGGGAAGGAACATTACAAACTAATTCATCCATCATATAAGTTACCATCACGTTATCGCTTATCACATTCCCCCTTAGATAAAGAGTATGACAGAATTCAAACAATGGTTATTCAAAGGATTGGTCAAACAAAATCACTGACTCTGATGTTGGATGGATGGACTGATATATATGGACATCCTTTATTTAACATTATGTTAGCAACACCTGAACAAATATTCCTGAAAGCAATTGCTACCAAATCTTTTCATCATACAGGTCAATACATAGCCAAATTGCTGAGCGAAGAGATTGAAGGTGCAGGTCCCTCCAGGGTACAAGCCCTTGTAACTGATAATGCAAGTAACATTAAAGCTGCACAGCAAATATTAAAGGCAAAATATCCTCATGCTATAGTAGTTGGCTGTCTTCCTCATGGGGTGAATCTTCTGGCAAAGGACATAGTAAGTGTGAATACAATGAAGACAATATTGGCAAACTGCATAGTAATTGTGAAGGTATTCAACAATCATCACATTGCTAATCAGACTTTAAAGAAATGACAGAAAGAGAAGAAGGGGAAGGAAAGCGCACTTCTATTGCCAGGAAAAACTAGATGGGCGTGGCTACAAAGTGTTTACCTAGTTTGCTGTGCACAAAGACCTGTTTGCAGTGTGCTTCAATAGATAACACAGTATCCCAGATTATTTCCATGAACATTCGAAAGCAGAGTCTCAACAAGGTGTTCTGGGTTCGAGTTCAACTTGCTACTACCAGTTTCAGTGAAGGAGAAGAAACATGAAGGAGATACACCAAGACTTTCAAATATTCCAGAGATATTCATACACGTTTCAGTACAAGAAACGTGAAGGAGATACACCAAGACTTTCAAATATTCCAGAGATATTCATACAACTAAATGTAAATCTAATTGAACTTTTGCCATCTTCATCTCTACCCAAAAAAGAAGTGAAACAAATGTTTACTAAGAGATCTGAGTTTTGCTCTCATCCAGTTCATCTGGCAGCAAACTTTTTGAATCCACAACACAGAGGACAACATTTATTAGAAGATTAATTATTTACTGCTCTTGATACAATTATGGAAGTAGCTAAGAATATCCCCAACATCAATAGCCACCATGACAGACATTGCCAAGAACCATGCAAAAGAAAAACTTTGGAACAAAGACATCATTTGGCAGAGAGCAGAGAATATGTCTCCTCTCACAGGGTGGAAGGGATACTATAACACCCAACTGCTGTCCAGGATTGCTCTAAGGATCCTAAGCATTCCACCAAAAGCAGCTTCTTGCGCTCAGTCAAGACAAAAAAAAAAGAGGGATAGACTAACAAATGAATGTGCCACTAAGCTTGTTTCTATTTATCAAAATCTCTTGCTTCTGGAGAGTCAGTCAGAAGCACAATTAATGAAGAAGATGCAGTGTGATGATAAGTTGCCCTTGCCCATAGACTTTGGTAAAACCATCCTTTAGCGCAGGGGCGGGCCATTATTTTGGGCGGAGGGCCGCATACCGAGTTTCTGCAAGCCATCGAGGGCTGCATGACAGGCAGCCAGGGGCATATTAATATTAATTTTCTAAATTTTTTGGAGGCCCCGCAGGCCAGATAGAATGGGCTGGTGGGCCGCATTTTGCCCACCCCTGCTTTAGCGAAAGAGAATGTGATTCAAGTAGTTCTGAATCAGATTTGCCTCAATCTTATTCTGAAATGGAACTAATAAGAAGTGCAAGTGACTCTACAGATAGTGACAGTGAAACTGGAGGTGCTGCAATGACCTCAGTGGAAGAGAGTTAAACTCCACTGAAGTAGATGAGTGGACAACCATAGCATAGCATAGCATAGCACGCACAGTTCTTTGGGTGTGCTAAAATTAGTGAGTTAACAGTTTTCAGTGCCTCAGGCTTTTTTTTTCTTGAATTTAAACAAACAGTGTAAAGGAAGTTCATGCTATTGTGTATTGTCTTTACATTCTTACAAGTGTTCCGATAAAAATAATTTATTTTCACATAAAGCTTTAAATTTGTTTGAACATAACATTTAAACCACATTAAGTGTTCTGTATTTAATTATTTTCCTAATCAAATATTTCAGTTAAAATACTTGTGGCTGTTAGGACATAAAATGAACATGGGGGTACTTTTTTTTTTTTTACTTAATATAAGTCAAATAAACATGTTATATCAGATCATGCTCTATTCAGGGCATTGGAATTTTTTCAGGAAATTTTCCAATTACATTTTTTCCAGAAAACCCACATTTCTAGTCTACACACACATACACTTTATATAATATCAGCTTTCATGAACTGAAGCTTGCGTCATCAGATGCTGTGAAAGGACATGCACAAAGCTGTGTATAAGAAGAAAGGGATTTGAATACAAAAGCAGGAGGGAGGGACAGAGGGAGAGAGGGGCAAGTGCTATGAGAGGCAGATGTGCAAGCAATGATCCCACAGTCACCCTCTCATTCCCCCAATCTCCCTAAGGTACATCAATGATATCCTCATTGTATGGACATATGAGAAGGAGTCTCTAGAGAAATTTCACCAAGACTTAACCCTCCAAACTAATGTTATCCATTAAATTAATTTCTTAGAACTACAGTTAAGGTTTTCAATGGCCACATTGCTACCACACTGTATCAAAACCAACCAATCACCACATCTACCCCCACACCACCAGCTTTCATGCCAAGTACATAACTAGATCCATCGTCTACAGCCAAGCTCTATGTTACAACTGTATCTGCTCTAAACCCACCAACCAAAATGCAGACCTTAAAAATACAGATCAGGAATTGCTACAATTACAATACAATATCCAAACTGCAGCAACACAAATAAACAAAGCCAGACTCAGACCCCACTCCATATTGCTACAATACCAGTCAAAGGAGAGAGACAATAAGTCTTTCTGGTTGACACCTACAGTTCTTGGCTTGAACACAGTGCCATAGCAATGAAGTTTGGTGCTTGGGGAAAAGCCCATAGTGGCAGCTCACCATCGCTCTGCACACAGATCTGGGAGGCACATGGTCTCCCTTCCCCCCATCCCCCATGGTTGCCCAGGAGTGCACACAGCAGCTGGAGCTGCCCTTCCACCATCCCTGCACTCCCTCAAATGATTCACTCCATCCCACACCGCATCACAGTTGGCACCTCTTCACTTTGGCACCTGGGGTGGTTGTCCAGCTTGCCCCTTTTCCCCCTTGTTACAGCACTGCTTGAACACCTGAGAAACCTCCAGCCCTTCCTGCAAAAAGATGACAATTTCAAAGCAGTTATGGGAGACAAACCTGTCCTAACTTAAAGGCACCCCACAATCTCAAATGTTCTCTCTCAAGCACCAGGATACCTAACTCTCAGTCTCACTGAGGCACCAGGCTTTGCAATGGACTCAGATGGCTTCTTTGCCCTGACATCAATACAGTCTGCATCATCACAGGACTGAACAACATGGATTATAACATTAGAGGTTCATGCATCAATTCTACTAATGTCATCACCTGCTCATAGTGCCTCTCTGCTGTCTAAATTGCATGGATCTGGTGATCCATATGTGATAGAATGAATGAACACAGATCTGGCATCAGCTGCAGAAAGACATGAAGGCTTGAGATACATCACTAAAACCTCTCTGGACAGTCTTACAATAATCTGAGGGTGGGTGCTCTTATCCCATTACCTGGATTAACTTTTGTGACTTTTTTTGTCCCTATGAGTTTATTACTTGCACATTTGCCACTCCTATCACTGCCCATTTCTCCCCCTCTTCCTCTTCCTTCTGCTTTTGTATTCAGTTTTTATCTTCTTATACACAGCTTTGTTCGCTTCCTTTTAGAGCATCTGATTAAGTGAATTTTATCTCATAAAAGCTTGTGCTACACACTCACATGCACGCATGTGCACACATGTGCACACACACACTTTAGTTAGTCAAAAAATTGCAAATGTAAAAAAAAAAGCAGGGTGCCAGCCAGGAACAACATGTGCCAACACACTGCCCAAAACTGGAGCCTGGCCTCCTAGAGCCATACTCTGGCTACTAGCCAGGTGCCTGAGGCCTCAGGTAAGGCTCCTCTACCCCACCTGAGATAATCTGTCAAATGCCAGAGGGCATGTGGCATGGGCGTGGGGCAGGACAGAAGTGGGCACTCCTGCACTGAGCTACCTGCCTCACTGTGCCTGACCGAAAACCAAGCTTTGAGTGCCTCCCCTAGGGTGAATACATTCAGTTGACCCCGCTTTTGGGAGCACATCCAAAACCCTGGGGTAACCACTGCCACCACCCAGGGTATTGTCATTGTCAGGGCCCTGAGTCCCTGGGGTACACAGATCTTGTAGACCTTGTGGGTGCTTAACCCACTGTGGGATTCTGGGGTACTTCTTATAGCCTGAAGCATCCAAAGATAACCCCAGATCCCAGAGGAAAATAAAAAGCCTAGCCCCATTTCATTAGCCAAGCAAAGAGAGCAGAAGGCCTGCTTCTCCCCACTCCCAATACCACATCCAGGCACACTGTAACTTGATACTTCTATTGATTTGGGGGAGGGCGGGAGTGGTACAAGGAAGTTAGAAATACATTTTGAGCAAACACAAGTAATTTGGGCCTTTGCTGATACTGTGGATTCAATGATCCTATTAAACGCAACTGCCTATACATATTTTTAGACTCCTGGCTAGTTTCCAGGTCATTACTTACAGAGAATCATCCAAGCTGGAGCCTGGAAGTGCATTGCTTGTGGCTTTTCAAAATGCTTGCTGGAGGAAAAGACCACTCCCCTCCCCTAGGAATTTTACCTGCCTCAGTCACCTGACTGACTAGCCAGTACCATAGAGAAACCCAGGAAATACAGGGGTCATCTGGTTTGTCCCAAGTGAGTGGCAGAGACAGGGGGGTTTCTCCACATGGGTATTCCTTGGGGACAAGGTTTGCCACTGCTTCTTGTTGTCAGGGAACTAAATGTTCATGTGGACACAGCCAGAGATTTCAAACAGAAATCCATAACATTAAAAATATTCTGACCTGTTGTGGGCTGATTTCTTTGCAAAATAATTGCTGTTTTATTTTTCTGTAGTCAAAAAAATCAAGTAAAAACTAAGAACTGACATTTTCTGAGTGCCTCAAGTCTACCAAGGGGTTCTTTGAGTCTCAAAAGGTTGCAAACCACTAGTCTCAGGCTAAGCACAGACATTCAGGCTCTTGTGGAAAGCATTCAAACTAATCGTGCTTTAAGTTAAGTGTTATAAGTTAAAGTGTGTTCCAACTGAACAGACTTTGTATTCAATGGGGGGTGTTCAGTGCCTGCCTGCTCTCCTCTCGCCACTAGCTAGGGATAGTCAGCAGAGGCTGGGAGGGGATAGTGGGTGGAAAGAGAACCCCCTTGCCATATGAACTGAGCCTGGCCCACTCCCAGATGCAGCCAGCAGTGGAAGCTCAAGTTCCCTGAAACAATTTTTGTTGTGCTGGAAACTCTGATAGGGGATTGAAAGGGAGATCCCCTGTCAGTCACCCCTCTCCCCATAGCTTGGTGGCTGGGGTCTTGGCAGGGGGGAAGGTTGGGCTTTCCTATGGCAGAGGGATTTCTTTTCCACTCCTTACCATACTTCCCAGTGTGGTAAGAAGTGGTGCAGGGAACTCCCATTGCACTGCTGGCTGCAGGTAGGAAAAGGAGCACCCCAGCTGTGCTGTAGTATGTTGCAGAGACAGAAACCACGCTTCCCACCTATACCCCACCCCAACCAGGCTGTGGATCACAGCTGGCCAGTAGAGACCGTCACTGACTCAGATCAGTGACAGCCAAGGGTGTGGGGCCAACCCAGTGTGAACAATGCAGACAAGTTTGCCAAGGCAAGCACACAGGCCTGTGCAAGGCTCCTGGAATGCTGCTGAATGCAACCCATCTTAATGCACAACAGATGTGGCATAAACTTTCAAAAAAGCATTCTAATTGAAAGTGTGATAGTGCATCCATTGAGGGCTAACTTAGAACAGTGTTTCCCAACTGGTGTTGCAGCACAAAAAAGTGTGCCATCCGAAATGAACAACTATGTTGCAGAATTTTGCCATGTCAATGAGCTACAATAGGTATTAAAATGGGGAATGCTTTAACAGGTGTTCTGCGGAAAAATTTTATTAATGTAAGCGTGTCTTGGGCTGGAACAGGTTGGGAAACACTGACTTAAAGTGCAATCTGCCATTGCTGAAGTGCTTTAAGAGCTGTGAATGTTTGTTCTGTTATGGGTTTAAACCCCTTTCTATGTGCTTAATGTGCATTAAGTGTAACATCTATACTAGCCTAAGCAGCTGGACTATATGGGCATTTTTACTCATGCAAGTGCTGCAACACTTTGAAAAGTGTCCAGTGCTGTGTCATTTGCAGTTGTATAAGCAGCAAAATGCACGTTGATGCTGAGAAAATGGCAGCAATGCACTTTTGAACTAAAACACATAGAAGATGTTTTAGTTCAAAAGTGCACCAGTGCCATTTTCTACACGCTGACATGCATTTTGTTGCTTATACAACTGCACATAGCACAGCACAGTTCGCACCGGCTTGCATGTGCAACAGACTCAATTCATCGAGTCTGCTCCAAAGCAGTGGATTTCTGGCATGTTGAGGGACAAAAAGCTATGTGTATAAATGCCCTATGACCCCTACTAGGAAATGCACTTGAGAGACCCAGAGGTAATGACAATGATCAGCCATTACGTGGACCTAAGGGTCTTAGAAGTATACAGGAATCAACAATTGGATCTAATTACTGACTGCTGCCTTCCCAGACAGCGGACCTGATTGTGACAACATTGATGCATAGGCAAAACAGTTCTCCCCCTCCTCCCTCCCCCCAGCCAAGTGTATGCATTTAAGTGGGACATGAAATGATCCACTATAGCAAGTTTATAAAGCACTGCAGGAGGAAAGAATGTTAAAATATCTTATATAGCAACTTATTCCTAAATTTATTTCACAGCACTGACATAGTACACTATCTACATATTAATATGATATGTCAAGTAGACTTGACATCTTTTATTACAAAATTCATATGACTTTATATTCCACCCAAGAAGGAGGCAAGGCATAAATTAAAACCAGTGCTGCATTAAGTACCCTTGCATGACCATTAAGTTATTCTTAGCAGGTACTTTGAATAAAGGGGGAAAGGTTATCTACATTTGTATGTAGATAACCATGCCTTAAGCTAGCGTTTCCTCAGAAATGTCTATTATCTCAGCAGGTGAATAAGGTATTTGAAACTTCTTTTTCACTTGCTTCTATACAGCTGGGCTTTACACTTTGTGATTGAACAGAATATACACTCTGCAGTACACAATGCAATGACCTGAAATGGTTCTGAAATGTACTCCTCACTCTGACTACAGCGTTGTGACTGTCACCCTGTGTTGTAGCATAGGAGAATCTGACCATAAATCACAACTGGGAACATTTCAACTCTCCAAACTTTGAAAATTCAAACCCCAATTTATTTCATACTTGTTCTCTTTTCCCCCCAAATGTCAGGATGAATCAAAACTGCAATTCTGTATCCCTTGTACTTCCAAACTGTGGGACAGTTTAGAATGAACATTTGCTTTTTATACATACCTCTATTGTACTGTGTCCCCCCACCAGTGTATTAGAACAGGTTCCAACAGTGTTTAAGGTTGAAAGTTCTAAGCAGAATAACATCACATATTAATGGTATAGACAATGTTGATTGAGCAGTTTGGTAGAGCGATAATAACCTCCATTAGTACCTCAAGCAGAGAATAACACCATTAAACAGGAAACAGAAGCATGTTTAAATGAAATTTAATCCTTTAAAAATATATATAATGTTATAAACATTGATTGAAGTAGTGAGACTAATTAGTTTTTATTATAGGCATTTCGTTTCTGGGAAAAAAAACTTGAGCAGCAACCATAATCATATTAGCAAGAATTCTAACATCCAGAGATGTTTATATAGGAAGTGAAACAGTATCCATCCTTATCTTGTGTATGAATCTCTCATTGTATTAATTAGTAATGGATCAGTAATAAATTGTTTGGAGACATAGTTTATGTTGTTTTTAGCTAGCTTAACAAGTATCTAGCAAAATTATGCATATCAGATACATACAGAGGTTACAAGCTTATATACCAACATTAGTTAGAAAAATAGAAACATTCTTCCCATTTCTAGAACTACCCTATTTTAAACTTTCAAAGACTGAGTTCAATACATTTAGAGTGAATAAAATATGACTTGCTACTCTTTTTTAAAAGTCTTTTATAAAATCAGTGTTTACCACATGCTTTTTTCAGTTATTTTGCTAATATTATTGTGGGAAAGAGAGGACTACATAATATATTGTTTTATCAAAAAGACAACACAATGTATTCACATACATTTAATGAGGATATAGTATATAATAAATACTAATAAAATAATGCAAAACATTTCAAAGAACACTTTGAATAATTCTGAAGGTATAGTCATTAAAATCTGTAAGGGTTATCTGCATATGAAACCTAGCATTTCCAGAAGTAAGTTTGAAAATAAAAATCACTATGGGAAATGCCTATCTATATATAAGCCTTGATTTTCCTTAGGTAAAAACTTAAATATATTATAACAAATTGCAAGTCCTAGATGGAAGAATTTAAGAGAAGATTCCTAAGTAAAAAACAAAACAAAACCAAAACCAAAAAACCCCAGCAAAACACTCTGTTACATCAACAGAATGGTACCAGGGTATAGTCACTGTAAGACAGAGAAGAATTTGGCCTCTACAGTTTGTCAGGTACTTGTTTCAGGTACTTAAAAAACAAGGTATCAATCCATTACTACCATATATGCTCAAATATATGATGACCTTCAAATAATAAGATCTTACATGGAAAATTTATAAAATGTGTAGTGTTCTCCTTGATCCTTACAGTCAAAGGGAAGGGCAGGGCAGGAGCAGATGCATCCGCAGATCAATGCACAGCTGCACAGATGGTGTTGCCAGCAGAGCTTTGGCTTCTTTAATCACAAGCTAGCATCTATAAGGTTCTTCCAAGAAGAAGGATTGCTAGGAAAAGTTGGTATCTGCCTGGAGAAGCGAGAGAGCATCTTCAAAGACAGGTTTGCTAACTGAGTGAGGAGGGTTTTAAACTAGGATCTACAGGGATTGGAGACCAAAGCCCTGAGGTAAGTGGGGAAGTGAGTGACTTGGAGGAAGCAAAAGTAGAGGGCAATGGGAAAGTCCTTCTCATCCTTCCTGAGAAAGTAAGGCAATCACCTCATTACCTCAGGTGTCTGTACACTAATGCACAGTGCCTAGGAAACAAGCAGGAAGAATTGGAAGTCCTCACACAAACATGGAAATATGATGCAATTAAAGTAAAAGAGACTTGCTGGGATAGCTCACATGGCTGGAGCACTGTCATGGATGGATACAAATTGTTCAGGAAGGACAGGCATGGAAGAAGAGGAGTTATGCTTTATGTAAGAGCTGTATGATTGCTCAGAGCTCCAGAATGAAATTGGATAAAGGCCTGTTGAAAGTCTCTGGGTTAAGGTCACAGAAAAAAAACAACAAGGGTGAGGTTGTGGTAGGTGTCTGATATAGACCACTGGACCAGGAGGATGAATTAGATGAGACTTGCTTCAAACAGGTAGCAGAAGTTTCCCAATTGCAGGCCCCAGTTCTTATGGTGGGGGGTGGGGGGACTTCAAATCACCCTGACATCTGCTAGGAGGGCAATGCACTGACAGTCTAAAAAGTTTTTGCAGAGTGTTGGGGACAACTTCCTGGCATAAGTGTTGGACAGGCCAATTAGGGACTGTTGTCTTCTTGACTTGCTGCTCACAAACAGGGAAGACTTAGTGGAGAATGGGGAAGTGGATGGCCACTTGGGCAGCAGTGACCACAAGATGATAGAGTTTAGTATCCTGAGGAAAGGAAGGAAGGTAAACAGCAGAATAAAGGACCATGGACTTCAGAAAAGCAGATAGACTCACTCAGGGAACTGATGGGGAGGCCAGTCTGCTTGTTGTACTTTAAAAGAAACCTCACTGAGGGCATGAGAACAAACAATCCTGATGCACAAGAAGACTGGCAAGTATGGCAAAAAAACAAGTTGCCTTAGCAGGGAACTCTTCAGTGAGCTAACACATAAAAAGGAGTCTTACAAAATGTGGAAACCTGGACAAATGACAAGGGAGAGTTAGAGTATTGCTTGGGTATGCAGGGATGAAATCAAGAGAGCCAAAATGCAATTTAAGTTGCAGCTAGCAAGGGACATTAAAGTTAACAAAAAGTGTTTCTACAAGTATGTCAGCAACAACAAGAAGATGAGCAAAAGTGTGGGTCCCTTACTGAATGGGGGATGCAACCTAGTGACAGATGAGGAAATGGCTGAAGTACTCAATGCCTTTTTTACCTCAGTCTTCACAGGCAAGGTCAGCTCTAGACAACTGCACCTGCCAGCACAATCTGGGTAGAACGTGTGCAGTCAACAGTGTTAAAAGAACAAGTTAGGGAATGTTTTGAAAAGCTGGACACGTTTAAGTCCATTGGGCTGAGCACAATGCACACGAGGGTACTGAGGGAGTTCACCAATGTGACTGCAGAGCCACTGGCCATTATCTTTGAAAACTTGTGATGATCAGGAGAGGTCCTGGCTGACCAGCAAAGGGCAAATATAGTGCCCATCATTAAGAATGGTAAGAAGGGGGATCTGGGGAGCTACAGCCTCACCTCAGTCCCTGGAAAGATAATAGAGCAGGTGCTCAAAGACCCCATTCCTAAACACTTGGAGAAGGTGGTCATTAAGCACAGTCAGCATGGGCAAGGCAAGTCATGGCCAAACAACTTGATTGCATTCTACGATCAGATGACTGGCTTTGTGAATATGAGGGACATAATATATCTTGACTTTAGCAAGGCTTTTGATATGGTCTCCCACAACATTCTTGCAGGCAAGCTAAAAAAGTATGGACTGGATGAATGGACTGCAAGGTGGAGAGAAAACTGGTTGTACCATTGGACTCAAAGGATAGTAATCAATGGTTTTATGTCTTGTAGGGAGCTGGTTTCAAGTGGAGTTCCCCAGGGTTGATCCTGGGGCTGGTTTTGTTGAACATTTTTATCAATGACCTGCAAGATGGGATTAAGAGCACCCTCAGCAAATTTGCAGATGACGTCAAGCTCGGGGGGGGAGGGGGAGAGGGGAAGTAGTAGATACATTGGAGGGTAGGACTAGGAATCAGAGAGACCTCGACAAATTGGAGGATTGGAACAAAAGAAATCTTCTTCAGTTCAGTAAGGACAAGTGCAAAGTCCTGCAATTAGCAGGGAACAAATCTCATGCACTGGTACAGGTTGCAGACTGACTAAGCACCAATTATGAAGAAAAGGCCTTAGGGGTTACAATAAGCTAACAGTGTGCCCTTGTTGTGAAGAAGGCTAATGGTAGACTGAGCTGCATTAGTAGGAGCATTGCCAGCAGATCAAAGGAAGTGATTATTTCTGTCTTTGGCACTGGTGAGGCTACATCTGGAGTACTTCATCCAGTTTTGATCCCCTCCTCCCACGCACTACAGAAAGGATGTGGACAAATTGTAGAGAATCCAGTGGAGAGCAACAAAAATGGTTAGGAGTCTGGGATACATGACTTTTGAGGAGAGGCTGAGATATAGTCTGCAGAAAAGAAGACTTAGGGAGATCCTTTAACCACCAGAAGGGTGGTTCTAAAGATAATGGAGCTAGACTGTTCTTAGTGGTGGCAGTTGACAGAAGAAGAAGCACTGGTCTCAAGTTGCAGGAAAGAGAGTTTAAGTAAAACTCTCTCAGTAGGAAGGTAGTAAAGCACTGGAACAGATTACCCAGAGAGGTTTTGGAATCTCCATCCTTGGAGGTTTTTAAGACCTGGCTAGACAAAGTCACACTAGATGATCTCCAGAGGTTCCTTCCAACCCTAATTTTCTATGATTCTATGATTCCAGGTATTATTATTTCAATTATTGGAGGTTTGCCTTGAATGTGTCCCCCTTCCACTGCTAAAGGAAGGGAAAATAAACCTGGGGGTCATGTAGCCCCTTTGCCCTCTGTCCCTACCTCCTGCAGTCGCTTTCCTCCCTCCTTACTTTCAGAACCTGTTGCCCCTGAACACATGAAAATAAGAACATTTTAAAACACTGACCTTGAAATAAACAAGCATACCTCTAGTAATTTTATATAGTACCCATATACTTAGTTCATCCAGAATTAATGCATTTTACTTTTTTTGAACTGCTACAAGTTTTAGCACTGGCACTTCATAAACACACTCCTAAGTAGAACTTTTATGTCTACTTACATATAATACAAACTATGCATGATTTTAGTCCAAAGCCAAAAGACTCATGATTTGCCAGCTGAGTCAACTGCATTTCAAGCCATGGTGACCACACAATGTGGCAATTCTCAATATATGCATGTACTTCAGATATCCCCCATAAAGGATCCATGTATTAATTAGCCCCTAATCATGACTGGAACTGGGTGTTCTTGTCATGATCCTGGGATCCTCCAAAAGTGTATATGCAGATGAGACGTAAGGCAACCTCATTTAGCTCCAGATTATGGAGGGTGGCGACCCTATAATCATATTCAACAGGCTGAGAGAAGGGGAAGCAGAGGGAGTCTAGGTGAACTGTTTGGAGCTCTGTTTGGTGGTGTTTGCCAAACATTAAGGCTGGTGAAGAAAGAGGAATGATTGGAAATGGGAAAGAAAGATGCACCTAAACTGTACTGAAGAGGATGTATAAATGTATTTAATGTAGTGACTCACCTTGACTTGAAAAAGAGTCAGTACTGAGGGATTCTGCACTCAATGGGCACTGTCATGTATCTTATTCAGATAGGTCTCGCTAAAGTATTCTGTAGTAGGTTCTAGGGCTGTGCGAGGCTTCGGACTCTGCTTCTGGAGAAGCATCAGATACTTCAACATCTGAAGTAGCATGTCTGGATTGAAGCGCTGGCTTTGTTAGGCTTGCTGAAGTGGTTCGTAGTTTCTGAAGCGCTTCGGAAAAGCTTCAGAGCTGTGTGTTTTGCCTGTCAGCAGCTTGAGGTGCTGTTCCCCCCAAACCCCTGCACTGATGTTCTTGAAACTTAGTAGGCTTTGTGGCCTCACCAGGGACCGCCACCCCTGCAGTTTTTACCCCTCTGTGGTGTAACACATAGATGTAACATGAGTTTTGCTTTCAAGAATTTGGGGTACAGTTCCCCCCAAAGCCCTAAACTGAACTTCTTGAAACATGGAAGGCTGCATGCTGTCATCAACGGCTACCATCCTTGCAAGTTTCATCCAAATGAGACAAAAAACAAAGTTAAAGATATTTCATTGATTCCCCATTATACCCTATGGCTGGATCTCCAAAGCAGGCTTGGGCTAGATCGAAGCAGAAACCCAGTCCCAAGCTCTGGATCGGATACCTGGAATCTGAAGCAGCCAGATCTGAAGCTGGATCAAATAGCTGCCTACTCGTACAGGCCTAGTAAGTTCCTATCAGCATGTTTGCCTCATATGGGCCATGTGGTTTATAGTCATGCTCTGTGTTGGCTGCATTTAAATCAATTGCATAGCTGGTTTCCATTACTGAGCATATTTTGCTTTTAGCTGCAATTTAATGATATATTTATTGAGGTTTCCTTATATGTGAATATACTTCCTTATGCTGACTGGGGGGTGGAGGTAGGACCTCATATAGTATTCGTTTAAATACAGTCTATAGAAATGTTTCCTTCTTGTGTTTAACTATTAACTATTAAACACTCCATATCAGCCTGAGTTTGAGATTGTCTGCTCATTGGGTTTGGCACCTCAAAGAGAATTCACATATATTGAGAGCAAGGAGAATCATTTCTAGTTTGTTCCAAAAAAAAAAAAAAGTTAAAATAATAATTTCTTCCTACAATTCTAAAGAAGTATTTTGTATTATGTTTGGTTTTATGGCAAAGTCAATTGTTCTTGTCGCAGAACCTACAGTCAACTGTCCAAATGCTTGAGTCTAAAGCTAAGTCTACACTGTTGTCAGACCATGTTAGGAATCATTTTAGTGAAGCATGGTATGTATGCTTCAGTCATGCCAAACTGGAAAAGATACAGAGTAGCTAAATTACATCTCTATGTCTAATACACATGAAACCATGCTTCCTAGTGTGGTTCAGATACAGTGAGCTTGTGACCTATGAAAAAACAAATCTATATCCAAATTAATATTGTTCCTGTATAAGCTCAATAGAAATTGAGGCAGAGTTTGCATTTGAGTGAGATGCTTCTACACCTAGAAACCCTTTTTGAGAGATTTTCTGGCAGCATTATTGAATGAAGGAAGCTGTTATAATACATCTCCAGCTGGCAAGATGGCAAGAGCAAGTTGCTCTTGTGAAAATGGTAAGGAATTACAGAAAAAAAATGTTTTGTCAAAGACTAAACAAAGAAATGTAATAGTGTAAGAAGAGTGGTATTCATCCTAACCACATATCTTTCTACTCCATTGTAGAGCAAGTAGGACATACCACAATTGAACTTGTGCTTAAAGAGAGAGAGAGAGCAAACATCACTCCAAAACAAACTTTGTTACAGTGTCATTCTGGAAAAACTGTTGGTTGCTGCAGATGGGTGAGTTTAGGAGCAGTGGGCAAATACTGTATCTTTCTGCCAGAGGTAGGAACCTACAAGCTCTTTGACCAGCAACAGTGTTACCTTAGTTGCATTTTTTTTTAGGGTTTTCCTGGCCCAGAATCTCTCCTTGCCATGAATTTTACTTGTACAACAAATCTTCCTGATAAAGTTTGGGAGAGCTTTGGAAGTGTAGCTCTAAAACTTAATCTGGGTATTCTAGTAAGAATTCCAGAATTAAGTTTTTTAAAGCAACATTTTAAGCATTATATATACAAAACAGTATTTTTTGAAAATAAGTCTATTTGCTACAAATTGAACATTTTATAATGGATCTGGTATCTATGTAGAGTGTTCAAATTAAAATGGAAAGACTGAATAAGGTTCTAGAATATGCCCAAGTACCCACAACAATACAAGTAGTTTGGAAGAGATGGATGTACTTTAGTCATTTTTTAGGAATCCTAATGTCTGAATGAACATTTATTTAGTGACCTCAGAAGACAGGGGAACTAATAAAAAGCCATTCTCTGCATTCCAATATTGGCTGAAGCAGATTTATTACATCCAAATATGAAACCTGGAAAAATGAGTTCAAGACAAAGATGATTGGCACCACCTGACTTTTACTTTATGAAGCTGATGATGTGGTAAGAATGATGAAAATAATGATTCAGCTAAGAACACATAGGTTCCAAAAATACTTTCCCCATTAACAGACACAGCGAGATATTCACGACTGGCAAGAAACTATTAGACATACACTAGCCCAGATTCTATCATCCAACTGTTTGGCTTAGCTATTTGGCATAGACTTAATGGATTAATGAGAAATGTGGCTTTAAGTTATACCTTATGGTATTATTTCAGTGGTTGTGCTGCTGGGAGAGAGAACCTTACCCCTCTGAATGGTATATCCAAGGGTCCAAGCTCCACAGTCTCCTTGTATATGTGACTCATACCTCCCCTCACTGCCAGCCCCTGCCTTTCAATGTCTCTTAATTGTTTTTATTTTTTAATTGTTAAAAATTATTGAAATTGCCTTTCAATGTCTCTTAATTGTTTTTATTAATCCTAAAATTGACATAATCAAGTATAAATATGGCAATCAATCAGATCATGAATCTATAAAAATGTGCATAGGTCCACAATTGACAGTAAAAAACAAATATTGTGATAAAGTTTGTCAGTCACATAAACAGTAAAGAATGTTTAGCTCTGATTGTTTCAGCCTTCTAAGTAAAAACTGCAAGACAGTTTACTAAATATGGATCTGTTTGATGGAGGAGCCATATTAATTTCTCTCTAACTGAGAAATATGGCACTTTCTGCAAACCTCTCAATGTCTTTGGCCCACTATCAGGCTTCCTGGGCTGTGGTCTTCCCCAGTCTTGGCTGAGTGCCTCTCAGCCTTTCCCGAGGCCTGCTTGTAATCCTTCTACAGGGCTCTCACTAGCGCTGGACCTTCCTAAGGCCTTCCTCCCATCTCTGGCCCTTTCCAAAGCCAATTATCAGTGGTCGTACTTCAGCTTCAACTTTCTTCATCAGAACATCCTATCTCTTCCACATCCAGACTTTTCCCTTGTGTCTCCTTCCATTATCTCCTTACCATGCTGGAGCCTTCCAGTTTGTCATTCCTCTTAAAGGGTTATTCCCTCTTTTTCCCTTCCTTCATTCTAATGGGGAAAAAGGGAGCCCTCCTTAAAAGAAAGCCAGGGAGTTATTTGAATAGCAATGGATTACCCAGAAAGAAGATAGATGCACACAAACCTGTACAATGGTCCACAATGGTGAAGGAAGTAGGTTTCATAGTTTCATAGTGCTTAGGGACCTTGTCATGGGATGGGGTCCCCAAGGATGGTCGTAATACCTCTAGGTCCCCTCGACCATGCCAGTTTGGCCTGATGGGCACCCTCTTTCTCACCTGCCATGTCTTGGTGTAACTATAATAAATAGAGAGGCTGGCTTCAAGTTTAGTTGGACACAGTCCTGATGGACCCCACTGAACCCCATGGGTTCTTGCACCCCTTGTGGGTCCCATTTCAAACTGGATGTCTCAGGACACCCTCAGCTTTACGGGCTGGATGTGTCTCCAGACCACCCCTTTCCCATGCCCCAAGCCTCACAGATGGTATTCCTATAGGATTCCTCCGAGGCCTTGGTTTCACTCGGCCTCAGATTGTCCCTGGGCTACACTGGTGCTGGGGCCTGTGCACCCTGGATACTGCACCCACACTGGCGCTGGGGTCCCCACACTTTAGTGGGCCCCCAATGAGGCCTCCTCCTTCCCCTATAGCCTCAGCCCCCACCGGTGTTATAAACAGAAATCAACATGCAAACTCCTAGGCTATAACATAACTCAAGCCACACAGGGGTGCTCTGTCCCTTAACATTACCAGAAGCTGAACTTGTAGTCAGGACTCTTCCTTACCTTCTTCCAGGAGAGCTTCTTCCCCCTTAGCTGCTGGCAGAGAACTGCCTCCCTGGTCCCAGCCCTGGAGTTTATATGTGTCAGGCCCTGCTTCTTCTAGTCAGCTGATCACTGGCAGGTGTGAGCCAACTCCATTATTCTTGCTGCCCTGGTAACCAGCAGCTGGGGTTGGGGATTCCCGACTGACTGCTAGGGCTCTCTCCCTAGCAGTTTCAGCCCTTAAAGGACAGACCCTGCAACAGACCTAAACAGATCATCAGGTCTGACCCTGAGCCCCGGGCAAGAACGAGTGCAGGGTCATAACACCCCAGCCAAATATCTGTCCAGCCTCAAGGTAGAAGACCCCCAAGGTAGAAGAGAACAACATCTCCCTTGGGAGTCCATTCCAGAGCCTGGTAGCCCTAACTGTAAAGTAATGTCTCCTGATGTCCAGCCAGAACCTTCTCTCTACCAATTTATGGCCATTATTCCTAGTAACCCCTGGTGGTGTCCAGGAGAACAGAGCCTCACCCCATTCCTGCTGGTCCCCCAGGTGAGTTTGTAAACAGCCACCAGATCCCCGCTCAGCCTTCTCTTGTGGAGGCTGAATAGATCCAGGTCCTTCAGCCTCTCTTTGTAGGGCTTGACCCACTGCCCCTTGACCATGCTAGTGGCCCTCCTCCTCTGGACCCTCTCAATACTAGCCACATCCCTCTTGAAGTGCGGCGCCCAGAACTTGATGCCGTCCTCCAATTGCGGCCTGACCAACACTGCATAAAGGGGAAGGATCACCTCCATGGACCTGCTTGTGATGTATTTGTAGAGCCATGACAAGATGCAGCTAGCCTTACTGACCGCTTCCTCGCATTGGCGGCTCATGTTCATCCTGGAGTCAACAATGACTCCAAGAACTCTTTCTGCCACTGTGTTGACAATAAGGGTGTTCCCCAGCCTATAGATGTGTTGCTGGTTCCTTGTCCCTAGATGCAGCACCTTGCACTTGTCTCTGTTGAATTCCACCCTATTCTCATCTGCCTAACCTCTCTAGATCTATCTGGATTCTGTCCCCTCCAGTGTGCCCACCTCACCCCATATCTTTGTGTCGTCAGTGAGCTTGAAGAAAGTTTCTCAGTCCATATAAAGTCTTATTGCAGGGGTCCTCTTCAGGTGGAGCTGGGTGGTCCATTGCTGCAGATTCTTCTCAAAGTGAGATGCAGGTGCAGTGTAGGGTTCACGTGGTCCCCTCTGGATCTGGTCCAATGGCGGGTGGTCTGGTAGGGTCGGTGTACTGGCAGTGGCCCAAGGTGTGCTTCACGTAGATGTCACAGGACCAGTGGATTGTGTCCAACACCATGAGGCAGCATATTAGCTTGGCGTAGTAGCAGGAGACATGACAGGCACGCAGGACGCTCTCATTGCTGGGGTTCCAGGCTCCAAGCAGTCCCATGATAAGCATGTCAACTGTCACATCGTAGCCACGGCCCCTCAGGACGATGGCCAGCAGGGTACATTATCTCTATGCCAACCAGAGAGTCCATAACTTTTTGTTTTGCCAAAGGAGTTAAAAGTGGATGAACTATACAGGATGATCCTGTCTACATCAAACTTTGAGCCCATCCTCCCTCATGTGACTATAATTTTAAATAAGTTTGCAGTATTCTATACTAGTCTAACTGAGGGGTTGGCACCCCATGTCCTGTGGTCTGGATCTGGCTTGCCAAGGAATTTTATCTGGCTTACAAAGCAGGGACATCAGTGGTAATTCAACAGTGGAGCTGTTCAGCAGTGGCTGAGTTAGAAGTGTGCTGAAAAGTCAGCATCAGGAAAAGTGATGGCTACAAGCACGTCAGCAACCTGGCAGTGGAAAATAATTCAGGAGTAGATGGCAAGTGGTGTCCTGATTTCAGACCAAGCTCCATAGTTTCAGCCCACCTCTGTTAAAAGATTGATGACCCCTGGTCAAGACCAAGCTGAAAGCATTATGGAAAGCTATTGGTGACTGTGTTCTGCATAAGTTCAAGGGACTCAGAATTATCTTCTGTCTGCATATATAAAATAATTAATAAAGAATACTAGACTACTCCTGATAGAAGAAAACATAAAAAGCAACATTTCACCTTATGCTAAATTAATTCTTATAACTAACGCTATTATTTGTTAAGAAATTTTTTATCAAGAAACAATGAAAGACAGCAGAGGAAACTCATGCATTTAGAAATTAGATTCTCTGCTATCTTGGGTTAGTGTTTGTATATCTGATGTAACTAAGAAATAATTCATACAGTTAGTAGAATGGTAAAGGCTGATATAAGTGATACAAGAGAATCAGGTGTTTTCTGTATTGCCACCTTTAGTTATGCCTGAACAACTTGGTAATAGCATTTATTTTTCTAATCCATGACTCATTTTTTTAAAAAGAAAATTCTTTCAACGTGACAACTTTGAAAATGCCTCTTTAGAAATAATTATTTCTGTGTAGATGTTAAACTATATCCAATCTAATGCAAGGGCTAATACTTGTGGGGGGGTTTCAACAGAACAGTGGGACACATGGAAACAAAACAGAGAAAACTGAGCTCAGTTTTGTACACACACATGCCCCACTGATGCTACTTTCCTTTCCAACTTTGGTCCAAACCCTTCCCAGGCACAATTCTAAACTCACGTTTCAATCATAATAAATGCCACCACTCTCTCTTGGACATCTTTTAATTTCTCATATCCAAAATAACTCAAAAAAATCTTTCTGCATAGCATCTATAACATACAGCTTTTTATCTGTCTATGTGGATAACTCTTTCAGTCAGGCTATGACCAGCTCACATTTTGATTCCTACAATATCATTTTCTATAGCCTTGATAAATGTAATATTGCCCCGCTTATATCCATTCAGAACGTTGCTACAAAGATCATCCTACCAAGCTGTTTATCATGTCACCAGTCAGTCTTGCAAGCTTTTACTTGCTTCCCCTTCTCTATTCCTTTCCATAAGCAAGTACTTGAAAGTGAAGACAAGGCCTTCGACAGCCTATCCTCACCCTACCTATTAGCTTTCAATCATCATTGAATTGCCTGCACTCACTTCTGATTAGGTAAGCTTCTTTTGATCACTTGTAAAATTTTCAAAGAAGCACCTTGTACTTTATCCCATCCTGCTTCTCAGATTTGCTCCCTGCAAAACTACATCATTATCCTCCTTCAAATCTCTCTTTAAAACTCTCTTTTTCCATGGTATCTTTAAAAAATATAACCATAATGCCACTAGTAATGCATAGCTGTTGCTTATCATGCCAATACCATTTCATTTTCTTGTACTTTCCATTACCTCACTAAAAAATATCATTTTTAATCAAAGCCAAGAACAGGTTTTATTCCCCCACCTAACATGAGGGGGAAAAAGTACCCAGTCATGGATTTGGGTAAATACAGTAGTAACCAAAGCTAAAATTTTCATTGAGCTGTGGGGAAAATGGTGCATTAGGACCAGCATCAGCACCTTCCCCTCCTCCATCTTCTGGATTTTCCTGCCCATCTGAGGGCTGTCTGGGAGCTGCCTTAAAAGGGGATCATCTCCTGCCTAGCTCCCAGCTTGGCAGGGAAGCAGAAAGCTCCTCCGTCTTGGTGTTTCTCAGCTCCCAGCTCCTGTGGGGAGCCGGGAGCTGAGCAGTACTGGGGGGGGGGGGGCAGGGAGCAGAGAGCTACTCCATCTGACACTGCTCGACTCCCAGGTCCTGTGGGAAGGAAGGAGCTGAGCAGTTCCAGAACTGGGGGAAATCCCCATCCCTTGTGCCCCCTCGTGTTGGGGAAGACTGGGAGCCAGTTTGCTCCTGGTTAGCATCTACACATGTGCATCTATGCAGTATCTACTGCACAGTTAGTTTACTACCTCTACACATATTAACTAACTGTGCAGAATATTAATTTACTGTGCAGTACATGGTGCACACATGTAAATGGTGATCCTTTACTGTGCAGTAGATTAGTCTACTGCACAGTAAAGCACTTCATGCAGACATGTCTACTACATTTTAGTACAGGACACATGAAAAAATTACTTTGGAGTAGCTGATGCTCAATAAGATTCCCCCCAAATGCATACACACTTAACTTTGTATAATTTGTTTGTCCATAGCATTAGGTAGTTCTGAAAATATTACATAGAAGCCTCATTAGTATGCTTGGCCAATAAATTGCACTACTAACATGCTTTTTGAAATAATTAGACAAAGGTAAAGAGAGCTGCCAGGAACCAAAGGGATACATGAGCAGCGAGGCTGCTACAACATGCTGTAATTACAGTGCATTGATTAATCAAGCCTGCTGGAGCATGGTAATTAGTCAAGTCTGTTGGAGCATCTCATGAATCATTGTCCCCATCCTTAAAAATGGTGGTGGGGGTGCTTTAACTAAAACTTGCTTGATGAGTTTTAGTTAAGGCATCCCTACCACCATTTTTAAGCACAGGGACACTGATACATGAGACGCCCTGGGCGCTTTAATTAGAGTGGCTCTAAGAGCCACTCTAATAAAACTGCCCTCCCTCCCCCTCCTCTCCTGGAGCACATATATAAACACCTATAGGTTATATGGTCAAAACCTGAACTGGTACAAATGGGAGCAATGCACTCATGTCAAAGGAGCTTGTCCATTTATAATCAGCTGTCCATATTGTCCAAGATTGCTACCATTGGAACGAGATCTTCAATCACAAATCATCATAGATTAGTAGCTGATATTGACCGGACAATTTTTTTAAGGATCAGACTATTAGTAATATTTCCTGCCTGATGGATACATTTACACCATCCAAGCTGGAGAGGGTTAACAATTAAATATAGTCATTGGCATATAGATGAAAATTATAACATTCAAAATTAGTGTAGAAGAAATACAATCTAATAGGGCAATATGCTAAGAATCAGTGCACATTTAATTATTCCTACATTTACTATCTGTCCCAGGTGGCAAGGTAATGAATGGCACTTACTGGCAGCCTAGGATGAGATGCACGTGGATCTGGAGAAGGAACCTGCGTGGCTCGCTAGCCGCCTTTTTGTGCGGTTGCAGCTGGCTGGTGATGTTAGCATTGGATGCCAGCTGGCAGTGATAAAAATGGTGGCCGCAACAGTGGAGGGGGTGGATAGCCAGGAAGCAGAGCCACAGTTGATGCCGGGGGCTGAGAAGACCCTGCATGCTGAACCCGAGGAGGTGGGCGAGCAGAAGCCGACACAAACTGGGGAGAGTTGGGCCCCACCACAAAGGTCCACATTGGCAAACGGTGGGACAACAGGCATGCCGGCCAGAAGAAGGACAGAGGCGGCACCAGGAAGAACAATGGAACCCAGGTGGGAGTGCCGGGATGACAGGATGTGAAGGCAGCCCCACAGGGGGCGAAGACCTGGCAAAAGCCCTAAAGGGGTCTGCGGTTGGGGTGGGTATTGCCACTGGGGTCCGCTATATTGAGGAACTGATGGGAAGTGGGCCCGGAGGCAACGAGTCAAGAGGAGCACATTTCTTCCCTATTAGGCTCCGGTGTGGGGACAGAAGTGGGCAGGAATAAATTTTCCAGTTAGTTTCAGTGGTGCTTGTATTTTTTGTGTGTGTTACGATAGGTGAAGGAGCACAGGGCATAGAGATATATACCCCAGGGGTGGGGTAGTAGGAAAGTCGCAGCAGGATTACTTCCCTTAGGGTAGGTACCCAGGGAGCGAGGGACAAGAGTGCGGTGAGCGGTTGAGGTGGGCCCTTGCGGGCCAGCAGGTCCCAAAGTAGCGGATAGCCATAAGGCAACGGTGGAAAGGGTAACCTCAGGGAACAGGCCATAGGAAACAGCTTGGTGACTCACCAAAGGTGGCATGAAGCTGGGGTGTAGGGGTGGCGGAGTCCTGTGAGAAACTGCTGGGCAGAACCCGGGCCACTGAGGGTCCTACTAACTGGCCCCGTCTACTGAGGAACACCAAGTTCATAGAATCATAGAATCATAGAAGTAGGGTCGGAAGGGACATTGTAGATCTTCAAGTCCAACCCCCCACCTGGGCAGGAGGAAAGACTGGACTCAAATGAGTCCAGCCAGGTAGTCATCAAACCTCTTCTTAAAGTTCTCTAGGGTAGGAGCCAGCACCACTTCCATAGGAAGTTGGTTCCAGCTCCTAGCCGCCCTAACTGTGAAGTAGTTCTTGCAGATGTCTAATCTAAACCTACTCTCTAATAATTTGTATCCATTGTTCCTTGTCATGCCAGGGGACGCTAGGGGAAACAGTGTCTCCCCCAAACCCCTCTGGTCCCCCCTACTGAGTTTATAGACAGTCACCAGGTCCCCCCTCAGCCTTCTCTTGTGAAGGCTGAACAGGTTTAGGTCCTGCAGTCTTTCAATGTAGGGTCTGCCCTGTAGTCCCCGGAACATGCGGGTGGCCCTCCTCTGGACCCTTTCAATGTTGTCCATATCCCTCCTGAAATGGGGTGTATAGAACTGGACGCAGTACTCCAGCTGTGGCCTGACCAGTGTCACATAGAGGGGGAGAATCACCTCCCTGGTTCTATTTGAGATGCACCTGTGGATGTACGACAAGGTCCTGTTAGCCCTGCCAACCGTGACCTCACATTGTCAGCCCATGTTCATCTTGGAGTCAGTAATGCCTCCGAGATCCCTTTCTGCCTCCATGCTCTCAAGAAGGGAGTTTCCCATCTTAAAAGTGTGCTGCTGGTTTCTACTGGCTAAGTGCAGCACCCTGCACTTGTCAGTATTGAAACACATTCTGTTTATGTTAGCCCACTCCTGTAACCTATCCAAATCTAGCTGCAATCTTTCCCTCCCTACTAGCGTGTTCACCTCACCCCAAATTTTGGTATCATCAGTAAATTTAAACAGGTTGCATTTCACCCCGTCGTCCAAATCGCTGATGAAGAAAGTGAACAGCACAGGCCCAAGGACCGAGCTCTGGGGGACTCCGCTGCCCACTTCCCCCCAGGTTGAATATGACTTGTCCGCTACCACCCTCTGAGTACGACCCTTGAGCCAATCTGCAATCCACCTGACTGTGTCCAGAAAGGCTATGTCCATGGCGACACCTGCATCCAATGCCTTTGTGATCTGATCGTAAAAGGCAATCAGGTTGGTCTGACATGACCTGCCCCTAATGAAACCGTGCTGGTTGCCCTTAAGCATTATCCCTGAAGCCGGCCCATGACAGATGTGCTCCTTGAGGATCTTCTCAAAGAGTTTCCCAAGGATAGAGGTAAGACTGATGGGCCTATAGTTGCCCAGATCCTCTCTCTTCCCTTTTTTGAAGATGGGGACCATGTTAGCTATCTTCCAGTCATCCGGCACCTGGCCTGAGCATGAGAGCTTGTAAAGCCGTGCCAAGGGCCCTGCAATAACCCCAGCTAGCTCCCTCAACACACTGGGGTGGAGAGCATCTGGATCCACTGACTTGAACATGTCCAGCCCCTCCAGAAATTGTCTAACCTGGTCCTCCCCAACCTGAGGTCTGGAGGCATTCCCCTCAAGTCCATCTGGCATCACAGCGAGGAAGACCCGGTCCCTGCACAAGAAAACGGAGGTGAAGAATTGGTTAAAGATGTCTGCTTTCTCCTCTGGCGCAACCACCAGATTGCCCAGAGAATCTTTCAGGGGCCCCACATTTCCCGGTGCTTTCTTCATCCTCCCTATATATTTGAAAAAGGACTTTTTATTATCTTTGATCTTGGATGCTAGTCTTAGATCTATGTCTGCCTTAGCTTTCCTGACAGCCCCCCTAGAGACCTGAAATTGAAGTTGGCCCTCTTGAAGTTTAGGGCTAGTGCCTTGCTGCAGGTCCTTGGCGCCCTGTGCTGGATGGTGAATTCCAGCAAGCGATGATCACTATCACCCAGGTGGTCAGGAACTTGGAGACCCCTTACCAGGTCATCGCCTGTGGCCAGGACCAGGTCCAACAGGGCGTTTCCTTTGGTGGGACCGTGCACTTCCTGGATTAAGTGGAGGTCCTGTATCTCACCTAGGAAACTCCTGGAAGGGTGCGTCCTGGCTGACTGTTCCTCCCAGCAGATGTCCAGGTAATTAAAATCACCCATGACAACTACATCCCTTGCCTTAAGTGCCACTGCAAGGTGGACTGAAAATTCCCGGTCCAGCTCCTCCCCTTGCTTGGGGCATCTGTAGTAGACCCCCACCGTCAAATCGCTCTCCTCACGGTCCCCTTGAATCTTAACCCAGAGCACTTCAGCCTGCTCTTCCTCTGGCCCCATTCTGCTGGCAGAAGATGTGTAGTGCTCCTTGACATAGAGTGCCACACCCCCACCTTTCCTTCCTTCTCTGTCCCACCTGTAAACCCTATAGCCCGTAATGCTAACTGCCCAGTCATGGGATGAATCCCACCATGTTTCGGTTAGCCCTATGACATCCGGGTTTGAACTAGCTATTCTGACGGCTAATTCCTCCTGTTTATTCCCCATACTGTGAGCACTGGTATATAGCCATTTAAGCCCTTGCAAGATTGTGTGTGCCAGCCCCCATTTAGGGAGACTGTCTGGACCCCCATTTCTTACCTTAACACTCCTTGCTTTTGTCACGTCTTCCTTGGATGGCATCTCCTCGTCTTCCTGTGGCCCCCTCCCCCGGCGAGGCTAGTTTAAAGCTCACCATATGAGATCAGCCAACCTGGAAGAGAAGACTCAAAGTTGTGGCAGGTAAGATTGGGGTTGGCAACATGGAGAGAAGAGAACTACTCCGGCAATGACACAGGCCCGGAAGGTGCGTGACATCTGCTAACCAGGTGAAAGCTGCCCAAGAACCACTATTCGAAGCCCAGCGGTGACAATATCTATGATTCTGGAGAGTTCATCTACAATTAGGCTGTAGTCTTCCCCTTCTAGATATTTAGCCTTCTCGCTGGTCATGCAAAATTGTCTAATAAAAGTTAATTATATAAAGAATTTATGGGAAAAAATTCCCTAGGCTGCAAAGATACTTTTCTTTGGGATTAACGTAATTCTTTCCAAATTATTTAGTTAGTTGCCCCATTCTGGGAATGGGCAGCCAACATTTTCTTTCCTGGTCATTTTTCCAAGTATGATTTGTTTTGGTCTTCTCATCAAGAACTTGTTTTTAATTCACATCTAGCTGAATATGAAGTCCCAGAGTAATTTATCATTTATCTCTCTTCCTTTCAGCTGAAAAGCATGACTCTAAATTTAAATGGAGGCTGAGGCTGATCAAAAAGAGAAAAAGGTGTTTGAGAGTACTGCCACTTTCAGCCACATTTCTTTCCTTTTATCAGAACACCAGGTGAGAAGCAGGATTCAAAAGTCATCTTCGCATTAATAGGGATTCCATTAAAAGTATACAAAAAAAACATGAATAATAGCCTGAGTCCTTGGTGCATTCTGACATACTGCTTCCTATGTGACGTTAGGTTTGGTTTGGCCTCTCACTCAGCTAAGGTATTGAAACTACAAATGATTTCTCTTCACTTGTGACCATTGGTTTCATAGGCAACTGGTGCCTTCCAAGTCTGGAGAGGCACCAAATCACTGATGGGGGGGGAGGGGGGGGAAGGGGGTAGCAGCTGATTGCTGAGCCAGAGGCAAAACCAGAAGTGCACTTCCAGTGGCACTTCCAGTTTCATACCTGGCACTTCCAGGGGGTGGGTGCACATGCACCCACATGCACCCCCTACACATTGCCAATGATTAGTTTCTTATACCTTCATTTTCTCATGACAGATACAAAATCTTGTATTGTGTGCTCAGAACAGACCCTAGTCAGAAACCAAATCTTCATGTAATCTCCTGCATCCTGCTTTGCAAATCAGAATGCTTCTTTGTGCTAGATGTGTGTTGGCAATATGCTCCAAGTACCTCAATGAAAAACAAAATACAGTTTAAAATGTAAAAAGCCCACCTGTTTATTCGTCCTGAATTATAGTAAAAAAGTGTAGAGAATGATCCTATGTGATTTCTCCGGTTGTCTAGTTCTTTGAGAATGCTGAACCACAAATACTCTAGATTGCCTATACAAGGGCTCAGGGACAGGAGGGCATGTTCGAGCAGTTCCCAGACAGCCACTCTAATTAAAATGGCCCACCATTACATTTATTAAGTCCCTACGCATTTCAAAATGACTTTAGGATGCTTTATCTAATGCTCATTCAAAGAGGCTTATATATACTGTCCCCCTGGAGCCATTTTGAAACATGCAGGGGCTAAATACATGTGATGGTGAGGTGACACTGGAGTGTTCTAAGTCAACCCCAGTGCAGACTCAATTAATTGATTCTGCTTTGACACACTTAAATTAGAATATAACTGAGCATGTTCATGGGCACCCCTAGATCTGGGTAAGTAAGTTGTTCTCTCCTATTTCAAGAGAGTCCTTTCCCTTGGTCTTTTGGGATAAGGAGAAAAAGGGAGATGAAAGTCTCTTTAAATGAAAATGTCAGATTCTTATGAAAAAGTTGAATTGGTATAAATGTGAGTTTCTGTTTTTTGAGATTCTTTCCCCCAATACTTCACTTGGTATTGGAAGAATTTCCCTTTACCTGAGGATTTGCAACTACAGATTTGTGTACCTGGAAAACAGTGATGAATAACAAGGTATTACATTCAGTATATGTAGATCCCAGGCTGAGTTCAAGTTCCTTAGAGAGCTTATGGCAACCAATCCATCTAGGCAATTATATACCCATCATTATCACAATATTGAACACTCCAGACTCATAGTGTAAGTGCGAGGAAATCAGTCACTATAACATTTCTATTCCTGACATTCCCAGTTTAGAAAGTATGAGAAAAAACTAAGAATACTGTGAGCTTTAATTAAAGTGTAAATTATTATTCTAGCCTCTTTCTTTGTCACTAAGCATATTTCAGGGAAAGGGTGAAGCTTATGTAGCAAAAACTGTTAACATTTTGGATAAATGTGTTAATTTTATTCTAATTAAAGCTGCACTCAAACCCAACAGGTTTAGTATAATATAATTTATCTATTAAAGTAGTATAAAAGTAGTAGATTAAAAAGGATGTTGTACTGTACACAAATTTCTATTTGATATATTTATCCTTACAAATGTGCTGCCTGAAATCTTTTAGTCACTCCTAATGTTTAGTGAATCAAGTATATAAAGATCCCATTGTATATCTATCAGAAGTATAATTAAATTAACTGACTGCTTTCTTTAAATATTACCTTATTCTGTTTTCCCTACCAGTTATACTAATTAATAAAAATATAGCAGATATTGATCTGGACTGAGATCAAGTTCAGCAAAAGTTGACTATAATGTATACTTTGACAAAAAGCCATTGACAATTTAACAGGGTATTAAGTTGAATGTTTTGAAGAAAATAAAGTATTTGTTCCCTAGAGGACTCAATTTCTTTTTCAATTAATACACTTGGCCAAGAAGAAATAAGAATGGTTAAAATGAACATACATATATTAATTTTAAAAGGCCAACAACAATAAATCCAAAACATAGTTTCTTTTAATTGGAGACTGGAAATTTAATAGGACAACTCTGAGCTACATAAGGGAAAGAAGAACCTGTGGTACTAGAAATATTTCAAACTTCTCTAATGAAAGTTATTATAATTTCTTTATATAATGAAAGACATCCTGAGAGCAGTGATTCATGCTGATGCATGATTTGGGGTCTGCTTGCCTTTCACATCACACCTCTTATGTTTGATTTGTAAAGTCATGCAAAATGAAATAAGTTATTTTGGTTCAAGCCCATGGCGACTGACACCGCCTCTACCACCCGCTCCAGCTGTTAGCATCTGACTGCTCCTCAGTGACCTAACCAATATGGGTTAGTCCTCAGTTCAACTCAGTCGTTCCACATACCCACATCTCGATTCCAGGGACACAGTTAACAACATCACCAATGATCTATCCCTTGTGCTAAAATATACAGTGTGATGTTCATTAACATGTACTGAAAAGCTCATGCAAAGGTCACTTCATTTTCAGGTAGGTAATAGGCAGAGAATTAATGCAACTAGTCTTTGTAACTGCAGATAACATCAGAAGTTGTTCAATTATGATCTTGAACACAACACAAAATATTTTTTTAAAAATAAGAAAGGTGGCTACAAAAGTACTAGTGTTTTTGTCAAAGCCTAATCTATTGTATAGATTTCCTTATGGAAAAGTGCTATAGAATTTAATAGGAGGATAGCAAATCTATATCTCTTATTCCAGAGGCCAGATCCAGAGGTCAGATTGTGGGGGTTGGTAGCTTACCCATGTCAAAACTACAAGAGAAGAAAGCAGTTGGAAATGTTGGTATGAAAGCTTTTGAAGTTGAAACAGGCAGTGATGCATAAACCATAAAGTGAACATGATGATGATTATGACAAAAGGTTATAAAAAAATTTTAAAAATCAAATTAATCTTCTGCAGCAAAGCATGGGTTCAACTATTTTTCTATAATTGTTTCAAATAAACCTATAGAATTTATAGCACATGTGCATGTTAATTTATAGTTACTACTTATGATGGTACTCTATTATGCTCTATTTTTTAGAATAATTTTCATGAGCTACCATTGGTTTTAGCCCTATTACATTTTCATATAGGTTGTCTTAGATGGTCTTAAAATATTCTTAGGTTGCATGCAAAAGCTTTGTGGGATGCTTACAAGATTTAGACCAGTAAATTGAGTCCAGGAGATGGAAGCTTAAGAAGCTGAAAGGGAAAATACAGCTTGGGAGGATGCTAAATTTATTACTCATGGGTTGCTCCCTAAGAAATAAAACACACATTATTATTATTATTATTTTTTGCTGCTATTTCACATCTAATGCCTGCTTTAGTTGGGGACAAGAATGAAGACTAAACTGTAGAGCATCGGAGGCCATGTTTTTTAGTTTGCTCGTCTACTTAGAGGGATGGGGAAAGGATTCTTGATCTTGGTTTAACTACAGAGGCCAGATAAATCAGAAGTAACAGTAGCAAAACTTCTAAGTACTGTAATCTTCAGCCTTGGAATTATATTGGCCTAGGCTGTTATCAAACACACAGCACCATCTAATTTAGATAGGGATTCATATTAAAGACACCGAAGATACAAAAGTGGGAATAATTTGACCATCATCTTGAAAAACAAATGTTGAGAACCCCAATATTGGCACTTTTTCCCTGCTTAAGAGTCCAAAAGTGATGTAGAATATATAGTAAAATACATTGTGAAATTGGAAAGGGAAACCTAATAGCAGAAGAGAAAACTTCTATACGACTGTAGAAATTTGTCTATTTTATCAGATCACTTACCTTGCACTCCCTATTGACTTCCAAAGCCTACTCAGCTTCCCAAGCCTGTTCAGTTGCCTTTATCTTGTTAACTGTTTACTGCTGAGATGAAGAAAACACACACATCTTTGAAGAGAGTAATTTGTTGCATGCAGGGTGCATCTATGCATGCAGTGAATGCACATGAATAAACTCTGGAGCTTATTGCATGAGTAACCATTCTATGAATGGAAGGAAAGGGTTGTTTTCAGCCATCTGGGCATTTTCTTACTCACTCAGTTTGCTTTAAGTCTCATGTAGCATCTCTATAGCTTCCTTTTACATGCTGGAGTTTCTAAGAAGTATTAAGAAGCTCTGACCCAGGGTTTGGCAACCCCTGGCACACATGCTAGAGCATGGCACATGAGGCCATTTTGCCTGTCATGCCACAGCAAGCCCAGGCTTTGGGTAGCTGCTGCTGGCCATGGAGTCTGGGCTGCTACCACAGGCAGCTGGGAGGCTGCGAGCGCTGATGCAAGCAGTGCAGGTTCTATGGTGGGTAGCAGTTGCCCAGAGCCTGAGCCAGCTGTGGCAGGCAGTCAGGAGGCAGCAAACAGCTGCACTGAGGTCCAGAGGCCCAGATAGACCCTGTGGTGGCAGCAGATGCACTCACATCTCAAGACGCATGGCAGCGAAGCAGGCAGGGCGGTGCAACCCTGGCCCCTCCCCCACCATCCCCCTGGATGCATGTGTGCACCCACTACTAGCAATCTGCCTCTGGCATACCAAGTCAGACCCCTGCTCCGACCTTTGGTCACAGGCAGATCGCCCTTCACTTAAGTAGCAATGGCAAAGCAGCAAAGAAACCCCAAGCACCAAGACATATTTTCAAAGTTCTCTCCCTACCAGTCCCTAGCTTTGAAAATTGCATAGCTTTGAAGTGAGGCCAGTGATAATGTTAACCTTTCATCCTGTGTCACACATCTTTGAAAATTCAACCATAATCATAATTCCCAGTCTCCAGCCTAAACATTTTTCAAGACCCTTTTTCACTAAGTCAAAGTACACTCTGAGCATGTCTACATGAAAAGGTAAGTAGCTAGTGACATAGTGTCCATGGGTATCTACATGTGACCAGCAGCTATGTCGCCATAGTGATGTGCTCCCCAGTATAGTGTGCTGCTACAGTGAAGTAGCTGTTAAAAATAACTGTGTGCCACGCGTATGGTGCACTGTTACTGCACCATGATTTAGTACTTCCAAAAGGAAGGACTAAAACACAGCGCAGGAACAAAGTCGTCATAGTGACACATGTTGACGTGCACTCTTTACTCTGCCTTCCATTGCCTGGCAAAATCTCTGGCATACTGTTGAGTAATAATATTATGCAGTTCCCAAAATGCTGGGGCACCATGATCTTTGAAAATGTCAATACCACAATTTTGTTTGACTTTCATATCCAACCTGTCGGGCGTTCGCAACAAGGAATGTTACCATGAATTAGCATTAAGTACAGAGTCATTTTAACCTCTCAAGTGCTTCTTTCATTGCATATGACACGAACTAATAATTTACTGCTCTGAGCCTTCCCAAATCCTATGTGTGTGTCTATCTAGAAACTCCACTGAAAATGTTCTGACAGACTGCTCTGTATACTCACCGTGCTCAGTAAAGTAGCAGAAGTCACGGTTGTAGTATTATAATTCAGTCTGGCTGCCAAGCATCGTTATTAGAACAGTACCAAGAGTAAAGCTGTTCTCCTCAAGTCATAGGAGACCAATAATTCCCATATTGAATGCAAAGCAGATGCTAAAACACCTGTAATCAATGCCTATCTTACCAATAACAGGCTAGTAATGCTTGCTAATAAGGCCAAGAAAGTGCTTACTTTGGTGAAATATATAAACACATCTGGTAGGCTTCATCTATTGCTTACGAAGATTTCAAAACCAGCCTCATCTGAGTATCATTGTTTTGACTGATAATGTGGGAATAGTACCTTGAAGGGTAATTGTCCTTCAGTGGAAAGGAATCGCTGAGGGTTATAATACTTTTCCTGAGATCTCCTGCTGATTATGAGACTTGAAGGTTAGAGCTCTTAAAAAAAAAGAAAAAAAAAGGTAGACAATGTGCAAGAACAGATTGTCAGAGATACATGAAAGTCTTGAATACAGATGTGACACATTCAAATCTTTAAGACCAGCAGTACTGACTGACTTGGTTAATACATGACGTTAGGCAGTTGACTACACAAATGAAGAGAGGACATAACTTGATAATGAATGTTCAAACTAGTGGGCAAATATATGGCTATATGATATCTTGAACATGCTACAGTCAATAGAATAGCTCTGCTGGAAGCCCTTTTAATTACAAATTCAAGTAATCAAGCCTCCTGGTCTCCAGTGCATGTGACAAGATACATAAGTTTATAGCATGAACAGATTTCACAGTTGGAAAAAAAAATACAACCTACTGTTGAAACATGCCCCACTTGGGAATTTCCATGGAAAGTAAAGAAAAAAAAATTTTTTTTTTATTAAAGTATTAATAAACATAGATTTTTAAATTGCCAGCATATGAAGAATTTGTAACACTCCTTTCTATGGTTAAAAAAAATATATTGCAGAGAATCCACCCCAATTTTATCAATAAATGCCAGCAAACAGAAATGGAAAAATCAGCATGAAACTTGAGCCAAACCTGAAACTGACAGTTTTCTGAAAATTGAAGTTCTTTTTTCTTTTTGGGGGGGGGGAGGAGGGAGGGGGTTGACTTTTCATGAGCTCTCACACTTTTTGTGCATGCAAATAGGAAGTTCTGGCAAATTAATTACAGCTTCTTTCAGCTCTTTTTAGCCCTACTTTTCATAATCAAGATATTAGGAAAACACAGTTATGAAACAACTATATATGTTTTATCTGAAACATGGCTCTGATTCTTTAATATTCTACTCTAAGCAGGCCCCTATGCTTATGTGTTGATTTCAGTTGGGGTACACAGAAGTAAAGAACCATTGCCAAATCCTTACTGAACTGGCACATTAAATCCTCTTGAAGTATGCCAGTTATTACTGTGGTATTATCCACATGTACAATACATGATAGTAATATGCAATGGACTTGTGCTTTATGCAGACAAGATCATGCTTCATAAAATAAAACTATGCTTAAAACAGTGACAGCATTAAATGCCCAAGCCCAAACCCTCCTGCCTGTACTTACCCTAACTGGCAAAATTCTCAAGGAATTTTACTTGAGTATATGGCACGCAGCAGTTACAGCATTATTTACACTAAGATTATAAACACAGCAAAGCAACACTTCTTGCTATATGCAAATCTGCTTTCAAGTAAATTCACCACATTTGTGCACTTTCTGTGTCCTTTTTTCCCCCTTAACGATATACAGTTAAGAGCAATGTTGCCCAAGATGCAGCAGCACTCAGTAGGAGTGGGTAAGGACTGGCATTCAGAAATCAGCTTAGTAGGCACAGCCCTGCAGGAATCTTTTTCTGTTTGGATTCCTAGATAGCCCTGATGCTATTCTAATGCTGTCTTCCTCCAGCAGAAAACCACCAGCTGTGCATGTCAGGGGAGGGGGAGGAGTGAAGACAGGTACTTTAGTTGTTCTCTTTGTGACTGCCTGACTTGTGTGACATAGGGAGAAGGCTGGCATAGAGTAGTATCAATACATAGGAAGTCAGACAGAACAAAAAGGGGGGGTGGGAAAGAAAGAGAAAATCAAGACAAGAGTAAATGATCAGGCTCAAAATGTTGCTGAAGGGCCTGAATAAAATAAGAATGTAGATAAAACATATTACACTTCACAAGGTAGAATAAGGAAAGGAAATTTTACTTTGTACATTTACCTCCCTAAAACTGCTGATTAGGTGGAAAGAGAAAGACCTTGAGAGTGTGGCCACAGGCTGTTAACTGTAGATCTGTTTTTCATCTAGACCTGGCAAAAATCAATATTTTCATAACTCTGCTACATAGAAACTGCAGCTCACCAAGCAGTTAGTCGTCCTCTTGTGCTTATCATTTTTTTCTCCTATAATTGGTTTCCTATTCCTGACTTGAGAAGATAGGGTTTTCTTATAGCAGAATATTTGTTCTTGTAAGGAATTAAAGTTACTACTGTATATAAAAATGTCTCCATTGAACCAACACAGCTGCTCTTTTAACTCAATTACAGGGCAGTCACCTAGAGATAGGAGAGGACTTTAAAGGCAGACTAACTCCTGTCTTTCCATAAATGGTACCTTCTTTCCAACTGGATGGTTTGACCCCTTAGAATCCAATTTGCGTGTTCCCACTATCATAGAATGATTGACTTGATGTTTTGCCAAAGAACCTTGTCTGACTTGATGTCCTACAGTGTTACTATAGTTTGTCTTAAAAAAAAAACTACTTTTTTCCATTCTCAGAACATGCTAGCAGGGGGTTTCCACAGGGAGAAAAGGAATCATTAATTTTGTTCTACCACTTCCTATTACGTGGATTTCTCCATTCTATTAGCATAGTAGAATAGGACAACAGTCTAACATTGAAGTTACATCAAATCAAAATTGAGACTTAATCATTGTCATGATCATCTTAGAGTTCTTGTCACAGTCATAATTTTCCCTTTATTTTTCTTTAAAGGTGTTTAAGTGAGTTGTAGGAGAAATATATCAACTTGTGTAGTGGTCATGCTCACGATGGCTACATCCTTAACTATTTCCTCAGAGTTTTGACACACAAATTATCCATGTAATGGCTGGACTCAGAGAAACACATTGAATTAAAAGTCACAATTTGTTGAAGACATGCATTTAGTACAGACTTGCATGTGCATAAACAACTAGTTCTAGTGTTCTGTTGAAGCCAGTGTAACTAAATGTACATAAAAAATATTATGACATTGTAGCTGCATGGATAAAGAAGCATTATTAAATGATGGAAAAAGAGTTGGTAGAGCATAACACAGACAATGACATGGTAGCAAAGTACTGTGTTAAAAAGCAGCTTTCGCTGTAATGTTCCCACTATCATAGAATGATTGACTTGATGTTTTACCAAAGAATCTTTCCATTGCTCAAAATGTTTGAAAACTCATTTTGCACTGAAACTTTCCATATCTTAGATTATTCACTCCCTGATAAAACCCCAAAGAAGGGAATACTAGAGAAGGACATGTTTGTGAGCTTCCTTTCCTTTCCCTGTTTCTTCAGGGAAAATGGACTCAGTTTCCCCCATTGCATTGTCCACCCTTAATCTTCATGGTTCTCCACAGAGCCCAAGGAAATTAAGAATAATTACATGTAAAACCCATGTTCCCAAGGCTTCTCCCCTAGTTTCTGTAATCAGAGCCCTACAGAACTGAACGGTATACAAGGTGCATCCCCTACCTGTGTACTTCTCCCACCGGGTTTCCTAGTCTTCATTCTGTCTTATGAAGAAGTGCTGTTTTAAGATTTGGAAAATGGTGAATGGTGCCACAAAGATGATTGATTTCCTTTTTCTAGGGTTGAAATGCTACATGTGTGTTAGGGAAGAAGAATTCCCATAACAGGAATGTCTCTTTACATGGACTTGGGTTTACCAATTAAGCCTATACTTGGCACCACTCAAAAGCAAATTCTTCATTTTTAAATTTCATCCAAATCTTTTCAGATGTTTTCTAACTTTTGATGTGTAAACAAAATATGCTGGCTTCCTACCTAAGTCCTCCCTGAAGTATGTAAATATATTTAGGCTGTAAATTAGAAGGATATTTAAAATTATAAGTTGAACAGGTCCTGAAGCAGCCTCCAAAAGAAATGCGGGGAACAAAATATCTAACTACCCGTAAGAGGAATATTGCATGCAGGCAGAAGTGACAATGATTTGACCAATATGGCCACAGAAAGTGGTCTATAGCTTTGACCAAATACAAGTGCAAAACGCTGAAGACTGCTTCAAAAATGGCCAATCAGGTGACAATCTGAATCCTCATGGCATGAGGGGTCAGAAGAGATTTCAAAACAGCATATCTTTTGTAACTTGTGTCTGCCTGCCTGCCAGCCTCCGAGCTGTTTTCAGGATGGGGGAGCGGGGAAGGGAACAGAATGAGTTCAGACTGGGGTTTTTTCAGTCCCTGCTAGAGGAGAGGGCAGGTATATTGGAGCCCCCATGAGGTGGGAGGGGGCTCCAATCCCCCCCCCCAGCACCATTTGGGGAACTCCTAGAATGAGCTCCCTCTGCTCCCTTTCCCTCTTCCCATTCTGAAAACAGCCAGGAGAGACAGGGAAGAGGGGCCATTACCAAAGGAAACTAACTGCAGGATCACAGCCAGCAACTAGAGTCCCCATCCCCCTGGAACCAATAGTGAACTTCTGTTTGATCCAAGGGATCACTGAAACTCAGAATGCTTCCTACTAAGCATTCTGAGTTACAGTGGGAAGCTGCACTTCTGTTTGTTCCCAGTGAAAAGTTTATGAAAAGGATTAAATAATGTGCTAGTAGGATACACAGCACCCAGAATGTCTCTTCTAATTCTCTGTTCCTATGCCCACTGAAGTAGTGCTTCCACATACCTGTAAAGAAAGATCCCTACGAGGTTAAGATGGGAGTTAAGCAAGGTTGTGGCATTGCTCCAGCATTCTTCTTGATATTACTTACTGTAATGCTACATCTGGCCACCTACCAGCTTCCAGTCAGAATGGAGCTAAACTACCAAATGGATGGTAACTTGTTTAATCTTAGCTGACTCCCAACCAAAACCAAGACCACCCTGACCTCAGTCATTGAGCTCCAGTATTCTGTGCTAATTAGGAATTAGACTTTCTGGCAAAAATCATCAACATCTTTACTGAAGCATACAAGAAAGTTGGACTGATGCTTAACATTCAAAAGACTAAAGGTCCTCCATTAACAAGCTCTTAATAAGCAGTTCCCAGCTCCAGTCATTCAGATTCACAGTGAGACTCTGGAGAGCATTGAGTATTTCCTGGACCCCAGAAGCCATATCTCATAGAAGGTTAATATTGACAAAGAAATCTGACATCACCTCAAATGTGCAAGTACAGCCTTTGAACACCTGAGGAAACAGATGTTCAATGATCGTGACATCAGATGCAAAACTAAGCTCATGGTTTATCAAACAGTTGTGATCTCCACTGTACTGTATGGATATGAGACATGGAAAATGTAAAGGAAACACCAAAACACTAGAGAAGTACCATCAATGTTGCCTACAGAAGAGCCTTCAAATCTAGTGGGAAGATAGATGCATCAACATTAGCATCCTCTTGGAAGCAAACACCACAAGCCTCAAGGCAATGATCATCCAACATCAATTCACTGGGTCAGTCATGTCATCTGGATGTCTGACTTCAGACTCCTGAAGCAAGTTTTATTCTGCCAGCTCAGGCAAGGTGTAAGATCAAGAGGAGGGCAGAGGAAGTTCTTCAAGGATATCCTCAAGGCCAACTTGGAAAAAATGCAACATCAACATCAATTCATGGGAGACTATCACCCAAGGCAATCCAAATGGAGGAAGAGTGTGCTGCAAGGATCTCAGTATCCTGAAACCTTATGACAACAACAGGAAGGCAGAAATGCAGGAGCAGCAGAAACAGCATGTTGCATACTGAATCAAGAATCCATAGCCACCCACCCCACATAGGACCACATGCCCAAAGTGTAGCAGAGTCTGTCAATCCTAGAACAACCTCATCAGCCATCTTTGGCTCCCACAGATAAGGCAATCATGGAAGACAATCATCCTCAACTGTGAAGGATTGCCAAAGAAACAAAGTTTAGCAGGAATGAAATCTATTTTTTTTCACAAAAAGCCTAAGGAACTGGGTTCTATGCAAGTGAACTGAGAAAGTTAAGTGGAGAAACTAGAAGGCCCAGACGTCTGACCTAACATTCCAGACTACAACTTCAGTAGGAGTTATTTTTTCACACCATTGTCCCTTGCCCCAAATGACCATATTCCTTAATCCTACACACATCTCAGCCCATGGAATAAATCCTAGGGGTGTGCAAAATGGGCCACATTTGATTCAGATTTGGCCCATATCAGGGACAGCGATTCGATTAATTGATTTGGATCACAGTCTCAATTCAATTTGGATGACTCTGAAGATGCAATGTTAATTGATGTATCAGTTCCCTGTGCAATTATGTTAATCTTTTTCATAATAAAACTGTAATGGATCTACTATGTAGGCTGGCTTTAATACACAGAAGTTTGTATATAGAGATTTTCAAAGATAAATAGAGGCCGTATGAAGGGTTTCATAGTTGGAATCACTCTCTTCTCTTTTTAACTTTTAACATCTGCATGTCTTCAATCTCAAAATCAGAGACAGTAATTGCCATGAAAGTGTTGACAGTGGCATTTGAAAGAAAAACTATAAATAATCAAACAAATATTATCATAGTATTATTTAGTACAGGGATAATTTGTATTGCAGATATAGACATTAATTGTTTTCACAAGGCAAATGTCAATGTTATCATGGCAACCAATCTATGTAATTATGAAACTAGATAATATATTGTCATAGTTTGGGTATGATCCTATTCTTACTGAAGAAATTAAGCATTTTTCACTGACTTTAATATGAATGTAATTTTGTACTTTAAGAACATATCACAGCAATAGGGTATCAAGCATAATATGAAGATTCTTGAAGAAAGAGGATCATATGCATTTATTGTAAAATAAACATATACATGAACACATGGCATTTATCATTTTTACCTCAATCACAATGGGTGCCTATTCACATGTGCAGAATCTTCTCCAAAGCACTGGAATTCTTGGAACTGCTCTAATTAAAGCACTTCCTTCCCCCCGCACCTCACCCCCAGAGAATGTGTAAAGTGCCCCATGTAATTACCAAGTTTGGCTGATACTAGACCTTGTGTTAATGTAGGGGCTTTAATTACCATGATATTTTTGGGAGGGAAATAACAATGTACATTAAGTCCAGCAAGTGTTAGGAGTGTGTTGGAGAGAAATTTTCGGTATAGCTGGCAAAGAAATAACTAGAGGGCAAGAGCTCTTCTTGTTTTGCTATTGACACATAGAGAAGAATTGCTTGAAAATGTGAAGGTGGAAGACAATATGGGTGACTGATCATGAAATGGTAAGTTCAACTTCTTAAGGAAAAGAAGGAAAGTAGAAGACCTTGGATTTCAGGATAGCAGGGATTAACAAACTCAGAGACCTGGTGGACACAATTTCTTGGAAGACAAGTATGAGGTGAAAGAAAGTTCAGAACAACTGGTTGTAGCTTACAGGCCGTATTAAAGACACAAGAGAAAGTTATCCCAAAGCAAATAAAGGATAGGAAGTACAGAAAGAGGCGTACCTGGCTAAACAGAAAATGTTTCCATGACTTGAAATAGAAAAAACAAACACAAACAAAACCCCAAACACAACCCCTGCCTTCCCCTCCCCTCCCCTCCCCCCCTCCCCCAGTCTCATAGGCCTTAAGGGCCTATAACTACCATAACTAAAGTCTTCCATCTCCTCGTATTTTGCACAATATCTTTCTCTTCTCTTACCCCTTCCAGATCATTTTTTATGTTACCTTCTCATTATTGTCTTTACCCTTCATCTCAGCTTCTGAAGTCTACCTCACATGGCTTTTCTCACTGGTTCTCAGTATGCCCTACCCATTTCACTCCTTGCCTTCTTATTTTGCTCAAGACACCAGGACTTTTGTAAAAGTCTGTAAGTTATTAATTGTCTTGTCTTCCACATTCCCTTTCTTGTACTGCATCAAATATTTTCCATAAAACTTTGTTTTCAAACTTTTACCACCTCTTTCCATTTGCCTTTGTCAGTGTCCAAGATTCACATCCATATAAAAGGACAGGGTGAAAAAATGGCCTATAAAGCTGGATTTTAAAATGTCTTGAGATTGTCCTTGATACCATTATTTTATCCAGGCTCAACAGGCATATATTAGCACCATAAAATAACTCAATAAATCAGGCAAAAATGTATTATTGTTAGTGATTATTTACATTTTCCTACTTTTTCCACATTGGAATTCCCTTCAAAGGTATTCCCCTTTGATATAGTAGAGTGGCTGGCATATCTTTGTAACCCTGAGAGCTATGCCAGCAGTGGCATGGCATAGCTACCAACAGGGTCTTGCATGTCAAAGCAAGAGGAATGCTCCGGTCTTCCAGGCTGGGGGTTGGGCATGAGGCCAACAAGCCTATCTCATGAAAAAGTCTATGTTATGAAATCAACACTAAAACCTTGGACAAAAAAGAAACTTAAAAAAAGTGGAAACATGGCTACATTAGCAGGGATAAATATAGAATGTGCATACAGGGAGAAAATCATGTCATTAAAGACACAAATTAAGAAACTACTAGTAAGGGGCATAAAAACAAAACAAACAAACAAGCAAACAAACAAAAGCATTCTTCAAGTATGTTAGAAGAAATAGGAAGACCAAGTCTCCTATTGAATAGGGAGAGCAATTTTATAAAAAGAGAATGCAGAAGATCAAGTGCCTTTTTTAACTTCGGTCTTCATTAATTAGATCAGTTATAAGAGGAGCACAGCTAGGCAGGATGGGGAAAGAATCAGCCTAGGGTAGTAAAATAAAAGATGAGGAATCACTTTGAGAAGCTGGATAGTTTTAAGTTCTTAGGGACAGACAAAAATCATCCAAAGTACCCAAGGAATTGGCTGAGGTAATTGTATAGCCATTGGCTATTATTCTGAGAACACAGAGGTCAGGTGATGACTGAAAAAAGGCAAATATGTTTCCCATCTTTAAGAAAATCCCTGGTCAATTTAACATCAATATCCATAAAGTTTCTGGTGTGGTCATCAAAAAAATCTAATTCTAAGCACAATGGGATAACAAGGTGATTAGGAACAGCCAACATAGATTTGCAAATACATTCTGCTTGCTATATAGAAAAAGGTTAAAAAAAGAAATAAAAAAAAAATGTTTTTATTGCAATATCTTAGTTTATATATATTGAAGCACAACATAGTATTCAATAAAAATATGAGACATATAAAGTAATAAGTCCACAGATGCATCTATTTGCACCACCAACATTTTACATAGACAAACTACCTTGTCAGTTCTTACATACTGAGTTAGTACCACCTAAAAGCAAAAACCATATACTTACTGGCCTAGAGGGAAAAAAACTGGGGATAGTTTTGGTTTTTGGGATTTTATCAGTGGGGTTTTGTCTTGAAGACCCAAAAAGAATGGTTATTCAGACTTGAACACTCATATTTCCAGGTCTGTCTTCAGATACATCATTGTTTTTTCAACTAGTCAGTCATTGATACCATGGATTTTAAGTATCACATAATTAAATAGATATCACCCTCTTAAAAAGTGTATATATAGCTAAAGAAAAAACAACAGGTTGCTAAATTTTACTCTATTTTTTTTGCTCTTTCTAATTCAACTCAGAGTTAGAATTACTCAACTTACTCAAAATCAAACATAAGAGCATACAAAAGCACAAGCTACAATAAGTGTATTAGTAGCATATTAAAAGTCCTGCACAACAGTAGAACCACGATATCAGAAATGTATGGCCATCTAGTTCAACCTCCTGCTCAAGAAAGTTACAACCCCTGAATAAACCATCCTAGGTACCTAAAACCACACCCATGCCTTACAGCTGTTGTCAATCACCCTTGGGCCCATCACCCTTGGGCCACGGCCTCAATCCCCATGATTGGGCCTCTCTACTCTGGCACTTTGCCTAGCTCAAGTACTCTGAGGTATAGTTTCCAGAATTACCTTCTCCAGCCTGCACTTTGCCTCTCATGGCTACTCCCACATGCAGCATCTCAGCCTGCATTCCTCACCTGGGCACTACATCTTTGTGGGCTTCTTTGCTTCTCCAGCTTCCAGTAGCTGCTTGTTCTGTCCCTGCTGCAGCACTTGCTCCAGGCAGCAGATAATGAAGTGGTGGGGGTGGAGGGGGGGAGCTTCAACTGAGCAGGAGCATGGAGTGTGGGACTAGGACTAGTGGGAGCATGGACTGGTGGGAGCATGGGGGTGGCAGGAGCATGGGGCTCAGGTGGGTAGGATGTGGGTGTATGTGAGGCATGTGAGGAAGGATGAGGAGGTGGGAAACTCTCCCACACACTTCCCTTCATGACACAAAGCTCCCACAGCCAGCAGCAGCAGCAGAGGGCAGCTCCTTGGGGTGCTCATGGCTCATGCAGGTGCTGCCACCTGGCGGCAAGAGGCTCTAGATAGTTCCGGGAGCTGCATGTGGCAGCAAGGAGTAGGGCCAGGCCCATCAGCCTCTATCACACAGGGCTCCCCATGGTGCCATCCATCACTCACACACCACTGTGGAAAACCCCCATGTGACAGAGCTGGCTGTATTCTCCACTCCCTGCTGCCTCATTGCAGTCCTCTGGGAAGCAGGGGGCAGGGTTCCCCTACACTTCAAGCACTGTCCCAGGACCTGTAGAAGGCAGCAGAGAGCAGGGCCAGGCCTTGGCTCCATCATGTGGGGCTTCCCCTGGGTACACAAAAGTACCACGAGTTCCACATGAACCACAGAAAGTCCCACACAATGGAGATGGGTCAGCTGGCTCCACTCTTTGCCTCTATGTGCAGATCTGGGAACTGCCTGGATCCACACAGCACCAGGGGGAAGTGCCTGTATTTGCCACTAGCATCCTGAGGGTCCATTGCCTGCTGCTACCACCACTGGTGGCAGGGGCTGTGCACCATGGGGAGGAGTGTGTAGGGAGGGTCCCCATACCCCCCACCCCATAAGCCCCACACACATACACACCCCATAACATACCCTAACCCCCCCCACACAGCCCCCACTCCATACCCACCCACAACCACACCAGACCCACACACACACACATATATACAAGAGTAAGACTTTATTTTTAGCTATTATGTAATCATCTCTATATACACTATGCAAACAAATCAGGACAAAAGTATTTTTTGAGATAAAATGTTTGATTTTCAGTATATGATTTTTTTTTCTGGTTACAAAATGGCAACCTTCCCCTCCCACCCCAAAGGAATACTTCCAGTGGCAAAGGTCAGGGGTTAGAGGTAGGACTTTGGAACCCAAGATTTCGACTATGAGAAAGGGCATCTGTCAAGGAGAAGGCCTATTGCCATTGCCTTGCAGTCACTGACAGTTCACCAAAACTCATGAACCATCCCTCCAGCCAAAATAATTGCCCACCCCTGCCTTAGACTCTGACTGCTTCTAGGCCAGTTGACACCACAGGGCACCCTGGCCCCCATTGTTTCCTGGCTCTCTGCTTTCTCTTGTCCCCTGGGATCTCTAGCCCTACCTCCCAGGCCTCTCTTTCCTTCCTCTTCCCTGTTCCTAGTCCTATTGGGACCTCCTTCTCCTCCCCTCACTCCCTTTCTCAAATCTCTAGTTTCTTACCCCAGCTCTGCTATTAACCAGAAGCCTAGCTGCAACCCTGCTGCATAGGATCTCCTCTACCCATGAATCTCAGAGCTAGACTCCCTGCCTACTCAAGCCCTGAGTTTATGCTTCAAACCTGGCCCCTTTCTGGTCAGGTGACTCTCTAATTGGCTCCTGCCACAGATGCAGGCTGCGACTTGTTCTGCTTCTTTGCCTCTTAAAGTGACAGGCAAACTAAGCTCCTTGTCACAGTAGGTATGATATTATTAGGGTTTTATACAAACTACTCTGAACCACAGCTATAAACTTTGAGAAAATAATGTTACTTCTATACAATTCAAAATTTATTTTAGTGATAATATACACATGGCACCATTCTCCATAAGACTTTTCAGTTGGGAAACCTGTAAGAGACAACTTTTGCAGAACAGCTGACCCAATAATGCAGAGCCACATAATCTAGAAAAATTTGGATACTATTTTTTCTCAAATTTTTCATACTTACTAAACCAACATGAACCTCCAAACTTTCTGATGCTCATCCATCACTAACGACAGCTTATGGTAGCTATTCTTAAAGAAAATGGTGAATTCCATTTTACACTGGAGAAGTAATTAATCAATGTACAACTACACCATGAAGAAGAAATATTTTGTTGTTATTGTTATTATTTAGAAGCATATAAAAGTGGGTAGTCATACATGAACGGCAAGGAAAAACAGGCTGATGTCATAATCATAGTGTGGAAACAGTACTTCCCTAATTGTATCTTAAAGAAGAACTTAGTCACTTATATGACTGGAAGCCAAGGTGAAATAGTTTTTATCATACACAGGCTTGTATTTAAGTTGTACTAGGACAGTTTCTGATCAGAAGTCAATTTAACCTGAATTCTTTTTTCCAACTTTATCTTTTGCTAACTGAAAATACACAAAAGTAAATACAACCTTTAAATCTAATATAGTATTCAAAAAGGATTAAATAAAATCTATCTGAGCAAACATAATATCATTATACATTGTCTCAAGAAGGCTGAAGGATTATTAAATGCTCTAGGATTTTCTAACTAGAGGAGCTAGATCCAGTGGGACATATCTCATCCTAGAGTACTGGTATTTTCCTGTATTTGCCTCATCAACTGGTTTATTAGAATGAGTAAAATCATTTAGAGAATCATATATTTTTAAGTCATTGCTACAAGAAAAAATAAATAAATAAATCCATCCCCCAACTAAAACAATTTTCCTATTAGGAAACACTTGCCAATAGACAGTAAACTATCATCATTGCTCTTTCCTTATTGCAGCAATCTACTGATTGTTTTCTAGGCTTAAGTGAAAGGAAATGTCCTTAGAGGAGAAAAGCATTCCAGGCATTACTACTTTGGAAAACCGCGATACATTCACCAACATGTTTATGTAATTTTAGCATTCCAAGCTGAGCCACTATTCAGTGAGATAAATATAGTTGATGAATTATTCAGCACTAATATCTGAGAATAATTTAGAGGACCGCCTCTTGAATTTGAAGTATCCATATGTTCACATATATTTTGATGTCTCTTCTATGCTGTGCAATGTATGAAACAATAAAATCAAATAAAGATAAAATTTGGATACATGCAGTTAAGTTGTCTCATGTTATTAAATGAAATTTTATTTCCATAAGGGAACACTGATATGAGAAAAATTTAAAATACCTTTCTTTTTATAGCAAATGCACTAATTATCTGTGTAATCCTGTTTTTTTCCTTTATGGCCTCTAATCTGAAAATGTCAACTGTTAAATGGAAAATATTGGCCTATTCATTTTAAAAAAGATGATTTTTACAACAAATTTCACTTTCACTTTTTACTCTCTCTTAAATTTTTATTGGAAAAAACTGATTTATAGATAAGCATCTGGTCCTTTCTGTATACTGTAATTATTCTAGACAGAAATAAAAGGAAAAGCCATACCATAAAGGAGAGGAGGATAACTCAAGCTCTATGAAGGATGTTTCTGATCATGATATTGGCAGTCTGCTTCAAAATAATATAATATTAATGGTAGTTTGGCATCAGAGTAATAATGGTGGAGAGAGTTCATTTACTGCCTCACTGCAGGTAAGAGAGCTACTGATTGGGATTGGAAGTGGTAACGGAAAAAAATGCACGTTCAGATTCACTGAGCAGACAGCACTAACATGGAACAGCATTGTGGCTCTGGCCCAGTTTTCTCATAATATGACTGATAAAGCTGAGGCGCCAGTCAATGGACCCAAATGCTTTCTGTGACCCCACATCAATACACACCACATCATGACTGGACTGAATAACATAAATTAAAACACCTAAGGTTCATTCACCTGCAACTCCTCCAATAGTATATATGCCATCATCCACATACAGTACCCCACTGCTGTCTACATCAGATAGATAGGGCTATATCAGTTTGGAAGAATGAACACCAATCTGACATCAGCTGCAGAAAGAAACAAAGGCTAGTGGCAGAACACTTTAACCTCCCTGGTCATCACTGACCTCAGGATTGCTGCTCTCAGGCAGTAACATTTTAAAGACCAGTTTGAATGGAAAATTGCAGAATAAGAATTCATCCACAGACTGGAATGTATTACGGTTTGGTTTAAACAGGGACTACAGATTTGTATCCCATTATCTAGATTGGATTCTGTAACTCTTTTGTTCCTTTGGGTTCTCTGCTTTTTTGCCTCTCCTGGCACCCCTTCCCTCCCCTCCCTCTTCCTTCTCCTTTCCCACCTTTTGTATTCAGATTACTCACTCCACTTTATACACTGTCCTATGCTTGTCCTTTCATAATATCTAATGAAGTGAGCTCAATTTCAATAAAGTTTATGCTCTATTATATCTTATTTAGTTAGTCTGAAAGTGTATCCACTACCTTCACCATGGCTGCCACCAGACCATCCTTAAAGAGAATGGATCCCATCAAGTAGGGTGACAGAAAATAGAAATGTAATACAAAAAAGGAGGGAATCCTCATTAGTTATACAAAAATTCTAACCAGCCTGCTCAGCCCGATCCTTATCCATCCCTCACCCATGCCAAAAACAACCATGTGGCTGAAGAACAGTGTTGCAACAGAAATATAGATGGTTGAAACAGAAAGTAGGGAGATTTATTCATAGAATGGGCCCATTTGTGTAGGGGTTTGAAGGGAAAGGATCACCTAAGTTAAGGTCTCCTAAGCCAATACCTCAAGTCTTTTAGAGTTAGAGTTAGATTAATTTATGCCTACGAAAAACCAATAGACATGACAGGGAAGGCTCTTGTGGGCTAAGAGCCTGTGTTTTGTTTATTCAGGATTTTCCTTTATCTTACGTATCACTAGTTTTATAGTACATATTAAATTGAAATAGAACCCTGTCTTACAATTAGTAGCACCTCTTAGTTCTTATGGCTGAAAAATAGAATTACCCGCATATTTTTAAAGAAATGTAATTTGATGCTGTCACGGAGTCACGGAAGTGCCCCGTGACTGTGAGGGCGATTGGCAGAGCTGCCAATCACCCGGGCAGCTCAGGTGCTGGTTACCAGGGCGACCAGGTGGGTCACATGGCCAGAAGGGGGCAGGGCCAGGCCTTTATAAACAG
>NW_017728949.1:33202493-33211223 GCF_001723895.1 Crocodylus porosus | reverse complement strand
CGCGGTGTCAGCCCTAGAGAGGGCAAGGCCCCAGAGCAGGGCAGAGACAGAGCGTGAGGCGCACGGTGTCAGCCCTAGAAAGGGCAAGGCCCCAGAGCAGGGCAGAGACAGAGCGTGAGGCATGTGGTGTCAGCCCTAGAGAGGGCAAGGGCCCAGAACAGGGCAGAAGACAGAGCGCGAGGCGCGCGGTGTCAGCCCTGGAGAGGGCAAGGCCCCAGAGTGGGGCAGGGACAGAGCACGGGGCGCTAGGCATCGGCCCTAGAGAGGGCAAGGCCCCAGAGTGGGGCAGAACAAGCGGCGAAAGCGAGCCGGCCCAAGGGCGCCGGCATCAGGGCAGCGAAAGCAAGCCGGCCCAAGGGCGCCGGCATCAGGGCGGCGATAACGCTCTAGACCCAGGGGGAGCCAGCGATTAGCTGGACGCCGGCGAGAAGCCGGACTCAGGGGGCACCGGTATTAGGCGGCGCTAGCGAGCCGGACCCAGGGGGCGCCAGCGATTAGCTGGATGCCCGTGACACAGGCATAGGGCGCAGGGAGCGGGCTGGAGATAGGAGCCCGACCCAAGAGGGCGCCAGGTGGGCGAGGAGCCCAGGGGCCCGAGAGAGAGAACGAGGGCACCCGAGGGGCGAGGGACCATACAAACGTCCCCCAGAACAGCTGCGAGGCTTGGGGCGTGCTGAAGGGGAGGTTTGGAGGCACGCATAGCCCTTAAGGCGGGACACATATAGATACCCCATTCTGGAGTAGGGACAAGAACACCAGTACCGTCCACTAGGGAAACAGGCAGCCTCCCATATTACTTATTGATCATCAAAGTCGTGGCGGGCGAGATTCTGAGGGTGCTACGTTCACCCTAACGTGACGGTAGGGGGCGCAAGGGAGTTCATGGCTGCCCCTAGGCCCCGCTCCCTCACAACTGGTGCATTCTAATTATTTATAACTTCTTACAATCATAATTGAAATTAAATTGTTCACAGAATGGCTTCTTGAGGAATATTCCTTACCAGTCCTATACCCACATTGTCACAGGCTGAACTCATAGAAAGTGCATTATATACATACATAAAATCATAGAGTATATTATATAGATACATAGAAGAGATGTTCTTATTTCCACTATTTTTTCTCTTGGAAAAAAATGAAAGAAATTTGGATGTGGCCTTTTGCAAGATTTTTTTTTCTTTTGTAGATGTATCAGAAAAGACAATTGCACATCAATTTCCTTTCTGCTTCTGTTGTATGCTTATTCTTAGCTCATTTATCATATCTAAAATTTATGATTGCAAGGTAGCCCTCTGATGATATCAAGGCAATTTTTTTGGTGACCATTAAAATTTAGACTTTAATTCATTTATTTTTGTTAACTTTAATTCCTCATATGACCATCACTGCTCACTGCAATTTAACACATACTGAACACTTTAATATAGCTAAAGCAATGGATCTAGATCCTTTGAACAAATGATAGATACTTTGAACAAATGACCATATTGAATGGACTGTTCAAGTGACTGACTTCTTATTTTTTCTTAGTCACAGAGGGTACTGTATGTGAAAGATTGTTTGAAAACTATCCTTGGAATCCTGAAGCTTACAAGATGCAGCTTTAAAGGTAAGAATTTAGAATTTACTTTCCTTTCAAAAAGGGTGTAGAACTACAAAAAAAAGCTTACCTTTAAATGCTTATTTTATAAGTTTTCAATTCTTAACAACACAAATATACGCATTTTTCCTAAATTAAAGAGATGTTATATTCAGGTAAAAGAAGTATGATTTATTTGGTGAGATACAGTGCAAAAATCAAACATTAAAGTCCTGGGGAATTTTTCTGTCAACTTCAGTGAAGCAGGATATTTTTCTTTATATGTTAAATTCATTTTGTGCATTTAGATAAATTGACAGGAGTATTTTATTAGTCATCACTATCCCTTATTACATTTAAAATTTTGAGAAATACTGAAGATTGTCCAGATCTTAAAAGTTATGAAGAATGGATAGATAAACAGATTTTTTTGAAAGACAGACATGCCAATCACACTGAGTAAATAAATGTCATTTTTTTTTTAGGGGAAAATAACTAAATTAGATTTATCTTAAATTTAATATCTATTGAAAGAAAAAAAAATTATTTCTGAACACGTATTGAAAATGGTATCACAGTTGGACCCATGCAGAAGTTTTAAAATTCCTCCTTTGTCAAATTTTTAATAAAGGCTGAATTAAAAAGTTTTGAATTTTAAGTTGTCAGCCAAAGGTACATAGAGATTTTCATATTAAATTTTATCTCTGGGGACAAGATATGTTCTGCCTATATAACAACTGACAGCACACCTTGGAATAAGTAATAATGAAAAAGTTTTGGTCTGATTCCCACACTTGCCTGTTTTTACTTCCAACAGATTTGAAAATAAAAGATAGGTTGCTGACTTGTCTGCCAACAGTTCTCTTCTGATTTTTAGGTTATTACTGTAATTTCTGGTGTATTGAAGATCCTAGTTGCAACTCAGTACTCCCCACAAATTGCCAGGGCAGGTGGGACTAAGAAATGGTTTAGCAGTGTTTATTAATTGTGCTATAGTAGGGATCAGCAACCTATGGCCCATGGGCTAGATCTAAAATGGTCTAGTCCAGCCAATGGATGTTCAATCAGGCATGGAGGAATCATTTTCATGAAGCTGTGCCATGTTGCCACTCCACACCCCCTTCACTCCACTCCACTGTGGAGCCTGCTTCTTTGCAGCATCTGAACTTATCCTTATTGCAGAAGAGCTGTGAATCTGGCAGTTGTGTGGAGTGGGGAAAGGAGTGGAAAATTCTGGCCTACAATGACAGTCCATGCTGGCAAAAGGCTGGTAACCCATTTACTACAACCTTTTGAAAACCAGGGATGTACGTTTTTATTCCTAATAAAAACCATATGGATCGTTCTCCCTACATGAAAAAATGCTAACCTACTGAAGTTGACCTCACTTTATTTCACTATATATCAGCCATGCACAAACTGACTGTCCATAATCCTGTCTGTATTATGGAATCTCAAAAAATCAAAGTGAGAGTTAGCATGCAATGAATCTTATAGCACACAATAAATCCAGTCACAGTGTCTAAAAAGACACATAATCAAAATAGGTGTTACTTCTAAATTCTATTCTTTTCAGATAACTTAGTTAATTTTAAAGCAAAGTTTACGCATTTAAATTGCATGTTGCCCTACAGCCCTACAGCAATGTAGCAATGCACTTCATCACCATGTGGTACATTACAGCAGCGTAGTGATCATGTGGGTCTACATGTAACCACCAGCTACTTCACCATAGTGGCACACTCCCCTGATATAGTGTGCTGCTATGGTGATATAGCAGTGATATATAATTGTGTGCTATGTGCATGGCACCAGGGCAGTCCCGGGGGGGGGTGTATTGGGGTGTCTGCCCCGGGACCTGGGCCCTGTGCTTTGAGGGGCCCCAAGGAGCTGGGTGGAATGGCCATGGCAACTCTGTGCTGCTGCCAGCTTCATGGCCGGTCATTTGGCATCCCGCCCCACCAATCCACCAGCTTCCTCATGTCCAGGGGTAAGGGCTCTGTCCAGGCTGATTTTTCCTTCAGTCCTGCACTCTACTCGGGTCACCTCTGCATGGTACAGTAACCACCTGTACTATGCTATGCTTTAGTACTTCCAAAATGTGATAATTTGATATCAGGGGCCAAATTCCTATGCATGACCCTCATGTAATGTAAAGTGGAGGTAAAGGAATGGATTGTGAGTTCTTGATTCTGAGGCTTGTTTTAAGATTTTGAGGCAACCTTGAATATTATCTAACTATACCAGCTTGTAGTGAGGTGAAGTATCATTTCAGAATGATTAAAATACAGCTGGTTACAACCTACAATCCTTTCAACCACCATCAGCCCTTCATGGAGGGGTGACATTATTTATCTGCAAGAGTGTGGATTGATTTACATTTACATTTAGGACACTGACTGGGGGGTGGAATCTATTGGAGTACTGGGAGGATTACAGTACTTCTGACCCTGAGCAGGGTTTAAGACTAGCGGCACCTGAAGCCCACTAGTGACTTACTTGTTGGATCCTACCCAGATAAGGGATCCAGTGCTGCCCCAGTGAAAGCATATTATTGGTTGTGTTGTTTCTGTTGCTTTACCCCTTTAATCTTTGATATTCTGGGGATTGAATCCCATTTAAAGCCCATTAAACTGGATGCTGCCTCAAGTGAGTTGCAGAATGGAACTTCACCAGTGCGGATCCACCATCCCTATCTTCAGGTGAGTCCTGTGCCTGAGAACCAGGTGACAAGTACATCTTGGATATCACCATGGCTGGCATCTGGATGGCATATAGGGAAGGCAAAGCCCCAAGTCACCATCCTGTTTTTTCATGAGTTACCCCAGTAGGGGAACCCATCAGTATTACTGAAACCTCCTCTGTATTTTGTAACACCAAAGACATGGCAAACGAGTTGGAGGGGTGTCCCTCACAGGGTGCTCACAAATAGCCTCATTCTGAGTGCAGGCCCTGTGAAATCTACACCCTGCCATACTGTATGGTAAGTGTCTGTTTCAAATCTAGGCTTGTTAAAAATGACCAAAATCATTACTAACCATTAGATAACTGGGTTAGCTATGTAAAATGATTTATTAGACAGGCTTCAAAATTACACTTCTTTTTAATTTTGCATTCTTTACGTCCCTCTTGGGCATTTAGACCTATTAGGTGTATGTAACTTCCCATGCCTTTCCTCTGGGCGTCGCATACTGGGGTTCCTCTCTGACCTCGCTGTTGCTTTTGAGAAGAAACAGTTTGGTTAGTATGATAACTTCAGGTTGGTCCCCCAGGGGGTCTTGCCTGCCACATCTTTGATGATAAATAATTTTGATTGGAAGGAAGATATCCGGTCCCATCTCCCTGGAGCCTCTCTTTGGTTGTCCCCGCTGTTCCTCCTGTTTGGGGCTCCGCATCCCCTACACCCCACCTAACGCTAACCACGATGCTGTCACCTGTATTGTTGGTATCCCATATACTCTCAGTGCTCCAGCTCTCAGAATTTTATGGCCGCAGGATAGGGACAGTGTTCTTGTCCCGAGTGCTTCCTACTGCCCCCTTTTCCTTCAGCAGTATGTCATCCTGCTTTGGTACCATTCTGTCCCCGGCATGTTGCCCTTTTTCCAGGCTTGGTACTTGCTGTCAGTCAGCTGTGTCTGGATTCTTATGCTGCTTGGTCCTGCCAGACTCCAGTCTTTGCTGTAGACTTCCATTGTCCATGGTGACTCCATAGGTAAATCTTCAGGCCCTCTCAGGCCCTGAGCTATTGCTGGGACCCCTTCCTGGGGTAACCACCAGGTTCCCTCACTGGGACTGCATGCCCGTTCTGGCCCCTCTGGGTTGGCTGGAGACTCTACTTCCAGACCCCCTGCTCTAGTCTTCCACCAGGTCTTTTATCCCGGCTCCAGGGTTCTGGCCATCCAATCGGTCCTGGCATGCTGTTATAAAGCATGCTCATGATGATGAGGAAGCCAGTCCTGGATCCTTCAGGCTCGGCTGTTTTTTTTTTGTCTCTTTTCTTTTCATTGTGGTGGCTCCGCCCGCCGCGATTTCACTTTCACCACGTTTGGCTTCCAGTGCAACATCCCACCACCTGTGCTCCTCATCTGGTAAGTCTTTTCTACAGTATACTAACTATGAACTCTGATAACCTCTAACAGCAACCTTGATTGTCTATGGTTTATCTTTCTCTTTGAAAAATGTTTAAAGTGCGACCTTGGATTTAATTTATTCTTCATGAGAGTGTAATGATCTTACACAACACACACCACAACACAACACCAACTACAATATATACCACAACATTCACATCAGCTTTGACATTTTAAAGTGAATTACAACAGCTGCTCTGCATTAAAAGGATATTTTAATCAAATCCATTTCTGAGAAGCAGGAAAAGTAAACATGACAAAGTTGCTAATATGCATGCTGATCCATTAAATTTAAAGCAGGGAGTTATGATGGAAATTTATGCCTGGTCATCAAATAGTTGTGTGAATTTGACTTTCAGAATAGCACACACAGCAGTCAGCTTCTCTCTCTGTTATCCTATTAAAACAGAATCTTAATCAATCTTTTAGATTTGATGCAGAAAAGGAGTGTAGAATTGATTGCACTGGAAAAAAAAACTTAGGGATGCCGGGAAAATAACATACCAGAAGGGCAAAAGAGGTTTGATCACAACCTTTTGAAATCAGTGGTATGTGTTTACTTTAGTCTTCAGCTGGGAGCAGGTTCAAACTCTTGGAGAGGAGTGCAACACATATACAGCCAGAAAATATGGCCAGATTTATTTATATCATTTGGAAATCATTAACTGCCTGGGGACCAATTAGAAATTCCTGCCATTCTCCTTGTAGGCAATATCCTGTCACACTCTGGTAGGCCATTCTGATATTAGAGGTAAACTGTAAAATACTGGAAGGTATTGAAATAGCCACAACTGAGTACAAAGAATCCGTAAGGAATAGTATTATTCCTCAACCTCAATACTATTTAAAATACATTAAGAAGAGGGAATACTGATATGTCAATAATCTGATGAGTCTTCCTTTTAATTTATTTTAAGCCTTAATTTATTATTTAAGCCTGGTTATTTGGGGGGGGGTGGTTCGGAGGGAAGGGGTTACTATGTCCCCCCGAAACCCCTCCTCCCAAAAAAACCCTATAAGAATATACAACCAAAGCAGCTTGGGAGTTACATTCTATTAAATTGTACAGGCTTAAATAATTACAATATAAATTATAATAGAAGTATAAATACAATATAAATTGTAATAAATTTATTTATTATAAAAAAAGATAATGCATGCCTCAGAGTACGACTACTGCTGGTAGACTAATGAAACACATATAATATTGATACTAGTAAAACAAAACTCTATTTCAAAGAGTTTTGAAACCACACTTCCTATTATTTCAAACACATACATGCAAATATTATTTGCTGCCTGAGGTACTGAACCTGCAAGCTCCCATGTATGAGCAGCCACTGCTGTGCGTGAAGAAAGCCCTACCAGATTACTTTTATAGACTGTAGTGTGGTTCCACATAAGCTAATATTCTCATAATTAGTACCTGGTTCCTACAGTCATTGTGCATGCAAGCTTCTATTGAACTCAGTGATTTGTAAAGAATTCAAAGTCAGGCCTTCCACTACTGCATTTTCCCTTCTATCATTGAATTTCTAGAAGTAGCCTCCATAAATCTGCCTAGTATTAATGTACAGTGATTAGTAGTGTCTAAAAAGAACAGTCATTAAAGAAAAAAACATAATTGATTACAAGTTTGTTAACCTGAAATAGTTGTTTGACTGCTTATCACTGTTTCATCAAGGTATCTTTATGTGTTGTATAAAAGTAAGCTCTAGATTACAGCTTTACTCAGTGTCATAGAAATATAATGTTCTTTCTCTCTTTTCTAACAGCTGGTTTAAGAGGTAGGGAAATCTATAAAGGCCTTCTAAGCTATTAAATTTGTATAGATGGATTTTCAATGCAAGCTGGGAGTTCTGATAAGCAATACTAACTTGTAGGTTTTTGTTTTGTCTCATTGACAATGAAATGTTTTATATCTAATAATAAGGCTGGTGATTACAACAGAAAAATCAGCCTGCAAAGCTAAATTTGCCAGTTTAGTGACAAGAATCTCCCCACCTATCTTTTATCACGATAATGACAAAAGATAAAATAACATGTTACTTGACCATCAAAATGTTATTTGCCCTAAGGAAAGCAGTCAACTGAATTGTTCAAGGCACAGCCACATAATTTTTTCACAATTTAAAAGAACATCATTAATTTAAAATCTTTGTGTGTTTCTTAAACACTCTCTACCCACAAACCCTGCCAAATGTTGAGGTTTCTTATTCATATTTTCTTATATTTAAATGTTCTTCTTTCTCTTGTTCATATGCAAAAACCTACACAAACAGAGGAACTTGACTATGGCTCAAACTATGAAAATATGTCTCTGGGCTTCAAAGAGACACAGGAATCTGCTTACATAGAGTCTTTTGTAGTATTAGGGCTTGACTGACTGTAAGGGGATCCCATTAATTTCAGCATACAAAATAGAAAGGATTTTCAACAGTCCACAGACTTGGCCTAACACCAATGCAGTTCCTATTCAAATTAATTATAAATATCAGACTGAATGCAATGGAAAATCCTAAATAATTGTAAAGTATTGTCAGATGCCCAAAGAAAATAAACCAAAAAAATTGAGCATTCTATTTATCTATCTAGATGCATAGATACATGTAGATAAAGAGCAAGAGAGAGATTACTCAACTTTTTTGGTTTATTTTCTTTGGGCATCTGACAATACTTTCAAATCTAGATAGCTAGCTAGCTAGCTAGATCTTTTTTCATTTTCAGTATTTTGGCATTAGATGAAAAGTCAGACACTTGTGGGATAAGCTGAAGATTTCTCTATTTAAAATTTACTTTATATTTATAAATATATATTTATATACATATACTTTTATCCAAGTTGGAAGTGTTGAAGTAATTGGCTTACTTGACTAGAAAAAACAGACAAAGACGAGACATGCTGATACTGCTTAATTCAAATGTTCTGAGATAAGGAATCCGCATTCCTGCATTCCTTGGGTTATCTTGATATCTTGCCCTGTGCATTCCTGCATGCCTTGGGATAGCCCTATGCATAGA
>NW_017728949.1:33186970-33202393 GCF_001723895.1 Crocodylus porosus | reverse complement strand
ACAGACAAGTGGGTGATTCCCCTTGCTGTCTGGAATTCTCCCTGTGATCACAGTATAGCCTTAAATAAAGAAAAGCTGGCTCTGTCAGTTCTGATTCAACCACAACGCAAAGTTTGATTTCTTCCACAGAACAAAAATAAATCTCTAGACATATTAGTAACCAGTACACATTATGATATTTTTCTAGCATTAATGTATTATGGAAGATGGAGGAAAGCCTATCCCAGATATATATTATTTTAAGTTATTCAAATTCCACACTGACATTTATTTTTTAGATTGATATTCCCTTCTTTTGGCCAATAAGTGCCAAACTCACCTTGACCTACTTTGAAAACTCTATTGTCACTCAGGTGTAAAAAGTCATTAAAACTTAACATGGGTACTGAATGTCAGTTTCACCAAGTCCCCATTGTACAAAACAGTCCTTGAAATTTTCCAAAATGACATTGCAGCTAATTACAGGAATCTGTTGATACAGTCATGATACCTATCAATCAAAATAGCAGCTCACTGCTTGGTTTAAATCAAAGAGCTATTGTCTAGGAAATGGGACCAAGCCTAGTCATTCCCAATCACCCAGTAAACTCAAAATGACAAGTATGTAATAAATACTTCACCAAGGATATTAAGTTGTACATAAATGTCTAATTGCTCTAGAATTCAAGAGAAGCAATGAAATCACATGGAAATGTTCAAATGTGGAAACAGAGCCAGAGCCAGATCACTCTCTCAGGCTTGCATCTTGAATACAATTTTATTTTTTTTAGTATGTATAGCATGAAGTAATGCAGAACAAAGAGGAAAAGAGAAGTATGGATTTGAACACCAAGAAGCAGTTTACCTTGATTTCTGCTTCGGGTGGATCAGAGAGAGAGAAGAATGTGGAAGTGGATGAGGAGTCAGAAGTAACTTATGTTCTCACATATTTTATTCCTAAATAAGTGAAACAAAAAGGAAAGAGCAGTATGGATGTATTCACCAAGTATTAGTGCTGTAGACTTTTGTTGTTCATTTCTCTCTTTCTTGTGATCAGTTAAGAAAGCAGACATCCTGAAAAAGTAGGGGGGAAATCACCATGATAGACAAGATCCTCTCCCGATCGCTGACTTCTTATTGCTGCATAGAAAGCCCTTAAGAACAACATTTCTTTTTGGGAGTGGAGTCCCTTCCCAAAAAGCCACAGAAGGACAGTGCTAATTAAATGGCAGACAGTTACCTCTGGCTGCTTGCAGCCATTAAAAAAACAACAACCCCAAAACAGCACTTTACTTTAAACTCAGCGGATTCCCATGCCAACCTCAGTGCATGCCCAGAAGAAGTAATGCATTAGTTGGACCTGTCTTACCTGACATCTCTAGAGCTTGGACACTTTAGTGGGGATTTTTTTTTTTTTTTGGTGCTTTTATCTAATAGATGATTCAGTCAGCATTAGCGAAAAGCACCAGAAAGTGTTGAAGCACCTGATCTATACAGACACTGCAGAGCCAAGTCAAAATTACACACTGCTTTTCTGGTAAAGCATGTTTTGTTTTGTTCTGTTTTGTTTTTAACAAAGCCCTTCCTTTATGTTTGGCCTTGCATTTTATCAAAGATCTGAAACTCAAAAGGCTAGGTCTATACCTTATTCTAACCAGAGAAGGAAGATTGAAGATATATCTCTAAAGGTTCCTCCTTCAGAAATTTGGTGTAAGCTGTAAACTCAGACTTTTAGGGTGTGTCTACACATTCATTAATGTGGTTGAGATCACTGTTTCTCAACCTGTGGTTCGTGACCCAAAAGTGAGTTGCAGGAATATATGAAAGGGTCACAAACAAATTTTAAAAATGGATTTTCCTTTAGAGGAGAAAAACATGGAAAACCGAGCCTTTTCCCTTGCAGGCTGTCCAGCTTGCAAGGGGCTGCTTGGGGCACCCCATGCCCCACCCCCTTCCCCTGCCTCACCCCCCACCTCTGGCCCACACACTGGGGGGCTGGAGCCCAGGGGTGGGGGACAGTGGGTTGGAAATGAGGGGCATTGGGTCGGGACTGGCTGTCAACATTTACAAATGGGTCCATGTCCAAAATAGGTTAAGAACCACTGCTTTAAGTAATGCACATTAAATCTAGTACCTCCACTGTGAGGTACTAGAAAAAGGCGCATTGGCCTGTTTTAATACACATTAGCTAAAGAACACATTTTTGTGGCCCTTTAATGCTCATTAAAATAGGCTAATGTGCATTAAAGTGCATGTGTAGACAAACTCAGTGTTTACATAGATCCATGAATAGACTGATATTTAGTGAATATGGTATGGGCTGACTGGATGACTGCCTCAGTATTTTGTAGCAACAAAAGTAAGAATAGTAAGCCTTTCCCATGTTAGCAGCATTCCCACTTTAATGGAAAATAGAAATTATTATTATTATGTGTATGTTGTTTTGCGCACACATTATTATATGCATATTGTTTTCTTCTTGAAGATAAACACATATACAGTATCTGGATGAGAAAGTTTAAGAGTTTTTTCCCCCTGAACTAAACTATAAATGAAGATCATAATTCCCCATAAAACTGTTTACTCTGTGCCATTAGAATGCTGATATCAATCTACAAAGGGAAAAGAAAAAAATACTTTTGTTTCTGTTTGCTTTATAACCCCTCCCTTAACTCAGTGTTTTACCTCCTAAATAAAGTCTCTACCAGTAAATGTTTTGCTACATCTTAAAGAGAATTGATACCCTGAAAAAACTGAGAACTTGTGTCTTCTATCTCAGTTGACTTATACAGGCTAGAAAGATTGATAAGATGGCAAGACAGAAGTTACACTGTAATCTGTTCAATTATACTGCTGGCAAGTATTAACAGAATAGCTCCTGTTCTCCCTTAATCCCATTTACATGAGCCAATGCTTTCTTTTCACCAGGAAAACAACAGAAAAGCCCTTAGGTTTGAAATATAGACAGGTGAGCTTTCTAAACATGTTTTGGAATTTAGTAAGGGTTTTTTAATATTAGAGTGTGCACCCAGGAAATGAACTGCCCCTAAGCTAGTACGCTTCAGTTATTACTTTACTACCTAAGAAATTTTTGTAATTTCAAGAATTGGAGACCTGTGGCTTTATTTTGCCTGAGCTATAACACTCTGCCCAGAAGTTTCATTTGAAGATGCAGACTTAATATATTTTTATTAATCCTGTTGTACAGTACTGTATGAGCATAAAATCTAGCTTTTTCCATCTGCAAATGCTTACATTCTGATAAACAATAGAACCAGAAAGCTCTAGCTGTTTGAGTACTGTAAGGGACGGGAAGACAGGATAAGCAGATTCAGCCTAACACTGTTTCCAAATCTATGCCCTGCAGAGCTTTGCATCTCAGAATAGGACTCAGTGGGTGTGTCTACATGTGCATTTACTCCAGGGTGGGTTTACTCTAGAGGAGCTGGAGGCTCTGGCCGTGGTTTCCTGTGGCCAGCAGCCATGTTTAAAATCCAGCCCTGCACACTGTTCCCAGGCCACCAGATTTCCTGGCCTGGAGCACTGTGCAGAGCATGGTGGCAGCACATGGCAACTGTGTTATTGCAGCTTCTGCCCACTACACCATGACTGCTCCAGCCCCAGGGCACAGCAGTGATGTCCACTGCCCCAGGCTCCTGCTTGCCACACTGTTCTCTTTACTGGCCCACTGTGGGGAACACCATCTGGACCAAGTCAATCTTAGTCTTGGTGGCCCCCTACACAGCACAGCCACCTGGCCAGGCTCACCATATCATCTCAGGCCCCCTGGCACCACACTGCTGCCATCCAGGCCCCATGCTGCCACCCAGGCTGCAGCAGGGACACCAACAATGCACGCCTGGATGCCACTGCCAGGGTCGTCCATGTGCTCCTCCAGCCCCACTGACTGTAGTCCAAAGAGGACACCTGGATTTGCATGTACGTATCTGAGCATGACTGTCCTTGTCTGGATATGTCCTTCCTATAGGAGACACATGTAGCCTACCCCTATAAAAGGGGTGGTAGAGTGTGACCCCCTTGGGATAGCCTCTCCATCTGGACCACTACGCCATGCCACCTATCCACCCAGAGTCCCTGCCAGTGCACCCCCCCCCCCACAACACCTTGCTAGAGAAGACCCTACTGGCCATCGATAGCCTGGGATAGGTAGTGATCACCCACCTTCTTCCCCCAAGCAAGAGACCTGAACTCTGTCTCTACATACCTTTACCTCAAATCCCTCCATTAAGCCTTTCCTCTCCTGATACCCTGGTGTGGGTATGTATGTGTGAGTGTTGTTGTGTGTGTTTAGGAACCAATAACTTCATGGGGTTGTGTAGTGGGTTGCCTGTTTAATAAAACTGTATTGTGGAACCCTGAGTTGGGCTTTTGTCTAACTGATCTCCTGGCCCTGCTCCAATCTCTGCTCTCTGCACCTCTGACTTCTGTTCTGTCTGTCTGTCTCTCCCTCTGCCATCTTGGCTCCCTCTCTGCCATCTCCAAAACCCTGGCTTTTTCCCTCACTTCACCCCAGCACCAGGTGACCCTGAGCAACCTGAACCCAAGTTACCCCAAACACCCCCTGGTGTTAAAACACAGTCACAGAAGTGTGCGTTTGTGAATGTGTATGTGTGTGTGAACTCATAGTGCTGGTTGTGTAGTTTGTGTGTGTGTGTGTAAATAATTTTGTATCATACCCTCCTGTCTAACAGTGCAATATTGAGATTCCGAGTGCTGATCTGGAGTGCGTCAAGTCAACATGACCACACCTTCCAACCTGCATCACTTCTTCAATGTAGGCAAGGCAACCATTGGGAAGGCTGTCCTGGAGGTGTGCAGAGATCAACAGGACATTTTGGGGCACACCATGCCCTGGCAGTGGTGGGGGGAGCAGTGTCCTAGGCTTCCCCCAGTGCATTGGGGCCCTGGATGGGACCCACATCCCTCTGACCTGCCTGCTTCATGGTGAACACCACTACATCAGCTGGCAGGGCTTCCACTTCATCATGCTCCAGGCTGTCATCAACCACCATGGTGACTTCACAAATGTGAGCGCTCGCTTGGCAGGCAGTGTGCATGACAGCCACATCTTCTGCAACTCCACCCTGCCAGCCCAGGGGGAGCTGTTTCCTGCAGCTTGGGTGGAGGAGATGCAGCATGTGGAGGAAATCTGATACTGGGAACACCAGCTGTGATGGCAGTGATAGTGGTGTCCCTCCTCCCCCCGCCAAGGCCCTGGGTAAGCCATTCACCTGCTAGAAGGGGCCAAGGTACAAGAGATGCTGTCCAACCACTTACTCCTGCACTCACTGCTGTAATCCACCTGGACAGTTAGCCACATACTCTCGCCTTACCACATCCCATAGCATCACACTCACTGTAGACAGTTTTCAGAAAACCCAGTTTATTCCCCTCCACAAGCACAGACCCCCTCTTTCCTCTCTCCCCAGCAACAGAGCCCATCTCCACTCTCTCCTTAACAGCAAAGCACATCTCACCTCCTCCTCTTAAAGCCCCTCCACTACCCATCCCACCCACCACCCATAAAACAACCTCTTCTCTGCAGATTATTTACAGTGCATGCTGTATGTGCTGTCCCAGTGCAGGGTGCCATGGGGTGGGGGGACCTAGGGGAAAGAGCCTGGGACAGGCTCCCAACACCTCAGCCTCTGGCTACACATCCATGAGTGTGCACACCACAGTGAAGCCAGCAGGTAGGGGATGAGCCTGGGGGTGACAGCAGGCTCTGCTCTCCCAGTATGACTATCTCCACCTCCTCCAACTAGTGGGCTGGACCAGCAGGCCCCATGCACAGTCCTTGCCCCACTGCAGGCAGCTTCTGCTCTGCCGCTACATGGAGCTGGGGTGAACAGTGGAACTGGGCCCAGGCAGGGGGCTGGGTGGTTAGCGACCTGGGGCAGGGGCTGGGGCAGGTGTTCCTAGCCAGTGGAGGTGTCAACTTCATCCCAGGTCCACAGGGGGTGTGCTGCTGGCTGGTGAGCCCCACCCTGGCCATAGTCCCCTCTGACAGAGGGTAGGTCAGGCTGTGGCCAGAGACAGGACAGGAGAAAGCATGAAGGTGACCAACAGGGCCAGGATGGTGTTCAGAACTGAGCAGTCCTCCTTCATGGCCTCCACTGCCCTGGCCACCGGGCAGCATGCTGCTCCAAGGACTCCACATGCCTCTCCTGTGGGGCCAGAAGCCTGTCCTGGAACTCCTGGTCTGCCCACTCCCTCTTCCATTCCCTCACCTCCTCTCAGGTAACGTGCTCCATGCTCCAGGCCTATGAGTCAATTGAGTGCTCCTTGGCCATAGTAACCACGTACTGCAGCAACCAGGTCTGATCCTGGGATCTGCACTGCTGAAGCTGCTGCAGCCACAGGGCCCCAGCCAAGGTTGGCAGAAAACCTGCCGGTGCATCCAAGCTGCCAACTGGTGCCTCTCCCCTGTATGTAGCTACAGGTCCTACAGGACCCAGAGAGAGAGGTTGTAGGAGTTAGCAACATTTATGGGATAAGATGTTCTGAACCCAGCCTCAGATCAGGGGTTCTGCATGCATGGGTGCCCATAGACCATGGTAACTCTGGCAGCCTCCATCCTCACTCACTCCACAGGGGATGGTAGGCCTTTGGGTTCTGACTGCAGGCAGTTTGCCTCCTTGACCCTGTTCCCAGCCTGGGATAGGCCTGTTTCCTGGCAGCACCTGCTGCCATGGCTCCAGACCTAGTCCTCCCCTTCTTCTGCAGGCCAGCCTGTCTCCTGTGCTGCCAACATGTCCATGGCACCTGGGCTTGGGGGGAAGGGACTCCCAGCTGACTGGGACAGTAGCTGGTGGCACTGTAGGATGGCACTCTAGGGCCTCTCTAGGGAGGCCCCCTGAGGCAAGCCCCCCATGCTGACACAAGTGTCCTGGGCACACTGTGAGGAGCTGTTTCTATAGACCGAGGGGTGCCACCCAATATGCACTGCTGCTACTGATCACCATAGTGCCCTGGGCACACCTGCAAACCTGGCATGAGACCCTGAGCTTTGACAGTGTGAATGGCAATCCCACCCTACCACCACCACCTGGAAGGATACCTGTGGCTGTGCTACACATTGCTACCCCCCATAGCTGAGGAAACTGCCACCGGAATCAACATGTTTCTCTATGTGTGAAAGGCCTGTGCCTTCCTAGCTGTGGGGGCACAGACTGCTCAATAAATTTTGCACCATCTCCCATATTTCTGCATGCTGGGATGGGGGGGGGGGGGGTTCTGGGAGTCAGAGGACTATGGGTGGGCCAAGCAGGGAGGGAAGGCAGGAGTAGTGGCCAGGGCAGAGGCAGAGGTAAGGAGGGGCTCCTGCAGTACAGGGCTTACCAGGTGGGTGTGGCATGTGTGCCTGGTCAATCCTTGCTGGCAGAAAGGTCATATGTCTCCCAGTGGTGTCCTGGGATACAAAGGTGCAGCATATGACTGCCCAGACAGGGGCCCCCTCCAGGAAGGAGCTGGAACTGCTGGCAGCTGGCAGTGCCATAGCCAGCCTGGCCTCCTGGGTGGGGCTGAGCACACAAAGATGGCAAGGCAGGAACTGTCCAGGGTCTCAGAGCTGCTCAACAAGGCCAGGGATAGGGAGCATGGCAAGATGAGCTCCTGGTGGGCCCCCACTGATGCATCACTGCAGGTGCCAGTCTGCAGCAGAGGCTCAAGCAGTACACCCCTGCTCAAACAGATAGCATAGCTCAGACCAGGGTCCCAGGGTGTGAGGATGCCATCCAACTGCTTCAAAGGGAAAGGGCATGGACTTGTGGGAAATCCCCAACTGGCAGTTGTGGTGGGTAACTGTGCCTGCAAGGCCTGGCCCATAACTGAGAGGATCCCAAAGCTCATCCAGCCCAGAAACCATTACTCTATGCTACTTATCCACATGGGTACGAATGATATGGCTCAGAGCAATCCCAGCCAGGTCATGAGAGGCTACAGGGCTTTGGGAGCAGGGATTAGAGGATTGGAGGCACAGGTGGTGTTTTCCTCAATCCTCCCAGTTTTGGGTTATGGGATGAGGAGGGAGAGGAGGATCAAGGTAGTTAACTAAAGACTGCAATGCTGGTGTCATAGTGAAGGCTTTGGCTTCCATGATCACAGTCTACTGTTTGGTGAGAGAGGCAGTGGTCTGCTGGGAAGAAAAGGCCTCCACCTCACTGCACTGGGGAGGAGGCTCTTCTCAGCCAGAATGGCTGACCTGCTTGACCAGGCTTTAAACTAAGCTCGCTGGGGGATAGGGCGCTACAGCCACAGCAAACCCACTGGGCAACTTTTGCAAATCCAGCAGGCTAAGGCACTCAAGGGAACTCACCCCTACTGCATCTCCAGAATGATGTGTAGGGAAGACTAGAGCCCAAATGGGACATTTACATGCCTGTACACCAATGCCATGAGCTTGATGAATAAACAGGAGAAATTGGTCCTCCTGATAAACAAGAATGACTATGATCTCATAGGGATAACGGAGACCTGGTGGGACTCCACCCATGATTGGGCCACAGGTATAGATAATCATGTAGACAAAAGGGGAGGGGATGCAGCTGTCTATGTCAAGGAAAGCTACATGACCCTGCAAGCTGACATTGGCATCAAGGCTGGATAACTGGAGACTCTCTGAAATAAAGTCTGTGGTGAACATGGCACAGGGGACACAATGGTAAGAGTCTGCTACAGACCTCCTAATCAGGATCAAGAGCTCAACCAGGAATTTGCCAAGGAACTGGCTGATGCTGTGTGCTCCCAGTGCATGTTTGTCATGGGAGACTTCAACTACCCAGACATCTCATGGGAAGAGCACTCAGCTGCTAGACCCTGACTCCATGTGGCACCCAATGACTAGGGAGACAATGATCCAATTGCTAATGTTTCCTGTTATTCATTAGCCAGAGCAGGCAGGGAGCAAACACCAGCACACATTGCTCGCAACAGCTTTATGCAGAATGGAGACAGCTGGTTTTTTGGGACAAGGGTCCCAAAAAAACAGCAAACCAGGGATGTGCACTGAACAATAATTTTTATTTATACACTTTGGTTTAGATTCATTAACATTCACTCCAACTTTGTCCCTCCTCCTGTTTCACCCATTTCTCCTCCCATCTCAAGCTCTGCCTCTGTTTACTGTTTACTTCATTATTACGGAATTGCTTATGCATTTTACTCATTTATATGTCTTTTTGCTACGAGTGCATGTCTAAGAACTTGACTTCTCTTCTTTGGTCAATCGGCGGACTTTGACCAAACCCTGGAAGCTTCTGGAGGCTTCTTCACCAATCACCATTCACCTTTTGCATATGTTCATCTCAGATTCTGTTACAAATTACATATTGTTTTTCACATTCCAGCCTTTTTTCTGTCTCATGTTGTACCATCTTCCACAGTCCTGAATCTTGACCTCATTTACAACACACAGACTCACACAGACTCACTTGCTCCTTTTTTCTCAAAAAATGGTTGACACAGTTAAGTTGGTTACTTAGCATAAGCAAACGCCTGCCTTAGCTATCATTCTGCCTTGTGGTCAGCAGCTTTGCTGGGCCACAGGTCATGCCTTTATTCAACTGCAAATCCAGTGCTCCCTAAGATCCAAATATTGTCTCCCTAACATTGGCCTAATTTGAACAGTTGCAAAGCTTCTTCACATGTGTGGATTAGCTCTATCTGACTCAAGAAGTCTATGGATTGACAAGAGGCAAAGTGCTGCTCAAGCTGGTACTGGCAATGGGGTATGATCTAGTCAGCAACCTAATGATTGAAGGAAAGCTGGGAGACAGTGACAATAAGCTGATCACTTTTGCTATCCACCGTAAAGCCAGTAAGTCAGTCAGCAATGCAAAAGTCCTCAACTTCAGGAAAACTGACTTCAATAAGCTCAGGAGACTTGTTGGCAAGGTCCTAAGGGACCACGACCCGAAGGGGAGGGAAGTTCAGGATGAGCAATTGCTCCTCAAGGGAGCAATCTTAAAAACAGAGGAAAGATCCTAAAATCTCAGAAGAAAGGCAGCAAAAGGGCACAACACTCCCCTTGGCTCTGCAGGGAACTTGTGGACCTCCTGCATCTGAAAAAAAAGGTCTACAAAGGATGGAAGACTGGAACCACCTTAAAGGAAGAGTATTCTGCACTGGTCCAGACCTGTAGAAAGTGAACCAGGAAACCCAAGCCTGTGACTGAACTCCAACTGGCTACACATATCAAAGACAATAAAAAGTCCTTTTTAGATATGTGGGGAGCTGGAGGAAAAGCAAGGATAACATTGGGCCCCTGCTAAACCAAGCAGGACAACTGACGCCCAGGAAAAAGCCAACCTGCATAATGGGTATTTTGCATTGTTTTTTTACCAGCCCCAAAGGGACAGCCCTGCTCAATATGGTATGTGACAGCCAGGGTAAGGGAGAATTGTTACCCTACATCAATGTAGACCATGTGAAAGAACACCTTGAGAGGTTGGACACCTTCAAGTCAGCTGGCCCAGACAGTTTACACCCCAGGGTACTTAAGGAGTTGGCAGGAATTATAGCTCAGCCACTGGCATGGATCTTCAAGAACTCGTGGCACTCAGGTGAAGTGCCCAAAGTTTGGAAGAAGACCAATGTGGTGCCTATCTTCAAGAAAGGGAAGAAAGTGGATCCAGAGAACTACAGGCCTATCAGCCTAACTTCTATCCAGGTGAAGATCTTGGAAAAATTATTAAAGAGACCATTTTTGACAAACTGACTGATAGCAACAACCTGAAGGATAGCCAGCACGGGTTTGTTGTGGGTAGGTCTTGCCTGACCAATCTTTTCTCCTTCTATGGCCAGGTGACATATAACCTGGACAAGGGAGAAGAGATTGACATCATATATCTTGAATTTAAAAGAGCCTTCGATCTGGTGTTGCATGATTTCCTCCTAGAAAAATTGGCCTCAGCTGTGGCCTCAGCTACATCACAGTCTAATGGTTGGGGAATTGGCTCTGAGGTCAGACCCAGACAGTGGAAATAGATGGAGGTAAATCATCATGGTGTGCCATGACCAGTGAGGTCCCCCAATGCCTGTTCTTGGGCTTATACTCTATAACATCTTTATTAATGATGTAGACATTGGTATCAGAAGCTGGCCAAAGAATGTCCAAGTTCACCAGTGACACCAAACTTTTGGGTAAAGCATCGACACCTGAGGATAGGGTAGTGATACAGGCCAAACTAGACAGGCTCAGAAAATGGGTGGAAGAAAACCTGATGGCATTCAACACCAAAAAATACAAGGTACTCCATCTTGGGAACGCCCCCCCCCCCCCACATGCTTATAGGCTTGGCAGTGTTACTGCCATAACACCATGGCCAAAAGCGACTTGGGGGTCATGATTGACCACAAGATGAATATGAGCCACCAATACGATGTCGCAGCTGGTAAAGTGAGCAAAATTCTGGCTTGCATCCATAGATGTTTCTCAAGGAAATCCCAAGATGTCATCCTCCCACTGTACTCAGCCCTGGTGAGGCCACAGCTGGAGTACTGCATCCAGTTCTGGGCTCTACAACTTAAAAAGGATGTGGAGAATCTTGAGAGAGTCCAGAGGAGATCCATGCACATGATCAGAGGGCCTTATGATGAGAGGCTGAGAGCTATGGTACTCTTCAGCCTGGAAAAGTGCGGGCTCAGAGGGGACCTGGTGGCTGCCTATAAGTATATAAGGAGTGTATACTATAGTATATAAGGAGTGTATACTATAAGTATATAAGGAATCTATTGGGGAATGCCTATTCACCATAAAGCCTGAAGGGACAACAAGGTCAAACAGTCTCAAACTGCTCCCAGACCATTTCAGACTGGACATAAGGAAGAACTTCTTCACTGTCCGAGCCTCCAAGGCCTGGAACAGACTGCCAGGCCTTGAGGTGGTACATGCACCTACTCTGTACTCCTTTAAGAGCCTTTTGGACGTTGATCTTGCTGGGATCCTTTGACCCCAGATGACTTCCTGCCCCTGGGGCAGGGGTATGGACTTGATGATCTTCAAAGGTCCCTTGCAGGCCTATGAAATCTAGGAAATGTATGAAATTTATATGGCACGCTGACTGGAAATTCCTATGTTCCTACATGTGGCCTGACAGGCCCTCACATGTACAAACACCTATAGATGTGCATGTTGGAGTGCCCACTTTGTGCAAACTGGCTGAGGACCTTGGCTTGTCCCCACAGTGAAACAAGGTCCATGGTCTCCTCCTGGGACCAGTTGCAGCCCCAGGAGATGACGTGTGCCATTGGGGAGGATACCAGCTCCCCCAATGTCTCACTAGGCCTCCACATGACAGTCCAGATGCTGCCAGGCCTGGGTAGGTACCTATGGTGTCCAGCACAGAGGCACAGCAGGGAACATGAGCACACAAGAGCACACCACCCAGCCAGCTAGCCATTGCTGAGCCCAGCCAAGAAGGAGCCATCCCTGATTGGCTGCCCATCACATACTCCAACCCCCTGCTGTCTCCCTGCAAGGAGGGGGGGTTCCTCCACAGCCAGGTGCTGGCCACCGCAGCCAGGTATTTTCTCATGTAGGGTGAGCCCCAGTCAGAGGGTTTCCCCTACCCTGGCCCAGGGTTTCCTGAACCATGGTTAGCCCTGCCCTGGGAGCAGAGGGGGATTCCCCCCCTCCCCCCTCCCCTGTGTGGACAGGTTGCTGCTCACACACACAGCTGGGAAGGGAAGAACAGATCTTCAGGCCAGTTTTGACCCTTGTAACTGGGCATATGCCCACATGGCAGAAGCCCCAGGCCTCGGGCAGTTTCTACCACCCTGGCCCAGGGTCCCTTTATCTTTGATCTGCCCAACTGCATGGAGGAGGGAGTGAGAGAGGGAATCCCCCTCTGCACCCACAGCAGGGCCGACCAGGGCTCACGTTGAGGGTGAGGCCAACTAGACACTGGGCTGGAGCAGCAGAGTGTGTAGCAGCAGATGCAGCTACATAACTTCTGATTAAGGAATTAGCCTGTCAGGAGCAGCACAGTGTTTTTTAAACCACTTCTCTGCAGTTCACTTAATTCACTGTGTAGACATGGCCAACATGATTTAATCTTAATTCCAATAAATATGTTAAAATAATAATAAAGGTTGCAAAGTCATAGTTTCATAGTTTCTAGGGTCGGAAGGGACCTGAGGAGATCATCTAGTCTGACCCCCTGCCATGGCAGGAAAGAGTACTGGGGTCAAACGACCCCAGCAAGGTGTTCATCTAACCTCCTTTTAAAGACCCCCAGGGTAGGAGCCTGCACCACTTCTCTTGGAAGTTGGTTCCAGTTCCTAGCCACCCTGACTGTGAAGTAGCACCTCCTGATACCAAGCCTAAATCTACCCTCTGCCACCTTGTGACCGTTATTCCTGGTCACTCCTGGCAGTGCTTGGGGGAACTCAAACATTAGAAAAGTAAGCACTCAAACATTAGAAAAGGTTTTGCAACCTTAATTCAGCTGTTTTTAAATATGTGTCCTTTAATTACATGATCATATGTTATTTTATACAGGACCTCTGCTCATCTAGTGCACAGGACTGATGGGGCTCACTTAATGAGAAAATATTTAATATTTCATTTTAGCCTCATTGTTCAAAACGTAGTTTATGCATTATTTACTGCCATGGAATGTCTCTGCCATCCAAACTCTGTAGTGAACAGACTTATTAATTTTTTAATGTTTTTTCTAAGGTGTTCCCATCATAATATCTTAGTTCTTTATAAATATATACATATATTGTGCTCAGCATCTTTTCTTATCGTGAGCTAATTACAACAAATACCATCTTCAGTGGATATGTGAACGAGACATAAAGTATATGTACATTTACACCATGAAGCAAAAGTATGTTATCTTACTACATCTCCAAATGCTTTCATGAGCTACAGAAATAAACAGAGATCAGAACCCTGCCTCCCCATCAGCTTCACCCCGATACATTACTATTAAATTTAAGAAATTACTTCTGATGAAGCTTAAATTCTAAACATTCTTTATTTTTAATATACACAACAACTAGTTCTAAAATACTAACTTTACTACTGCATCCCTGGAATAGAGCACCTCTGGGGAGAAATAAACCATACATATCTGTGTGGATATCTGTGGCAGCAACTTAAAGGGCAGAAGTCAGAGATGGCCACAAAAATAATAGTGCAGAGACAGCAGAGAGAGACTAATTAACTGGGGATAATTAGACCTTAAAGTGAACAGGGCACCAAATTTGAAATGGAATTTTTTTTTTCATTCACTTTGCACACGTTCAAATGGTAACCCCATTGCAAGACTTCACTGTAGGTCATTTTGCTTCATATAGAAAATTATTTCTGAGTTTAAAGTTAATTGTTTTAAGACTAAAATATTTTGATATAGACAAAGGTAGAACAAACAAGCATAAAGATGAGATAAAAGGCAGTATATTAAATTACATAAAATTAGTAAAATGTGCTCCCACACATATGGGGGAAAAATGAACATATGATTAAACTAATAGGATTACGCAAAAAGAAGCTTCTAATGATAGGCTTGTAATTAATCTTTTTTAGTCTTGGGGCTTGCTTATAATCATTCTTCATGTGCATAATTTAATTCAAGCAAAAACTAATTCTATTCAGAGGACATGCCTTACAACAACCCTTAATTTGCGGAGACTACTGTTCCTAATCTAGTTATGCTCAGGCAGATGCTGCAGAGTCCATTCCTGTTCCATCCTTATTTCTTCAGTTAGTCTCCAATGAAAGAATAAATGCAAACAAGTTTTATTTTATAAATCTTATTCCCTTCTAGATTTAGAAGCCACAAATCATACATAATTGATACACTTTCTTACATACACTCATGCATTTGAATGACCTGGTTGTTATTCAAGTTTGTTTCTGCAGGATCAGGCCCTAAATGTGTGTAAAATATTACAACATCTGCAGATTAATTATACTTCCTCATTTATCTTAGCTGTTAGTAAGGGAGTAATTTATAAATTCGTATTAAAGATTTCCATTCTATTATAGAAATACATTTCAAAACAGGGAGTCTCTGGCTTTATAAATAACATGAAATATATTGTGCAATTTGTGAGTAAATTACATTATGAACAAAATCAAAATTGCATCATCAAATACGGACAACTCTTTATTCATATTGATTTACTTTAAAAAAAAACCCATGTTAATACAAAATGACCCGTGTTTTATAAAGTACAACAAAATTATAAGACATGGACAATACATGAGAAAATATAGAAAATATTTAAGCCATATTTGCTCTACAGGTTTCAAAAATTTTTATTTTTCTTTAGTTCTTTAACTGAAAATTTTTATTTATTTATTTATTTTACTGTTTTCTTCCCTTATTACCCGCAGATCAAAATTTAAAGAGAATAGGATTTTCTTTATTAATAAAGTCCAGATCCTCCTTTACTTGTGTGGGTATGTAA
>NW_017728949.1:33177333-33186865 GCF_001723895.1 Crocodylus porosus | reverse complement strand
AGATCCTCCTTTACTTGTGTGGGTATGTAAAGCCTAAAAAGCCATTATAATATCATAGGCAGACAAGGTTCTTTGGGTGAATCTTTTATTAAACGTATATTATAATATTACTAATTACTGATTATAAAATCACTGAATATAAAATCACCAAGAATAATATCACTAATTATCACTGATTATATCAGTATTTTCCTGCATGAAGAGCATGGGAGAGAAAGTATATGATAATACACAGAAGAATTTTTGGAACACGTCACTGCAGAGTAAGCTGTTCCATTCCATTCTTCCAAGCCTAGGTAAAATCACTTGGCAAAATCGCTGTACTGAATAGAGACAAAACACAGAGCATGACTAACATCCCATGGAGGACTTTAAAAACAAAGAGAACAATTTTTACATGAATAGAGAAATCGTGGTATTGTTGGAAGGCATGGAAGTGGTGTGGTGCAACGATTTGAGAATGCTCATGAGAATGAACAATAGCATTCTGTAATCTACAGAACTGACAATTGTAGGGTTCTTTAAGAAGAAAGTTTGTTGTAATAATCAAACCAATATAGCAACAAGGCCACATGTTTCACTGTTAGCAGTTAAATAATCTTGTCAATTTCAGGCATGTATACAGTCTGAGGCTGCATTTTAAACCCAAAACTTATGTCAGAAGAAGCCTAAGGGAGTCATTTGGCTGAAGGATCCTTTAAGAGATAAATGAGGCCACTGGCAGACATTAATTTAATCATTCAGTGTCTGGAAAATTTAATTCCAGATCCCAAAAATTGCATGTCCTGCTATGCCAGATATTCAGGATCAGGCAGGTTGTATGATTTTTGGAATCTGGGATAAAATTCCTAAGATCCCATTATGTATTTGCTGGGGTTTGGGGAACCCAGCAGCAGGGATTGGTTTTCTTATGTTGGACTACATATTAGGGCTGTGCAAGGCTTTGGACCATGCTTCGGATCCAGAGAAGCTTTGGATGCTTTGGCATCTGAAGCAGCATGTCTGGATTGAAGCGTTGGCTTCATTAGGCTTTCCAAGGTGGTTTGGAGCTTTTAACTGATTTGGAAAAGCTTTGGAGCTGCTTTGGAGATCCAGCCATAGGGTATGATGGGGAATCAATGAAACATCTATAACTTCATTGTTTTTTGTCTGATTTGGATGAAACTTGCAGGGGTGAGAGCATGATGCCTGCCAGGTTTCAAGAAGATCGGTGCAGGGGTTCGGGGGGAACTGCACCCCAAATTCTTGAAAGCAAAACTCATGTCATGCCTATGTGTTACATCACAGGGGGGTGAAAACTGCAGGGTTGGTAGCCCCTGCTGAGGCCACAAAGCCTGCCAGGTTTCAAGAAGATAGGTGCATGGGTTTGAAGGGAACTGCACCTCAAGATGCTGACAGGCAAAACTCATGATATAGATGACCCTGTGTGTGTTAAGGTGCAGCAGGCTGCAAACTGCAGGCATGGTGGCCCGCAATGAGGCAATGAATCCTGCCAGCTGTCAAGGAGACAGGTACAGTAGCAGTCTGGCTTCTGGGGCCCTGCACCTGTGGCTGCTGACAGGCAAAACTCGTGTCATGGGTGACACTGTATGTATTAAGGCACAGCAGGGTGAAAGCTGCAGGCCTGCTAGCCTCTGCTGAGGCCACAAAGCCTGCCAGCTGTCAAGGGGATAGGTGCAGGGGGGGTTCTGGGGCTCTGCACCCCTAGCTGATGACAGAAAAAACTTATGACATGGGTGCTTGTGCAACTGACTGTGTGTGTCTTGGGGCAGTTGATTGTCTGTATTGATTATTTCCTCTTCTTAGTCTGTGGCTTTGTAGGTGTTAATCCTTGCTCATTAACTCCTTATGTAGTAGCTAAGTACTGTGTATTGAGCTGGTCTCTGAGTGAATCATGATTAATTGGTAACTGGTAACACAGTAGCTTAACAGCCAGGCCTACAGTTGTGTCTGTCCCTCCCCCGTCCCCCAAGACAGACACAGTTGCACAAGCACCCATGCCATGAGTTTTGCCTATCAGCAGCTAGAGGTGCAGGGCCCCAGAACCCAGAATCCCTGCACCTATCTCGTTGATAGCTGGCAAGCTTCATGGCAACAGCAGGGGCTACCATCACTGCAGCTTTCACCCCACTGCACCTTAACACACAGTGTCACCCATGTCATGAGTTTTGCTTGGCTGCAGCTTGAGGTACAGTTTCCCCCAAACCCCTGCACTGAACTTCTTGAAACTTGGCAGGGTTCATGCTCTCAGCACAGGCTACCACCCTGCATATTTCATCCAAAATCATACAAAAAACAACAAAGTTATAGATATTTGATTGATTCCCCATTATATCCTATGACCAGATGGTTGAGGCGGCTCTGAAGCTTCAGAGCCGGTTCAGACTGATCGAAGTGGGAAAATGATCCGAAGCTCAGGATTGGATCCCTGGCATCCAAAACAGCTCGATCCAAATCCAGATTGAATATCTGCCTACTTGCACAGGCCTACTACATATATGCCCTTTCCATCTACTAATGTATGCAAAACTTGAGTTTGGAGAGCTCTCTACTCTTCATCTCCCCACACTGAGGGCCTTTAAACAGAGTATGGGGAACTTGGGATCTTGGAGCACTGCTAACTACATTCATTCTTTTTAGGCATGCCAACACAGGGAACCTGGGGTCAGAAAGCTATACTGTAATCCCAGGCTCCCTACATACCCCTTTAAACTTGCCAGTACCTGGGGAACCCAACATCTGAGGTCCCTGGAACTGAGCTGTCCATGCATCTCAAAATTGAATGATTATCTTTAAACTTACATGCCAAACATTCAAATTCAAGTGCAATGCAAAACAGCTTCAAAGTTATTCTAATTTAAATGTGATTTGTTCATTTTTATCACGATAGATTGGTTGAATGTGTGTCATGTTATGATTTATCACATGATTAATATTAATCTGAGACAAGATAGGCTTTCCTGACCAGATGCTCCTGTGCCCCAGGCTGAGCAGCATATGCAGTTTTTAGGCCCAGGGTTGCCCCATGTTCCATCTCATGTGGGGATTGTCATGGGCAGTCCTGGGTTCTGGTTGCGGACATGGGTGCTCCAGCCTAATCCCAGAGATTAGGCAGAGGACAGTTAAATCCTGGACCTAGTGCTGCCTATTGTGATCCTGACACTGATTTGAGAATCAAGATAAAGTACAAAGCAGTGTAACAGACAACCAGGGACTCCTGTTACTTTAAGGAAAATTTGCAGCAGGCAGATGAACAGGAGCTAGCTGCACCAGAACAAGCATGCTGACCATTATGTGTAAACATGGTCTTGGCCCTGCTTGCTTCAGTCCACAGCCCTCTGCATCCATGACCCCAGGCCTGGCTGCCTGACCCTGGCCTTGGCTCTCCCAGCCTTAGCTTAAGGCAGCACACCAGCCTCAGTGTGAAAGAGTAAACACAGATATGGCAAAAAGAGCCGGAGAATGCTGCTTCCAGAGCCATTACCATATTAGGATGGAAGCCCCGAAAACAGAAAAAAGAGAAGAGATGGGAGTTTCAAAAGAAAAGGAGAGAGGGGTGAAAGAGAAAAATAGGGAGAAAGAGGAACCCCAGGGGATAAGAGACTTACCACAAGACTTTTCATGATGCTGGAGAAAGCAGAGCTCTGAGGAAGAGGGTGGATCCCTGAGGAGATATACCAGGGGACACATCAGGTTGCTGCCCTGGAAAGTAAACAAAGAAAAGAAGAGAGTGAATTGACCCACTCTCTCAAGCTTGGAGATGGCATCTGGTTGTCTGTCATGAGGATTCAAGGCTTCAGGCACACACAGGATAAAAGGTACACACTTATAGCAACAAAATAAAGAGAAAGTTGCAGATAAAAGACCACCCAAAAAAAGATAAGTAGACGAACAAGAGAAAAAGAGACTTCATTTTCTAACACTAAGTTCAGTCCAACCAAATTGATAGCAATTACATAAGAAAATGATATAGATAGAATTACAAAGTTGATATGATGGGTAAGGCTAAAGAAAAAAAAAAAAGAAAAGGATATAAATGGACAACTTCTGCCTAAAAGTAAAGAAAGTTTGTATAGAGTGATAAAAGATAAAAATAAAGACAAGTGTTAATCTGAATCAGACTGTGAAAATATATTTATTGGTGAGTACATGTGGAGAATCGAGAAGGCAAGCGAGGTATTCCTCTATAATACCAGGACCCCTAATAGAGGCACACAAAAAAACCCAACAAACAAAACAAAAAATGAACTATATATAATAACCCTCCCAACTAGTGACATCATAAATTAAAACATATAATAATAACATCCAAGACATGGCAGGCAGGAAAGTAGGGGTACCTATAGTTCTTTGGTAGATTACAAGAGCGTATGAAGAGGCATCCTAAGCGCCACCATCACACTTAGCCTTCTGGGTCCCTGACCCTGGACTGGTGTAACTTTGAGCCACATAAGGAGTGTTTAAAACCAGTTTCAGGTGTTACTGTGTGGATAATCTACCAGTTAAAAGCTTCAGATGCCACCCAAAATTACTGTGTAACAAGGTTGTGATTTGAACACAGAACTTTGCCTATTTACCATACTCCATTTACTTCCCTGGTCCATTATCTCTTCTATACTAGGACACCCATATTTTCCAGTGGCAGAACAGTCTTCCCTTCTGGGGCACAAGACTCTTTGTGCTCTTGCCATCCCAATTATATAGGGCCAGATACAATCATCCAATCTAGACATTGATATAACACCCATCATCACCTTCATAATTTGACTCAAAATGATGATGTAATATCTACTACAAAGCATGGTTTGGTATTGCCTTCTGTTATTGCAGTTTTCACTACAGCTATTCACTTTTTTTTGTAGACAGGTCTTTACCCTTCAACTCCTGGAATTGACTTTGTAAGTTTGCTACTGCAAAAATCAAAGGCAAAAATTCTGCAGGTTTAATAAGACTGTTCATAATGTGTTACAAACTTCAGTGGCTCTGGGGATTAGATGTATTTATTTAGAACACCATATAATCTTCTATGTTCTGCAAGTAACCACGGTTTGGGATTAAAATGTATAAAAACTTGTCATGGCTTTGATATATTTAACATCTGTTTAGTGACATCTCATTTAAAAAGGGATTCATTACCATCAGAATGTGATTGTTTATTTTAGTAGCAGTACTGGTGTTAAGGTTGAGTTGGTGTTTCCATTATAAAGCAAGATTTTATGGGTTTACTGTCTCAGTAGTTTCAAATTTCAATAGGCTGAAGTTTGGAATTACAAGATATTAGAAAGAAAGGATTTTTTAAATAAAAAATGTTTGAAATCTAGTAAGATGGTTTGAGTATTGGAGCCTCACAAAGAATAATGGGGGCCAGTTTTCAAATGGGTCTTTTCCACACTTTGGTTTAAAACACAAATATCTTAAATAAAAACATATAACTAGATTTTGTTGAATGCCTGCCCTCAAAGTGGAGCAAAGTTTTAGGTCTTTTAGGGAAAACATTTGAAATGAGTTGGATATTTCTATGCAAGAGTGAATATTAACTACTGAGCAGGTGCAGTAGTTAATTTTCATAATGTTCTTGGTTATGCAGCAAATATAGCATTGCAAATCTCATTACAAGGTAAAATAGATTCTAACAAATTTTGTTTTGACATTAACTGCCATTCAAATGAATGGAAAAGTACTTCCATTTGCTTTAATGAGAGCTGGCTTTAAAAAAGAGACAATATTATATTAAGAAAAAATGCACTGAATTTATGATACAAGAATAAAGCAGAAAAGACTTTGAGTTAAGGCTGCCAAGGTCTCCATTGCATCTAAGCACCGAAGCACACATGATCTATGGAAGTACTCACAATAGAAGGTGAGAAAGAGAATCCATGTGCATGTGTGTATTAATATCTATAAATATAGATTATATTTGCAGTTCTACTATGCCCCTGGGATGACTATCTGCAGATGGGATGGATACTTTGGAATCCACCACATTATTTCCAGTTCACTTCCAGTCTAGTAACCTACACTGATTATTTGAACTTCTGGGATGAGGTAGTTCTAACTCAGCAGACTGGGAAATAGGGAGAAATGAATTTCTCTCTACTCACTTCCTTATGAATCAGCCTAGCATTCATTCTCAAACTCTGTCAATATGCATAAAGTAAACCGCTATGCCCAACAGCTGGCCAAGGGCCAGATTTGTTTTATATCATGATTTAAATGGGATAAAAGTCTGATTTAAACAAAGAATTACTATATTCCTTACTACTTATTTCTGTCCTTCAGCTTTAAACTATTTTAACAGGTTTGTTCCTCGTCTGCTTCAGGTTTAAACTGCATTTAAACTAGTCTAAGTGTTACATGTATCTTCATCCTGATTGTGGCATTCTACAAACCAACCACATAGGACAGGATTTAACATAGATTTAATAGATTTCATAGGCATTAGGGGCTGGAAGGGACCTCGAGAGATCATCAGATCCAGCCCTCCTACCATAGGTGGGAAGTCAGCTGGGATCAAGTGACTCTGGGAGACCCAGAAAGAAATATATCCACCTGTTTTTTGAAGGAATCCAGAGTCGGTGCTTGCACTACCTCTGGGGGGTTTGCTCCAGACCCTGGACTCTCACATTGTAAAGAATTTTTTTTCCTATATCCAGTCTTAATTGGCCTTTCTGGAGTTTATGACTTTTAGACGTTATTATCCCTTGTGTAGCTCTGGTGAACAGGTGCTCTCCCAGGTCCTGACGTACCCCTCTTATGTAACTGTAGGATGCCACCAAGTCCCCCCTTCTCTTCTCCAGACCGAAGATTCCCTAGTCCCTCAGCCCCTCCTCATACAGCCTTCCCTCCAGGCCATGGATCATATGAGTGACTGTCCTCTGGACTCACTTAAGCTTCTCCACATCTTTCCTGAAGTGCAAGGCCCAATACTGGATGCAGTACTCCAGCTGCAGTCTCACCAGGGCTGAGTAAAGTGAGAGGATGACTTACCTGGTTTTGCTTGAGATGCATTGGTGGATGCACACCAGAGTTTGGTTAGCTTTGCCAGCCACAGTATATAATGACAAACCAAAATCAAGACAAAGACAATTGAGGTCTCAAAGCCAAGCATTCAAAAAAGTAAGTTCATACCAGTATTAAGATACACATATAGAATTCTATTTTAAGGTATGGTCTAAGAGAGACTCTCATTCAGTGTCATACAGAAGGTGTATAGCAGGTCCAGAAGTAGAATACAGTTCTTCTGTCTCCCAGTACAGGAGTGGAGCCATAAAAAAAAATCCCTGCTCTTCTGATAATTTTTTGCTTCGTTACTGCTTATGCATGCACTGACCAAATGAAGCAGGTGTTTTGTTGAATAAATATGTGATCATGTAATTAGAGATTATATCATAACACACAGGCATCTTCTGAAACAATGTTTATAAACATTTGATGGAATAAATAAGACAAATGGTTCTATACTCTGTCTGAGTAACCTGTTACAATATATGTAAACCTTAACTTTGAAATCTGTAAATTTTAGGTCCTTAAGGCTACGGCAGAAGTTACACATAAACTGGTTTTAGTGAGGAGAAACTGATTTAAACCTGTAAAAGAATATCTGTTCAGTGCACATTGACCAGTTTCAAAATGGCCAAAACTGGTTTTAGATAAACCTGGTTGAATGTAGTATTAGACTTAACTGATTGAGCTCAAACCAGTTTATGCAACTTCTGTCCCAGACCCCGTTCTGGTTTAAACCAAAGTCCCCTGGCATCCCAGTATTCTCTCTGGGCTGGGCTCTCTGCTCCATCAGAGCATGGCTGGCCCCTCCCCTCTGCTCTATAACCAGAGCAGAGACAGGCAGGGGTGTGGCTTGGTCAGATGCTCACTTCCAAAAGGGAGCAGGGAACAGATTTATCCACCCCCCATACCACCAACACAGACCTGTCAAGCATTTCTCCACCGGCTGCTCTAGCAGCGGAGACTTGGAAAGCCCTGAAAGTAGTCTGCAGTGAACTGTCTGGGGACTGGGTATAATTCCACCCTCCATGTCCCACTGGCATCAACCCGAGTTGAGTTCTGCCAGGCACTCCCCACTTGCTGCTGCAGCAGCAGGGGCAGGGGTGCAGTCAGACACCAGCTGAGATGGCACCTGAGGCAAAGGGGACAAGGAGGAGGGGGGGGTTCCCCCCACTACCCTATCTTCCCCCACGGGACCACAGTGAGGTCTGTCAGCCCTGGCTGCCACCACCTCTGCTGATTGCTCCCTGCTTGGGTCTAGCGGTGAGATAAGCCCTCTCCCTGCCCGCTCCACCAGACACTGTAGGTAGGGGAATAACCCCGCTCCCTGGCCCCTCGCCTAAGGGACCCTGCTGGCTAGCCTCTGGCCATGTCCCCACCACTGCCACTGGAGTAGCAAGGGGGCAGGCCCTTTTACTGGGCAGCACCAGAGGTGTCTGTGGAGAGATGTCTGGGAAGGATGAGCCTCTGCCAGGTGGGGGACTGTGTTGCAGGCAGGGGTGGGAGCGGAGGGTCAGAGCTGGCAGAGACTATGTGGAATGAGTGATGATACCGGTGTTGGAAGAGGGCATAGCCCCCTAAACTCTCCCCCCAGTATAACTGCCACTCATCCCACATAATCTGCAGCAGCTTTCCCTGTCTTTCTCAACCCCCATGCCTACCCCCCAGAGCAGCCCTCACCCTGGGAAGAGGCTTACACTCTGGGAGACCATGACAGGGGCTGCTGCCCCCTATCAGGGTCCCTGCCCTCTCACCACTCCAGTGGCAGGGCAGGGGAGTGACCAGAGGCCATCTGGCATGGCCCCTTTAGACACAGGGGGGGGAACCCCCCTGCCCCCAGGGGATCACAGTGGGGATATGCCAGCCCTGACTGTCAACACCAATCGCTTCCTCCACTGGATAAGGTGGGATAAGCTCCCTCCTGCCCCCTTCACCAGACATTAGAAGGAGGAAGGAAATAACTCCCATCCCTGTCCCCTCACCTAAGGGGCCCTTCTTGCTGGTCTGTGGCCACAACCACTAGAGTAGCGACCAGGCAGGGACCATGATGGGGGCAGCACACCCTGTCATGGTGTTCCAGAGCACAAGCCTCTTCCTGGCATGGGGGTTGTGCTGCAGGGCAGAGAAAGCTGGCACAGACTGTGTGGGGTGCATTGTGGTGGGGAGTAATTGGGGGGCTATGTCAAACATTCCAAGCCCTGATGTCACCGCTCACCCCATGCAGTCTGTGGCAACTCTGAACCCTGCCCCCCACTCCCAGTGTGCCCCCCCCTCCAGGAAGAGCCTCACACTCCCAGGACACCATGACAGAGAGTGCTGCCCCCATCAACAGCACTAGAGGCCAGCCAGCGGGGCTCCTTAGGTGAGGGGGCAGGGAGGGGAGTTATTACCCCTCCCTCCAGCATTTGATGGAGGGGGCAGGAGGAAGCTTATCCTGCTTCTCACTCCATGCAGGGTGTAATTGGTGGCAGTGGCAGTTTCATAGTTTCATAGTTTGTAGGGTCGGAAAGGACCTGAGCAGATCATCTAG
>NW_017728949.1:33162969-33172368 GCF_001723895.1 Crocodylus porosus | reverse complement strand
CCTGTTTGATTGCTTCGCTCGTCGGTCTGGGCTGGGCTGTAGTTGTGGGTGCTGTTTGGTCTGGCAGTCTGATATTTCCTCCACCCTCATCTTTCCCTTCCCCCAATGAGCCTAGTTTAAAGCCCACCAGAGGGGGTCCGCCAACCTAGAAGAGAACACACGCTTACCTTTAGGGGAAAGGTGGAGCCCGTCCCATCCCAGCATGTCTCTCATCAGTTGTAGCTGGCAGACTCTGGCTGCAGTCCCCTGGGGGCAGAGGGCGGAATAAACGCCCTCCTTGCCCCCTCTATCTCAGGGACCATGCTGGCTGTGCCCCCATCCCTCCCACTGCAGCAGCAAGGAGGGAGTGCCCAGCAGACCCTTGCTCAGGTCCATTCTGGTGGGACAGAGAGTGAGGAATTAAAGCCCCTTCCTGGCCAGTTCACTCCAAGCTACTATTGGGGATGCCCCTCAACCCCTCTCTCAACTCCCCCCACCCCAGCACAGCTTCCCTGCAGCCAAGAGCTGCTCTAGCATCCTGGCCTGAGCTACTGCAAGCATGTGCCTGCATTTTCAGAGTTAATAGTGAATGGCTATTTACTTGCAAATTGGTTCAGTATAGGTAGGTTAGAATAATCTGCAAGAATTGAATCAATTCAGGCTCCTGCATTTTTAACTTTTGTCCCTAATCTAAATGTTGTACAGTGCTTCATCTATTTGTACTACTTGCTTATTTTTGTCCTAGGGGTTTATCATGCTATTTCACATGCATTGGATGCCCAAATTTAGGTGGAGATGAGTGAAGTCTTAAGGCCCCTAAATGTTCATCTCCTGCAGGAGATAAATGGTTTTTCAATCTATCATGTCTGACATTCCATACTGAAATTCCATAGAAAAGAATGCACCTGAGAGCTGGACTATTTGACCAATGGCAAATCTCCCAAAACTATTACTTTACCAAATTGCTAAGGTGAAGTATGTCCTTATTTGGCTCCAATGACACTCTGGGCTATAGGTTCTCATTTGAGTTGGAATAACAACTGGGGGTGGACTCATTTGGGAGTCAATGCAGAAAAGAACTAGACCTTAATCTATCTGCAAGACTCTAAAGCATCAATTTCACAGTTATAATTATACAAGCTACAAAATCCAGGGAAATCTGGACAAAATCATTCAGAAAATTTATATTCAAGACTGGTGATGAATGGCAAAATCCAGATACTTTCCAAAATCAACCAAATGTACTACTACATGAGTGAAGTTAATTTCCTGTTTCGTTTTAGCACTTGGATGGCTTCTACTATAATGAACATTTCTGTTATCTTCTTACTGTGCAACTGTGTAATTATAGTTACTTGTTTCTTTAGGGATACTCATTTATAAACAACATTTTATCTTGTGAGTAATTTGCAGGTTGAGAAAGTTTAAATAAATACAAGGAACATGATTGTTGCCGATGTCAGATCAAACAGAGCAAGCAAAAAAACAGGCAGTCTGTATGCTGCTGGTATCACTTTCCTGTGCATTTGAACTTCTGGGGTACTTTTCTTAGACTGACTTACCTGTTCTTAAATCACTGTCCTCAAATTTAACTGAACCACAGGTATTACTTACCAATAGGGAAAATTCTGTGATGCTAATTCCATGGATCACATAGTTCCCATAGGTACTGTGGACACAACAGATCTCATATCAAGAGATGTTTCAGTTGTGCTTATAGACTAGTCACATTAATAAAACAAAACCTGCATTGCTTGTAAAAAAAACCCAATACATTGTAAATGCTTTGGAAAAAAGTTGGCAGAATTTGGACTGAGCTTGGATGGAAAGGGCAAAGAGGAGGAGTCATCACCTTCATCTTCAGTTTAGCTTGAATTGTTTAAATTGTAAAATAAGGTAAAATATAGTCCCAAACATGTAAATAGTACAGAAAGGTTGAACCTTAAGCGTGTGATTAGTCCTACTAAATTGTAAGGAAAAGTGTGATATGAACTAAGTTTTGGCAGGACTGAAACTCTAGGAACCTAATCAGCAGGGGATGTGTTTTCAAACTGATCAGCAAGGTGTGTTTTCAAATTCTAGGAACCTAATCATATATTTTTTTATAGAGATGTACAGAAATGACAGCCATTTTGACTGAGATCAATTACAGATTGGTAACCTATGGCACACTCAAAGCAAAGGATGGGGTCATCATTGCAAAAAGCATATAGACCTTGAGACAGTCTACAGCGTTCCTGTCATGATGATAAATTTATAACCTAAAATAAAAAAAAATTAAAATCATAAAGTTGACAAATATTAAAGATTTGGCAAATTTATTTAACATAGAAGGTATATGGTAACATCATGCAACCACAGCTTGTTTAAAAGAGCCATCAAGGTAAAAACAAAAAAACCCCAAAACAAATAAAACTATTACATTTATTTTCTCTATTGCTTTCCCATGGAGAATCTAATCTTAGTCAAACTCTTTCCAAAGCACTAACGTCCTCTAGTGTAACAGTCAATCTCACAAGATACAAATTGGTGTTTAAAATATTAGGGGAAAATCTTCACAAATAATAAAACTATAGGAGTGGATCAGGAAAAACACAAATCACCACAAAAAATCCCATTTCGCCTCTGTAGGATGGATCATTGATCCACCTCTGTAGGAAAGAGCATTGAGCTCTGTTTTTCAGCCAGGTCCTATGTTTATGTACTGGCATTGATTCTCTGCACTGCAATTCCTTGACTCTAATTACAGCTAATCATAGATGATCTGTGATTCTTATGAAATGGAAGAAAGTGAGATTGTGATTAGATGGAAGAGAGAATACAGATTGGGGTAGTATTTTCTTTACTAAGAATTCTCCCTTCAACTGAGGTGAGGGTAAAGGGTGGGAACATGAGACTGTCTGCCTCTCCTCCTGCCAACCTAATCTCAGGCTCCATGGCACAGTGGAGTTATCTCCATTAGGTCCAAACGAGTAAGAATTATTGCATAATTATCTTCATGTTCAGCCTCAATATAGAGGTGGTTAGGTGTGCTAGTTTCAAGTCAGGCAGAAGGCAGGGCAGGGTGACATCTTAGACTAACTCGTTTAAAGTGGCATGAGGTCTTGTAGGTAACAACCTGCATCATCAAATACAACAACCTCCTTTGAAATCATGAAACAGCATCTGACAAAGTAGGCTGTTGTCCATGGGAGTTCATGTCTCTGAATCAGAGAGCCGCTAATGTACCACCCAGCCCTACTATCCTCCTTCGTGTTAGCTAGGATGTTGCTTTAGAACACATATACATTAAAATCAAATTAATTCTATAGGGTCTTTTATATCTTAGAGCTAAGGCTCATGAATATTAATGTGACATGCATTCATATTTAGATACATACAAAAACACTCCAAATATTTTACCATACTCATTCACAACAATAAATCTGAATCTTAACATCCATTTTCAGATGCTATTCAACTATGCAATAGTGATACACAAAATACCATAGTCTTTTTAAAAACAGACAGAAATTCAAGTACTGTAAAAAGGTAGTTCCTGTTGGGAATGAAAAGATACATATTTAAATTACAGGTATTACCTATAATTCCCAACATACCATCAAACCTCAAATGAACAAATCAAGATGCGTACGTTCTAAGGAATTAAATGAAGTATATCAGCCACGTCACATTACATTGTGCAATGGTATCAGGAAGGAAACATTAAAATATAAATAGGCTTTTAAAGATATATTTATCAAAAAATATAAAACCCTCTTCTAACTATTAAGGGACTCAAAGCCTCCAAAATCATACATGAGCTTCAAAAGTCAGTCTTCACGCAGAATCTTTTGGAGTTTAAGAATGCTTTGATTTAAAACACTGATTTAGTCTGGCCAGTGTTGAAGGCTGGCCATGTATTCATTTTAATTCAGGGTAAGATCCCAACCCTACTTTAGTGGAAGTAAAATTTCATTTAATATCTTGCTTTGCATTCCAGAAGTTCAAGATTTTTTAAATGGGTGTTATTCTCAGAAAGCTTATCTCTGTCTATCCCAACCACACAGTTGGTCTAATAGAACATACCACTTACAAGGATTCTTGCCAATTGAACATTGAAAATAAGTAAGTTGAACAAGGAAGTGTCAACTCAAACAATGATTGTAGTTTGTCATCAGGCTTACATGTTTCTAATTTAATCAAATGGGTCTCAGCTAGTAAAATTTTAAAATCATCAACTAAAGTGATAGTCATATTAATTAGTGTGAATTCCATCCAACAGTTGAAATCCACTGCCATCTTAGGTAGAATAGAGACACAGTACCTAAAGAGACATCCTTATAAGGAGGTGGAAACTGCACAGTGACTGGTGTTTGCCAAAACTACTCAATAGTAAAATAAGCCCGTATTTATTCCCTAAGCAGCATAATCTTACCCGTCAAACTTCCAAGCTACTGAATCCTTCCTAATCTACTGGAAAATTATATCAAACTGTCAAACTTTTCCAGCAGTGTAACTTGCTCCCTGCCACCTGCCAAACCACCTAAAGCAGACGTAACAAACTCATCCCATGCCCCAGACTGAATCCAGCCTTTAAGGCTCTTTGTGGGCAAGATCCAGACTTGGAAGTGGCAAGACCAGTGGTGGAACAGGGCATCAATTGTGGCAGTCACACAAGGGTCAGGGTAGGTTAGTCCAGTCCTCACTCATTCTTCTGCTACCAACAGCCATTCCCAATGGATCTCCATAGGCCTGGATTCTGTGACAGGCCCTGCCCTTGCTTTCCCTACCCCCATAAGGAACCCTGCATGCCAGAGGAAATGACTTAAAAGGCTGCATGTTTGATGCTCTTTTTCTAAACACTACCTATTATTTATTTCAATATATAAAATATAATAGGATGGAGGGCTGACTTACATTTTCCAGAATAAATTCAATAACACATTGACATTTCTGTAATGATCTTAACACTGAAAATTACCAAAAGGGGGAAAGGGGCTAGGTTTTTGTAAATTAAATAAAACATTAGCATTCATAAAACAATGTTAAACCATTCACATTGCCTCCAGTTCAATGTAATTTCACTATTTACTATTGAAAGAATTTTACCTGTATTATACCAGAAATTAGGTCACCGTGGCACATCTTAAACATAAGTAATAGGATAACAAGGATAAAGATTCCTTCACCTGGGATAAAAAAAGGCTTCCTTAATAGCAGCTGCCATAGCTCTCTATGCTTCTGAAGGCCAGTAGTCAGAATTTCTATTTCCTTCAGCCAGCTACTATATGTATAGCTTTTTACCACTGTTCTTCATATACAAAATTGAAATTTTCCAGCAATTTTCTTTTTTAAACAGTAGATACTGAAGGCAGAATTCTCAGCTTACCTATATAACAGTACCTCAGTTAAAGTTAATGAAGCTATGGTATTTATACAAGCTGAGGATCTGGCCTCAACATTTAGAGGCAATGGGAAAAAAACAGTTTCCCTGTATGTCAGTATTTCAATAGTTCAAATAGCAACAAAGTCTTCACATCCCATTGCAGCATTGCATGCACCCCACCACAACTAGGAGGGAAAAAAATATCAGAAAAATGTTTTCAAGGTATGATTTAATAGATGCCACATAGAAAACTTGTTCATTCCCCTCTCTGTTGCAAGCTGTTCCCACTTTATTTTCCACCACTGAGCTCACAGCATCATTGTTAGAGAGGGGACTCATTCCAACACCGGGGCAGTTAGTGTTTCTTTTTCCACATTCTGAGTGTGCTTGAGAAAGGAGGGCTACTTGATTTTGAGGCTTTAGGCTTTTGAAGAAAATTACAACAACAAGAGGGGTAAACAGGCAGTTGGGGAGCATGAGCAGAGGGAGCAAGGTGCACGTGTGCCACACGTGTACACCCTTACCTTGGCGGCGAAGGCAGCAGCTGCAGAGGAGTCAACGGTGGGGGCAGTAACAGCTGATTTCCCCTAAGGTAAGCGGGGCAGAGGGTACAGCACTCTGGATCTGAGGCAGATCCAGAGGGGAAGCCCTCCGGAGCCCTCTTAGCTTGCCCGACAGGGAGCCGTGCTCCCGAGCCACGCGGGCAGCACGCGTGAACAGTTAGTGTGCGCTGGCATTTGCGTAAGGCGGGCGCGAAGTAGCTGCCAAGAGCGGCAACTCCAACGAGCATAAGCAGTTAGGCACAGCTCTGCAGACATGGCTTGGGCCAGGTGCCAGATGATTGGAAGATAGCCAACATGGTCTCCATCTTTAAAAAAGGGAGGAGGGAGGACCCTGGCAACTATAGGCCTGTCAGTCTTACCTCAGTCTTAGGGAAACTCTTTGAGAAGATCATCAAGGAGCACAACTGCGATGGGTCAGCTTCAGGTATGATGCTTAAGGGCAACCAGCATGGTTTCATTAGGGGCAGGTCATGCCAGACCAACCTGATTGCCTTTTACGATCAGGTCACAAAGGCATTGGATGCAGGTGTCGCCATGGACATAGCCTTTCTGGACTTCAGCAAGGCCTTTGACACCATCTCCCACCCCATCCTCATTAAAAAACTAGGTGACTGTGGCATTGATGCCTACACAGTCAAATGGATTACAGATTGGCTGAAGGGTCATACTCAGAGGGTGGTGGTGGATGGGTCATATTTGGCCTGGGGGGGAGTGGGCAGCAGAGTCCCCCAGGGCTCAGTCTTTGGGCCTGCACTGTTCAATTTCTTTATCAGTGATTTGGACGATGGGGTGAAAAGCAACCTGCTTAAATTTACTGATGATACCAAAATTTGGGGTGAGGTGAGCATGCTAGTAGGGAGGGAAAGATTGCAGTAAGACCTGGACAGGTTACAGGGGTAGGCTAACAAGAACAGGATGCGTTTTAATACTGACAAGTGTAGGGTGCTGAATTTGGGCAGTAGTAACTGGCAGCACACTTATAAGATGGGAAACTCCCTTCTTGAGAGCACGGAGGCAGAAGAGGATCTTGGAGTCACTATTGACTCCAAGATGAACATGGGCCGACAATGCGAGGTCACGGTTGGCAGGGCTAACAGGACCTGGTTGTGCATTTACAGGTGCATCACAAGCAGGGCCAAGGAGGTGATTCTCCCCCTCTACGCGACACTGGTCAGGCCACAGCTGGAGTACTGTGTCCAGTTCTATGTGCCCCATTTCAGGAGGGATGTGGACAATATTGAGAGGGTCCAGAGGAGGGCCACTCGCATGATGCAGGGACAACAGGGCAGACCCTACAATGAAAGACTGTGGGACCTGAACCTGTTCGGCCTTCACAAGAGAATGCTGAGGGGAAATCTGGTAACTGTCTATAAACTCACTAGTGGGGACCAGAAGGGTTTGGGAGAGACCTTGATTCCCCTTGCGCCCCCTGGCATAACAAGGAATAATGGTCACAAGTTGTTGGAGAGTAGGTTTAGTTTAGACATCTGTAAGAACTACTTCACAGTTAGGGCGGCTAGGATCTGGAACCAAATTCCAGGGGAAGTGGTGTTGGCTCCTACCCTGGAGGTCTTTAAGAGGATTCCTACCTGGCTGGAATCATGTGAGCCCAGTTTTTCACCTGCCCAGGCAGGGGGTCAGACTTGAAGATCTACAAGGTCCCTTCCGACCCTACTTCTATGATTCTATGAACAGGCAAGGGCAAAAGGGGGCACAAGGCATTAGGAAATGTCAAAGAGAACCATAACAGTATTAAAGGCTTATGCTTTTTTCCTGTTAGAGGACCACTTCTACTACTGCACTTAGACCTTCCATGAGCCATCATAGTTCTCACCAAGTTATTTCTTTCCTTCAGTCTGAAAAATGATTGGTTGTCATTGATAAATTGTAATATTTAGTTCATTTTTCTGCCATAGAAAATACATCACAGGAAAGCAAAGAGGTTATTCTTTAATATGTTTTTAGGAAAAGGGTTCTGGAGTATTTTCTGTATCCCTTGGTAACCTTTCAAAAGACCCTAGGGAAGTGTCTGTTTTGTTTTTTAATTAAGATTTAGTGATGTACCCCTGGAAAAAAAAGACTTGATAAAAGCTAGGAGGAAGAATTCCATTATAGCAATGCAAGAAACAATATAGTAGGCATATTACATACAGACATGGTGTACAGTATTTTCATTTTGTTCTTAGTTTCTAACATATAGCAACTAGTAATGTATTACTTGATGTATGAAATGTTTGCAATGAAATCCCAAACCATCTGAAATGCACACAACCTAATTCTTTTGAAGTTAATGAATTTTACTGTGGACTCAAAATCAGAATGCAAGATTGACTACTTCAAATCTGGTTTTTTATGAACTTACATTGTTGCCCACTCCAAAATATCAGAATAAGTTTTCTTCTTTCTCCAAGACAACATAAGGTATTTAGAACCTCTAGCCCATTCCATTTTATATATAAGTGAAAACATGGTGAAAAAATAAAAGATACATTTTCAAAATACTATTGCCCCATTGAAAACCATGAAAGTTTTGCTATAGAATCATAGAACCAATGAGTCGGAAGGGACCTAGACAGATCATCGAGTCCAACCCCCTGCCATGGGCAGGAACGAGCACTGGGGGTACGAGGGGTCATAAGACTCCAGCCAGATGCCTATCCAGTCTCCTCTTGAAGATTTCTAGGGAAGGTGAGAGCACCACCTCTCTGGGAAGCCTATTCCAGGCTCTGGCCACCCTTACAGTGAAGTAGTTTTTCCTAATATCTAACCTAAACCTATCCTCCCTCAGCTTGTGGCCATTGTTCCTGGTGACTCCAAGGAGGCCCTGGTGAACAGACTTTCTTCAAGTCCCTGCAGGTGTCCCCTGATAAAGTTGTAGGCAGCCACAAGATCCCCCACTCAGTCTCTTCTTGCGGAGACTGAAAAGATTCAGGTCCCTCAGCCTCTCCTCATAGGGCTGGCCACGGAGGCCCTCAACCATACAAGTGGCCTCCTCTGGACCCTCTCCAGGTTCTCTACATCCCTCTTGAAATGCGGCACCCAGAACTGGACACAGTACTCCAGCTGCGGCCTGACCAGCGCTGCATAGAGAAGGAACAAGACCTCTCTGGACCTGTTAGTGATGCCCCTGCTGATGTATAACAGGGTGCAGTTGGCTGCGCCTATTGCTTCATTGTATTGGTGACTCATATTCATCCCGGAGTCAATCCTGACTCCAAGATCCCTCTCTGCCTCTGTGCTGCCGAGGGGGTCAGCCCCTAACCTATAACCATAACGCTAGTTTCCTCTCCCCAGGTTCAGCACTCTGCACTTGTCCTTGTTGAACCGCATCCTGTTCAGATCCGCCCACTTCGCTAACCTATCTGCCTGGATGCGGTCCCTGCCTGCCAGTGTGTTCACTTTACCCCACAGCTTGGTGTCATCAGCAAACTTGAACAGGATGCACTCCACACCCTCGTCCAGGTCGCTAATGAAGATGTTGAACAGCAC
>NW_017728949.1:33116893-33160669 GCF_001723895.1 Crocodylus porosus | reverse complement strand
TACCCTCCCCACCTTCCTCTGAATAGCAAACTGGATTATTTCATGATCACTGTCCCCTAGCCTCCCTTGTACTAGCACCTCCCCCACCAGGTCATCCCCAGAGGCTAACACCAGATCCAGTATGGCTTTTCCCCTAGTGGGGATGAGTACCTCCTGCACAAGTTGTAGGTCCTGTACGCATGTCAAGAACTTTCATGAGTGGCTAGACCTGGCCAACTGCTCCTCCCAGTTGATGTCAGGGTAATTCATATCCCCCATGACCACAACATCCTTTGCACGCACGGCCTCCCTCAGCTACCTGGAGAATTCCAGATCCAGCTCTTCCTCCTGATGTGGTGGCCTGTTGTAAATCCCTACCACCAGATCCCTCTCCCCCTGCCCTCCTAAAAGTTTGACGCACAGGGTCTCAGTTAAGTCTTCCTCTGGTCCCATTTGGAAGGTAAAACTGGTATACTGTTCCCTAACATAGAGCGCTATTTTAGTGGGCCAGTATTTCACCTCACAATTTAAAGTTTATTTTATGATTTCTTACCAAACTTTCCCCTAAAATGAATCAATAAAACAAACACAATACAACAATAAGTCAACAAAACAAAACTACCCCCACCACTAGCCTGAAATAGGAGGGGGGATGTGAAATTTCAGAAGACTTAAACTCTGAATTCATAACACAGTGCTTACTTTGATGATGAAAGAAGTACCAACCCCTAAATAGTACCATATTGATTCCATATCTGGAAAATATATACATTTAGTATAATTTTCCAGATACAGAATCTAATGGTTGGAGGTCTGCCTTTAATTTGTCCCCCTCAGCAGAGAAAAATGAGGGATCAGGTACCCCCTTCCCATTTGCCACTCCCCCAACCCCACCGTCTTCCCCATGCAGTCCCTTCCCTTGTCCTTTCTGTCAGACCCTGTTCTCCTTGAGCACATGGAAGTGAGGAACAAATCTGAAAACACTGACCTTGTAATAAACACACCATATAGGCACATTACTACAGTTACCCATAGACTTCATTCATCCAGAATTGATGCATGTTACATTTTTTGAAACTGCTACAAGTTTTAGCACAGGCACTACATAAATGCACTTTTAAGTAGCACTTTGGTCCCTACTTATATGTTGTACAAACTTTTTGTGATATTAGTCCAAAGTCAAAAAGCTTCTGATTTGCCACATTGTTCATTGTATTGAACCCCATCAGTCAACCACTTTTCAAGCTCAGCACTTCTCAGTATGTGTGTGCACGCCAAATGCCCCCAGTAGAAGGATCCATGTACTAATTAGCCTCCCCACTAATGACTGGAACCGGGTAGTTTTGTCTCATATATGCTAGGTTGAGAGAAGGAAAAAGAGAGAGATTCTAGATGAACAGTTTGGGGCCCCATTTGGTAGCATCTGCATGCTATTTAAGGCTGGTGGAGAAATGAATAATTGGAAATGGGAAAAAAAGGTACAACTCAACTGTGGGAGTGAAGAGGAAATTGAAATGTATTTAATGTAGTGGCTCACCACAACTTCAAAGAGAGTCAATGCTGAAGAGCACTTAACTTAGTTCATACTACCATATATTTTATTCAAATGGTTTCCTCTAACCTATTCTTGCCCTGTATGGACTATGTACTTTATGGTCATGATCAGTGTTGGCTTAATTTAATCGACTTTGTGGTCAGTTTCCATTACTGAGCGCACACTGCTTTTGGCAGCCTTTTAATGTATTTAGTGAGGTTTCCTTGTATGCAAATATAAGACAAGAGTCTTTCCCCCTTGTGCTTATTGGGGAAAAAAACCCATTGTCTTGTATTTGAGTAAATATGGCAAGAACTTTTAGTGTCTGTTCTGGTTCTAACTGACAAGTTTTAACTTGCAAGTCTATAGTTTATTAGCTTATTCTGAATTCTTTTATAGAAGACCTGGTTTACCCTACCAAGTTTACACTACAAAGAACATATTTGTCAGTTTAGCTAATGTTGTGCAGGGAAACAGCATAGCTTCACAGACAGAAAAAAACTCCTTTATTGGCATGAACTGGGGACTCCACCAATTTACCTATGCTGAGAGCAGAGACTGTAGCACAGATTACCCTGTAGAGTAAACAAGAGTATTACTATTATAATAAAGTATTTAAAAACATGACATAGATTGGGTGAGACAGAAACTGGAGAGGGGTGAAAAGTTGAAGGTAGATTTTAAGAGATCTGATTTTTAAAAGACTTGAAATTTTAAGGAGGAAAACAAGAAAATAAACACATAATGACCTGATTACACAGTGAGCTTTGGTTTCAGAACTATGCTCACTAAGAGAGGCAAAAAAGACACAAAAAGAAGTCCTAAATAAGACAAAGGGATGAAGCAGTAGTCTAGGACATCTGGGAATAGTTGCATGAAGATATGAAAGAATTACCTGTGCAAAACAGAAATTCCTACTCTACACTATAACAGGAAAGGTTCAAGATGGAGGTAGTATCAGGTGAATTGGAAAACAGAGAATGAAAAATCAGAGGTAAAAAGGGGCAAGACAGTATATTTTTAATCAATCAAATAGGTTGTTTAGATTTAGAGAGAAAAAATTGCAATAGAAACTGTTTTCCTGCATACAATTTCTGCAGTCATTTAGGAACTTTTGGGTGTCTGAAGAAACTTTAAGTACATACTTTAAGGTTACTGTTTCTTTAAGGAAACTTTAAGTACATAGAGATTACTGTTTCTCATAGATGATGTGTAAGTGTTGACAGTGGGGTGGGGGTTGGGACACAACTGTGCACTGCCATCGCCACCTCCCCTGCTGCTGCCAGGTGCTGGCTGTGGCTGGGCTGCAGCCCCATGCCCCATTGCCAGTGCAGAAATCTCACTGCTACCACCCCCACTGCTGCTGGGCCCTGGCTCCAGCCAGGCTGCAGCCCCATGCCCCTCTGTTGGAGCTGTTGGTGCCCCCCACCCTGACACACACATCCCTTGTAGTCTTCCTATGCCTATATTTTCTGCTTTTGTAATTGATTGTGGAACCTTGGAATCGATTTAATCTCACCTTGTAAGTGTGCCCAGAACAGATGAGAATTTTCCTAACAACATGAATGTTTTTATATTTTTTCAGTATTTTTGTCAGTGTGGTAACACTTATATACTTCATGGTGTGATAGTTTGGCCACTGGGTGTGGGCAGACTGGGACAGAGGATGGATATTGGGAAGTGTTAAGAAACTTAAAAATAAAAGAGAAATAGATATTTTAAAATTACCAATTTTGAGTATATAACATTGTAGAGGGACTCTGCTAGAGAGAAAATATATAATAGAGTTCTGCTCTGTATATATAAATACAAGAGCATTTTAGGCTGAACAGACAAACTGATAGCAGCAGATATGCTGGGATAATTCTAGAAACCATTTCACTCAAACTTACAGTTATTCCATTAAAACAAGATGCAGTACAGTAGTTACTCTAAGGACTGAGTAATAAGCATTCTCAGATGGTTTATTTTCATTAATACAAACTTCTTTACTTCGTGCTCTGATGAGAATAAGCTGCTACTACACTTCTTTGTTACATGTTTTAACTACTTCATATCTCTAACTGACACAGTTTCACCCAGTATTACTTACTACTATATCTAGAGAGATGAAAAACAAAAAGAAAATATTCAGTTATCTCTAATCACACACAAATGTCTTTGTGTTGTGTCGTACATACAGTTTCAGAACTGAAAGAATATACCATAAGCCTGATCCAAAGTATATTACAGTCTCCCCATTTACTTGACTAGAGTTTGTATTAGGTCTCATATCTTCCTGTACAAACGCAATGACAAGATTATCTTCAGGAATTCACAATAGAAGACCTTTCCTATATGAAAAGGCAAAAGACCTCTTGGAAGGGTCTTCTATTGTGAATGGACAGTTCCTTTCAGAGCTAAATCCATTCTTTAGCAACCAGATAGATGAATATCTCACAGAGAGCTAAATCTTTCCTCCCACCCCTAGCCTCAGAGCAGAAACAGTCTTTTCACAGTAATTGCTCCAACCAGTAAAGGTTCAAAGGAGGTTCTTAAGTTCAACAATTAAGTGCCACTCTCTCTCCATGGAAAAGACCAGAGAAAGATCAGGATTTATTGTCTTGTGTTAGTTTGCAGGATAACTAGTAGTCTGTCCTTAACAGAACATAGGGAAGTCCTGTGAAGCCTGACCATACTATGCACATGTACTTCATCAGTAGTCTTGCATAATTCACGTTTTACCAGCTTAATAAATATATTTCGTACTTACTAACCAGTTTTACATTACATGCTTAATAAGAACATCTTTGTCTCATTGGTATGCACAACACATAATGTTGTATAGGATGATAAATGATAAACGCAACCATGCTAAACTCAGATTGATGCAATAATTAAATAACCAATACAATGCAATAATTATTACTTTTTCTGTATGTGTATGTGAGAGATTAGAAATAAGAGAAAGAGATGGGAGATAATAATTAAGAAACAATAAATAAATATATTATATCACTGAGATTTCTGCCAAAGTATTAATTCAGCTAAACTGGGAGCCAAGGAAAGGAGGAATATTATTTTGAGCACTGAAGTGAAGATCATAGACAATTTAAGGAAAAGCTTTCAGTAATACAAGAGGAAGACAAATTGTTATTTATATTTAGAGACAAATGACAGTTTGAACTCTCTAATAGTGACAGAAACCTTGGCTAGGAAGATAGGAACTAAAATGAAGTAAGGCATCTCTGAAAATGGATGAGTAGCTTTGTATTGATTTCTTTTCATTTCCTTAGGAATAAAATGGTTGTAAGACTCAGTTAGGAGATCCTAGGTTTTTGCTCAGTAATTTTGACTTTGACTTAGTAGCTTCTGTGATACATCTGCTTCTATTTATTACATACCTAGTCTAATATGGAATTTGTGCTTCCTGGTATCGATTTATTTTTCACCAAGCTAAGGAAAGGATCACTATGTTTTTGATGCAAGTCATCAGACCATTGACTGTTTTGATAAGTGGATGTAATGTTAGATCTCAAGAAACAAACATATTTGGAGAATATGTAGTCAACCAAAATTTGTTAAATATTTTTCTAAGAGAAGAAATAAATATAATACACAAAGAATGAAAAACTAGTGGCATTCTGTTTATCAACATAAACAAACAAATACAATTATTCATCTAACAAGAACATTTACTGAAAATGAATAAAGCTAGTAGATGAAATTGCACTAAAAGTAAAGGCTGAATTATCAGCCAATATAGCCTCAAACTTCACGGGTGCTGTGGGCCTAGTTCTGGTCCAACCTAATGACACTTTAGAGAGGAACAAGCTTGCTCTTATCTCTCTCGATTTAAATAATCTTGTCTTTACAAATCAATCACTAACATGTTACAACCTTCATGTCAGATTCTTTGGGTAAGCATTATGTTGGGATGGTAAACCTGCCCTTTTTCCCTGCTCTTTTCCCTTGCTTTTTCCCACGCTTTTTTCCGGCTCTTTTCCCCTCCTGATTTATGGTGAGCCCAAACACTGAAAGAAATGGTCTTGCATTGGTCTTGCAACTGATACATTGCTTACCTATGCTCAAGTTAGAGATTTAACTGGGCATAAGGCTTAAGATGCTAAGGTCAGCAGAAGCGTAATGATTATTGTAACCAACATCAGCAAAATGACGTGTTTGTTTATTTAGTGGAATGTAGGGCTTTAAATGGTTAACCATTTGTCTAATCATTTGACCGTTTGTTTAGTCATGGAATAGAGGAACTCACACCAGACAGGGGAAGAAACCAGTGGTATATCAAGAGGGAAAATGCAAAGTTAGGCTTTTAAGATGATTAACCACAAGCAACCAAAGGTATTAGGGGTGATGACCTCACACAGGCACAGAATGAAAATTATCATGGAAATGGGCTAATGCATAGCCAATTCCATGGAAATTAAGGCAGGCCATGGGCATAACAGGAGGAGGCTGGGGGAAGAGACTGGGCATGGTTTAATGCTAATGAGTGTAGACTGGAAGGTATAAATGTATTAATGCAATAATGTTCTCTTCTGCTCCCCAGTTGGGTGGGCACCCGCCCGAAGTTGCCTCCATTTCAATAAAGTTGTTGAACGCAGTGTGTGCTTGTGTTTGCTCCATGAGTGGACGTGCCCATGATTCCATGGGCAATAGATTCGTCCCCTCCCCAATTGTTGGGCCTCTTGGGGAGTCGAGGTTTAACACATTACAGTAATGCTCAGTTTCTTTGCTTAGATTAGGCATTGACTGATACATTAGCCTAACCTGTCATAATGACTGGGGATAAAACAAGTTTCTTTAAACATAGGGACTTCAGTCCAGTTTCTGGGCTGAAGTCCAACTGGAAAATTACATTTTGCCTGCTCACGACTGCCTGGAAAAGGCTTGTTCTACCTTTAACTGTCATATAAATGGGCGAATGTTTCTCTGCACATTTAAAGGCAGCCTGCTATGTCACAACTGATTGCATTCCATTAATGATAAAATTATCTTTGAATATACATTTTGCAATCAGTTTGTAAAATATGTTAACCACTTTAGCATCTTTGGATGCAAAGAAATATTGTACCTGCTATACTACACTACTTGGGGCTGTGTAACTACAAAGCTGGGGATCGGGACAATGCCACTATACTCTGGTGCTAAAACATTCTCTTAGGGCCATAGGAAATTGAGTAACTTAGGGCCTTGTTACTTGATAAATTCAGGTGACTTCTGGAGCACACCCTATTCATCTGACTAGGTTTGGCATCAGAAGCCAGAAGGAGCCACCTCTGGGGGTTCCAGAAAATGGAGTTCAGCTGCTGTGCTGCCCTAGCCCCACTGTGCACCTCAGGGTGGCAGGACCAACTGTATGCACCGTGGTCTAGGCTGCTGTTCCATGCCTGGGCCAGGCAGGACCAAGGGACCTCCTGTGGGCTGGACAAAATGGCCGGCGAGATCTGTCTCATGAGCCATATTTTGTCCATCCCTGCTCTGGTGGCAAGTCACAGCTGTGCGAGCGACTGCCAGAGATAGTTTTTCGCCTTAAGGTGTGACTGCTGCACTAAGTTGAATAATGCTAAGCCTATTAACTTTTGTGAACCTTACAGAGTAAGATATAACAAGACCCTTAGAGAAGTCATGGAACTATTCTGAATTACTGGGGGCTGAATCAGATCCTCATGCTTCCAAGCATTAAGGAGCTCCACCTGAAGCATGGACAGTACTGCTTCTGTGACAGGCTTATGCCTGGTGCTGGGCATGTCCTGCATTCCTGGCTACATGACACCTGTCCCACTTGCCTGTTACGACTTGATATTCTGAGATAACCCTGTAGTCACCTGGAGGCAATCCAGTGGTTCCTTATGGGCTGGTTGTGACCATAGCAGTGCACCTTCTGTGGGACACCTCCTCCCTCCACCAGTTTCCACTTGGGTGATATTTGCCATTGTTATGATATAAGAGGCATTTACCACGTGGGGCATCCCATGGTGTTAGGCTGTGGCTGGTATCCTTAGGGGTCCATTCCCCCTGCTTATGCTAATATAGGCCTATGCAAGAATGTTAAATAAAATGATAAGATGAGCTCAAGTTGGCTCTGTTTAGTGGCCAGGTAGGGCACTGGTGCCTCACTGCCCTGAGCTTCTTTCCCTCTTTTGGGGGTACAAGCTACTTTGGGCCTTATGCCCCCTTGCTTTCCTTATTGGGCTGCTTGGGCTCCTTGTAAAAGCACCCTTTCTTTGTTGGCACCAGGCCAGGTCTGGCTTCACCTCAGAGTGGGTACCTTTGGATCCCCACAAGGTCTGTGTCCCCTCCCAGCCACCAGAATCCCCAGTCTGCGGGCATCGGGCATCACTGGTGGGCCTATGGGGTTCAGGCACTGTTTTGGGGAAACCGTCCCTGGTTATTCCTTGTGGGTGGCCCCAGCGTACCTGTAGCTGGAATTGCTGAGTTAGGGTCCTCAAGCCAGTGTCCTCAGGTGAGTGTTCAGCTCCTGCTGTGCTGCAAGTTGGGCCCAGGTCTGTGTTTCCTGACACAGTGTTTGCTGGCAGCACCTCCCAGTTTCTCTCTGTATCTTCTCTGGGCAGGATGCAGCTGACTCTGCAGCTGCTGCTTGGGGGGCAGCTGGCTGGCTGTTCCATATGGGAGGCATACCTTGCACCTCCTCAGTTTCCCCTGCAGTGGAGCGAGTGCTCAGGGCTTTGAGGGTGAGAATGACAGGGGCCATTTCTGGTCCCTCAGCTGCTGTTCCCCGTTGCCTCCATCTCCTGTGAGCTTTTGGCCCATCACCCAGGGGCTCCAGGCCAATTGGGAGCATGCTTCAGGCCAGTTCAGTGCTGGCTTGGCCACATGGGCTCCAGGCATCCATGCTATGGATAGGTGAGTCAGGCAGACGGCTGTTACAGCTTCCTATATCCAATTCTGCACTGGATACAGTTTGGTAGGACTGTAGGATCTAGTTGTAAGTCTGGATATTTGGGTCTAAGACTTCTAAAATGTTGAGCCTCTCTCACTATTTATAAATGTAATAAAAATGAAAAACAAGATCATGTATGTAATGCTTTATATTAAGTACTATTGGAATATACTGCTGGGTCAGGTGTCTTTGTCCATTGCTGTTTAAACAAGCTATAAAAGCAGCAAAGAAAATATATCTTCATTTTAAAATTAACAGCTGGGTCTGAAATTACTTGAGCTGGCTACATTTCCTGGTGCTCTTATTTACTATTTGTACTTGGATACTGTATGTTGTGATTTACACTATTTATTTCTGTTTTTAATTTTAAGTTACATTCAATACATGTAGCACAGTGCCTAGCCACACAATAAATAGATACAGTGAAATTATGAAGACTGTCTGTATTACCAACCCCAACTACGCAGCTAATGTTATTGAAAATATGGCACTGACTTAAGTTATCTTTCAAAGGATGATGTATTCAGGTTTTGCAATATCCATGAGATGTGCGTTCTTCCACTCCCCACAAAGTCAGTTAGTACTGAAAGGCAAAATGCATGAGGATCATCAGTGCTCAGTACATCTAAATGCTGACTCAAAGATTTGAAGCCAAGGGACTTTCTCTCACTGAGGTCTTCCAACAAATTATTGATTCTCACTGATCTTTCCATTAATATATTTCTTTCTTATGGCATGAGTGATTGCGTTAAAGTGCTTAGTAACCCTCTAATCATGTGCATCTCCTGAGGCTTCAATGATCTTTGGTTTTAAAAGTAATTTGTTTCCAATGTAGTCTTATGCATCCTAATGAGGTAGGGGGGAGGGACGGGCAAGGTTCAGGGGAACAGGGAATACAACATTTTAGGACCTGCATTTGTGAGATGCAGAGTTTGCTAAACTCTTCAAGGCAGGATAAAATCACAATTCAGTTCTGTATCTTTTTGGAATCATAGTCTAATAATTTGCTTTAAACACAGGCAATCTAAGCCAGACCACTGCTGACCAAATGGCTTTTGACTTTCTTTATATTAATAGAAAACAGTACATTAGCAATGAGCAAGAAATATTAATAGAGCCCATATTATATTGACCCCAAAGGAAAAAAACACTTAAAATGAAACACTCAAATCATGAAGATGTAACCTTAAACTATAAATGATGTCCAAGCGTGAAAAAAATAATTCTTCTAAACATACTGGATGCCTGTACACAAGTGTGGAGATTGCTTTAATGCACTATAACTACAGTGGGTCAGAACAGACTTGATTAACTGAGTCTGCTGGAGCATGGTAGTTACTGTGCTCCAGCAGCCTCCCATGTCTTGTGTATGAGTGTCTCCATGCGTCAGAACAGTGGCAGGGGCGCTTGAACTAAAGCTTGTTGAATGTTTTGAATCTTTAGTGCAAGCACCCCCACCACCATTTTGAAGCATGGGGATGCTGATACACAAGATGCAGCAGCACTTTAGAGTGGCTCCTAGAGACACTCTAATTAAAGCACCATCCACCCCAGCCCTGGAGCATGTGTAAAAGTGCCCAGTGCTTTCACAGTAAGGTCTGATTTGCACAGCGCTGGGCACCTGAACTCCAGCTGAAGTCAGTGAAAGCTACTGAGATTCAGGGCTCACTCACAGCTATCTCTTTGTGTAAAGCCCCATAGCCAGAAATTGTGTGGATAGACAGCAAAGACTCTAACACAATCTTAGGTCAGCATCTATCTACCTTCAACATTGTTACAGTACTATTAAGTAGATTGCTCCCAACCCCTAATTTCAATGGGAAAATTACCACTCACTGATGTACTTTTAATCAAGCACAGATCCATTAAACCTAAAATCCAATCAAGAAAATCAATCTGCCTCAGTGCTTAAAACAAACCATAGCAAAATCCTAAACACTGGAGTTCACTTTTAAAAAAAACGGTATGAAATATAATCTAGACATAAATTCTTGCTTTCTTTTGGAAATCAGAAAAGTGTCTCACATTCACAGTGGGCAGTTAATCCTTCTACTCTATCTTGCCCATTATCAATGCTGTAGCATTTTCAGATGCTGTCAGATTCAAAGCTGGTGAAAGGGCCTTGTTACATGGTAATTTTGGGTTACTGCTGGAGCTCTTAAAACCTGGACTGTCCACACATTAACACTTGAAACTAATTTTAAGCACTTGTTAAGTGGTTCAAAGTTACACCACTGCAGGGCAGGATTACCTCTGATCCATGTTACCCAGCTTGTTTTTCACTAAGGGCTGGCCACTCTAGGTTACATTTTAGTGTAAACACCCCACTGCCCCCACTTCCCCAATGGCCCAGATTGGGCCCCCCACCTTCTCCAGTAACCCTAATCTCCACTCACTGTCTTCCTGTCACCCTCCTCCTGCTTACTTGTTGCTGTCCATGCTGTCTGTCCTGGGGGAGCAGGTAAAGAAGGGTTAACTTGTCAGCCTGGCTGCTGCTGCTACCCTGCCATTACCACTGCAGCTTTCTGGGCTGGATTCAGCCTGGAGAAGAGCAGCCAGACCAGCCATGCAGGTTAACCCTTTACTGCCTGCTCCCCTGGACAGGCAGCACAGGAAGCCACAAATAAACAGAGGGTGGGGGGGCAGGGGAGTGAGGACAGCAGAGAGCGATGAGGAACGAGGGGGAAGGCCAGAATGGGAGATGAGGCTGATCTTTATCTTTCAGTTTTCTAGGCTTTAGCATTTCACTAAGGTGTAGCACCCTGCTGAATTGTAGCAACTTGCAGCAACTAGGCTCTTGCTGGACCGAACATGCAACTATTCCAAATTCAAGTTGGCACTAACACTAATTCACTGAGGTTCTGAGACTTGCAGTATAACACGTAACAAGGCCCTAAGAAAGGCAAGGTACTTTGATTAACAAAGCAACAAGTCTTAGTGAGGTGTGAAGAGCTGAGTCCCCAAAGTGTTTAGCCAGCATGCTTAATTTGGTTGAAGTGGTGGCTTTAAAAAGATCCCTCCTTACACCATAGACAATTGCAAAGACTGCTAATGCTACTGAATATTCCCCACCCTGGCAACCGTACACAGCATAATAAAGCCAATGTCAAAGAAAACTTACAATCTTCTACTTGTGTCCTGCCTCTCTTCCAGTCATAACGTTGCATGAAAATTTCACATTTATTTTACCCTGGACTAATAAAGTTGCATGACTAACTGAAAGATTTAGATTGCATTAATATATAGCAACTATATATCTGCTTTGCACTGGGTCCTGTATTTGTCTTCCACCTCTACCAAACCATATAACAATTCTAATTTTAACATTTTCTTAATAAAGCTTTCAAAGTTCAAATCAATGGGATGTGGCAAATGGTGGACAAAGTGAATTATGCTGTATTGCTGAATTCAACAAATACATGCCAGTAAGACAGGCAGACAGACAGACAGACAGAGATATTAGAAACAAGAGAAACTCTTGAAACAACTAGCTTGAATTTCTTATTATTTTTAATGCAGGGCTACATATACCAATTAAGCTGCTTGCAAAGACAACTTTTAAGCCCCAGACAAATGATGGGTATCATCAATGTTCATCCAGGATGAAAGCACATCTCCCACTTGCTTCAAGAAGAACCTTTATTCCGACTTCCAGGGTTTGATATAATAAGGACAGGCACAAAGGAATGGGCCATGGGATACAGGATTTATATATAACCTTGGCCCATGTTGCAGATGTGTGGTATGTGACAGTGCAGATCCATCTGTGGTGCTACACCACACTGTACATGCAAGCATTCCCCATGCTGCTACTTTGGTAGGGAGGGGGAAGGGAAGGGGGTTTGACCCTAAAAAATAACCTGCACCTTAAAAAAGTGGGGCAGCACACATGGCAGCAGCACATGCTGCACAAAACTAGAGTCTGGCCTGCTGGAGCCACACTTCAGCTGCCAGCCAGGCTCAAGCTGAAAGATTGCTGTGATTGCAGCTCCCCAAGGCACTCAGGACCCTAGATACGGATGCTGGGGCCAGCACAATTGCTAGCCCCAGTCTCCCCTACTCCACCCAGGGTAAACTGTCATGTGCCAGGGTGCATGTAACATGGGTGTTCCCTGGAGACAAGTAGCAGTAGCACAAGGTGTGCTGCTGCTACTTGTCCCTAAGGAAACAAATGGCTGCATGCATCTGGATGTGGCCCTGGTGGCCAAAGCACACTGAACAATGGGCACAGCATGTCTGTGACAGAAAGAGCTGCAATAGCTCACATACATGGCAGGAGTTTCATAAATCAGTTTGACCCAAATCAATTAAGTCTGATGCCACATTCAACCAGGTTTATCTTAAACAGTTTCAGCCATTTTGAAACTGGTTTATGTGCACTGAACTTCTGTTTTGTTACAGGTTTAAACCAGTTTCAGGTCTGTTAAACCAGTTTATGTGTAACTTCTGTCCCTTGCCATGTTTGCAAGAGTATAACATACTGGTATAGTTTTACCCCTGGTTCTTTCTGTGGCAAATTTACATTGTAAATCTAAATAAGTTCTTTAGTATGGGGCTGTCAGTAGGATTTCCACTCCAGGGTTAAAGGCTAATTATATTGATATGTAAACAGAGTGAAGACCCATTAGGGAAAGTTTTAATCTCTAATTTAGCAAGATACTTAATATAAGCTTACCTATAAGCATAGGTAACTCTAATGATTAAGGTTTCCTACAAACATTAAAGATCTGATTTAACTGCTGATGCTTTACATAAAGCACCATGAGTTACAGTCCTCCTGTCCCCAACCCAACAAACTTTTGCCTGTTGGATCACGGGGAAGGTGGAGACAGCCTGCACCAGCCCTGGCCAGTAGGTAGGGGCACTTGAGCAGCCGCCAAGGAGGCTGCCAATCTGCCCCTCTCCCCAGCTCCACTCCCCCCCTCCCCAGGTGTGGGGCTGTCATAGGGGGAGGGAGGTGAAGGAGAGAAAGCTCCTGGCTGCTCTGAATAGCCAGAACTGAGAGGAGGAATAGGGTGGAATGGAGCCTCCTCACCTCATGGAACCAGTCTGACTCCCCACAAGACCCCAGCCAGAGTAGCTGGGGGAAGGGGGCCTGTGAAATGCGGGGGGGGGGGCTCCATTTTCTCCCTCTCCCCAGCTATGGCTATTCAAAGCAACTGGCAGCTACATGCTGCCTGCTCCAGGCTGCTTTGAATGGCCAGAACTAAGAGTGGCGAGGGAATGGGATAGAGCCCCCTTGCCTCGCAGGCACCTCCTGGCTTCCTCCCCCCACCCCCAATACGGACCTGAGAGGCAGAGTCTCCATTCCCCTCTCCTTCCTCTCATCTCTGACCATTCAAAGCAGCTAGCAACTCCTTCCCCTGCTGACAGGCCCACCACCACACCAAAAACTAGCCCTGGTGGGAACACAAGGTCCCTAAGGTGCTCTGCTTTACAGCACCTTAATGTAATACCTTATTTTACCAGGATTTATTTTTAACATGACTGACCATTTTAAAAGTGCTCTGCTGCTGTGCACATGTGTTACACCACAACTGTAGGCCACGTTCAGGGGCCCAAAGTCACTTTTCTAAGCACCTTAAAGGTAAGACTTGGTTAAGCACATCGCTGACTCAGGGCTCAAAGAGTCCATTATCAACACTGTTTGCTCAGAAATATAAGTTTTCTCAATAGGTCCTGATAGAGAAAGAGCGTTCCCCTACTGTAAACCAGGGACTGGCCTAATATTGACCTGCCTATGTACTGGAAGGGGCAAATGTAGCTACATTCCATTTCTGAATGTTACCCTGGTAAGTGCTCCAAGCATGGATAAGCTGCCCTAAGCATGGACTTGGGTCTATGCTTACTAGGCCAGGATCTGAGCATACTAATATAGCATTTCCTCATTATTTGTTTATGTATTAGCTGCATTATTTATTCATTTACAGCTGTTCTGAACCTTACCCAAAGGGTAAGAACAGCTTTATAGCATCAGGCCACAGTGAAACCCAGCTAAACTGATCCATGCTCTCCATCATTTAAAACAAACTCATTGATTGAGACTTTGTAGAACTTTTAAATGCAAGCAACCCCCTCCCCCCCCATTCTATATGTATTTTTTAATATTTAAATGTGAAAGCTCAAAAACTTTTTGGATGCAGTTGGTCAAATTCCACCTAGGACTTCCATCATCAGCACTCTAACTGTCTTTCCTATCTTTTCATCTTACACAGGTATATAACCTGTAACGTTACAGTGAAGCCATTAGAAAAGTCAGGAAGGGGGCATCCTATCAATCATTGAATATGAAAGACTATACAGTGATACTTTGATAGAGTGAATCTGTCAAAGAAACAGTATTTTCTCTCTTATCCATCTTATACCAATCTCTTTTTGTTAACCTTGGAGGGTGGACTATCAAAACAGGCCCCCACAGGGGACAGGAGAGATATGGCCCACCCTCAAACAAGCAGGCAGTTTATGCTGATAAACTCACTTATGGCTTAGGTGTTATTAGAAACCTGAAATACCGAAGTTTTATTCCACCTCACTTTATGCTGAGGTTTTCAGTTCTTTAAGCTAACGTGGACAGAGTCCAGAGAACTCACAACCATTTATGTTTATACAAGGAAAACTTGGAGAATTTGACATTTTTAGATGACTTTCACTTTTAAGCCAAAACTGGGAGTAAATCCTATACTATTAAGTGTACTCTTATTCAAGCCTCCAACAGAGCCTAACTAGCAAAGAACACAATTAACTTAATCCAGTCTCTTTTACCCTAGCTCCACATCCCACCAGGGACACTACTACTAAGCAGAGATGTATGCATTTTCTTTTCATGCAGAACATTCCAATAAGAACAAAAATAAAAATATTTCAAAGAAAACATTTCTCCTAGTTTTGCTACTGACTTATACTAGTGTGATATTAGAAAGACCATCACGTACCTACTTTTTCCCTTTTATTTTTCCTTTACATTGCTAAAATAAAATTCATTTCATTTAATACCTTATTATCACGTCTTTAATATAATCCCTTATATTATACATGTCTTTAATATAATATAATCAATTGCCATTCTAGCATGTTGCTGCCATCCAGAGGAGCATTCCTTATATATATTATACCAATATCATCTCACTTACTTATCATGCAGAGGAGAAAGACAAGAGGTGTGCTAAGACAACCTCCAATACTTCGCCATTTCAAAATAAACCTTCTGTTAAATAGATAAATCATTAATTGTAGCCTAGTAGTATCTGAAAACAGTAAATTAGCTGTAGTGGTTAATTTATTCATGATATTTTTGTGGTAGAGCTTTGTAGCATTGTTCTATTATTTTTGTAATCTCACTAAGACATGTACATTTCTACAAGTCTTAAGAATATCTCAGCCTACCAGCTTCATCTGATCATCATAATTTCTGTCTGCCTCTACAAACACGAGATCACTGAAAATGAAATGTTCCACTTCATTTGACCTTTTCTTGTAGAAATATATTAAACATGTATAAAAAATTGTACATTTTCTTTCATTGATTTCAGAATGTATTCAACCTGAAAGCAACAGAACATGGATTTCAAGAGCTGTCAGACACTCAATTTACTGCAGTTCTGGGTACTAAAATGTGCAGGGCTCAAAGAACATCAAAAACAAAGCTACAGTTACATGCTCAGAATACAGAGGACCCATAAGAGAATTTCAGTGTTTACTAGCAGGTTTCCCAAGTATGAACTTTTGTTTATTTGTGCTTTTCTTATCATTCTTACAGTGAAAAACAGTTTCTGTCTCTGTCTCTGGTCTAATTATTACAGTGTTTATTCTCACTCTGTGTATTAATTGATGTAGGCTGATGTAGTTGCTCCATTAGTTAACCTGCATATACTTTGGCCCAGATATATTTGTGCATGTACAGATAGAATCACGAAATATGTATATAGATATATGCATCTGTAAATACACACAAGTGTGTGTGGCTATCTACTCATTCTGGTGCATTCATTATAGTAATTATGTCATTGCTTCTACAAACCTCTAGAAGTTTAACTTCAAAAACACAGTCTTATTGACTTCAGTGTGGACTAATCCTATGGTATAGGGTTAAATTTAGATAAAATTCTAGATTTAGATAAAATTTTCATTTATGTTAAACCCTGCTTTTTGCAAATACAGAGTATGCTAAAGGAAACTTTATCATACTGTATGTATGTCTATAAAACACAAGATATATAATATCCTAGATATAAGTTGCCATATGAAACAAAAGAGATGTTAGATTTATTCTGTGGCATACAACTTTAATTTGTTATAATTGACACATTTCACTTTCTTCCTGTGGTCTTGTTTCTGCATTCTGGTAAGCGTATGGAAAAATATCCTTATTTACTTAAATGAGAACATATTGTGAGAAAGTTTCAGTAGAGGTTGCTGAATATTACAGAAATGCAGTAAGGCTGCTCTTTGCAAAGTCTGATATTTGCTAAAAATAATTTTCTTTTGAATGAGAAAGTAAATGGACAACAGATTAAACAAATAACATGCACCACACTAGACATTCAGCATAATATGTTATCGTGATTTCACAGTTTACCATTCTTTTCACCTGCTTAGCTTAAATTAACTAAATTGTCTCTGAACAAGGGAAATATTAAGCATTTTTTGAGATCTGGCCTTTGAGACACAAGCCTGTGACAACATTGATTTAAAAGTGGGATGGGATCTGATCCATGATCCCAACAATCACAGTTCCTGAGAATCCACATTCATGGCAGGAGATATGATTGTGAAACTGGGATCAGATCTAAATCACTCTATTGCCTATGCAAGGGGACCTGGACTCATGATCTTGGGCTCCCCTTAACTAGCAAGTAGCAAGCCAAGTGCCCCATGTGCCCAGGGCTGGGAGTGCCAGCCTCAGGAGCGCACTGGATTCTTGAAGGGCTCTGGCGTGCTCCCCCAGCTGGAAGCACCAGCCTGCTACTTAGTTCAGTTCAGATTCTGATGGTGTACAACAGTGAAAGTCCACGCATGCGCCATATGACTAGAGGTAAGAAGTTTCTAGAGGGTTTGAACTCTCAACCTTGATGAAATCATGACCTACTTTTAAGGTCTGGGCTTGCATAGTATATAATGGTAATGCAACTGTTTATCAGTGCTGATATGTTAATTAATAAAGCAGTTAAGATAATGTTGCTTGTACTGAGTTGAATATTTTGAATTGATTGCTCCTTTTAAGTATTGCCCAGGTTTGAATTTGACTGGGTATTGTGAAAAGGGTGATGATTAAACCATTGGGTGAGTGACAGGTGGCATGATTAGAAGGCTATAAATCCTGTCCTGAGCAGCCAGCAGGGGCTCAGGCTCAGGCTTGGCCTTGGAGTCACTCTGGCTACACAATCCTGACTCAGGGCTCCCAGGGTATGGGAGCTCATTGAATGCAGTTCCTTGCTGTGACCTGGCCGTTGGGAAGCTACAGCTGGATAAAGTATCACCCTTTCTCTATCTGAGGTGCTGAGTATCTAAGCAGGGAAAAGCTAGAAATCCTCAGGGACTATCAGTGAGTTTCTCCTGCTGACCAGGCCCAGGGTGTTCTTGCTGCCATCGTGGTTTCTGGGTTGTCTGTGAGGTTACACAGTAATTAACTGTGTAGTGACCAAAGCTCGTTGTAATGTGTAGTTGACTAGTTGTGTGACCAGGGACACTGGGTTTGGGATGTGCATCAGGTTATTGTCCCATCATATGTATTGTATTGTGTTGCAGCTCAGGTGTTACAGGAACATTGTCAAGTAGTTGTTGAATGGGTTTTGTTGTGTAATACAGCTTATATTGCTCAACCTACTTGTGTTGTAGTGTGTAGATACTCTTTCTAACTCTGAGTGTGGTGGGGCAGTAGATCAGCTCAGGGAAATTAACTTACTTTAATGCCCTGAACCTGAATATGTGTGGGTCATAGGGGATTAAAAACCCTCTGGATTAATTAGTTAATTGGCATCCCCACAGGCAGTCCTTCAATGACAGAATTTGATCACAGAAAAAATAAGACGCCAATCATAATATAAAGAGAGCAATATCTAAGCCTGATACACAATCTATTAAAAACATGAAAAGACTGCATATTAGGCCTTTAAGATGTAAGAATCTACAATACTACTGAAAATTTAAAAGACCACATAAATGGTATATCAACATGATCCAACACAGTACAAAGATATTAAAGCAAGCTCTAAGCAAGGACTCTTCTGCACTGAAGGAAGTATAGCAAACCAGAAGTCCATACTAATATGGCTGTATTCCTGACCCATAAAAATTGTGACACCCAAAAATGACTTGTTTAGAGATAGCTCAGATTTCACTGCACCACTGTGCAGTGTAGACATACCAAAAGACATCTATATTTTTTTGAAGCTTTTAGTTAGGTTCCAAAATGTTGTTTTGGTGGTGATGAGCATATAGATTTCTGGAAATAATTATTCCACAGAGAACACTTGTGGTCATTCACATCTCTGTCTTATTCCTACAAAGCCATTCTCCATAATAAACTGATTTAAATTCGCCCGTCAGTCAAATAATTATGGATGTTTTGGAGGGGAATATGAACATTCTGAATAGTTAAAGCATCCAGCTATTTTCTCTTGCCTGCTTTCCATAATTATTCTCACCATTTAATTTTTTTTAATGAAAAAAATCTATTATCACATTCAAATCAGTATTTACCATTGTTTACCACTAACTTAATTTGTAACTGTGTGCCTCAGATGAAATTAGAAATACATTCATTATTCATGAAGAGAGCCTAGTAGTTCTACACTATTATTTCTTGTGTGAAGTTTCAATGTGTCAGCCCTCAAGTTTTCTTCTGGCAGGGAGTAAATGCTTCAGAACTCTCCTGTGAGAACAGAATGTAGCTGTCACATTAAAGATAATGCAGTTAATCTCTTTGTTACAGTACAGCAATTTTAATAAGTTTTATTGTGCAATGTTTCTATATGGTAAACCTGTAAAAAGCCTATTCATTTACTAAGTAAGCAGCAGGATAGTTTGTACATAGTTGCCCACTTAACAATTAGATTAGTGTATTCAGAAACAGCAGCAAATTCTTTGCATAAAAGGAGGCAAACACAACAAGAACATCAGTCATTCCTCAAAGGAAAGATGACAGCTACCTTCTAATCTTTAGTGATTTAACATGAATTTAAATGAAATTAAATATTATTTTAGCTTTTCATTGTAAATCTTCCTTCAATGAAGTCTCATCATAGTAGCATTTATGTCCAGATCACAGTGTGATATGTAATAGGAAATTTCTCAAGAGAAGCTTTGCTCTTCTGAAAATCCATTCTATTTTACTGGGCATTTTATCAGATCCATTAAAATTTACTCTGGCATTGTTGGAGTCCATGAATGAATCACACATGAAAATCTGGGTATAGTATTTAAATACACATGGTTCAGCTGATACCTGTCTGAAAACCTTATGTGCAATTTTAAATATTTGGCAACAGCTGGAAGTCAGGGTATGCACACATTTGAAGGACCTGATATATGATGATATAGCTTAATTTAAGCTATAGCATCATAAATCAGGTTCCCGCTTGTGCAAGTTGTGGGAGCTGCACTGGGAACATGATCTCAATAAGCTTCAGTAGGGGAAGGGAGGGCCAGATTGGGGTGGTGGTAGGGAGAGATAGCGGCCCCATGAGGGTTTATAGAATCATAGTAAATTAAGGTTGGAAAGGACCTCAAGAGGTCATTTCTAATCCAACTAGGGTGGCCATCATAGAGGACATTCTGGTTTTCTGCTACTCTATCCTCTGTCCTCTATTGATACGAAACCCAATGCCTTTATGTCCACAATTCTTATCTTGAAAAGAAAAATGGAGGATGTAAAGGCATCTGATTTCGTATCAAAAGAAATCAAAAGAAACCTGGCCCATGGAACTTCTCCCTCCTTCCTGTGGCAGCAGTGAAGCAGTCCCAGCAGCTGGGAAGAAGGGAAAATCCCTTCAGCTCCCCAGGGCTACCTGGGTTGGGGAACTGAGAGTGGGAGAAACCCCTGAGGGAGAGGTTTCCCCAACATGGGCCAGCAGCCAGACAGGGGGCTTCTTAACCCCCTGTGGGGAGACAGCAGGGGGTTGTGGGGGAGCTACTTGGGGAAACTTGGCTGGGTTGGCAATGTCCAGCAGGCTGGAAGATATGCTTTAGCACCCCCTGCCTACTGGTCTGGGTCAGTGCAGACCTCTCTCTGCCTTTCCCAATTGAAAGCTGAAAATCAGTTCAGTTGGTTATCAGTTCAACCTATGAAGCTTAGAGAAAGCTGCCTAGCTTGAATCAGTTCTGCCTTTAGGTGTTTTGACTACCTGTACTTAGCCCATCTAGTAATAACTTTGCAAACAATAAGGAACAAATGAAACTAGGGATTGAGATGTTTTCTCAATTAGATTCTGTCTTTGGATAGATAAAAAATAATGTCTAGTTAAAAATAATCCATAATTTGTTTCCTTACTGGCATAGTTTCCATTGAGAAAATACCCCAAATATTTAGAAAACACTGCAACTGAGATAAAACATAAAAACGAATTATTCCACAGCTACTAAAATCTTATCCTTAACCAATAATATCTCTTCATTCCTAGTGGACACAAAATGGAAACATTAACTAAAAATAGACTAACCAACTCTAACTATGCAAAAATACAAATATAACTGAGGGTAAGGGGGGAGGAATCTACAAGAATATAGAACAAACATTATAGGCCCTGTTCTGAACACTAGTATATTTTGAAGTAATCTCTGGTTAAATCAATGGAATTGTGCTATAGTAAAATAAGTTTACCTGAGATTAAGTGTTATGTATACTTATCTATGTCAAAGTGATCCATTTTTTTGGATAGTTCCATCCCTGGTATTCAGAAAATGATAGGGAACTGTCCCGAGGGGCAGAAGCAGGGGCATGAGAGACTCATCCCGCGGCAGGACCCAGGACAGAGACAGCCCGTCCCTGCAAGAAAATACCTGAAGCCAGGGTGAATTTACTAGGGTATGTGCAAGTCAGCAGTGATCCAATCCAGCTTTGGATCTGGCCACTTTGGATGGCTGTGATCTGATCCGGAGCCTCCATACCGGGTTTCCGCCTCGATCTGGAGATCTGCCTATAGGATCTAATGGGGAATCAATGCAAGATCTATAACTTTGTTGTATTTTGTATGATTTTGATTAAACTTGCAGAACTGCTAGCACCTGCTACAAGCATGAAGCCTGCCAAATTTCAAAAAGATCGGTGAAGGATTTTGGGGAAAACTGTACCCCAAATTCTTGAAAGCCAAACTCATGTTACGGCTGTATGTTACACCACAGAGGGCTAAAAACTGCAGGGATGGTAGCTATTACTGTGGCCACAAATTCTGCCATGTTTCATGAAGATCTGTTTAGGGGTTGGGGAGGAACTGACCCCAAATCCTTGAAAGCAAAGCTCCTATCATATCTGTGTGTTACAATACAGGAGGCTGAAAACTTCAGGAGTGGTGGCTCCCAGTGAGGCCACAAAGCCTGCCAAATTTCAAGAAGATCAGTGCAGGGATTGAGGGGGAACTGCACCCCAAGCTGCTGACAGGCAAAACTCCTCTCATGTCTATGTGTTACAACAAGGGGGGGAGGGTCAAAACTGGAGGGGTGGTAGCTCTGACTGAGGCTACAAAGTCTGCCAGCTGTAAGTCTGTGTCCTAGAACAGGCCTGAGTGGGTGCTGGGCCCTGCCAGCCCACGAAGCCTTCCAGCTGTGTGTGTCTCACTGAGGGAGTCTGTCGTTCGGGGCCATGCACCCCAAGCTGCTGACAGGCAAACTCATGATGTGGGTGGGTGACACTGTGTGTGTGTTAAGATGCACCCTTCCTGGCACTGGGGCCTCTGCACAACATGGCAGTGTGCCCCACTGAGGTCTCCACCTCCGCTACAGCCTCCTGCCCGGTCCTTTGCGTTACATGACAACAAGTACAATAACTTAGCTGGCTCCACACCAGTAACATCAGCAGCAGCATCTAAGGTACCCACAAGGAACTGTCACAGAGCCTATCATTTTATAAAGGAACTGACAGCAATTAGTAAAGATGTTGTGTTATGTTGGACATATGATGTTATTCATGATGTGTGATGGCTTCTCTTGTATTTTTACGTCTATATGTGTATTATGAAAAAAAGGAGTACTTAAAAAAAAAAAAAGTATCTTTGGAAGCTTTAGGGTTGAAAACCCCTTTGTCAGGCTGAGGAAGAACCTGCAGTTGGTTCTGGATGGAAGGAATAGTAAAGAAGCCAGAGGCTGGCCTGGCCCGCAATGCAGGCAGGAAAGCCAGTGAATGAAAATGGAAATGGAGGCATCAGGGGTGAGGGACAGGCTGGGGTGGGGGCTAGGGAGGAAAGGGGGATGTAGCAGCACAGGTAAAAGCGCAGGTGCCTGGGGTGTCAGATGTCCGGCTGGTTGCAGTGTGCCAGAACTCTACTGTGTATATTCATAGTTTCTAGGGTCGGAAGGGACCTGAGTAGATCATCTAGTCTGACCCCCATGAGTTACTGTACCTACTACCTAGGAGGCCGATGAAGTGCAGTTCATAGGCCCAGCTCTGAAAAGTGGTTTGTACATTCAAACAAGCACCTAACCTCATTACCAGAACTGCAGCCAACTTCCTAAACCTCAAAACACAAAACCTGCCAACTGTCTTCAGTACCACCACAGACTGCACACCAGAATCTATCAAAGACAACAAAACCCAGCTACCTGTGGAGGCACATTACTCACCAAAAAAGCACTCTGTCTCCAGTCTCTCAGGCCTGATCCTGAGAGGGAACAAATTACAATGCAAACTACATTCCCCTGGCAGGGGAATGAGCTCAGCAGGGACATGTTCTTCCCCTGCTGGCTGGTGATGCAGTTAGTGCCCCCTCCAGCTGACAGCAGGGCATTACTTGTCTTTTCAAAGCCTCAAAAAAGGAAATTGGTGCAGACAGAGTGAGGAGGGTGGCACTCAGTCTGTCTGCAGGTGGAGCTTGGGGAACCCCAAGCAGCAGGCGGTTCATCTTTAGGAGCACAAGCTGCTCCACCAATGTAGGATCCAAGCAGGTGTGGTGGGGTGTCACAACATCCCCAGCAATGCTGAATACCCTCTCACTTGGAACACTGGTCAGTGGACAGGACAGGTGTTACCAGGCAACCATGGCCAGTTCCTGCCACATCTTGCTGTGGCTTGCCCAGTAGGCCAAGGGGTCACATTCCAGTGGCTCCGCATCCTCAGTGAGATAGGTAGCCACCAAAGCCTCGGTGCTACCTGCCCAAGGCTGGTGTTTAGTGTGTTTGGACCCCACCATTGAAACCATCCCCATGGCCCACATTGGCAGTGGCTGGTGTGGAGGAGACGTGCTGGTGCTGGGCCAGTCATAGTGCTGGAATGGGAAAGTTGATCCCCCTCTTCCACATCCCCTCGTCTCTGCACTTCGGCCACCATCTCCACATCCTGTATGATTCTGTGCTGTGGGATGTTAAGCTCTGCATGTTTTTTCTGCAGCATCTTGCCCCGCTTGATGCTGCACTGGAAGTAGCCTGCCACCTTTCTGCATTTCGAAATCAGCTGGCTTGTAGCAGTATTGGTGGCCGCGCCATCACTGGCAGCCCTGTCCCCCTCCAAGGCAACCCTCACTATTAGGTGCAGCCTGTGTGCCACACAGCAGATGCCAACAAAGTTGGCATCGTGGACAGCCTTCACCACGTTGGCCACATTGTTGGTGACCATGAACTCACAGGTGAGCCACCCCTGCACTATGTGGATCACAGCCCCCATGATCTCTCTTGCTGTGTTGGACTCATCCAGCACCTCGGCTTGCAGTAGAGCCCACCTATGGCCTGACTGATTGCACCAGTGCCGTGTGAGGGAAAGGTAGGTGCGATCACCACCCTGGCTGCTCTAGCTGTCGGAGGTCAAGTGCAAGTCTATCTGCGGCCCTGCCTTGCACAGCTCCTCCCTCAAGTACTCCCTGCATGCCTGATACGGGGAGGACACCACTGACCTGCTAAAGGTGGTATGTGCAGGCACTTTGTAAAATGGGGCCAGAAGTGCTATGAACTGCCTGAACCCTGGTCGCTCAACTAGGGAGAAGGGCTGGCAGGCAGGCATCTCCCCAATGCTCTGGGTGATTTTGCATGCCTTAGGAACATGTCCCCCTTTCTGTCCACCTTTATCCCACTGGTCCAGGGTGGCCTGCCTCTGCTTTGGGGGTAAGGGAGCTTTGGAGCAAGTGGGGGACTTCCCTTTCGGCACACTTGCACTGGTGCCAGGCTGAGCAGCAGGAAGAAAGGCAGATGCAGGAGCATGGCCGTGGTGAAGTGTCTCATGTTCTTGCCACAGCTCATGTGCCTTTGGCAGTGCTGGCAGATGGCAAACCTGGGATCATCTGCCACCTCAAAATGATCCCACACTACACTACTCCCCCACTTTTGGGTTGAGGGTGAGGATCCTGCCTTTTCCCCTTTCTCAGCAGGCTGAGGCTGAACAGCAGGAGGACCTGCCTCAGCTGAGCTACTTGCCTCCTCAACCTCAGCCTCCTCCAAGGTGCTGCTTTCTGGAGGAGACCTGGGTCTAGGGGAAAAGTGAGGGGTGTGGAGCACTAACTCTCTTCTTTGTGGGTCTCACTATATTGTCTCTGCTGTTCTGAATGAAATCATATGTCTTCTTTCTGACTCTCACGATATTGTCTATCTTGTGGTGTGAATGAAATTATTTGCGTGTGTTCCTGTGTCTCAATATATTATCTGTATCTTTGTCTTCTGTAAATATCTGTCTGTCTTCTTCTGCTGTGATTTTTTTCTATAACATGGGTCTTTGTGTATGTGCATGCGTGCATGCATGCATGTGTGCAAGCAAGCAATCTGTGCCTCCCTGCACAGTGACAGATAACACTGGCTGGGAAAACACAACTGTATTTTTGCAAAGTTTCCGAAACAAGTTCCCAAAAAATGAGTTCAAAGAAATAAATTGAATTGTAATACTATTAATAATTGAATTAAATAGCTAAGCTAAACTAAGCTAAAGTTAAGCTAAATCCTAACCACTCCTTTATAACATGAAAAAGCAGCAGGCAGGTCTTAGTCACAGTGTTCCTCTTTCACACAGCTGCTGACAGGCAATGAGCAGCAAAAGGCACAGAAGGGCTGGAAACAGGGGCTTTTATACTTTTTTTAGTCCCACGCCACAGATGCTGCTACTGAAAAGGTAGCCAGGGAGAAATCTTTCTCACTGGCTACATACAGATGTCAGTCTTCCTCCCCCTCTCCCCTTCCCTCCCCCGCTTCCACTCTCTGTCCCTCCCCCTCCCTCTTCTAATTCCCTCAAAATGGCCAAAGTGGCTCTGAGGCAGGTCCAAAGTGTTTCAGATGCCCCCAACCTGCTCTGGACACCATTACTGATATCCCACATTGACCTGTGTCACAGAGCACTTAGGTGCCCTGCTCCTTAGAGTGGAAACTGCTAAGGAAAAAGCCCTATCAGTGAGTGGGGAGACCCAGCTGCTGGTTACCAGAGCAACCGGAGTCAGCTAGTGGCCCACATCTGCTGGCGGTTGGCTGACCGGAAGGGGCAGGGCCTGGCTCACATATAAACCCCAGTGCTGAGGCCAGAACAGCAGGTCCCTGCCATCAGCCAAGGGGGAAGGAACTCTCCCAAAGAAAGCAAAAGGGAGAGGCCTGACTGCAGGAGCAGCTTCTGACACTGTTGAGGGACAGAGTATTCCCCGGTATGGTTTGAATGATGTTGTAGCCGGGCAGCTTGAATTTATGTTGTAGCCCAAGGGCTTGCATTTTGTTTACTGTTTAAGACTGGTGGCTTGGGTGAGGCTATTAGGGGATGAAGGAGGCCTCATAGGGGACCCATGGCAGTGTGGGGACCCCAGCACCAGAGAGGGCACAGCATTGGGGGTGCACTGACCCTGGTGTCAGAGAGGGCACAGCAGTTGGGGGTACCAACCCCAGTGAAGGCACAGAGCGAGACAGGGCTGTGGAGAGCCTGAGCACCAGAAAGGGCGCAGAGTGAGACAGAGTGCCAGAGAGGGCGAAGCCCGAGTGCCAGAGAGGGCGGAGAGCCTGGGGAGGACCAGGGGGCCAAATTATAACAAGGCTCAGACCGAACAACATCAGTTCCATCTGTGAGGCTTGGGGCATGGTGAAGGAGTGGTTGGAGCCACGCATAGCCCATAAGGCTAGGGTGCACTGAAACACCTATTGCAGAACAGGACCCACAAGAGTACAGCAAAAACTGTGTCCAAGAAGACATAAAGGTAATATATATTTACCATCGAAGCCATGGCAGGCAAGAATCGAGGGTGCCCTTTGGGCCAACTTGGCACAGGAAGGGGCCTTGGGGAAATCATGGCCATACTGTGCCATGACAAAGTGGTGCATTGGCCGCGAAGCCAGCCATGCACAGAGAAGGAATCCATGTCCCTGAGAAGAGGAATGAACCTTTGGGCCAGTACAGAATTACTGCATAGTAATTCGAAAGGCAGTGAGACCAGCAAGAAAGAAGGCGGGTCAAAAGAAATCAAGCACTTACTTGTGGCAGAAACAGAAAAGGCCCAAGTGCTGGAATGGCTCATGGTGAAGGTAGCTGAGAAAAGGAGGCAACAGGAAGAAAAATTGCAAGAAATGCAAAAAGAGATGGTGGAATGGAGGATCAAGCCTTCTGAACCTGGGATAGACCAGATGGGAGAACAAAAGGAGTTACTGCAGAAGCTGGAAATATCAAAGAGCCTCATAGGAGCCCTTCAGAAAGAAATCCACAGCCAGGTGGATCAAATAGAAGGCCTGCATAAGGACCTGGAGAGCTGGCAAGAATGATGCTTTTGGGCCAAACACCTGGTCAAAGAGCTGTGAGAAAAGCTAATGGAGAGCCATACCCAGGCAGAAAAGATGAGGAAAGTTATAGCAAAAGAGATGGAGAAAGTGAGAGGATACATGGCGAGTCATGAGGCATTACAAATCAGAAGCAGTCCCTTGAAATAGAGGTAAGAGCCAGAACTGAGGAATGTGCAGAATTGCAGGCTCAGTGGGAAAAGGTGAAGAAGGAAAAGGACCAACTGGGGGAAGAGATACAGTCCCTGAAGACCCTTTTAGAAGAGGGCACAGCCAGGGAAACAGCGTTACAGGCCACTCAACCACAGAGAGATAAACTGATTGCTATAGGCAGACAGTTTGTTTGCTTGCCTGGGGGTAGGGGGATGGGTTCTGCCCATGAAAAGCTTTAAAAGTATCCTCCTGAGATAGAAAGGGACAATGTTTGAAATCACAACTATTTTAGTGGGGCAGCAAAATTATTTCTTAAGTAGGCAGATTAACTCTGGCTTTTTAGGCACACCAAGCATATCTGTGTGTGCCATTGTAGTATCTTCTAGAAAATTATGCCTGTAAGAAAATTATACCATGATGCCTCTGCTAAGGAAAGTCAAGGCAGTTAATGTTACATTTCTGGATCAACTCCAGCATGTAATTTCACTTTCAATCCAGGATTTAACCATCCAAGACTGTAGAAAGGTAGAAAGGACATATCCTGAACTCCAACCCTTCTCCCTGCCTCCTCTGCAGATTCCAGTGCTACCAGCTGTGCTATCCTTTTCAGTGTTTGCAGACCAGGGGAGGGGATGGAACTACAGTTTTTACAAAGAGGGAGACTTTTTCATGCTTCTATGTACCACTGGCAGCAAAACACCCTACTTTGTGTTTTGGTAATTACCAAAAACTTACTTTAAAGTCTGCTAAAATCATTGTGCATTTCCTAAAATAGACATATGAATGTACTATTTTATAACTACAGTGTGATCTGATCTCCACAACTTAGAGAAAAAGGATTGTGTTGGGAATATCAAAGGGGTTGTGGGAAAAGAAATTCAGCTGAAACCTCTGAGTAGCACAACCCATGTCATGGCTACAGCCATATTGTCTGTGCTGGGGATACATTTACTCTGTTTCTGTAGAAATCTGTAGACTGCTGCTGAGAAACAAGCCCTGTTCATTTGCTCCCTATCTGAACATGAAGCATAATGAAAAAAGACATGTGACTGATTTTTTGTGTGCACACAGGATAATTTTCTGGACCTCAGTTTCAGACATTTACTTAAAACTGGCACTCAGAACTGCTCAAATGCTAACTACGTAACAGTACAGATATTAAAAAAAGAGGAAAGTGGCATCAGTCAAACCTACATGGATTTCTTTAGGTAGCATAGGTTAGTTTAGGAATAAACAGAACACACTTTCACCCTTTGGGGAGTGGGGCACACAGGCTGCCTGCACTAGGCTAGGCCAGCAGGATGGGGACACTCTCGCATGCCTCCCAGCAGGCCCCACCTGCCAGAGACAGCCAAGTGCAGACAAGTGTCCAGGCCACCCTTGATTGGCTGCCAGGTCTGTGTGGCAGATGCTACTGTTTCCTCTCTCCTCACCCCACTTGTCTGCAGCTGACAGGTTGCTGCAAGTAGGAGGCAGGGCTGGGGACAGAGGCTTTGCTGGCTTAGCCCTGTGAAAAGCCCAAGGGCAGGGCCCTCTGGGCACTCTGCAGGAGCAGCTGAGCACAGGAAGAGTGCTAGTGCAGGTCCCTGTGAGGAGCTGTAAAAGCTGGGATGCTGGCAGACCGTGACCTAAGATGAATCAGTAGGAAATCTGGTACAGAAGTTTGGTGCACCAGTCTAACCTAAGTCAATTAAGTCTGGGTGCAGACACAAGTGACAGTCTTAACCAAATTTGGTCAAAGAAAGTGGTCTATGACTGTGACCAAACACAAGTGCATGACTGCAGACAGCTTCAAAAATGGCTGATTGGGCAAAAATCTGAATCCTCATTGCATGAGGGCTCAGATGAAAATGTTTCAAAACAGCATCTTCTGTAACTTGTGTCCTCCCAGTTTGTCACTGTTTTCAGAATGAAAGGGGGGAAAGGGAGCAGAGGGAGTTTGGTCTGGGGGGGTTTCAGCCCCCACTGGAGGCTGGAGCAGGAATATTGGAGCCCCCCCTGAAGCGAGGGGGGGGGGTGTTCATCCACCCCACGCTCCTGTGCCAGCCAGGGAACCCCTAGGATGAGCTGCCTCTGCTCTCTTTCCCCCCTCCCATTCTGAAAACAAGGACAGGCAGGAAGGGAGGAGGGGCCTTGCTAGGGGAAACCAGCTGTAGGCTGGCAGCCAGCAGGTTGATTTCTCTCCCCCCTGGAACCAGCAGTGAACTTCTGATGGGTCTGGGGGATCACTGTAACTCATAACTTCCTGCAAAGTATTCTGAGTTACAGTGGGGAGCTTTGAGCGCACATTGATTCAGGTCTATTTTAGACTAGCTGCCGCCATTTTTAAACCGGTCTACATGCACCAAACTTCCTTTCTGTTACAGTTGTAGACCATATTTTGCACATTTATACTTGTTTATGTGTAATGTCTGTACCTGGCCAGTAATTTTTTCAGCATGCGGCATGTGGAGAGTGGAAGCAAATGGGCAGGTCTTGTTTCTTAGCAGCAGTCTCAGGATTACCATGGCGATGTTTCTAAGCAGCAGTCTCAGGTATGCCCTAGGCTATTTTTATCAAGGTAGCAAAACATCTGATTCCCAAATAGACAAAATCACATCCAAATTATTTAGAGGAAGGAAAAAAACCCCATAAAAAACCCAAATATTTCAGAACTGTCCTGGTTTGCAGTGAATTGAATATTATATGTATGATCTGGAATTATAGTTAGACACTTCTGGAAATCTCTTTTTTTGTACCTTATAATAAAGTTCCCAAAATTTTAAAAGTTGAATTTCCCCTCAAGAAAGTGAAGCCAAATCAACCACAATCCAGAAGCTGTACTATTTGTTTCCAAGAAGCTACACATATTAATTTATACTTTTCTCCTGACCCGACTTTTGCATGCATGTCCTCCACTGCTGCAAAGTTGCTTTAAAACTTCAAAATAGGACTTCCTGGCCTTTCTTACATTTTTGGTATGGAATGAATAGTTAAAAATGTTGACGTTTGAAGTATCAGCATTAGCCCCTGAGTTAGAGCCCATTAAAATGAAAAGGGAGCTGACAGTGCTATTTCAGGCTCTCCCCTTACTCAGGCAGGCATTCTTAAATTAGCTATACTAACTTGATGTTTTACTGCCACCTTTTCCTCTCACTCAAGGGGAACTTCTTCCATCAAATATATATCCATACCTTCTGCTTTCTTCATGTGGAATAGAAATACCATTTCTGACAATGAGATACTTGCATTAAACTTATTTTGAAGTTACTAAAGCATTAGCATTTTTTCAGTGTTTAATCAACTGCCGAAATTGTTCACTGCCTTGTATATTCTTCTACTACTGACATTATCTGTTAGTTAATTGCATTTGCCAGTCAGAGAGATTGTGGCAGGTTTTCTTGGTAACCAATAAAACAAGTTAAATGAGGGTGGCATTTGATCATTATGCTTGCCAATAAAGAGAGTGGTGTGGAGAAGTTTAAAATGCTAGAAGGGCAAAACAAATTTAACAGAACCTGCTGATCACTAAACAGTGATTTTTGTATTCTGTATGTGTACATATGTTAAACCCAAAAGCCAGTAATTTTTCAACACCATTTACTATCTTCGCAGAAACAGCATGTTAACAAGACTGTGTTAATGATCATGTTTTGAAAATCAAGCCCTTAGAGTTCCATTACTTATTTTGTAACTATTGTAACTATTCCCTCAACAAGAGTATTTTTGCTTACTTCTTTGGATTTCATAGTTTATGTACAGGATGCCTCGTTTAACAGCTTCTCTCCTGGGTTTCCACAAGCTTAATTCAGTTGAAAACTGTATATAACCTATGTGCCATCTGGTAACTTTTGCAGTATAATTGCCCTGATAAATGTATGCATAATATTAGACACTTTCCATTATAGAGATTACTACTATTGCTGCTATATTTAAGAATCTGTCTCCATATCTGTCACAGGCCTCGTTTTTAAGGGTTTTATAACTTGCTCTTTCCAATTCATATTATACTAAAATTTGACACAGATTCTTTGTTTTGTTATGTTTTTTGCAAAATATTATCTAAATTATGTACTATTGTTTATTCAATTCTATTTGCTGTCTTTTCAATTAAGGATGAAATAAATACAAATATCATAACATTTCAGATGGTACTTTGCATGCTTCTAGCATACTTCAAAATAATACATTGGGGAAAAAATGACTTGGTATACAAGGGGGGAAATAATTTTTTAAAAAAATAGGATTTCAGAAAAGGTCAGTATATGCTCATTCTAGTATCCTTCTTTATACATTTAGTAGACCTCAAACTATATACTGTGCCAATATGCAAGCCTGGACACAGGTGGGGGGAGGGGTGTGGTTGCACTCTGTTTTGATTTCTGTTCCACTCGGATTTTGAAATGTGTAGGAAGAGGGTAGCATTTCTATTCGAGCAGTGGTGAGAGAGTTTATTGACTTTCTTTCTCATTACCATCTCCATGATTCTTTCTAATTTCACTGTGTTCCACAGGATCAACCCTCTCTCTCCTTTTTACTTGTCTTGATGTTCCACTATTCAATCGATCCTTTTTGCAATTTTGCTATTTGTTATGGGTTTCTGGTTTCAGAGTACTACAGACTGTTTTTAGCTCTAACTGAAAGTTTTAGCTCAGGTGTGGTAATACTAGCTCAGGTGTAGAAATGACTGATAGTGAAATATTGCAGGCACTGTCAAGATGCTCAACAAGGCTAGATTTTTTTAAATGAATCATTTAACTATGATGACTTCAGGACTAATGACACAATAACTTTTGACTATTTTTTACCTAATTTGTTGTGATTTTTTTTTTTAACTTTATGTATCATCTAGCAAATTAGTTCACATTCCAAGAGTTATTTTTGCTTTGTCCTGAAATGGAATAATATAGTGTTACCGTCCCCTCCCCGACCCCCCCCCCCAAGTAAAGCATCTAGTTTCTCTTTAACTGGAGGAAAGTAAGTGTTTGTCTTATGTGTGATGATGTGCCAGCTAGTTTTTAAGACCTGGCTAGACAAAGCCTTGGCTGAGAAGATCCTGCCTGGAGCAGAGGGTTAGACTAGATGATCTCCAGAGGTCCCTTCCAACCCTAATTTTCTATAATTCTATGATCATCTGCACCCCCCTTTGAAATCCTAGATCTGCCAATGTTAATACCCTAATAAACTATGGATACACACTCTTGTTAGAGCTGTTCAACTGTATATAAGCAAATACTCATTGGGCAAACAAATGAAACATGATGCTATATCCCAGAGGCCAATGGCCAGGAGCCTCCTTTGAGATGCCAGAAACCAAGTCCCTCCTCCAATAACTGTTTACACAAAGTAGAACAGGAATAAACAGTAAAAACTAAATGCATCCTACCCTGGAAGTCAGAATACTAGCTTTAGATTATAAAAATTGAGGGTATGCCTATGCTATATCCCAGTACTTCCAAGGGTGCCACCAAAAAGCAAATGCGTTTTGTTTACATCCAAGAAACCCAGAAGTGCACCAGTGAATATGTTCCAGGGGTACCCCCTACACACTTCTACTTCTGAGATCTTTGTCTCCAGAAAGCTTAGGAGAAAAAGTGGGGCCTGCCCCCAGAATATTTTCACTGCCATGTTTCCAGGTCTGTCATGGAAAAGAAAGCTTTATTCTTCAGCAGAGCAGCAGCCTTGATAGCACTGAGGACATAGTGCAGACACTCTGGAGAGTCAAGCTACTGATCTGAATCAGCCCAAGAAGAGACTTGTGACTGGTCAACCACAAAGCCAGTGGACATGAGAGAATGAATGAGGGTTTGCCTGTGTAGGGTGTGTGCACATGTGTGTGTGCATGCCTCTGTGTCTCTCTCTTCTTGGGTTTTTTTCCCACTTTGAAATGTCTGTATTTAAAGTCTAATGCACAATGGGGATGTTTTTTTAAACCTGAAAACTAATGAAATGGGTAAATATTTTCTGCCCAGCTTTAGCATAGTTACCATGTATTATCATATTAGCACATGAAAATAAAGTTGGGATGAACACCATTTGAAATCACACCACTACCAATATTCCCTTTACTCCTCTCCTTGTTGTTCTTTGAGAATTATACTAGTCCCTATTCTCTTCAGCTAGTAATCAAAGGTGTTATCAGATCTTATTCTTGAGCTGGATAGGAGCAGTTCTCTTACACTTCTTCACATTAGCCAGATATAGAGGAAAACAGACTTATTACTTACATAAGGGGACATAGCAGTAGAGATATAGAAAGAGAATATGTAGACGCATACAAGCATGATTCCACACAGGATGCTCTGCATTCATGTATTTCACTGATGCTATGTTTTAAGTCTGATTACAGGAACAATTCCACAAGATCAGCAACTTTATTATTTATCCAGATGCCCCTCTAAACACAATTTTCCTCCTAAACATTATTTCCCCACTAGTCCTAGCAATCTGTCTAGCATTACGTTACTTTTAATTAAGCCTTCAAAGAAAAGTCCCAGATCTGTCATAGCTGTATACACTAGAGCACCACCAAAACAGCTATCCCTTTTATTAATGTTGTAGTTCAGCATTACGAGCCCATCTTTAGGAGACAAGAGTGTGTCTTGGAGATTTTTCCATTTTGAAACTGAAAGTTGCTATTAACTCTTATAAGTGAGTGCTTACAGGTTTCAAAAGAGAGAAAGTAAGGAGGGTCTCCATTCATAACTGGCACTGGAAGAAGATGAGTGATCTAGTTATTTCTCATTTCTGAAAGAAGATGAGTGATCTGGTCATTTGTTACTCACATTATGCTCCTTGGGCTGCAATTTCTAGGTGAAAGAATCTGTTCTTAAAGTCAATGCAGTTTTTGCTCCACATGCTCCACCATTGATATGGCATTTTTGGTTAAGTGACTGCAAGTGCAGAGAAAAATGAATGCAACTGTATGTAGCCTTCATTGATCTGATGAAGGCCTTTGATATGATCAACAGACAGGACCTTTTTACTGTTCACCCAATAACAAGCCAAAAAAAATGATGATCCAACTATAAAGATATCACTTGTAAAATGTAGAATAAGTTTGCAGCTTGCTTGTATTGCACTTGAATTTGAATGTGTGGCATGCTTTGCATATGGGGATAGCGTTCATTGGCTAGGTCACTCTGGGATGTTGGAGGGACTGTCCTCCACCCCAGCCTTCCTGCAAGGATCCCCTTGGTGACTCATGCTGCTCCAGGGTGCCTCAGCAAAAGAAGTAGTGACTTACTCCCCTTCTTCACTTTCCCTAACCAGCTTTCAACTACTGCTTCTTTAAGAAGCCATCAGTACCTCAGTATAAACAAATACTCAGCATGACATGCTTTACTTGCACACAATAGGAATCTGGTAAACAGATCATCACCTACTTCATGTTGCTCTTCCCTTATGAATTTGTATGCCACCACAAGTTCCCCTCTCAGCCTTCTCTTGGAGAGGCTGAAGAGGTTAAGGCCCTATGAGGAAAGGCTAAGGGACCTTAACCTCTTCAGCCTCTCCAAGAGAAGGCTGAGAGGGGAACTTGTGGTGGCATACAAATTCATAAGGGAAGAGCAACATGAAGTAGGTGATGATCTGTTTACCAAGGCAACCCCGGGAACAACAAGGAGAAGAGGTTTAGGCTGGACATTAGGAGAAGGTTCTTCACAGTCAGGGTTGCCAGAATCTGGAATGGGCTTACAAGGGAGGTGGTGCTCTCCCCATCCTTAGGGGTCTTCACAAGGAAATTGAACAGGCACCTGGCTGGGATCACATGATCCCAGGTTTGGTGACCATTTTCTTGCCTGCCAGGGGCAAGGAGTCGGACTAGATGGCCTGCTGAGCTCCCTTCCGACCCTAGAATCTATGAATCTAAGCACCAAGGGCTTCTCCCCTTAGGTCCTTGACTAGGCAGGGGGCTGCTCACCCAGCCCCTTCTCTGGGTTTGCCCGCCCCAAATGTCTTTCCCTTGTGAGACCCAAGGGCCCAATGACTCATGATCCCTCAGTTGGTGGTGGTCAGGGTGCAGCTCGATGGGATCTACTCTGCTGGAGAGCCTCTCCAGCTCTCTCCTGTGATGCTGGGCTCCTCCTCATCCCGTGCCCTGCTCTGGACACCAAGGGCTCAGCTCCTCTCAGCTGCTGCACCTTTGCTGCTGGCTCCTGGGTGCTGGGCCTCACACTGCAGCACTATTATTTCCCCATGCCCTGGCTCAGCTCTGAGTGCTCTTTTAGCACAGCCAGGCCCTTCAGGCTCAGGCCATCCATCCTTAAGCTGGGTGGTTAACCCGAACAGCTCCTGCTGCTCCCTGGCTCCGCTCCCTCATGCACCACCCTGCACACTGTGTGGCCTGCTGGCCCATTGGGGTTGCAGGCCCAAGCTGCCACTTGCAGCTCCCAAAGCCTGGGCTCCATGTACCAAACTGTGCACCATGATGGGCCCAAGAGGTTTCACACTGCTCCCAGGGCCAGGTCTCTGCACAATGTCCCTGTGCACCGTCAAAAGCCTGAGTGGTCTCACACCACTTCCAGAACTGCTTCTCCAGTGGCAGCTTCAGGAGCCTTGGGCCTATTGCCCACTGGGGGAGAGCTCCCCAGCTTTTCTCAGCTCCACTCTTCTTGAGACCCTCGCTACATCTGCCCTTTGGCTGGGCACACAGCTCCCTTTATATGCTCCAGGGCTCTGCCCCTGCAGTCTTCTGGACCTGACAGTTTACAGTCTTCAATCAGGTCCAGGGGAGCTCTTTTCCCCCACCCCTCAGGAAAGGTGCATGACTTTATTTCTCCTGCTGTCTCCTGACTGGTGAATGGGCTCCACCAACCAAAACAGCAGGATCTCAAGCCTGGGACTCGACCCAAGCTCTGAAAGGTGAGCCTGCTACACAAATTAATTTGTACTTTTATAGATTAACCAAATTGGATATATATATTTAGCACAACCTTTCATGAGCTGAAGCTCACTTCATCAGATGCTGATGAAACGTGAGGAGAAGCACATACACAAAAGCACTTTATAAGGTGTTCTGGGAGTGTTTGAGCTCTGCCACTTCTCTCCCCTCACTCCCAATCCTGACCCTTTACATGGGTTGGGGAAGAAGCTGCTTCACCCAGGAGGAGCTCATCTGATGAGCTCCAAGCTCAGTTTTCATTGGCACCCCAGATGAAGTGGGCCAGTGGCAAGGAGGGAATGACAGCCCCACCAGCAGCTTTCTAGCTCCTCTTGCTGGCAAGTGCTGACAGAGCAAATTCCCAGGGTGTTTATTCCACCTCAGATAGCTTGGCCTGTGAACACAAAGCAGGTCACATGACATGACAGTTTTTATGAAGCAAAATGATCTGGGAATAACATTAGCCAGGGGCCTCAGTGGTTTTCAAGTGACATGAATATACATTTTTTAAAAGAAATTAAGATGAGCATTTTGGAAGTACTACTAGCTTTTTTACATGTACATAGACATGAAGGCTGTTTGCAGATGTTTAAAAAATGTACTTTATCAGATTAAGCAATGCATTACTTCAGTCCAGCTCTGCAATGTAGGTAAAGATTGCACACTTCAGCAGAGCTTTTTGGAACTTTTTTCTGAAGCTGATTCAATCAGCTATTAGAAAAAAGCACCAAAAAAGTCCCACTAAAGCACCTGATCTTTACAGAGAACAGTTGGGCTGGGTTGAAGTAACACACTGCCTCTTCTGGGCATGCACAGGGCTCAGTGTGGGAACATGCCAAGTTTAAATTAAGGTGCCATTTTTTATTTGTTTATATCTGCAAGCAATCTGACAAGAAATTACAGTTTTTTCATGATATACTTATAGAAGAGGTGAGAAAAATATAACCTTCAGAGAAACACTTGACATTACAAAACCATTTACCTGCACCTTGAGCTTTTCCTGAAATAAAAAGAAAGATGCATGATTTCATTTTATTTTGTTTGTTTTCCCTAAAGATATACACCATTGTGTGCATGTTTTCCTAACATTTGAGAAAGGGAACAAGTAGAGATTTTTAAAGAAATGGTTTCTATACTTTCTATAGCTATATATTGAGTCATTATGCTACTTAATTAAAGTTAATATCTTCCTTTAACCTCATCTTTCCAAGATATTATAATGCTCACAGAGTAATGTAATTGGCTTTCAGTAGTGCCTCTCAGCAACCATTCCATGCACTAATGAATCATATCTAAGCTTCTAAAATATTTAGGCTTTTTCAAGTCTTTGAAATATAATCATTTATGTAAATAGAATACATCTCAAGATATTTCCCAATATATTACACTTCATTATGCTAAAAATAATGCTCTTATAAAATATATACTACAAAATATGTACTCAGCTATATCTCTGCTTTTTCTGTGAAATTTAAGAGCTATAGTGGAAAACTGTAGTATAGTATAGTATACTATATGCAATGAAGAATTATATACCTTACATATAACAAAGAAATATATTTATATTTCTTCATATATACATATGCACATCCCCATATTTATACACATATGTAATCCTTCATTGTGTATAATTCCCCGAGTGCTTTATATATAACTATATAGAGCGATATATCATTCTTCACATTGTGTAAGTATCTTGAAAAAGGGATTATGCACACACATATACATAGACACACGAATGTATTCAACATATACATAATTCTTCACTGTATATATAGTTTTCTACTAGATAAGTTTCACACATGAAGCAAACATGTGCACACACAGAATAATATCTATATCAAAATATACATGCACATATACACAAGTCTTCTTTGTGTATGATACATATATGTAAAAGAAAAATGTTCTAATTGTTTTTTGCCTAGCATACTCTAGCTTCCAAGATTTGGCTCTACTTCCTTCACTAGAGCCACCAACAATTTTATGGTTGGGCCCCTAAAGTCAGATTCTGATAGTAAAGTGGTTTCCAGGCACTTAGAGAAGAATGGCCTTGTTTTCAGAGGTCCCCTAAATCTGTTAATAGCTGATTCCTCCAAGTGACATTAGTGGAAAATATAGATGCTCAAGGCTTCTGAAAAAAGGGCTATTTTAAATTGTAGATTAAAGATCTACAGTTGATTTAAGAGCCAAAAACACTGGTCATTCAAACTTAAAATGTCCTCAGTGCTGGATGACACTGATGATCTACTAATGAATGAAATGAGCAGTTGCTGGGAGAATATTGAGCTTGAATTTCAGTGTAGAAATATGTTTATCACATAGTTTACTGTGTTTGGCATTTTAGAGAGTGTTTGAAATTAAACAATTAGTTAAATTAGACAAATCAATAAACAAAAAGCAACACATCATATAAGTCAGACAGACATATTCTTGTTTAATATAGGTGCTTTTTATTGGTTTGTTTTGCTAGTGAGTGGTGTCAGGTTGGGTCAACATCAAATAGTATGCAACCATTGATCCTTCTGGATCATGGTATATCCCTAAGAGGTCACCCAGACCTTTGACACATCCCTAGGCAGGAGTATGGAGGGCTGTAGGCTGCCCAGACCTTCCACCTGCCCCTTTACACCATTGAGACAGAATTCAAAGGCAAAATTGAGTCTGGATATTCAGTTCCTTGATGGCTGTGGTTATGTGTGCATCTGGGACTCAAACCCAGATAACCCACATGGCAGACAAGGAGTCTACCATTGAACCACAACCGCAGGCAACATGAAATAATTCATACCTTATTATTACAACCTGCAACACTTAGTCCTTATACTTACTTTTACTCCCATTAGCTGAGGTGTAAGGTACTCACTCATCCTGATTCTTCTACTTTATTCAGCATTGCGGAGGCTCTCTTAGTGTACCATGTCCAGTTTTGTGACCGATGCTTCAAAAAGGATGTGGACAGTTTGGAAAGAGTCTGGCTAAAAGCAACAGAAATGATTAGAGGTCTGTGAGGCAAGACTGAAAGAACTAGGGTTACGGGCAGTCCTCGCACTGAGGGTGGGTTATGTTCCTGGAAAAGGCACTGTAAGATGAAACGATGTAAGTCAAATCTGATTTCTGCATAGAAACAACATTATAATAGAAGGTTACATTCCTGACTAAGGGCCTGATGCCCAACTTTTTATACAAATGACCATAAACACCATATTTAAATCAACTATTTTAATCAACTATAAATGACATACACTGTACAGTATGAAGCTTTCTAAAGTGTACTATATATAAATCGATTAAACAGGGCAATATAGTAACTAAACACATACAATTTTATTTAATCAGAAGGATCATGGAATTTAGAAGGACTTCTCTGGGGAGATTTTGAGGAGACTTAGGGCCACTTGATGGCTTTTTGAGAAACGGGTCTAGGGGTGTTTGTTTTGCTGCCCTCTTTTTCTCATTGTAAATTTCCCTGTAGTGCCATAAGTGTGAGGATCCAGAGCCATAAGTAATATCATAGGTATAAATGGCAGAGCACTGCAAGTGTGAATCACCAAGTCAAGGACTGCCTGTATTTGGTCTGGAGAAGAGAAAACTAAGGGCAGTATTTGATAACAGTCTTCAAATACTTGAAGAGCTATTACAGAGAGGACAGAGATAAGTTTTTCTCTTAGCCAATAGAGGATAGGGCTAGGAGCAATGGCCTCAAGCTTCAGCAAGGGACATTTAAATGGGAGTCTGAGAGAAATTGTCTATGAGGGTAGTCAAGCGTTGGAACAGCTGCCTAAAGAAACTCCATCCTTGGAAATTTTCAAGAGCAGGTTGACAGATACTTGGCTGGAATGGTTTAGTTTATATAATGTTATAGTTTGCACAAAAACTCCATTTCTATCTGCTGCAGCAAAACCTCATTGGAGCCCTTAGCATACCTTGATACATGCAATAAGACATGAAAAATCTGAATGTTATTGATTTTTTTAAAAAACAAATTGGTTACTGGTGCCATGTCACCAAAAAAAAAGATGTAAATCTATATTTTTTTTTGTTTCTGTTCTGAAAGGGTGTAGGTTTGACAGAAATCAAAATCATACTAAAGATGACTGATATACCTCAATAATCAAGAAAAATTACTAGAACATGGATATAGCCCAATGATTATCCATTGTTACTTATATAGATATTACAAAGCATTCCACAAACACTATTTGAAAACCTAATCCTGAAATCAGATATGTAAGAGACTTCCCAAGTAATTGGGAAGAATGCATATTTTATTAAAACATTTTTAAGGGGTTATATAAACAGGGCTTAAAACTATGATGATGAGATATAAAGTATCTGTATAAAGATATCTGTATAATGATAAGATGAAATGTAAAATAATACTGCCTAGCAATTTGTTTAGTCAGGTCTGAAATACTCTTTTTTGTCATTTTAATTCTCCCAGAATAAAGAAAAATTATATGAAATCTTAGTATATGGATAATTTAGACAGCAAATGTGGAACAAATGCAAAATCTAAGGAAGGGTTTTAAAAAGTCTTAGTTAGGCACTTAAATCCCATTTATTTTGTGAACTTTGCTCTTAAACCTGAATCCTTTCAACTTTAGAATTTGCCTCACTTCTAAATCCCAATTCTAGGCTACAAACACACTTCTAAAATTTAGGTTCTGTGTCAGTCCAAAACCAAAACAATTTATTTTCTTGTTAGGAAATGAGTTCAGATTGTCAAGGAAAAATGACTTCATTATTTTCAGGTTCCAACATGTGTATGAATAAACCAGCAACTATCAGTAAAATATAAAGCCATCACTAAAACTGTAAACAGATATAGCATTTCTTCTGGGGAAGAAAGCCCTTGGTCCTAGGATCCTGGACATACACATCCATTGTCCTGATTCAAGTACCTGTGAAGTACATGGGATAAAAATATGCTGATGCTTTTCCCCAGGACATTGTGGTGTGCATCCATAAGGTTTTCATGAGAAAGATTTCAGGTTGTTTGCTTTCCCTGTCCATCAGCTGGCAAAAAAGCTACATGTATAAACAGCTGTGTTCTTCTATGGCAGGTCAAAACCCTAACAAATCAGGACTACCTCAAATAAAACATCTGTTTACCACCTAATATATTTAGCATGGGGTATTATACAGTGCTATTCAAGTCAAGTGTTCAACTAAGCCTAATGACACATTGGGCTAGAACGATTAAAGCATGCTGGTTTCGGGAGCCAACAGCATGTTAGGGAGTCTCATGGCACTTTGGACTCCCCAGACAGTATAACTAGACTGATATGGGCCAGTTACTGGTCCAAGTCTGGAGCAAGGTTGACACTTGCCTCTAAAACCATAAAGAGAGTCCTTAACTGCTCTCCCACTTTGCCCACATATGTTGTTATTACTTTATTGTTATATTGCTCATCTATAGAGCTCAAATTTTTAAAAATATTATTAACACTATTATTTATGCATATGCTTTTTTCAGTCACAATAGCTCTTAGGTTTTGAGCAAAGCTTATGAATGGAATGAAACAGTAAGTAGAAGAAAGAGAAGAGGAACAACATATAAACTTTAATGAGGACCATGCTGACAGAAAGGCTGAGAAATGTCCTGTGGACTCTCCAAGACTGGGAGAGAACTGGAAGTTCACCTGCAGGCTTACACAAATCTGCTTACTCCAGCATCTCAGCAATATGAATCCTGTTATAATAATACTCTTATTTCTGCAGATATCCTACAAAATCCAGCACAGGGTGTCTGCAAGTGTAACTGTCTCATCTGGGCTCATTGTTTTCTTTAAATCTGCATTCAGTTCTGTGAGATTTTTTTTAATGGGACTAGAAGCATGCAGCACATTCTGTGAGTGTTTAAATCTAAGGGCTCTCCAGAACATGTGCAATTTAAAGCCCTAGGTATTTGCCATACTATTCATACCACAAACAAATAATATCAGGAAACTAGAGCTCTTCTGAAGGTTTGAGGACACTGAAGGCAAATGACCTATTGTGTGGCAGCGGTGAGTTAGAGCACATGGGACTGCATAAGCATTGTACTGCTAAGAGTTATGTATGTTTTTGTAAAGTGCTTTGAAACATTCTGACTATTTCCTGACAAATATATGTGGTCATTGATTACTTAGAGTTTACTTCTGTGAATAAGAAGAATGGTCTGGTGCCCAAAGAGGTTTTTTGTTTTGCTTTTAAATCAATATAACTATTTTGGTTAGGAGAGTGGTTTGTGCTGTGCAAATAAGTGACTAACTTGTTAGTTCTGATCCCCCCCCCCACACACACACACAAAGTAATGCATTTCAATTTAAGTGAAATATTTTATTTTGGATTTCAGAAGTTCATGAAGGTTTTTTAATATTTAAAATGTAATTAATTAGAAGGACTCTTGACAAAAATATAATTTTGAATAAAGAACTTGTGTTTTTTAAAATGTCAAAACAGCTGATTGGTTTATACATGAACAATTTGGCAAAAAATGAATTTGCAAAACCTTTCAGTATCAATGACTACTCTTTTTAGATGAAAAATATGTTGGGTAAATGCATGTGTACACTGAATTGTTTCCCCCCTCTTCCCCTCTTTATTTTTTTTTAATACCAGAATACTTACTTGAGAGAGTTCAGAAAAGAGCCACCCGTATGATCAGGGACTTGCAAGACAAGCCATATGATGCTTGGCCTCTTTAGCCTAAAGAATAGAAGGTTGAGAGAGGACTTGATAGCAGCTTACCACTGTATCAGAGGAGTGCATCAGGAGCTCAGTGAACAACTGTTCACTAGGGGACCCCTGGAGAAGACCAGGACCAATGGATACAAACTCCTGGAAGGCCGTTTCAGGCTTAATACTACGAAAAAATATTTCACACTCAGGGTGTCCAGACTGTGGAATAAACTCCCTCCAGAGGTGGTGCAGCCACCTATCCTGAAGGTTTTCAAGAAGAGACTGGGCAGTCTCCTCACTGGGGTCACCTAACCCAGTTGTCTTCCTGCCTAGAGCAGGGAGGCTGGACCCGATGATCTGCAAGGTCCCGTCAAGCTCCTAACAATCTATGAATCTATGAATTATAGTAATAGAAATACTACTGTGTATACAGTTATTTATCAGATGCTTTATATCAGAGTATCTTTTTCCTCTCTTCTATGGGGCTAAAAGGCTTAGTCTGTGTGTCTGTCTGTGCATAACACTTTAGGGCAACTGCACATGCCACCAAGAGGGTGGGGAGTGATAGACTGTGCAGCCTGGGATGCATGGGCCTAAGTTTACACCACTGTCTCGAAGTTTGTGGTGGCAGCAAACATGCTTTGGCTGCCTGAACAGAGGGGCTTCCCCCCTGCCTTCCTGCCTGAGGCTAAAGGGGGGGATCATGGTGGCAGTGCCCCCCACCACCCAATCCTGATGCCCCCCAGAACAGCCAGCAGGGAGGGGGAGGTGACAGGCAGGGAGAAGGGGAGGGGAGTGGGCTAGATGCAGAGC
>NW_017728949.1:33019125-33116729 GCF_001723895.1 Crocodylus porosus | reverse complement strand
AGTGGGGCTGGACCCTGAGTGGTGGGGGGGTCGTGGGGCTGGACACAGGATGGGGGTAGAGTGGGGACAGATGTGAGAGGGAGGGTTAGAGTGGGGCCAGACCCTGAGGGGCAGGGGGAGGGAGGGGAAGAGCAGGGCTGGACACAATGTTGGGGTACAGCGGGGCTGGACCAGGCCTGGTGTGGCAGGGAGTGCAGGTGGTGGGGGTGGAGTGGGGTCGGATGCAGGGCTCTGTCCATGCAACCCCCCCTCCCCCAGCATTCTTGATAGGCAATTTGCTAATATACTATACTGATATTAGATGCATTTATACCATTATAAGTGTGTGTGTGTTTGCACACACACAAGAGTTTAAAGTACATAACACATGAAAAATCAACATCTGCATGTGTGTAAGGCTGTGGCCATGTGAATAGAGAAGGGAAGCTGAAGACATAAACCTAGTAAAAATTGCACCAAGGCAGTTGTGTCGAAATACACAGGCATTACATGTGAAAGCATAGAGAAAGCATGGGGAGCTTCTTGGTTTGTGCATTAGGAATTATACATCTTTGTCATTATGTTAATTGAGAGCTAGACTAGGTAGCAACTGTGCAGCTGTCTCTATCAGCTGTCAGAATCAGGTATGGTGCCATTGTGTTTTATGTCTACCTTATCCACATGTGACAGCTTCAATAATGAGATGCTAGTTAGGAATGGAAAAGAAATATATCTGCTAGCTCCAAATAAATTAGATAGATTCTAAATCATCTATAAGTAGCTGCCAGCAGACTAAGTTATACAACTTCAGGTTTCCAGAGCAGCAGGAACTGATAATTTGAGAGATTTCAGCAAAAATAGTCAAGTAGAGCCACAGGGATTTGGACTAGGTTTAGTGAATGGGTCCAAAGGGAAACTGAAAGGGCTACTTTTTACATATGGAAATATTTTCATTTGCAATTTCAGTAAAATATGATTACCCACAGGAATCAAGATTGGTGTATTGTAAAGGCCAACTTTTTAGATATACAATGGTACAAGTTAGCATACAGCCTGTTGTAGGACCAAAAAGCAACATACTGTAAATTTCTTTAAATGAGATTATATGATGAATCACCTCGTCACTGCATCTACTGGAAACAGTGTACAATGGGAATTGTACACCCTTCCTTTTAGTTAATTATGGATTTTGTAAAAGTGGGTAAAAGCCACAATAATTTATCATACCATGTGTCAGAATTCTGAACTTTTTTTGTGAATGGATAGTAATTCATCCATTTTATATAAGAAAGAACTGTTCCCAATCTGGATGGCACTGAGTACAGTCTCCCTTTAAAATCAGTTATGCAAGTTTCTGCTCACCCAAGCTTTATTGAATATGGGCAACTATAGAACTAACAGAGACTGAAACTTAAAATTATTTTGCCCATGTTCTACTCTCTTCCAAGTTTTGCACTATTTAAACTGGAGAATTTGATATCTAATTATCTCTCACAAAGGCTGTGTAGTTTGTAATGAGTTTCCAAAGCAATAAAATTCCTAGAAGTTCTCTAAACTATTGATTACATGATTTAAATATTATAAATTCATCAACATGTTTCCTCATTTGCTTTATCAGGAAGTTAGTGACTTGGAACAGGATTTTAAAAAAACCCAAAAAACAATGTTGTAGGAACGTGCTCCAGTTTAACCACATGCTTAAATCCTACTGACTTCAATTGGATTTAAGCATGTGCTTAAATACTTTCCAGAATGGGGTGTTTTTCTGCACCCAGGGCTTGAAACATATCTTGAAAACACAGCTTTCTAATTTGTTTTAAAATGTCTTTTATAAACTGTTTTTATTTAATTTTTATTTAAATTTTAATATAAAACAGAAACATAAATCACTAACATTGTATGGGATCATAAAACCTCCAGCAGCTGTCAGCATAATAGCCCCTTTAACCTCCAACTGTGCAAATCCTGCTAGCAGACACTTTAAAACTGACAGGCTTGGATAGAAGTCATTTTTCATAGAAAAGCTGGCAGTTGAGGGGTGGAGGGAAGATGTTTTTATCCTAATCAGATTGTATCCAGCCATTGGGAACTTTTCCATCTATCACAATAAATTTGGAACTCTCTCCTGAACTAAACACTCTTCAGCTTTTTCTTGCACATCAGCTAGGTTGTTTCTCTAAGCACTGAAGCTGATCCTGCTCTTTCCTTTCCTTACAGCTTTGAAATTTCTCCCTATATGAATCCCTCCAAGCCCTAAGTATGGATCCAGATTTACTATACTTTACCAGATTTCTTCCCTTAATGCCTAATTTCTCAGCATTGGTTATTTTGCGAAGATAAAGCTCCATGTGCTGGTATTAAGTCATTCTGCTTATTGTTATGATTTTTGTATTTGCAAATCATTTCCTTCACACCTTATTCCCAAATATTCTGCTGCTGGTTACTTCATTACAACAAAAGAATGTGTGCTAGAAAGAGTTAGCAAGCTCTATTATTGTGCCAATTACTTATCCTATTTTACATAAGTTAAACAATGGCAGTGTGTTGACAACACTGTTTTCTTTTAGTGATAGAACTACTTGCATTTATTGATATCAGTCAATATTAACATTACTTCTAAGATTAACTTCACATTATTAAAAACTCAGTAATACAATGATGACACCCAAATACTCACATATCCACATAGACTTGCATTAATTGATTTGTAGTAAAGAAAAAATATAATGGGAAGTGAATACAATGTCTTCTATCAATTTAGTTAATACACTGTAATTAATTTACTGCCTCAGTGAATTTGCTTAAATGCTGCCTTTAAATTTTATTGACAGTATAACATAGCTTATATGCTAAATTATTCTTTGGTATATAAACAGAACTCATAAATGAATATAAAATATTAAACAAGGTTGACATTCATAATCATTAGAACTAGAGGCAAAGAATTCCAATGAGATGGGTACTAACTCTCTACTACATCAATAGTGACTACTTAAATAGTCATAGTCTCCAAAGGCAAAGTAGATTATGTTCTGAACATCCATTAATGAATGCTGATATATTTGTAATGAAAAATATTGCAAAAATTATTCTGTTGCAAACATATATTTTATATGTAATAATATAAGTAATATGGAAGTATTTATTTTATTTTTAATCAAATAACATTAAAACATTCTATCATTTTTATTAAATTACCCATTTCTGTATTACATTCTATTTTAAAACATAGCTTATGTGAAAGATCATAATGTTCATAGAATTACCCTGCCATATTTTATGTTCATGGTGAACAATGAGTTTACAATCATAGGAAACAAAAGCTTTTTTTTCCTAACCTATGTGTTTACTAGAAATGAAAAGAAGTGTCATAACTAAACATCTCAGAGTTTCATAGTCTCATAGTAGGCAGGGTTGGAAGGGACCTGAGCAGATCATCTAGTTCGACCCCCTGCCATGGCAGGAAAGAATGTTGGGGTCAAAGGCCCCCGACTACGTGATTGTCTAGCCTCTTTCTGAAGACCCCCGGGGTAGGAGTGAGCACCACTTCCCTTGGAAGTTGGTTCCAGAGCCTAGCCACCCTGACTGTGAAGTAGTGCCTCCTGATATCAAGCCTGAATCTACTCTCAGTCAACTTATGGAGTTCTGTCAGTTTTTTTTCTGGTAAAAAAATGGATCCTGTCATTTCAACCACTTTCATTTCCTAAAACATTGTTTCAGGTCACAGTTACTTTTTGGCTTCTAAACATGCAAAATAATCTTGAAAACTAGGGCTGTGTAAAGCTTTGCTCTCTGATTCAATTTGGCAGCCAAATCTCTGAACCCAAATCAAATCAGAGGACCCTTTAATCTCTCTGAATCAATTCAGAACTCTCTGAATCTATTTGGATAGATTTGGACAGATTTGGTGATCTGGACATAGATAAAGATTTAAATATTTTTCTACATGACTCAAGGTAGCAGGGGCTCTGAATGTTGTGGTTCTGGGGCAGATACAGCGTTCTACAAAAGCACAGGGGACTCCCCAGTGCACTCCCCAGCAGACCCAGAAGTGGACCAGAAGTACTTCCAGTCCACTTCCAGGTTCACTGCTGAGCATGCTGGAGAGCCTCCCACACTCCTATGGGATGCTCCATGCGCCCCAGCACTGCAGTGATCATGAGCCACACCTGCTACCTCAAGGTATGTAGGGAAAAAAAAACTTTTAAAGCTGTGCCTGTGTCCAAATCACTGATTCACCAAATCAGCATGGAATCTTCAAATTCAGACGGGGCTGAATCAAATCAGGGACAGTGATCTGAATCAATGAATTGAATCACTGTACCTGATTCGGGCCAAATCTGAATTGAATAGGGCCCGTTTCACACAGCCCTAATGAAAACCATGGTTATTTATAATACTGTGCATTACAATTTAGAGTGGAAATTCTCCAAATCTGTTATTTGGAGTGGAAATTCAGTTGTAAAATCTCCTGGAGAATTAAGTAACAATATACCCATTATAGAAATAAATTCCTTAATTTAGGCCATGAGTGGTGAATTTATCTTTAGAAGGTTTTATCCTCTCTAGTAAACTTCTTACTTTATGACTGTCATAAGAACCAGTCCCTAAGGGAGGCCACAATGCTCCTTCATGGCCACCTTACTCCTGCCTGATTCTAGCTTCACCTGTATGCTGCCCTGGTGTCTCATCTATCATGCCTTGATGTCAATGCTATGTTACATTGGCAGTCTGACCCCATGAAACTTCGAGTGATTCTACTAGTGCTGCCTTAGCTGGACTTTCAATCTCACTTGTCTCTTCCTGGACCCCTGACCCCTCTGAACACAGTCTTTCCCTGGGTTTCCAACCCTTCTGAACACCAGTGGCTGTATCAGTCATGGCCTCACTGGCCTAATTGCCTTAAAGGCTATTATCATGGCCTCCAGCCACCCCCAAATGTCATGCCTCACAGATTTCATTCAGCCACCCACCAGGTCCTCCAGCCCTATAGTGGTTTCAGCCCCCTGTGTTCCTGACTCATGCCAAGCCATTGCCTTCAGCCTACAACTACTCAGCTTTGGCCCACACAGGCTGCTGCATCCCAAATCCAAGCATGGGCTCTATCTTGGCCTCAGCACCTCTCTTGGCTTCTGCCTGCTCAGGTCCCTGGTTTCAACCCACATTAAGTCCTTGCCCCTGTGGAGCTCCAAAACCCAGAGTGCCTTTAGGCACCTCATGGCTTCCAAACCACCCCTATAGCCACAACTCAAGCTTTCAGTCTCGTTCCAACTGAAGCCTGGAGTTTGTCCTTCCTTAGGTTCTCCTCACTATTGGCTATAGCTCATGGCTGCCATTCCCAGGGCCTTTCCCCACTTTTGTCTATAGGCTTGAAAAGCTATGAAGCAACTTTAAAGAATTATTTTGCCTTCTTACACATGAACAGCAATGATTTCAGGAACCACAACAAAGCTATCCTTTTGCCGCAGATTGTACCCATGGAATTATTTTTTCTGATGTCTATGCTACACAAAGACAAATTTCAATAATAATAAGTCATAAAAATTCAGGTTGTTGCAGAAGCAACAGTCATACTCAGACATAAATTTTAGCCAGAATAACTTCCCGGTGGATGAAATACTACCCCATTGAAAATCAAAGTGAGTTTTGCCACTCTGAACAGTTCAGATTTTAGTCATGGCTTGCCCATGTAACTGGCATTATACCAAGTATGATCATTTCACATGTAGTCTTACCATCAAGATGAATGTGTTTCATAATGCTTATGCTATAAGAAAACAGAGAGATACAGGCTTAAACAATGCTATAGTTGCTAATATGTATGAGGGGGATACACATTACTGAGCCCAAGTCTACCCTAGCAACTTTTTTATTGAAATCATTTTGGTCAGGGGTGTAATTTTTAGGACAGTATAATACTAGCAAAACCCTAGCATAGACAGGGGAAGGTTCAGCAGGTGGTGCTGTTGCATCCCCTTTCCACCACCACAGCTGTCTGTGGCTGATCTGGATGCAGAGGGGGCCCCAGAGCCACTCTTGCCCTGCTCTAGTTGTGGGATGCAGGGAGCAACTATACAGGGTGGTGGGCTCAGGAGAGGACAGTAGTGGCAGCAGGTGGGTTTCCTCAACCTGCATGTGCTCCCTGCTGCTCCCCCACTGTGATCCCTGCTGGCTGGGAGCAATTGTTGAAAGGAGGAACCCACCTCTCACTGTTGACATGGCCCTCAGATGACACAGGTATGGTGGGAGGCCCAGAGCTGCTCCTGCCCCATTCCAGCCACAGGTTGCAGGAAGCAGCTGTGCTGGGTGCTGGACTTGGCCAGGGACAGTGGGGTATTCAGGTTCTTCCTTCTAATGCCTGCTCCCCCTTAGCTAGTGGAGGGCACCTAGCAGGGGGCAGGAAAGGAGCAAGTGTTGGAATGAGGAAGCTGCATGAAGCTGCTGCTGTCCCCAGCTGAGTGTGGCATTCCACAGTCTCTCCACTCAGCTCCTGGATGGATTTGGGCAGGAACAGCTCTGGGGGTCCCTTTATGCCCAAATCAGCCAGGGACTGTGGCAGTGGTGGGTGGGCCCTCCTATTTTTGAGCCTTCTCCCTGCCCACTTACCCAGTGTCCCTCAGCAGCATAAGGGCTCCAGACAAGTCTCACGACCACCCCATATGGTGAGGGGCAGTGTGTTGCGCCCCCCCTTCAGGAAATTCTAGGTCCACGTCTAAGTATAGATGAAGCAATTCCAAAACAATTTTCCTCTTTCATCTGGAGAATCACACCCTTTTTTTTTTTTTTGGGGGGGGGGGGAGGTGTTGAAGGCAGTCAGGACAATTAACTAATCAATCAGTCCAAATTATCCCAGCTATCTACCTGACTACAGCGAAAACTGGTGGGCGGCCTTCTCTCATCAGCTTATTGGCTTACGACCCAATGTTATAACTAATTGACTCCTAAGAAATCACCCTACTCAATCAACAGTTGAACCACAAGTCTATATAATTAATCATCAACAACAGGGTAAGCATCAATAACAACAAGAATAACAATCTAACTATACAACAAGGCAAAACAATATAACAGCAATTTCACAGTGAGGGCACTAGAAAGCAACCTGTCTCTCCTTGTTACTGGTAGCACTCACACACTGTCATTTGGCTGCTTCTCGAGCCACACACACACACAGAAGGGATATTGAATGCCCTGGTCCTTCACCCAGCAGTCTATGATCCCCTGTACCTGCATTCATACAGTGACTCAAGCCACTCACTCACACAGTCAAAAGACAAATGGAGAAGTCTGGCTGCTCTGGGCCCTCACTCACTCTGTAAACTTCCTCAAGGCAGAAGGATGAGAGGCAGGACACAAAAGATAAGTCAGAAGACACAGGTATGATCTTTTAAAGGTTTCAGTAATACCACCCTATCAATCTTCTGTCCATCCAATCAACTCTTCAGGATAGCAATCAATCATCCATCAATCATCAGTGAGTGAGTGCCCAGAGCAGCAAGACTTCTCTGTTCATCTGACCGCAGCACTCTTTCCTGCCCAGGGCAGGGGGTCAGACTTGAGACCTACTGAGGTCCCTTCCGACTCCAGTATCTATGAATCTATCAATCTATGAATCAGGTGCCCCAATCACATATTTCGGTACCACAAACAAACATGTTGTGCACTTCTTTAAAATTGTATCTTTGAATTTCTACCTTCAATTACATAAAATATGATCAGCTGTGCATACTTTTCACATAAAACTAGGCCAATGACATCACTAGAGAGAAAAGTTTACTTTCTCCAGAATCTTCTGGCATCTAGTCATTATGAGCATGTGCAGACTTACGCACATTGCTTAACTGCTTACTCAAGTAACCTAACTGTAGGCCAGGGGATACAGCACAAATTATACATATTTCAAGGAATGAACCCTACTGACACAAGTCAAAGGCAAAACTAATAGAAGGTTTTCTGTAAACACGGTATAAGAAAAAATTCTGAGAATATTTTTTTCTCTCCCTTTTCTCTCCCTTTTCCCCAGAGCCCAGATAGATTAAAAGGTCCTCTGATTTGATCTGGATTCAGAGATTCAGCCACTGAATCAGGCCAAGTTTCATGTATGGGAACTACAGTAAAGAAGCCTGAAGCAGTAAGGCAAAGGCAACCTGTAGAGGGAAACAGGGAAGCTGAGACCTCCAGGATAAAGAGGAGTTCACTGTAGACCATTGTGATTCCTGACTACCACTGAAACCAGATGTGAACTGTGAAGTGAGAGCTGGCCAAGGGTGAAAGTAAAAAGTGTTAGGAGACAGTGTATTTTAAACATTTTTTCTGTGTTCTGTCTTCCCCAGTTCCTCTGTAGTGTTCCCCTATTAAAAGTTGGGTTATTTTATCCCTAAATTTAGCTATCCTGTAATTGAGTATTAGGGGTGTGTGAAGCAGGCCCTACTCGATTCAGTTTCAGCCCGAATCAGGGACAGTGATTTGAATCATTGATTTGGATTGCTGTCCATGATTCAATTCAGCTGAATCCAAATCTGAAGATTCAATGCTGATTTAGAGAATCACAGATTTGGACATATACGCAGCTTTAATTTTTTTTCTACATACCTCAAGGTACCAACATGGCTTGTGAATACTGAGATGCTGGGGCACATGGAGCATCCTGCAGGAGTGCTGGGGGCCCTCCAAGTGCTCAGCGGTGAACCCAAAAGTGCACCAGAAGTACTTCTGGTCCACTTCCCAGTCCACCAGGGAGCATACAGGGGCCCCCCCTCTGTGGCCCCCCTGGCTCTGCAATCAGCCACAGGGGTAATGCACCTCCCCCCAGAGCCCAGATAGATTAAAAGGTCCTCTGATTTGATTTGGATTCAGAGATTCAGCCACTGAATCAGGCCAAATCTCCACCGAATCAAATCAAGGACCGGAGCTTTGCACAGCCCTATTGAGTATTACACCTCATGGGGATTTTGTACCCTCGTGGCTTTGGTCAACTTCAGGTTCAGTAACACATGCATTTAAGCTGTCCTGGGACATGGGAATACTCACTGGCAACTAGGGAAACAGGGCGGAACACAGAACCCGCGCGGCTCATCAGCTGCTTGTTTATACAGCTGCAGCCGGTGACATCAGTGCCGAACGCTGGATGGTCAGCTAAAAATGGTGGTGCACGCCATGGAGCAGAGAGGAGGAGAGAGGGTGCTGCTGCCGAGGTGCCTGCAGCAGAGACGAAAAGGAGTACCAGACCCGAAGACCAGGAACGGCCGGGACAAAAGCCAGGCAAAAGAAGAGGAGCAGCCTGATGATGCTGCAGATAAAGTGGCGGGGGATGCCTGAATCACCATGAAGGGACTGCAGAAGGCACGCCAGGGAAGACCCAATCCAAGGGAGAGAGACAGTGAGGAGTCCAGGCAGAAGCATCGCTGGAGGGAACTTTGCTGCTGGACCGGGAGGTGCCTTAGAGTAGACACGGAGCGAGGTGCCTATGGGGATAAGGTAGCCAGTATCCCGGTGAAGTGCGGGGTGGGGGGGTAGTTAAAGGGGCAGTACGCCCGGTTTTTGTGTTTGGGTTTCCTTTTTCTTTCTCCGTGATTTTGGTTCTACCCCAGGCTCTGAGGGGTCAGGAGAGTAGCTGACTCCCATTGTAGGTCAGGTAGTGTCAGGAGGGAACTGAGCAGGACCCGGTCAAGGGTCACAGGAGTGAGACGCTGACCAACTTATGGTCGCTACACAGGAGGCGTGAGGCCAGGGTTTAGGGGTGGCAGAGCCCCAAGAGTAACCGCTGGGACGAACCTTGGGGCCAATGAGCACACCCAGTGACTGGCCCCAGACACTGAGGTCATCAAGTCGTGGCAGGCGAGCGCGAGGTCAAGGATTCGGGCGGAAGTCACCAGCTTAGGCAGAAGCACGACCCCAAGAGGTGCACAACATCAGTCACCCGAGCAAGAGCGGCACAAGAGCGACTAGTCGAGTCCCACCAGCGACATAAGCAATGGAAAAAAAATCATGAATTAGCCATAAATATGTTCCATATAATGTGGAGTATCTTTGTGGCTGGTTTCTAATACATTTTATTTGAATGCATTCCACATTAATTTTAAAGGGCACTGGGGAAGCCTGCTTTGTGTTGAACTTCCTGCAAGCTCATTTAGAGTTCCCAGCACAGGGGAGCTAAAGACCCCTGATGCTGGACTCTTTCTGCATCTGTAAGGTGAAAGTGAAAGGGTTCACTGTGTGGCTGGGCAGCATGCATGCCTTTTAAATGCCCCAGTACATGTGAAGCTGCTCCTGATCTTCAGAACATGTGTAAACTAACAATAGCAAACTGCTCCCCACTACTGGATTCACCAAGCCCTAGCAGGATAGATGTAATTTTAATGACATGCATGATAGGATATATGTAATTTTACCATAGGTGATGCATAGGGAGGGGTACAGGGGGGGGGCCATGTGCCTACCCCCGAGATTGGCTGCCACCAGCTTCTGTGAGCTGTCACCATCCACCCCTCCCCACCTCCAAAGCAGCCAGCAGCTGCTGTGGATGGTCCCCACTCGCCACCATGGTGCCCACCCCAGTCGCAGAAGGCACAAATTATTTATGAATTTTGGCCTTCAAATGGCATGTTCTGCCACAACAGACATTTAAGATACTCAGAATCTCATTATTTGCCTGGGATCTAGGTGTAACTGAAAATGAATAGGATAGGTTCTCAGCTAATGGGAATCATTATGGCTGAAGATCCTAAAGGAGTCTGGAGTCTTGTTTAACTCCCAAGACATATAATAAGGCCACTCTCATTTTCAGCGTTAAATGTTCACATCACATGAGCTTGTGATGTGAACATTTCTCATGGTAAAAAAAGGCACAGAACTAGTTCATAACAGATGTAAACAGTAAAGATGGTATATTGTTCATTCTCTTTAAATCTCTTGCTTCATGAAGCCAAAGCAATACCTAGCTGTATTGCTTGACATGGTACAGAATTTGCCTGCCTGTGCACTAGCTCAAAACTTACATAGGCATTTCCATGCAAAAGTGCTCCATAAACTCACTGACTCAGGATGCAACATTTCAGATCATTTGTAAGTTGCTTGATGCAGGTGTAAACAATTTGAAAAGGGAATTCAATGGAGAATCAAACTCAAGAGACACTAGGTCACTGCCCAGAATAGGAAGTTATGGAGAGGATTGTTGACTACATTGTTCAAGGAGGGCTCAAATCAGTCAAAATAAACTCAGCCAACCTTCTGAGAGGCATCATATTTTTAAATTTGCTTATTTTGGTTACTGTGCAGGTAATTTCTGAGATACGGTACCAATCTCTAATTTATTTGCATTGAGCAAAAGGAAACTACACCATGGTATTTGCCTTCCATGTTATAGCTACATTCTGAAAAAAATATCAAAAAATAAACCTTGTATTTACAGCATTGCTTACTGCCATTCCAAAACAATAAAAATAAAGTAAAACCCCAAACAAAAAAAACTACACTTCTTTGCACTGCATCATACAATGAAAAAAGACATAAAAAAGTAATGGTGCAAGATATCCCACTTCTAGCATGAAAATGAACAAATGATAACCTCATAATGTTTTGTGCTTAGCATTTCGATGTGTTCTTTTTCTTTGCTTTTTTAAAGAAAGCTGACAAGCAGAGGAGCTCACTTATGTGTCACTGAGAAAAGCTGCAGTGACAAAGGATACCATGAAGGGAAGACTTCAGTGCAATCTTTTTGAATTAAAATAAGTATGTGGAGTTCAAACAAGACACTCCTTCACCCTTTTCTGGAAAATGCCATTACTTTTGGTTTACAAAATTTTATCCGCATTTCTTGAAAGGAGGTATGTAACAAGAACCCAGGCAGTTGGTCTATTGGTCTATGAAGAGCTGTTGTTCAAAAACTGTTGTTCCTGATACAATATTAATACATTTCAGAAAGCAGGAAAGAGCAAGGAAAAAAGACAAAAAAAGAAGGCAAATGTGATAAGAAAAGACAACTTACTTAAATGGGTGAAAAAATGTTGATTTTATTTCATGATATTTTTGTATTTAGATATTTAGATTACCCTCAAAGGTGAATCCATGAGGGAAGAAGGAAAATAATTCTTTAAAGTTGCTTGTCTATTTTTCAAGCTTTAGGCAGTCCTCTATCTTCTGGTCAGTCTCAGCACATATGCAAAAGCAGTCCCAAAGAAACTATTAGGGATATCAGGATCCCATTGCACTGCCTGTTTGTAGCGTTACCCCTGCTACATAATGTAGCATGCTAAAAGTGTTATGGAGCTGCCAAGGAAGCCATGTCTTTTGAGGGTACTTTCTTTACACAGGAAAACTGTTCTTCTAAGTCAGGATTTCCCAAATGGTGCGCCGCGGCACACTGGGGTGCCATCAGGCATCTCCAGGTATGCTGTGGCATTCTGGGCTGGAGCCATGCCCCCCACCTGCTGCTGTGGACACAGACAGATGGGCAGCTCCAGCCCAAAATGCGTCTGGCTGGCTGCACCCCTCCACATCAGCATCCAGCCAGCGGCATGCCATACCCCCACCCTGTCCATCTCCAGCTGGCCGTGCACCAGCTCTCTCCTCCCCTGCTCTGTGTCTGGTGTGCTGTGATGCTTTTTAATTTAGATAAGTGTGCCATGGGGCAAAAAAAGTAAGGAAACACTGTTCTAAGTTAATTCAAGGTGGGAGTAATGTTGTATTACAGCATCAGATAAACAGAGAAGGGAATTAGACCTCTGCTTAGGATGAGTACAGCAAGCCAACCATTGGTAATGGAAAGATTATTCCACATCATGTCAAAGTTGACTCCTCAGCAACTGTCCCATTCGTCATCCAACACTCAACAGCCAACACAAGGAGGACGACCATGGGTCAAAAATTCATTTGGGGAGGGGACAGAGACTAGGTGAATTTATGAAGAAACAGGTAACCCAGGAGTAACTCTTGAGGATTGCAAATCATTCCCATGCAGCTCCACAGAAATTCCTCAGGGAAAGCAATACAATTTCAGCAGAGCTGTTTATTGGCTCCTGGTATGGGACAGCTGTATGAACCAGAAACATTGCTTTAATGCCAATAAGCTGGGGTTATCTAGAAGGCTCCAGAATTTGATTATTTATTTATAATAGCTTACAATATCCAAATTTCCTCCCAAGATCTTACTTCAGAATGGTTTAAATTTTACCATGACTGCACATCTGAATTGTCTAATCCTAGATGATTAAGAGAGTTGGAATACTAAAGACTAAATTAACAGATTAAAAATATATATTTAAAACCCCCTCTGCCTAGTTGGTCTATTACTGCATAATTGTACTTCAGCTAACAAAACAACCAACCAAAGCATGCCAGTATTATTGATATACCAGTTAAAACACACAAAAATAAATCATGTGGTTTTAATGCATTAATTTCTGCTGTATCTTGAGTTACAATTTTTGTTTAATTGAAGCTCCTCTGAACAACTAGCAGAACAATTTAAGGCCACAAGAAGCCAGTGATTTGGACAATGCTTTTTTATCACCTCCTCCCCTCCTAGATACTCCTCTTACTTGTCATTGGACAAAATAAATGTAAAATCAAATGGTCTGGATTTGACCTTGGCCTGAACTTTATCCCTTTTTAAAAGAGCAAACAGATTTTTTAAAAGAGCAAATTGATTTTAATAAGAGTATTTAAACAATGTGTAGCAATAAAAATTACATAAAATTCATGCTCAGGAACAATTCAGGCCCAAATAATGCAGTAGCTGACACCATTATAAAGATGAGCAACAAGTTCTAATGATATCAATAGATCTATTCATATATTTTAATTTAAACATGTAAACCTCTCTTTGTAAGACCTAGAACACAAAGTTGAAGCTTCTGACAGTGAAGTGATTCTCCCCCTCCCCATTACATTAGGAGGCAAATCTAGCCAGTTCCTCTGCTGTGATGGAGGTACTCATGGGACCAGAAATAATGTAGTACCAGAACCACATGCTAGCTTTATTGGTTGGGATTAGGATGAGCCAAGCCCTACTTTGAAACATGGTCACCAATTTCAAAATAAACTTCCTTTGCTACAAGAAGCTCATTTGGGGAAGAAATGGATCATGGGCTGCCCAATATTCAGTGAAGACTTCAATTTATCTTTTTCAAATGGCACTTCCTCTAAAAAACGACGATTATTAAAAAGTAATCCATTATATGCCTATGACCTATCTTTGTCGTGTCATCTTTAGCTTACATCTATATTTCAGTTACCTAAATATATATCTTTCTTTGTATATCTTAACTCCTTGCAACCAGATACCTGAAGTAAATATTCAAGACAACATTCAAGATAAAAAATACATGATTACCTAATGATCTCAAGAAGCATTTTGTTAACAGAAAATATGAATCCCATACACTGTTATACCAAAAGCCCTTACCTTGACCCCAGATTTGAACCATCCTGTCCTAATAAAAACAAAATATTTTGCAATCCATTGATAATAAAAACAGCTTCTGTTAGTATACACTGACAAAAACAGGTCACTCTTTTCTAACATAATGTATGCCCTTTTTATATGCATTTTCCTTTTCCACTAAGTTTTATTCATTTATTGATCTATTTATTTATTTGATGTTTCATCTGTTTTTCAGACCCACTGCAATGACTACTGAAGCTAACCTTAAGAATATTATTGCAATTATGGTCTCTAGTGTTTGCATTTATGGGGTTTTGAGAAGTTCAGGCAATAATTTGTACTCATTAATTTAAGCAACACTAACAGGTTTGGCATGAGGTTAGTTTTGCTGGCCAATAAAACTGATGAGCAGGCAAAACTGTCTCTTACAGAAAAAACAATAGGCCTCAGTGGGCTTCATAGCAAAGTCCATAAGTTATACGTATTTACAGAAAATATCTTTGATTAGAAACTCTTTACCTGTCTTTTTGGGAGATTTGTGTATGTGAGGCAAGATTCTGGGAGAAGGATCATAAAAAAAATGTACATGATATACACGCACACCATTTCTCTTTTGGCACTGTCTATACAGGTACAGAATAATTGAAAATAAATCAAGTTATGGTGCAGACCAACAAAACTAAATCAAGGATTTCTATTATGGAGTGCCACAGACCCAAACAGTTAAACTATTTGGCTACCAAATGTCACTGTATTTTTACTATATCAATTTTTTTTTTTTAAATTCCTTTAAATCTGTGAAGAATTACATCTCTTACATTCCAACTCAGGATGTTACAACTGAAAATTATGAATTAAATAAATAATAATAAAAAAGATAAATAATTTCTGGAAGATTTGGTACCAAAAGGATAAGGGTTGAATCACAAGAAATCAAAAAAGAGACACGTTCCAAAATTGCATGATCTGGCTCAGAGAGACAAATGAATTCTAAACTTTTCTACCTCAAAACTAGGAATTATTACTATTTTATTAGCATATATTGTAAAATGAGACTTCCAAAAACTTTTACTAACCTTGCTTAGACTGTCATTCAGTGAAGGATACGTGGTATATATTATAATAAAAAATAATTATTCTAGTCCCTTCATAATAAACTAACCAAATGCACTTTATTTGGTGAATCTTAATAAACATTTTACAAGATGTAGTCTATCTACAGGCCCTAGAAAAAATATTTAAGGGGTTACTTTCCTTGAAACTAAGAATTACGTTATTGCATATCATTTAATTACAGTATCTGTAAAATTTATGTTACATATAACCAGTATATAACATGTACTGAAATGGAGCAACACAGTTATATGTAATTTCCTTATGAAAATACAGGCAATAAGTAATTTGTGCAATTTGTGTTATGTCCTTGACTTTAATATCACACTTACAATTTCCTGGATTTGTTATGTTTATGCCTGTTGACATTTTCTTTTAGACCCTCTTTAGCAATATGAGATCTTGTTTAATCCTTGTTCAAGAGAGACTGATCCTCTTCAGTGGAGAAAGGCAATACTTACCAGTGAAATTAATTTATGAGTCAACAAATCTTTACTTTGTCTTAGCTTCAAAAAGACTTTAAGTACTATTCCATTCTCCATCTACCTTTGGCCCATTCACAAGCATTACATTATTTTGTTGTAGTCATGGGTCTGATCCCAAAACCCTTAATGAATGATTTTCATGGAAGGGCTTTTTGCAGAAGTAAAAAAATTGAAGAATGATTAGGACTTAGTGAAAAGAAGTGGGGGGGGGCAGGTGGGAGGAAAGAAGTGTGTATCTTCCATGTATTATTTCTGTCCTTGTTTGTTCCACATTTAATGTTTGTGTCAATTGTCTTTTCTCCTTTTATTTATTGTCCATCTTATTTCTATTCATTTTAAATACACTGCTGTCTTAGCAATTCATCAGTCTCATTCTAATTTTATTTAACTGAAAACTATATGGGGGGAGGGAGTATGGATTTCATTTTTAACATTAAATGACACAATCCTATTTTTTGCCATTATTGTCCTATGGAGGGGCCCAAACTCCCATTATGGCAAGATAGTGTTGGGCTACCACAAGCATCCTGCCCCTAACCTCATTCCCAAACACTGGCACATAATCCTAGAGGTGTCCTGAAGTGATCTTTGCCCATTCAAGCTGTACCTCCTGATGATGCAGCACAGAAATTCAACTGATAACTAGATGTTATAAATTAAGCCTACTTTTATCAGCTCATTGTCTCAGAGACTCAAATTGAATGTGCTAGGCTTGAGCCATTTACTTCCACCATTTGTCTTACAAACTATGCTTACCTATGCTCAGATACTAAAATACACATATCTGAATGTATTGCATAGCAAAGATCCTAGTTATTTCTCTTAGCTTGTCCTTATCTATCTCCCTTACTCATTCTCAGGACATTTGGTAGGTAAAATAGGAACAAAATGAGTGTAACACACTGCCTGCAGGACTTAACAAGCATTACTCTCAAAAAAAACTTAGCATGTGTTAACTATTAGTACAGTGGTATCTGTGAGAGCACAAAAATCACTGCAATGCCACTTTGAAGCCGTACAGTACAGGAGGCCTAGAACAATAAAGATAAACCCACCAGGCTGATACTGTGGTCTCTGAAGCTATGGAATCCAGCAGTTGTTGTTTCCAGTGTATTTAACAATGATGGGGTGAGGTATACAACAAACCTTATGGATAGGATTTTCAAAAATGATTGGTATTGGTCTAAAACTGATCCTATTTGAGTGAATAGGAAATCCCACTATCTTAACTGAGAGTATTTAGGACAAGAAAGGGGACTTTTGACCTCCATAACTTAGGATTTCCTGTTTCAAACAACAGACTGTGGTATGCAAAATATTTTGATATATAGTATATAGTACTACTCAATGCGAAACTAGGTTGGGATAAACGGTGATATACTTTCAAACCATCCCCTGTTTACACGTGCTATATCTGGATTGCTTAAGTCTACAACATCTTAATTCATAATCTTTCCAAAAATTGTCCTGTCACATAATGCAGTGCCTATCATAGCAAAATATTTCTTTTTTACCTTTAGCCCCCATGCCAGATGCTTTTCTCAGGGTTAATTAATCAAAGGGTACTTGTTAATTAGGTGCCTTCATACCCATATAGATAACTATAAGAAGTTGACAATGTCTCCCTGTCTTGTCAGTGCTTATAATTGCTTTAAAAAGATAAAGCATGTGCAATGCAGAAAGGAATGTGTGACAAAGACAGCAGGACCCCACTCTGATGCAGCTTGGCCCATCTGTTACACAAAACATTTCTGCATGCATTTTGAAATCAGATTTTCCATAACAATGTGAATTTTCTTCAGCTCCTCAAGTACCTCATATGTTGTTAATAGTTAGAAAACTGTTCTGGCTAGAGATTTAATCCCAATATTGATTTATGGTGAAGTTCTTTTTAAGTAATATATATATATATACACATACATACATACATCTATACATACACACATACACACACACACACACGCACGCACAGACATACATACATATACATATATAATCTCTTTTAGCTTTTAGCTGATACTCTTCAGAGTTGTCTCTTTTCCAAGACAGTCATGTTACTGTTCAGCATCAATAGATAAGAGTTGCAGGTAACAGGAAATTAGGAGACACAAAGAGTTAAGAGCAGAGAAACACTCCATTGTGGCTGTCAAGCTCTTCAGAACAATTTAAGTTTTGTCTGCATTTAGATATGTTCCTTTTCTCAAAAACAAACTCAAGAACAGAAAAGAGAATTTTAAGTGATGGTTGTTTATTCTGACAGGAAACTGTGTACGTGAAAAGAAAATGAATGTCAAATTGAATTTTATAGATAATATATAGATGCAATTGGCTTCCATATATTACTATTCGTATTTCTTCACAGTGGTTTTAGACAGCAGACTTTCTAAACCTTTATTAAAAAAAAACTTTAAAAATTGAAAAGAAAGATCATTTAACACATTATCTCTAAACTTCTTGTTATTCCTTTCAATACATCTCAGTGGGTGTGTCTACATGTGCACCCAACTGCACCGTTGTTACAGTGCAGTCACGGTGCCACTAGGGTCATTTCCAACCCTACTGCACAGTAGCTCAGTGCTATTGTGAAGTAGTGGTGGCATCATGGTTCATGCCTACCAACACTATATCACCATAGCAATGAGCTACATTGCCGTAGCTAGTCACTATAGTGACGTAGCATCTTGTGTGGATGCACTCAATATGTATTATATCGTTTGCTTCAAAAGTAATTTCTGTTTCTTCAATTCCTGTTTATTAAGTTTTCCCTAAAATGGTTCTGCTTCATCTGTCATTTGTTTGCTCCAAATTTTCTAATTTTCCTGATTTTTTACTGTGAATTCTTTATTATTGTTGCTTTTATAAAAAGCTTTAACTAGCTAATTTCAAAACTAGTTTTTAAAGAAAGTGACTGCTTATAACCAGACACTATTTATTAGTATTACAGATGAAGTCCAACAATTGGATTAGAATAACATGTTATTTTGTATTCTCTCACTTTGAAATTAAAACCTAGTATATTTCATTTTATTTAATACTATGCTTCAGTATGTCAGTAATTTCAAGGGGTTTTGAATATAAACTCATTATGACCCAGTGCTTATTTCTATGCTCAGAAAGAAATGTTTTGGTTTTTCCACCTATGTCAGAAATACCATAAAATAAGTTCCATTATGGACCGTAGTAAACTGCATTTCAAAGTTAAGCTCAACATTCTATGCCATCATTTTAATAAACTCTAAATTTTAATCTTTAGTCCAGAGTTGTTTTTCCCTGGGCCACTGATATAAGGAGGGAAGATTTTGTGTATAAAATGGGAGACATGAAGAAAAAATATTGCAATTTTGTGAATGAAATATGATGAATAATACTATTTCTTTTCCCATCAGGGCCTGAATTTAGCTGTAAGATGACTTTCTGTCATTGGAAGAAATCAGTATAATTATTTAACTATGGTATTCATGTACCATCAGTCACCACTGAATCTAAGGACTAAAATACAGCAAAATAAGAATAGTGGTATTACAAAACAAACTAATTCCAAAACAGTCTGAGAGGGGTTTTTTATGTCCTCCTCGACTCCACCCCCACCTCACCTATGTTAACAGCAGGTGGTGAAAGACCTTTATAAATTATAGGACGATAACAGCTATGAATGACAGCCTCCTACAGGCAGTAATGAAGGCAAAAGACTCTATTTAAAATCAAATTATGAATGGAATTATATGATGTAATTGCCTGATAAAGCAGGCACAGAACTTGATGGCTCACAAATCCTCTTCTAGTCTAGTCTTCCTTGAGCTTTGTATTGTATTGATATGAACACCTATATCAAAGGTGTTATATTTGAGAATATATGAATAAGGAAAATGTGAATTAATTTTGAAGCAAAATGCAACACAGAGGAAATACGCATATTAGGGATATGAAGATGGACCTGCACAGTATTCTGTGACTTCACATCAATGATGGAACTTATGTTCAACTGACAGATAAATAATGAGCACAAAAGGGCAAGCATACTTCACAATGGCATTCCTAAGTGTGGCATGGAGATATAAATGCAGATATAAATTGAAGCAAACATGGATGGTACACTGAGAAACCAACAGGCAGTAAATACAAATAATCGTGGAAAAGCATGAATTAATGTGATGAGGTTCGTGGAACAGTTAGAATCTCCTAGCCAAATAAAGGTAATGAAAGACTAGTTTGGCCACTGGAGTTATTTGACAGTCTGAAGCCAGATACCTACACTATGGAATTTGATAATAAAAGGCTTCCCCCTGCACCTTCCAGAGCTGCTGATAAACTCTACCATATTCTGTATTTTTTTCAACAACCTACATGCATTAATTCAATCCTATCCATATTGAGCTTTAGATAACCACTCCCCATGAGGGCCCCAAAAATCAACCAAACACTGAATAACGTGCATAAAGCTTTCTCCCATCAGCATACTAACAGCACCAGGGCCTGTTTCTCCATACTAACATTCCACAGAGTGATCTCTAACCTGGGGAACTGAGGTAGCAGTTCTGCAAGAGCAGGTGGGATGAGAGAAGTCTAGAAGAAATGATAATTCAGATACCAGGCATGGGAACATTCACTTGACACCTTTCCATCCTCTTGAATTCCTGAATTAGGAACTATTGGGCACATCTACACATGCATTAATGTGTCATAATTATGACACATTGTGGTTAGGATCTGTAATAGGTGTTGATTTAGCACTGCTGAGCACACATTTCTATGTGACACTAATGCACAGTAGACCAATTCTACTGTGCATTAGTGCATTAGCACAGCTTTCACTGTGATGCACTAATGTGTAGTAGAATTAGTCTACTGCACTTTTAGCATCTTATGTAGACATTGCTGTTCAAACCATTGAATGCCTGTAGTATTGCTATTTAAACCATTCCTCCCTGGATATTTGCAGATTTTATTTTCTTCTACCTAATGGAAACATTCCTTTTACCCAACTTCAAAAAAATATTTCTCTTCCTCTGAAACTGTATCCTCCCAAGTGCTAATAACTCTCTCCCTCCCCCACTACACACCCAGAGTCACTGATATTCCTTTAACTTTATCAAGGTTTTAAAACATTTTGTCTTTTCTAAACTTTCCACGATTATTTTTCAGTCAGAGACACAAAATGCATGCTGGGGCTGCCTAGAATATTTAAGATAGAGAAGCTATCAGGGAATATTCCATTTTCTGAGACCCTGTAAAGGACGCAATAAATATTCATAAGAACAGTAGGAGGGGAAAGGATTATGTGAAGTATAGAGAGGTAGAAGTCAGAAACAGAAAATATTTGGGTTTAGTTCAGTGCCTGAGTTGAGGTTCAGAAAATGTTCTTGTTACAGACTACAGTTCATTCTATGCTATGTACCATATGAGGGGTTAAATCTTAGAAATACAGCATGATAAAGATACAGAATAATGTCTTGCATAAAGGGATCCAGCTCACATGCTTAACACAGTCACTTTATCTTCAATCCAAATATGTACTGGGCAGTGTTAGAATTTCACATATTTTCTGTTCTTAAAATAGGAGTATTTTTTAAGGCTAAGTTGGAATCAAAGTGTATTTCTTCCCTTATAATCCTCACAAGTTTGATTCATATCTACTCCAACCACTAACATGTACATTCAGTATATCATGTCCAAAAGTATAGAGTTACCATCACTTGAATAACATAAAAATTTACAGATGAGGGGGTGGGGAATCTACACAGAAAACTCCAGCAAGAGCATAACTGTCCTTTGATTATTACTAACTCAGGATATTTTGGTCCAGAATGCAGAAGGTAAATCCATTCACTCCCTGGAGAAGGCCAAATATTCACATGAATGTACGCAACTTTTTTCAGTCAAAAACCAACCCTTCCATATGCATAGAGACCTCCTAAATTAAATATTCATAGGCATGAGACTTGGGGAAGCAGGGTGGGAGGGGAAGAAAAATAAAGAGACAGAGGTGGGAAGGGGACAAGAAGCCAGTATAATTTTCCTACAGATCTTTGCATAATTGTTGAAAAGAAGATATTGTCAGATAGATCCTTTAAGCAGGTTTTCACTTGCTTTGTGTCAAAGACCAAAGGCAGCAATTCCCAGATAACATATAAATAGTGTAGATAGTTCTATACCAGGCTAATATTCAGTCCCTAGGCATTGTGTAGAAGGGGAATGTGGGGGGTGTGGGAGCACATACAACCCCTGAGATTGGCCACCACCAGCTTCTGAGGGCAGTCCCACTTGCACCCACTCCCCCCACCACCACACTTGCTGCTGACGCGGCCAGTGGCGACTGCAGGCAGTCCCCACTCACCACTGCCAACAGCAGCAGCAGGTGGTCCCCATTCACTGCTGCTGACGCTGCCAGCAGTGGCTATGGGCAGTCCTTGCTCACTGCCATGGCACCCCAGTCATTTGTGATTCAGTCCATAGTGAAAGGGGGTGTCTCCTAGAATCCTTGTGCTCTAAGAATCCTTGACACTGGGTGTATCTACACAAGACACTTTACTGTGCAGTAGAGTAGTTTACTGCACAATAAGAATGTGCATGTACACATGCACACTTACTGCAAAGAAAACTTAGCTACTTGTGAGTAAATTTGCTACCTGCAAATGCAAGTAGAAAATTTACTCACAAGTACTTACTGCACAATAACTCATGTGTAGATGCCAACTGGGAGCAGCTTTGGTCCTGGCCAGCCCTGCCACTTTGGGGCATCCTGAAATCAGCCCCAGGACCTCAGGGCTGGGAGCATCTCCTCCCCTAGCCTGCCTCTATGGAAGTCCCAGACACAGACACTTTAAAAGCCTGCAGGCATTTTGAGCCTGGGGCACAAGAGCGAGGAATCTGAGGGGACTCTTGGCCTCTACTCCCCCTGCGCAGGCTGTGAGCCATGGCCAACTGGTGCCTTCTGATACTGTGGGGGCACCAGTGACCAATCACCAACTGGGGGGGTCCTCTCTTCACTTGACATCTCTCAATGCCCTCACATTCTCGGGGGGGCACCAGCCATCGTCCTCCACTTCCTGGTCAGAGACGGTCCATCTTGGGGGGGGCACATGTCCTCCCTATGCATCATCTGTGCTGTGAGCTGCCTGTACCCCACTGCCACTACCTGTACAACTGCCAGGCCCAAGCTTTCCAGCCTGAAGGCTGCTGCAGGCTCCTACCAGGCCTGCCAGAACCCAGGTCCAGTTGCGGCCAGTATTGGGGCCAGCACCAGCAGCCTGTCTGAAACCTGAAACCTGTGGTGCAATGGTGTATCCTCTCACCATGCAGCTCCTAGTCCTGCATCATGCCCCTGCACTGGATGCTGCAGGTAGCTGCCAAGGCCCAGCAGCACAGGGACAGATGTGTGGAGGCCCAGAGAGCTTGTGCAGGAACCCAGATGGTGTCATCATCAATGCCATACACCGCCATCCAGGGTCCCAACTGGTCACAGGAGGACAGTGGTAACCTCATGATGCTGTGGGGTTAGGTGGAGGTTCTGCAACCCCTTGGATCCACCTCCACAGCATGCAGGAAAACAGAAGATAGTGCAAAAACTTATTGATCTGCCCATGCCCCTGCAGCTAGGTGGGCATGCACTTCACATGCTGAAGAACATGTTGATGCCCATGGCGATGTCCTCCTCAGCTATGGGGGGCAGGGACATGTAGTACAGTCACAGGTAGTCCTCCAGGCAGAGGTTGCAGGGCATCCCAGGCTTGTCCCCTGCATCACTGAAGCTCAGAGTCCCTTGCCAGATGTGCAGACTCCCCCAGGGCACCATGGTGATCAGCATCATCAGGGTGTAGTTGATTGGACACCCCTTGGTCCATGAAAACAGCTCCTTGCACAGTGCCAGGGACATGCATCAGGGGCACACTTGGGGCACAGTGATGGTATGGGGTCAGTCTGGCCCTGGGATGCCTCCTCAGAAAGGCCCCCTGTGGAGAGGGTGGGGGTGTGGGCAACTCCTTGTCCCAATCATCTGGGAGCCCTTTGCCCCTGAAGCCTGGTTGCAGCTTGGCAGTAGCACAGAATACCAATGGAACTGCAGAAGAGGGGCAAAGCAGGGTCTAGAGCTACTACAGCAGATTCTGCCAGGATACTGGCCTGTCCTGGCCTGGGAATGGGGAGAGGGAGACAGACTGCCTGTGGCCAGCACCCAGGAGCCCACTGGTTCCTGGGTAGCGAAAGGGGATGGGGGACTCAGCCAGCAGCTGCCTTGGGCTATGCTTGACCAGGTGAACATGGTCTCTGGGCATGTTCCTGTGAACACCCAACCTGCAACCTAAGGCTGGGCAGAGCATGGTTCCTGGTACAGAGCATCTTATCTTTAAAATTTTGCAAATTCTCACGAACAGTTTTTATCTCATAGCTCTGCATACCCTGCAGCTGCAAGAAAGGGAGAGGCTGCAGCTGGCAGCTGGGATGTGGCCTCAAGATGACTAGTGCCCAGAGCTGGAGCCATGGGGATGTGTCAGCTCCACAGGAGGAGGACTCCATATCAGACCCTCCTCCTGGACTGGCTGGTGATGGCTGCAGAGGACCAGCAGACAGATGTGCAGATGTGGAAGTTGGAGGACACTGCCCAGCAGGAAAGGTGGTGGGTGGATGACATGAACCATGAGGAGGTGTGGGACCAGGAGGACTGAGAGTTCATGGTGGAGCTCTGGGCCCTGGAACATGAGAGCATGAAGGCCCTGTGTGAGCACGATGCAGTTGTGGCCAGGGTAGTGAAGACAACAGAGAATGACCACTGGGTGCTGAGTACCATACTGGCCCTGGCAATTGCCTTTGTGGTGCCCACTGCCCTACCTCCATCCCTAGCCCCACCTGCCCCTTGGAAGCCACCCACTGCCCAGCAGCAGTCCTGCTCATGGGCCTGGGGGGATGTCTAGCACTGCCTCCACCAGCCAGGAACCCTGGCCTCGAATCCCACCCCTGCAACCTAACCCCCCCCCCCAGCCTGGGCCCAGTGCCACCAATCACCCTGGCTCAGGCATGCAGCTGGTGCTGCCTGTAGCAGGGCCACAACCACACGCCATCCCTGCTGATCTTAGCCACCAGCTGCTGGAGGGGGAGCTGCCTACGCTGAGGTGCCAGCAGCCTCTGTCCCCCCGGGCAAAGCCTCCCACCTGCTGGCCTCCATGCTGCATGTGCACCCACAGCCAAAGACTGGGGTTTAAGCCACCTATCCCCAGGCTCCACCCACTAGTTTCCCCCACCACAAAGCTGCCCACAGCAGGAGGGCATACACACAAACAATATTTTAAATAATTTGTACAGGGAAGAGAATGTTTTATTGTTGGTTGGTTTGGAGGCTGTTGGGAGGGGAATAAAGTGTTTTTATGTGAACTGTCTGCAGTGAGTGTGGTGCTGGAGTAGGCAATGGGGTGCATGGGGGGGGGTGCTGTGGGCAGCTTTCCAGGCAGGCTATAGCAGGGAGTGTAGGAGGAGGCAGTTGTCCAGCATCTATCACCCCCAGTGCTCTGGCTCATGCTGGCAGATGTGCAGCTTGCTCAGGACCTCAGGGGAGGGGTGGAAAGGGGATACTGCTGTCTCTGGCACCACAGGTGGTGCCTCTTCCACCCAGCAGGACAGGGTCCAGGTGGCAGCCATGCAGTGACAGCAGCTCTGGGATGGCACAGTAGAGCCAGACTGGCAGTTGCTGTGTTGGGGGGAGATCTGGCAGGGCCCAGACAGCCATGGGCCAGCTAGCAACTTGTGCAGCAAGCCAGCAGGGCCAATTACAGCAGCCAGAAGGAGCCCAGGGCAGGGGGTGGAACAGCTATGGCACAGGGAGACAAAGGATATGGCACAAGAGCTGACACATGCTGCTCCTGTGTTCTGCATGCTGTTCCTGGCCAGAACCAGTTGACCAGGGAGCAAGGCTGCCTTTTAAAAATGGCCTCCAGCTTCAGGAAGCTATGGCTAGAGCCTCCAGTTCCCCATGGTGGCAGCAGAGACCCGTTGCAGGGTCCCAGGAAACATGAGCAGTTTGCTGCTAGGAGCAGCAAATCTGCTCCTATGTCTCTGCACATGTAGATGCCTGCCCAGGAGTATTTATTTGCAGGTTGTTTAATCGCAAGTAAAGTGGTACTGCACCAAATGCACATATAAACAAAGCAACTGAGAAATGATTGTTGACACAATTTATCCCATCCCCCTTCCCCAATTTACAGCTTCAGGTCAAAGTTCAATCAGTTGTAAATAGGCTGGTCTTAAACTAATGAAAACAAATTCAGAAAGTCTTTATAGGGAAAATAAAATGTTAGTTTATGAGGAAGTGAAGTTTTTGATTTTCTTTTGTTCTCTTTCTCCATGTCTCTCTGTTCTTACACATCTCCTAATAGCTACCTCTATGAATGACAAACAGCACGTTCTGAAAAGCTGAGTATAATCAGCTGAGTGATGTTAACAGTCCCACCAGGGGAAATGCTTTGGTGGATCTGGTCCTAGCCACAGGTGATGAGTGCTCAACCACCTGGGCGATAGCGACCATCGCCTATGGGAATGTACCATCCAGCACAGGGTGTCAAAGGCCTGCAGCAAGGCAGCAGCCCTGGACTTCAAAAGGATGAATTTCAATGAGGTAAAGAGACTAGTCAAGGAGGCACTGAGGTCCCAGAAGGGAGGGGAGTTGGGAGTCTAAGAAGAGTGGTCATTCCTTAAGGACACTATCCTCCAAGCCTAAAGCGTGACAACCCCCACACGGATCAAAGGGGGCAAAAGTGCTCATCAAAAGCATCCACGAATGCCTCAAAGCCAAAAAGGAGGCATACACCCAATGGAAGGGAGAAGCCATCACCAAGGAGGATTATACCTCCTTGGATTGAGATTGTAGGGGAGTTATTAGGAAGGCAAGACAGAGATGGAACTGGAACTAGCAACCCAGATCAAAGATAACAAGAAGTCCTTTTTAAAAAACATAGAGGGTAAAAAGAAGGTGCCAAATAATGTGGGGCCTCTTCAGGACATGCTTGGTAATCTGGTGGTAGCACCAGATGACAATGCTAATCTCTTTTTTCCTTCCATTTGTCTGAGCAGGGACAGGGACATCCCCCCCAGTGGCATCCTAGATAGACCCAGGGGACGTGCAGCCAGGCCCAGAATCAGTGAGGACCTAGTCAGGGAACTTCTGGAGGGACTAGATGTGTTCAAATCACCAGATCCTGACAATCTCCACCCCAAAGTGATAGGGAACGGGCAAAGGTCTTTGTAGGACCCCTGACACAGCTTTATGAGCACTCATGGTGCTCTGGTGAGGTGCCTGATGATTGGGAAAGGGCCGATGTGGTCCCCATTTTCAAAAAAGGAAGGAAGGAGGACCCAGGGAACTATAGGTCCATTAATCTTACCTCCGTCCTGGGGAAGTTCTTTGAGAAAATTATCCAGGAGCACATCTGCGAGGGGTCAGCTGGAAAGTTTATGCTTACGTGCAATCAACACAGATTCATTAGAGGCAGGTCCTGTCAGACCAACCTGGTGGCCTTCTATGACCAGGTCACAAAAGCCTTGGATGCAGGTGTCGTGGTGGACATAGTCTTCCTGGACTTTAGGAAGGCCTTTGACACTGTCTCTTATCCCATCCTCATTAAAAAAATAGGCATCTGTGGTGTTGATGCCTAGACAGTCACATGGGCCCAGTCAATGGATGGAGGGCAGCACCTAGAGAGTGGTGGTGGATGGGTCATTTTCAACATGGAGAGATGTGGGCAGTGGGGTTCTACAGGAATCAGTCCTCGAGCCTGCACTGGTCAATATGTTCATCAGTGATTTGGACAAGGGGGTGAAAAGCACCTTGTTCAAGTTTGCAGATGACACTAAGATGTGGGGAGAAGTGAGCATGCTAGAAGAGAGGGACAGGTTACAATTAGATTTTGACAGGTTACAGAGGTGGGCAGATGAGAATAGGATGGGTTTCAGTACTGGCAAGTGCAAAGTGTTGCACCTGGGGAGGAAGAACCAGTAGCATACCTACACGCTGGGGAACTCCCTTCTTGTCAGCACAGAGGCAGAGAAGGATCTTGGAATCACTATTGATTCCAAGATGAACATGGGCCACCAATACAGGGACACGGTCAGGAAGGCTAACCGCACCTTGTCATGCATCCATAGATGCATCCGGAGCAGTTCCAAAGAGGTGATCCTCCCCCTCTATGCGACACTGGTCAGGCCGCGGTTGGAATACTGCATCCAGTTCTGGGTGCCGCACTTCAGGAGGGATGTGGACAGCATTGAGAGGGGCCAGAGGAGGGCCACTCACATGATTAGGGAACAGCAGGGCAGGCCCTACGAGGAGAGGCTACAGGACCTGAATGTGTTCAGCATCCACAAAAGAAGGCTGAAAAGGAATCTGGTAGCTGCCTATAAACTTGCCAAGGGGAACCAGCAGGCAATGGGAGAGCACTGAACTTCTGTGGTCACAAAGAACAACAGCCATAAGTTGACTGATAGTAGATTCAGGCTAGATATCAGGAGGCACTACTGCACTGTCAGGGCAGCTAGGAGCTGGAACCAACATTCAAGGGAAGTGGTGCTTGCCCCTACCCTGGGGGTCTTCAAAAGGTGGCTAGAAAGCCACCTAGCTGAGGTCATTTGACCCCAGCATCCTTTCCTGCCCATGGCAGGGGATCAGACTAGATGATCTGCTTAGGTCCCTTCCCACCCTACCAATTATGAAACTATGAATCCTTAGATGTAAAAAATCCCCCCAAAAAACAGGGAAGTCAACATAGGCGTTGTTTCCCTGTGTTTTGTCTTTGTCAGAGTAGTTTTCTTTTGCATCTGAGCACTCTAAAAGTTGAACAAACATTTGTTGAACCTGGTTTAGGTTTAAGCTTCCTAAATCTAAAGCAGGAACAGTGTGTGAAGGTGTTTGCCACTGTGGCATGGATAGTCAAAGTAAGTAACTGGGGTGGGGGGGGGTCTCTGAGGGAGGTGGGCAGGTCCAGGAGGCTAGTGGTTGGGGAGGACGAATAACTTGGGGCTAAAAATAACCCATTCAGTGTTGGGGGTAGAAACAGTTTAGGCCCAGGGCTACAGTGAGTGGCTCTCCTGTGAATGTGTGCAGACATTCAGTAGACCAGTTTAACCCACTTCACCTCTGAGGTTAACTAACCGTACATTGGGCACACCATTTTTAAGGGGATTTAAGCCTGGTGAACACCTACACACCGAACAATTTAGATCAAATTAGTGCTTGTACATATCCTGAAAGACCACACAGGCTTGTTTGGTATCAAAAGCTCAGCGACATTTATTATTTAAACAGTATCCATTTGTCACAGGGCAGGGACCCAGGAGCAGCCGTGATCTCCCCTGGCTCCCCTTCCGTGCCAAGTTGCACCCTCTTTCTCGCCCGCCACGACTTTGCTGTTCCTATAAGATCAATGAGAGGCTGCCTTACTTGGCCCCTTGGACCTGGTGCTCTTACTCTTCCAGTCCCAGCTCTGTACCCAATGGATTTTGGTGCTCCAATCCTATGGGTGTCACGTGCCTCCAACCTCCCCTGTAGCACGCCCCAAGCCTCGCAGATGTACCAGACATTCTTGTATCTCTACTCGTCTTAATGACCCCTCCCGGGTCGTCTCGCTCTTATGCTCACCCCTTCTCGGGGCCTCTCAATAACCTCGCCCCCATCCAGGGCTCCTCAATAAGCTCGCCCCCTCTCTGGAGCTTCTCAAGTACAGGCAGCGCCCCCGCTGGGGCCTGTCTCCCCGCACTCACACCCACACTGGGGTTTCATCGCCCACGCTTCTTGTGGTAGGTTACCCCACTGGGGTTTCATCGCCCGCGCTTCCTGCAGTTGGGGCTCAGGTGGCTTGTAGCCATGCCTGGCCCCCTGACCCATCTTCTGGGTCATATGCCCTGCTTGGGCTCTACCCCCAATACTGCCCCACTGGGCTGGGGTCGGGACACCCCGCTAGCTCTGCCTGATGTCGCCCCACTGGGCTGGGATCGGGACACTCTGCTACACAGCGCCACCCTACAGTGCACTACCTGCTGTGCCCTCCTTGGCACCAGATTGCTGTGCCCTCCCAGGGCACCAGCAACCCCCCACCACGATATCGGGGCGCTCCCCTGAGCCCTCCTCCTTCCCCTACAGCCTCACCCGTCCTCCGGTATAACAATAACTAACCATGGAACATAAAGCCATAAGCCAACCAGCTATAACTCAAAATAAGCCGCCCGGCTATAACAAACTGCGCGCCACCCTGGCTATTCTTCACAATTCCCAGTCAGGTTCTCTCCCCCACTTTCCCTCATACAGACGCTCAGGTGGTAAGGTCGCTCAGCTCTGCTCTGCTCTGCTCTGCTCTGCTCTGCTCTGCTCCGTTCTGCAGCAGAGCTCCTGCTCAGCTCGGCTCGGCTTTGTTCTGCAGCAGAGTTCCAGCTCGGCTCTGCTCTGTAGCAGAGCTCCTACTCCTCAGGCAGTTAGATGGAACTAACCTCTGGCCTCAGCCTGGCTGCTTATGAAGGCCAGGCCCTGCCCCCGGTGGTCAGCTGACCCAATCAGTTGCCCTAGCAACTGCCACCTGCGCTGCCCTGCAGATTGGCAGCTGAGTCCTTATTACCTTTGCTAGTAGCGAGCACACTAGTGCTCTGCTATACCCCAGTGCTCTGCTACACCCCTTCCCCCTTAAGTCTGTACCTCTCACTAGGAGCGGGACGCGCAAGTGCCCTGCGACACCTTTCATTAACAAGCCTGTCGAAAGAGTTACAAGATGTTAGCCCTCAATGGTTAGCCTTGGTAAAGCATAGGCATAGCTCACAATTCCTTGTGTTCCCTAAACCTAATGCAAAGTTTAAAGATTTCAAGACTTCCTCTTATACATGAAGTAAGCAGTTCTGTTAACATCAAACATTTACATAACGAGCATTGACACCTTTACCACATTACCCTAATCCTCAAACTTTGTTATCACCAGGTGCTTTCTAGAGTCTTTGGCTAGGGACAGAAGTTACAAATTATGTAAGTTGCACAGCTTGTCATCAGAAACTGGTTTAAAACTGTAACAGAACAGAAGTTCAGTGCACATAAACAAGTTTCAAAATGGCTGAAACTGGTTTTAGATAAACCTGGTTGAATGTAGTATCAGACTTAACTATTTGGGTCAAACCGGTTTATGAAACTTCTGTCCAAGACCCCTTCCTGATTCAAGTTAAATCAGAGTCCCCCAGCATGCTTTCCAGCCCTGGGCAAGCTGTGCTGTCTGCTCTGGCAGAGAAGGGTTGGGGTGGGGTGAGAGGCAGGGACTGCTCCTCCAGGCAAACCCCAGCTAAGTCTGGGGCCAGGGAGAGGGGTTAAATTCTGCTTCCCGCCCCGGCTTGAGTACAGAGCTTCCCTACCCTGCTAAACTTATTGAAAGTTACTGCTGGCTGTGACTGTGGTCTACAAATCCCACAGGCAACTCTGTAGAGACCAGAGCAGGAGGTATACCCCATGGGCAACCCTGAAGTTGGGGGAGGATCCCCCACTGCAGCCGCTTTCAGGAGTGGCTGCAGCTGTTTCTGGGAGCAAGCACTGGCCAATTGCTGCAGCCACTCCCAGAAGCAGCTGCAGACACTCCTGAAAGCGGCTGCAGTGAGTGCAGCGATCACCCAGTGCTTGCAGGGGAGGCACTGGCATTCCTGCCTACCCCCACTGCCCATTGTCTAAGCAGTGAGCACAGCTGTCAGGGGCTGCACCGACACTCTCGGAGGGTGCATGTGCACCCTTGTGTACCCCCTATGTATTGCCACTGACAAATCCCAAAGGCACCTGGAAGCAGGAAGAGGAAGCAGTGAGCAACCCTGCAGAGTCCTGCTTCTGTGATTCTGGACTGCAAATCCCAGAATCCTCAAGGGCAGCAGGAAGAAGAAATGAACACACAGCCCATGCTGGCTCTTCCTCTAGAGCCTCCTTCCCCTGGCTTCTGGCCTGGACCACTGCAAGCATGTGGCTGCATTTCCTGAATCAAAAGTGAATGTGGGTCCAGTGGTTTCTCAGTTAAATTTCTGCATCTTAGAGTAGCCTCAAAAGACTGAATTGATTCAGTCTCAGGTTTTTTTATTGTTTGTACTTAGGCTCTGGCACTAGCTTCACTGATTACTTTTAACTTTAACACCTTAACCATTAACTTTAACACTCTGCTGGTGCCTGTCAGGTTTGCTCCTGCAGGTACCCTAGTGGTATGAGGTCAGCTTTTGGTCAGTGTCCTCAACAAAGCCTTTACATGAGTCTTTTATGCATTGATCAGTGAGCTTATGTCACTCATTGCTCCTACAGTAGGACCTATTCCTTTGCCATAAACAAAGACATTGTTTTTATTTTAAAAAAATCTTTCCTTTTGATAAATCAGTACAGAATTGCATACACAAATTATATTTTGCCTGCCTATTCCTCAAAAATATAATAACTCAATTATAAATGAATAGGTTCTGTAGGTATAACACAGCCTCATGACTCTGAATGTCAGCACAAAGGTTTTTCTAACAGATACACCTGCAGTTTACTGACTGTACACCTGCATAACAAACAGATTCATTTCGCTACTCAGTAGGACCTTTCAGTGGGAAACAAAAAGAGCTATAATAAACATGGGGAAAAGGCTTTCAACTAAAAGAATATAATTTTATCCATTTTTATCCCTCTCTGAAAGACACTTCATGGTGCATCATTGGTGTATTTCATCTGAAGAAATGATGTAGAATAGGACAAAATAAATGGATGCAAGTGTACTGGATTTTCTAGTAATATTGAGCTGACTTACTGTTTTTTACAGTGTTGCTCTTTTTCCAGTCTGTTTCTCCCTTATCCCACTTTTGGCACAAATGGAAGGCATGAGGAACAGAGAAAAAACAGTCCTTCTCTATGCCCTTTGCATGTGGATGACAACATCCCTAAGCAGCTTTTATCTTCCAGCTCCAACTGAAATGCTTATGAGTAAGTGGAATTAAAAAGTGGGAAAAGATAAAACTGCATATTTAATACTCCAAGGGTGAAGAACAAGAGAGAATGGAGTTACTATTAATATAAAACATTCAGGAAGTAGGGAAAGATTTTTTTTTTCTTTTTTATTAATTGGGAAGAAGGCCAGCAGGTTTTTTGGGATAGACTATGCGCCACTTTCATGGGGAGGTGAAAGTAGAAAGGATTTTAAAATTGAAATACCTAAGGTAGATCAGAAAAGTCATTTGTTCCTTTTTACATGGAAACAGTGGTATTGGGAAAGTAGAGAGTATTCATAATGTTGGAAAGTGGCAAACTGGGCACATCTACACATGGATATTAATGTGACTCAATTAACTTCAGTGCTTATCACACCAGAGTTTATTGGTCCTGGGTGCTGTGTTTATATGTGCACTTGGGAACGCAGCACATTGAACTGCATCAGAGCAGCCCCAGCCGCATCAGAGCAGCCCCAGCCCCAGCAGGACCCAGGTGGTCAGCCTGCCAGACCAGGGCTACTCTGACCTGGCTAAATGTGCTGCAAAGGGGCTGGCTGGGGGATGAGGGTTCTGCACTGTGGGGCTCGGCGGTAGGCAGCCCCTGCACTGAAGCACCCTCATGCCGCAGTCAGCCAAATCAGAGTCTACATATGTGCTGCCGCACACAAAAAATCTCCACATCAGGACAGTATTTGTATTTACAAGTACAAACCTGCTGCAGAATTTATTAGCTGCCTGCATCTTACGCCGGCTGAACATGTAGATGCTGAGATGTTTATGGTAGAGCAAATTAGTCTACTCCACAGTAAAATTTTGTGTCAACATGCCCACTGTAACCAGGTCCCGGCCCTCAGTGCCCTCCTTCTACCCCTACAGCCACTCCCATGCCTCACAGCCTTAAAACATAAACAAACCAACATAACCCAAAACCACCTAGCTCCACATGTGTCCTTCTGCAGAGCTCAGACAAGGGGTCAGGGCCTGACTTCATCTCTAGCCAGGGAGATCTGCAGATATCCCCAGCCTGGATTTACCCCTTCTGGCCAGCAGGGATTGCTAATTACTTTACTGGGTGTAGAGATTGCTAATTACTTTAGCTCTCTGGCATTCTGCTGCCTACATCTAACCAGCCAGTAAATCCTTATAGCTCAACTCTGCTGCCTGCCTGCCAAATAACAGGAGTAGAGGATACTGCTATATACACCCTTCTCCCAAGCCTATGGGGATGGTGTTAAGAGGGAAAAGTTATTGTCAATATCCCATTCACCTCCTGTACCTCCTGGTTGGCTGTTGCTTCTGTCAATGACCATGTAGGTGCTTCTTCCCAAGAGCTCCACCTACCTCAGTCAGGAACAACATATCATCCGCATGTTCTGTTCCATGTACAGTCCTTTATCTCTCCCCATGTGCTGGCCAATTCCTGGGTCTCTTCTGCATCTGGTGGCATAACTAGTTTAGCACCAGGTACAAGCCCAATCCCAAGGTCCCCAAGGCCATGGGGCGGTGACATTTCATAGATCCCCTGTAAGGAAACATTCATCTTTACCCACATGAGTCTATCAATAACTGTCCACCAAGCATAGCTATTGCTTGAATGGCTTTAATGGGTTTTTCAAAGGTAACTGTTCCCGATGCTTCAGCTTTGGCCCTCTTTTTTTATCTAAAGGTTTGTGTGTTTTCAGTTCCTCTCCTCTGAAACACCTATTTTAATTTCCTTCCATCTACCCTGAAGTTAAAATTTACTTACTAACACAGCTAGCCAATTTTTCTCATTAAATTATTTAAAAAATAATACGAACAAACAATGGGTGTAGAGTTAACTCAAAAGAGAAGCGTACAAACTTGCATGGAAAATTTATTATTAGCAATATTACTTAAATATATAATAAAACAGTCAGAAGCTGTTTTTGCTATCCTGTATCAAGTAAACCACTCACATTTAAAACACTTTTTGCAGTCTCCCTTTCTTGTTTGACCTCTAATATGTAGCAGGACAGTTTTACATGGCATGACAACCCTTTTTAGAAACTGAACATTTGAAATCACTAGGTAGGTCAGAATATTCAGCTTCAGTAAAGCAATCACAACTTGAAACACATTTTTTGGCAGAGCTATTCTGTGAATTCAGCTGAACAAAAGCCTCCCAACAGTGGATGTTCCAAACTTTTTTTTTAAAGGACATGATTTGTCTAACCATTTGTGGCTTTGGACAATTTCTCTTCACATTATACATACGCTCTTAGAGTTCTTTTTTCAAAGTTAAATTCCAATTAGCTTTAGAAAAGTGGAGTTTCTTTGTCAGGATAACAATATGTACTGGCATATTGTTTGGTTTGTACTGCCCATTAAAAATACTTTTATAGGAAAGCTGCCATTTTGCCACAGGAAGACAAGCATTTTGCTTATACAATCCAACTAAGTAACAATTGCCTGTAAGACTAGTCTTAGAAGCACTCAAGCTAGAATACTGTCATTAGAGAGCCAGAAATTAATAACATATATTTATTTCCTTGCCAGCCAATTCTACCTATTCCATTTAGGAAAATTTGCCTTCATACTGTTTTGTAGTGTCTAACTAAACCTCTATTACCTTCTTTCCCTATATGAAAAGCAGTTTATCTTAATAGTCTAACTGCAACCTTTAGTTTCAAAGTTACCTCAGAGACTACCAAAGATCAAAGATTATATCAGGTAAATACTTAATCCTCCATACTCTACTTTATTTAAATTGGGTTTTTTTTCTATTCTGGTTTTGTTTCTGTCAGTCTGTAATAAATTTGATATAAGTCAGTGGGAGTTATGCAAAGCATCTGTATGTTTTGCAGTATAAAAACGAGTGCAAGTATAGAAACACATCATTAAATAAATCAATAACACAAGCAATTAACTGATTGCTACTCTTCAAGACTGACTTCACTGAAGAGACAAGTCAGTCAACAGAACTAACTTACCTTCGTTTTTAAAGCCTTAATTCAGGTTGTTTATTAGCATGACAGGGACATGGGTTTCATTCAGTGAGAATGACTGCATGATCAGAAAGAGCTATTAGTTAACTAAAGCCTTGGGACTGGATCACATAATCTAAAACCACCTTTCCCTGCACAGAAGTCAACAGCAAAATTCCCTGGCATTCCCTGAGTTGGCACAGAGATCCTTTTGTACTGGAATGGCAGATATTTAATACACCATTAACTGAGAAAGGGTTTTTTTGTTTTTTTCTCACTTAACTTGTTGTCCTTCCTCATTTTATAAGCTATCATTCTACTCATCAAACTATGTTAACTAGAGATTATTTTTAACTATTCAGGAAAATTCTTTAACTATACCAAGAAAATTCTGTGTTAATGTGCCTTTATGTCATATTTTAAATAAAATGGCTATCGCTTCTACTGTCTCTTTCTTAACCAGGAATCTGTATCCATATTTATGATGGACTTGCAAGGCAGAGAGCAGACAATGAAACTTCAGAATATGTTTTTCCTGCAACATTTATATCTTTAACTAGCTACACCACTGATGGCTAGCACCCCTGTTGAGTTTGTTGACAGTTATAGTGCTTCAGTAATTCTGGAGTCAGTCTCCTCATATTTTATACTCTGCAAAGATGACACTTTGCACTAAATTTACTCTTGTTATGAATAAAATAGATTGCTTGTTAACATGCAAGAACAAAGGGCTGGCTTTACAGAGAAGAGTGTGTGCATTTTGCTGCACTTTCAGAATAAACACAGCAGTCAGCACAGCCATGCTGTGTTGAGACCTTCAAGAAACATCTTATGGGAAGGAAAGTAGGCTCCCTCAAAAAACAAACAATCACACACCAACTTCTGAAACATTCACATGACTTCCTTATCTAAACTTATGCTCCCACACAGTGGCAAAACTTTATTGTCCTATATGACCTATTGTCACAGATTCCCCATTCCAGAGAACAGGTGATGCGGGTGAGGAGATGTGGGGGATGCAGCACTTTCTTGGGACCTCCACAGCCTTGTATGATCTCTCTGAGTAACCTAGGAAGCCATCCCAGGCATGGGTTATAGAGTAGGGGGAAGGTTTAGCTTTTTCTTACTCCATGGCAGACATTTTGATCCCTGATCCTGCATCAGAGAACTACCCAGGAGTTCAACTCACAAGAGAGAGATTTTGCTTCTTGTTAAGGTGATGAAGTGCGCCCCGAAGCTCTGAGCAGCAAAACAGATAGCTCCTCTTAAATGAAGGCATTTGTTGGTGCAAAGGCTACCCAACCTGAGGACCTCTACCACCTCCAAAAGATTTAATAGTCCCTCTGTCCTCAACTGAGTATATACAGCCCTGAGTACATACAGTACTGTAAACTAATTCAGCTGTTCTCTCTCCAGTCTGCCAATTACCCCAATGTAGCCTGATTAACCCCCTGTTTTGAGCTCTCTTCATATTCTCTCTCTCACAAGCAGACTACGTTTTTCAAGCTGTTCGGTCTATTGTGGTGCTTATCTCTGCTTCCCTGGGCTCTTTGCTTCAATTCCAGCTTTGTTAAAGCATTAACAGAACTATTCAATTAGGACTGTGCAAAATTTCACCGGCAGTTTTGTTTCAGCACATTTCGAGCTCAAAACAGCAAAACTGAAATGAAACAGAGAGTTTTGAAATAGCCTTGAAACAAAGCGAGGCAAGTTGAAACGTTTTGAAATTTTCAAAAACATTTCGAGTTTTGAAGCGCGATCTGGGCCTGCCTGCAGGGAAACAGAAACTAAAGTAAGGAAAGAGAATGGGAAGCAGGGCGGGGGGAAGAGGGGTGCTCTCATTATTGACAGTGTAGCTGGCCAGTGACTGTCATCCTTTCCTGAGGTCTTTTCCAATCCCAGTGCTCTGCAGGAGGGTTGGAAGAACTGCATAAAAGGCAGCATTGTTTGAACTACCCTGCTTTCTCCCTTGGTGTCAGTTGAGTGAGGGCGCACCTTAACACACACACAGTGTCACCCACCCATGTAACAAGTTTTGCCTATCAGTAGGTAGAGGTGCAGGGCCCCAGAACCCAGACTCCTCCTGCACCTATCTTTTCGACAGCTGGCAGGCTTCATGGCCACAGCAGGACCAAGCAAGCCTGCAGTTTTCACCTCCCTAAGACAGACACAGTCCCACAAGCCCCCATGTCATGAGTTTTGCCTGTCAGCAGGCAGAGGTGCAGGGCCTCAGAACACAGGAGCCCCTGCACCTATCTCCTTGACAGCTGGCAGGCTTTTTGGCCTCAGCAGGTCTCACCCTTCTGCGCCTGCAGCTTTCACCCTTCTGCGCCTTAACACACACGGTGTTACCCATGTCACGAGTTTTGCTTGTCTGCAGCTTGAGGTGCAGTTTTCCTGAAATCCCTGTAGCTATCTCCTTGAAACTTGGCAGATCTTATGCCCTCAGAAAGGGCTACCTTTCCTGTCAGTTTCACCCAAATAAGGCCAGAAATGACAACGTTATAGGCTCTTTTAAGCTTCCCCATTATAGCCTACGGGCAAAACATTGAAACAGTGTCGAAACAGTTTCACTGAAACAAAATGGAACAGCACTTTTGAATTGAAATGAAATTCAAAATGAAATGCTGTTCCATCAAAATGCAAGTCGAAATGGAACGGTGCCATTTTGCACAGCCCTATATTCAATCCTTCATTGATGCTAGAGGTCTGTCTTGTCTCCTCCCAGGTGTAGGCAGCTCTGGGACCTAGAATGGATTCTATGAACCCTTTCTTCTCTATGTTCAAACCAATCAAGGAGATGGAGGCATTTTTACAACACAAACAGATTTTAAGCAGGAATATTTCAATAACACTCATAGGCCACCATATGTACACAGTATATTTGATACCAAATAAATACAATATGGTTCTAGTGGAACAAGCATTTTCATACTTGAGTAACTGCAATTAGATAACTAGACCCATATGTGACATCTAAATCAGAGACTCGGTCTTCATATTTAGACATCCATTATTCCCACTGAGTATAATAAGAACCAAGGTGTAACTATTTTGTATTTACTTGTATTTCATTCCACAATACTAATGTAACCTCTGTCTTGGGCTTTGTACTTCTATGTACCACTGTTCCAGCTGAGCACTTCCTCAGCCAATGTGACTAGTATATGTGTTACATGTATGGGAGGGGGAAGATATTTTAATAAACTAAGACAGTAAGAAAACAACACATAAATTATCTTAAAATTAGAGGTAATTTACATCCTATTTTTGTATGGCACAGAAGTCACCTTGTAATTACTGCTTCCACTGAAAGGGTATGTACAAACATTACATCTAGTTGCTTCATGGGGCTTAAATCACCCTAAAAATGGCATGCCTGATATGTTACTTCACTTCAGGAGATAAATTAGCTTTAGATTGATAAAGGGTTAACCCAATCTACAGAGGCTTAACCTGAATTAGAGAACTCCTGTACGTATTCACGTATTCCTGGGCTGTGCTGTTCCTACACTAGCTTTGATCCTGACTAGAATAATTTTTATTCCTATGAAAACCCTTCTCCCCCTTCCCACCTCCAAACTGGAAAACCCCACTGCAGACTCACCAATCCTCCCAACCCTGACCCCAAGTTACTTATATTGAGCTGCCTACACCACTCCCAGCAGCTGTGAATACCTTCAAATTCCACTCATGGTGTAGGTTTAGGCAGCCTAAAGTAAGCCACCTAAATCAAAATCAAGTGTAGGGAATGCTTGTTTGCACCCAAAAACATTTTCTTCACCTATTAAGCACAATATACAAGTAATGCTACAGTGGCTTTGAGAAGACTACTGAAGTTTCCTGTGACTGGTGAGCAGTGAGCACATGGATACCTGATAAGCCCCTAAATTGAAATGGGTTTTTAATCATCATGATTAAAAATGGAGGGGGCAGGCCATTGCTGGGCTGGGAGAGCGGGCAGGGGATGGGCCTGAGTGATTTGAAGATTCAGCAGCAGCCAAATCTCCAAATCAAATCTGGCCAAATCAAATTGGGACAGTGATTTGAATCACCTAATTGAATCTCTGTCCCCCGAATCAGCCAAATCCAAAACCGAAGTGAATAACAGCTGCTTCATAGTTTCACTTTGCACAGGCCTAATATTTATTATCAGTTTATTTGAATTAAGTATTCATCAAATTGGTGGTATATTTTTCACATGCATCCAATTCTCTGTCATGCATCCAATTTAGTTTCCCTAAAAAACCCAAGAAATGTAATAAAGGAACATTTTCCTGCACCAATGGAATTCTACTTCCTATAATTCCTTACATCATAAACCTATGTATGAATACTATTTTCCTTCAGACTTACCAGATAAATAGTGTCTTCCTTCAAGATTTATTTTTTAAAGCTATACCATTTTTCTTATATAGTTTGGCCACCTTTTCAAAGCTTTTTTGGATAGACATCAAGGGATCTCAAAATCATAATATAAATAAATATATAGGAATTCATGCCAGACTCAAGATAGGGTTCTCATGGGCAACAGGAAAATGTTAAGGAGAGTTCTTTTTTATCCAGCTGAAAAATATTCACAGTTATGGAGGAGGATTAATCTATGTACTTATTCATTTGTTTTTAACAGAAAATGATGTGGGCAATTCCCATTACAATGATCAAATTCAAAGGTATCACAAAAGTAAATTGGATCACAGTGGATAAAAGAAGTACTAATAGTACTAGGACTAGGGAGACTAGTCATATTAGTACAGTATTACTATACTTTGAAAAGCTCAGCACTTCTGAACCCAACATACTCACACTAAAGTCAATGGCAAAATATCTACTGACTTCAATAGGGTCATGAATGGACTTCAAACGGCCACTTTTTTCAACATTGTGTTTATATCTTAGAGTTCAAAAATTGTACAAGTAATTTAATATTATGTCTTTGCTTTTTCATCACTACTAGATGCCTCCCTTTTGGGAGATGGGAGGACAAAAGCTTGAAAGAAAAGTTGAAGAATAATCAGGAAGATATGGAGTGTGAGGAAGAGCATGGTGAAAGAGGGAGAAGTGAATAGTGGAAAAAAATGAGAGAGATGGGCATGTACATTGATCATAATAAATATATATTCAAACATTCAAGGGTATCTGGTCTCAAAACCCCGAAGGAGCTAAGAATATTTAGAGGGCAGCCCTGGCATAACTTCAGAAATGACTCCTCCTTGCAAGTAGCTCTCATAGAATCAATGAGTCGGAAGGGACCTAGACAGATCATCTAGTCTGACCCCCTGCCTTGGGCAGGAATGAGCACTGGGGGTGGGAGGCAACCAGCCAGGTACCTAACCAGTCTCCTCTTGAAGTCTCCTCATGCAATAAAGTCAGCATAAATGGAGAACATGCTGTCTTTTAAAAATATATCTGTAATACCAAACCATACATGAATTTTATGGCATTGCTAATTTTATATCTGTCATGGGAACTACTGATTTTATCTATATGCATCTGATGTCTCTACTCATTTTAAAAGAACAGTTATGAGGCTGGGTCTAACCTGCAAGTAGCCTATCCTAATGGCATTTCCTTGGGTACCTGGGTTCACTTCATTTCAGAAGTTAATTTCATTCCTTTACAAACACTTTGTTAATCTAGCTATTCAATATATATTTTGTTAGTCTATTTATTGAATATTTCTTCTTTTTTTCTCTTCCATCCTGTGAGTATAACTGCATCTGAATCATACCTCTGGATGGCCCCTCAAATGTCAGAGACTTTCTCTCATCATATTTTACACTAACAGCCCACCTGAAAAAGAAATGGAATACATTGATTTCTGGATCTATCAGTATGGTTCTTGATTTAGGACTTTAATACTCTGGATGCTGTAAATCTGCTAAACAAAAAAACCCTTTGCATTCTGTTGTTAACCCTCCAGTTCTGATATATTCTGCAGTGGTTAAGCTTTGCAAACTCAGATTTATGTTTAGAATGTTTCTTTTTCTTGATTCCCAGACAACAGCACTGACCAAGAATGCCTTTTTATATCTAAATCTTTTCTTTCTTGTTGTATGGAGATGTAGTATGGGTTATCCACACTTTCTAAACATTCATACTGATTTTCCATAATGCACTATTGTACACCCTGGGCTTATCATGAAGATCACCTGTAAAACTTAGCTGGCACAAAATATAACAACCAACCTACAAAGAAAAAAGTAGACCAAGGACATCTCATTTGTTCTCTGGATTTAAGTATGGGTCTTAATTGAGTCATAAGTCCAATTCAAGGATCTCAGCATTTGCAGAGCTCACCATGGACTGAACCATGACTCTTTACACTGCATCCTGGAATGACAACTTATTTAACCTGGGACACTTCAAAAAACAAAACTCAAATTATAACTTTGAGGAGTCAGGACAGAGCTTCCTCTACGAACAGTTGGCAGATTTGGAACCACTTCTCAGAGACTAGGCTGAGTTTACGCCTATTTGCCTTTCGGCCACATTTTGAGAAGTATCTCTTTACGTAAGAAACCTCGCACAATCTGATCTTTGTAAATAAGAGGACATGAAGGAAAACAAGATAGAGACACCATGCTGCCATAGGGAAGATCTTGTAAAAGAAACAAGGTGTACACAAGCAGGAAAAAAGCTCAGTTACATGCTTTAAAATAATGTGTAGCAGTAAAAAGATGGTACAATCAATTTAAGAATTGTCTCTAGACATAGCACTGCATTTGTAGTTATTATTATAGGGAAAAAGGGGGCCTACAAGAAAGACTAAGAGTTACAAAAGTAAGACTAAGAATTAGGAATGAGAAGACAGAGGTTTCCTGGAAAAACTTCAGATATTCTTTTTTACTGTGGTACTTTTATGGACCTGCTCTGTTCTGTAATTTAATCCATCTAGTTGCAGCCAGGTGGTAGTCAGCTAGAAAACTACAGGGGATTTCGCCTTCTCTACCTTCCTGTGGAAATCTCCAACTGTGTCATAAAATATTGAGAATAGTTCTGGTAAGATCAAAAAAGCATGACTTTGCTGAGGGATAATAGTAGCTAGTCCAAGCATGTGAACAGTCTGCTTCCTTGATGACAAGCTAAGAAGCTGATTTCAAACACTTCCCAAGACACAATACGTTAGATGATGCTGGACTCCAAACTCCATGTCTTTCTTCCTTCACAGTTTGTTTCTTCTTTCCATTTTTGTCTTGATATGGTTTGGTTTGGTTTGATCAAAGGAGGTGGGGAAAAGCTATGCAAAAATGCTCTTCTTTTGAAATATAATATTTACTTATATTTATTTTCATATACCTATCTAGCCTTTATTTTCATATACCTATCTAACAAACTGCCTTGCAAATAGCTTTCCAAAAATGGGCAGCATTTTAAGATGGTTGATTGAGAAGCCCTACAAAGACTTATCATCATATGTGGAACCATATTGAAAGCTAACAGAAGGGGAACAAAGATTGAAATAGCAGTCAAACACAAGTACAAAAAAAAAGAAATAATGTCAGGGAAATCCATGAATAATGGTGAGAACCAGTGGGCATCTGAAGAAGAATATTCTCATCGTAATATTCAAGGTTCACAGAGATGTAGGAGCAGGAGTTACAAAAAGTTCTTATTGCATGAAACCTGAAAATCTTGTTTCTTTGTTAAGATACATAAATGAGAGGAAAAACATGAAAAATAAATTAAAAATTCATGAAAAGAATAATAAAAACAAAGTAGGTCACCAAATTGGATGACAAATTTTGGGAAATAAACACTTATCACAAACTCTTACTTCACTTGTAAAATGCTCCATGAGCTAGAAGAGAGTGTCTGCTTGGTGGCTTTAAGAGGCATTTCTGTATTTCTCTCCAAGGCTTCAGAGGAAAATAAAGAGCAGCTACATGGCTACAGCAGCATCAGCTGCAGAAAATTTTCAACAGCAGTGTTTGATACTGATAGTGTGATGAAAGGAGAAACTAATCAGGACTGATAGCACTGAGGATCCACTTCTAATGAGAGCGGGTCCTAGATTTACCTCAGCAAGGATTCACATGTAGCTCAGATTGAACAAGCCTCCCCTAAAAAATGCTTGCATCCAGTGAGCCTGAACTTAGGAAGGATGGTTATATTTGACCTTAGGCCAAAAGATGATCATGTGATCCCCTCAGTAACTGATCTATAGTAAGCTGCAGTACCTTCACAACTACGGATAGCCAAACCAAGACTACTTTTCAGAGGATAATTTACCTGATTGACTTTTTGATTCATCAGTACTAGCATTAGGTCCTCAGTTCAGGCTCTTTAAGCCTGTAGTTCATAAAGATTAAGTCATGGTGTCATGTCTGGCAGGTCTCAGAAGGGTCATGCTAGCACACTAATCATTCTCAATAATTTTCATGTACTCTAGAGATGAGAGAGAAAACCCACATCTTCATGCTTAGCCATTTTTAATTTAAAGTATACCATATAAGAAGTTTCAAGCATAAAGTGATTATGATTTTTATAATGTTCTTCAGGAAAAGAATGAGTCATGGGCATAGCTACAGCATCTGGTATATGTTAAGTGTGGCCAATATATTATATGTATTATTCCCTATACAGACATCAAATTCAAAAGGTAAAAAAGCCTCTTAATATGAAACTACACAAAAGAGTGGAAGTGGAATTTAAGACCCAGGGGACTGTTAAGAAAATTTCCGTTTAGATATGGTAGCTTCCAGATAGAAAATCTTAAAAGAGAAACTGTCTGAAATTGTTAAATTGAATAAAATATCTGCTTCTAGGAACAAAACAAATAACCAGACTATTCAAGTAAATTCTCTCTGCTTATTTTCTGTTATTCAGATAGCCCAGATTGAGGCCTCGTGCCTGTAAAAGAACAGAACAATTTTAGGAATTGCCATTCAACCATACATAAGTGCTTTTCCCCTTCATATTTGATCTGTAAATATTATAGTGCTCAAAGGTTGAAATTTTTGTGTGGCCTTTGTTGATTTGAAATCTACTTTTGATTCTGTTGACAGAGGCATTTTTAATGAAACACCTGCAATATCTGAGGCAGAACTCACAGCTCTGTTGAGAGCTATTTCTGACAAAATCAAGGGTAATATAAGCAAGTTAACTGATCCAATTTTCACTGTAAACAGTATTTATCAGAGTAATATATCACCACTCCCCCTTTTTAATATATTGATAAGCTAGTGGCAGTATTAAAATGGGAAGAAATATTTTGTTCATAAAATACTGTACCAACCACTGTACTGTGTCTGTCCTTCTCTACACAAAGCATATGGTTTCATAAAATATATTGTTGAGGTGACTGCTTTGTCACCCTAAAATATATACCAGCTACTTTGCTTAGGGCTGAGATAGGTGAACATTTCTATGAACCGACCACAATGCCTTTTTATCAACTTCTGATACTCATTCAGAGTACAAATTGACCTAAACTATTAAGGTTACTTCAATAAAAGTAATAATTCACTCAAGAATCCTGAAAATTGTAGATCTGTCAACTTTTGAATACAATTTGCCTCTTTAAAAAAAATGCTGTGCTAGGGACTGGAGAGTAGCCAAAGCAATATAAACCTAACAATTTGTACAGAGAGAGTCTAGGGAACTACAAAACAGTAAACCTAACTTCTGTTCTTGGCAGATTAGTAGGAACCATGCTAAAAATTACAGTTGCATATCACATAGTTGAACAGGACTTGCCCAGGCGGAGTTAACATCACTTTTGGAAAGATAGGTCATGGCTCACAAAATCTAATAGGTCGATCCAGTATCTGGACTTTCAAAGGGCTTTTGACCACATTCTGTACTAAAAGCTCTTAACAAAATTAGCCTGCTTTGAAATTAGATAAGGCCTGTTAGGAATGAGGGCATGGGCAGTCAGGAATGATCACCTGACACACAGGTGAAGTCCAGGGTCAGGTTCTTAGCGAGCTAGGGCTCTAGAGATTCCAGGAGCCAGAACTGAAAGTGGGACCCAAAGCCAGAGTCAGGATACACTGGAATCAGAAGCCAAAGCCAGGGGCAGGATATGCCAGGGGCAGGATATGCCAGAATCAGGAACTACAACCAGAGTCAAACCAGAGATCTGACAGCTGAAGCAAGGAAGTGCATAAAGCTCAGGAGCAAATACCCAAGGGCCTTATTGCAGATTAATTTTAGGTGGCTTCTGGAGCTCTTAACCTCTGGGTTGTCTATACACTAACACTTGAAAATATTTTTAAGCACACTTTAAGGAGGCTTGAGTTTATTGCACTCCAGGGCAGGCTTATCTCTGACCCGTGTTACCCAGCGCTTGTTCTATTAATGTGTGGCCACTCCCCAGAGATGAGCCACCCAAGTTGCAGTCCTCCAGAATCCCAGGATGCAATCCATTCCTGTACCCTCCTGTTCTCTGTGGACATACTTTCCATCCCCTGAACTCTACAGCACCAAACCAAATCCCCATCCTATCCCCACGTGTGTGACCTTACAAGGCCCAAGGGTGGGACCCTATGCAAATAGCCTGCAGAGAGCATGCCAGCTAGCCAGGTTGCAGGTCATGGATGGGTTGAGGAGTGGGGTCTGGGAGGTGATGGGGGGAAGAGGGAGAAGGAAACAAAGTAGGGGGGGCCAGATAGGATCCCCCTGAGCTGAGTTTTTCTTCCTGGGTATGGGCAATAGCTCCCCCAGAAGCACTTTCTCTCACCACTCCCACTTCCCAGCCACCCTAGAAAGCATGACCAGCACCCCAACATCCCAATCCAGTTTATTAAAATATAAGACTTCCTTTAATTTCCTTTAATTTTTTTTTACTGCTTTTTATTTTATCCTTCAGTGACTGACTTCATTTCACCACACTCTCCACATCCCCACTTCCTTTCCGCCTCCCCTTTTATTATTCATCCCCATCCCATTAATTCTCCACTTCCCAGCTTCATGTCTCCCTCCTACCTCCCCCCACAACCCATCTTTCACATACCTGCATGAAGATCAGGCCCTTAGGTATCTGCAACAAGGTCCTTGGGTATTTGCTCTTAATCTTTTATTTCTGTTAGAGCAGCGATAAAACCCCATCCTGACTCACCAGCCCTCACAGCTTTAGCTACTAGTCAGACCATGCTTGTCAGTCCTCTAGTGGCAAGTCACAGCTGTAGAGTTGGGAGACCACCACAGAAGGTACTTAGCCTTAAGATATGACTGCTCCAAACTCAAACTAGCACTAACACCAATCAACATTTAAGCAGCTCAAAGTGCAACATGTAATAAGACCCTAAATATTTCCCCAGACAGAGTACTACAGGCTGGACCTTACCTTTAAAGGCTGGATTTAATGGGACCTGTTGCCTATGGCTTCAGTGGTTTGGCTGCTGTGACTGTGTCACTGGTCCCAGGTACTGATTTAGATTTGTTGCAAGTACTCCTGTTCCCCTGCAGCCTCGGGAATTGCTCTGATTCTGTGATTAGGACTAGCTGGGCCCACAGTTCTGATCTGGCTTTATTATACTTGGATCAGTTACTGGCTAAAGGACTAGAAAGCGAAGAGTAGGTATAAACAATCAATTTTCATAATGGAGGAGGATAAGCAGTGGCAATTCCCATGGGTCTGTGTTGGGGCCTGTACTGTTCAACATATTCATAAATGGTTTAGAAAAGGATGGAAAGGAGTGAATAGTGAGATGGCTAAGTTTGTGGATGACATCAAATTATTCAGTATGATGAGAAACAAAACTGATTGTGAAGAATTTAAAAAGGATCTCATAAAATTGAGTTAAAAGGCAACAAAACAGTAGATGAAGTTATATGAAGCTAAGTAACAAGTGATGCACATGAGAAAGCATAACCCGAGAAGCGCATGCATAAAGATGAGCGCTACATTAGTTGGTCCATATAAGACCTTGGACTTATTGTGGCTAATGCTCTGAAAATATCAGCCCAATCTTTAGTAACAGTCAAAAAAGGCAAATACAGTGTCAGCAATATTCAGGAAACTGGAAAGAAACAGAAAATGTCATTATGCCACTGCATAAATCAATCATAGTCTCACATCTTGAATACTGAGTGCAATTCTGTTCCTCCCCACCTCCAAAAGTAGGTCTAAAAAAAGATACAGAGAAGGGAAACAAAGATAATCAGGGGCTTTTATAATGAGGAGATATTAAATAGGCTACAACTTTTCAGCTCAGACAGAAGATGACCTGGGGGAGGATATTACATAGAAATTAGGGCTGAAAGGGACCTTGTAAGATCATTGGGTCCAGCCCCCTGCCCAAGTGGCAGGAAGTCAGCTAGACTCAAAAATCCCAGCAAAATAAGCATCCAAATGCTTCTTAAATGTGTTCCAGAGTAGGTGTGTGCACCACCTCTGGGGGAAGTCTATTCCAGGTCTTTGGGGCTTGGACAGTAAAGTTTTTTCTCATGTCTGGCCTAAAATGGTCTTGCAGGAGTTCATGACTGTTGGACCTTGTCATCCATTAGGGTGCTTTGTTGAACAGGCATTCCCCTAGATCCTGATGCACACCCCTTATGTACTTATGGGCTGCCACCAAGTCACCTCTGAGCCTGCTATTCTCCAGGCTGAAGAGTCCCATAGCTTGCAGCCTCTCTTCCCCTCTGATGATGCATGTGGTTCTCCTCTGATCTCTTCCAAGCTTCTCCACATCCTTCCAAAATTGTAGAGCCAAGAATTGGATGCAGTACTCCAACTGTGGCTTCACCGAGGCTGAATACAGTGGGAGGATGACATCCTGGGTCTTGCTCGAGATGCATTGGTAGATACAAGCCAGAGTTTCATTCACTTTGCCAGCTGCAGTATTGCATTGGTGGCTCATGTTCATCTTGTGGTCAATCATGATCCTCAAGTCTCTTTGGGTCATGGTGATAGTGAGTGTAACATTGCTGAGCCTATAAGTGTGATGTGGGGGTTTTTTCCCCCTGAAGGTGGAGCACATTGCATTTGTCCATATTAAATGCCATCAGGTCTTCATCTGCCCACCTCGCAAGCCTATCGAGGTCAGATTGGATCACCAGCCTGTCCTCAAGCATGGATACTCACCCAAAGTTTGGTGTTGTCAGCAAACTCAGCCAGTCTGCTTCTGATACCAGAGTCCAGATCATTTATAAAGACATTAAAGAATACAGGTCTGAGAAAGGAGCCTTGGGATACAGCATTGGTCACTGAGTGCCATGTTGATTCAGATCCATTAAGTACAGCAAAAGCTTTGTTATTCGGCATCCCCCAGAAATGGGGGATGCCAGTTAATCAAATATGCCAGTTAATCAAATATGCACTGTCCAGCACACTCCCTGGTGTCAGTGTGCAGGTGGACAAGGAAGAAGGCCCCATGTGGGCTGCTTTGCCCCAGGCTGTGGGCCAAAGAGGTAAAGAAGAAGTGAAGTGAACAAAAGGAAGTACTCAGCTCGTGATAGCGAAACCAGAAGTGGGACTTTCGGTTTCACTTTTGCCACATCCCTCGGATGCCAGTTAGTGGAGCTTTCTGGTTAATAAAGAGCCAAATAACACAGCTTTTGCTGTACCATTCTCTTAGTTAGACCTTGGAGCCAGTTCCCCGCACTTCAAGAGGGATGTGGACAACATGGAGAGGGTCCAGAGGAGGCCACTCGTATGATCAGGGGACAACAGGGCAGGCCCTATGAGGAGAGGCTACGGGACCTGAACCTGTTCAGCCTCCAAAAGAGAAGGCTGAGGGGGAATCTTGTTGCCTGTTACAAACTAGTCAGAGGGGACCAGCAGGCATTGGGGAAGTCCCTGTTCCCTCAAGTACTGCCAGGAGTGACCAAGAATAAAGGTCACAAGCTGGTAGAGGGTAGATTTAGGCTAGACATCAGGAGGCACTATTTCACTGTCAGGGCAGCTAGGATCTGGAACCTACTTCCAAGAGAAGTGGTGCTGGTTCCTACCCTGGGGGTCTTTAAGAGGAGGTTGGATGAACACCTTGCCTAGGTCATTTGATTCCAGTACTCTTTCCTGCCATGGCACGGGGTCAGACTAGATGACGTACTCAGGTCCCTTCCGACCCTAGAAACTATGAAACTATTATTGAAAAGGATCTAGGAGTCTTGGTGAATCATAGACTCAATATTAGTCTGCAGTGTGATGCAATCATGCAAAAGATGAATGCAATGTTAGACTGCACCAATAGGTATAAGACACCAGAGGTGACTATTGCTTACATCTAGAGCGCTACGTGCAGTTTTGTGCTCCACATTTTTTAAAGGATGTAAAGAAGTTAGAGAGGGTCCAGAGGCAAGTGGTAAAAAATAATAAAGGGTTTGAAAAGCAAGACATGCAAGGAGAGGTTGAAGAAAATAGGCATGTTCAGTTTAAAGAAAAGGCACTTAAGAGGGGACATGATATATAATCTTCAAATATCTGAAAGGCTGCCATAAAGATGAAGGAACATGCCTTTTGTCTCTATATGCAGAAAGTAAAAAGTAAGTTTAGATGGAATTTCAGGAAAAGCTTCATCAGTGTTAGAACAGAGAGACAGATGAATAGACTGCTTAGGGGAACTGTGGAGTCTCCATCATTTTAAGTATTCAAGAAGAGGCTGGATAAGCATGATCAGGGATGATTTATGAGTACTTATGCTTATGCTATGGGTATTCCCTATGCTTCTGGGTTTCCTGGATTTCCACATGGGGATAAGAAGGAATTTTCCCCACCTTCTGTTGGTACATGTATCAGGAGGGTTCTTTTTTTTTTGCCTTCCTCAAAAACATTGGGTGTTGGCTGCAGACAAGGCTAAGAAATTTGACTGGGGTTTGCCACTGCTTTTGCTAAGATTTAAACTTGGAGGTTCCTGACTAAAGGGGCTTGCCTCTCCACTGAGGATCAGACTGATGCCCACATTTAGGGTCAAGAAGGAATTTTACACCATGGCCAGATTGGTATGGACTGTAGGAATTTTTGCATTCCTCTGGGGATTGGGGGTGGAGTGGGGAGGTCATGGGTGTCTTTCTTGGATCACTAAAGCATATTTTAACAAACATTGCAGCACCAGAGCACTGGTCACTACTATCCCCCTGCTTTAGCTGTGGTAGGTTAGGGTGCTATGCTTTATGGTTGTGTGGCAGGGTTTACTGTATAGTTTTAGTAGGAGGTTAGACAAGGATTTACTTGGGATGGTTTGGATAGACATGATCTTGCCTCAGGCAGATTTCTAAGATTATATGAAGGAAAGATGCAATGATAATCAAAGAGAAATTGCATTTCAAGGTCTTCACAACATTTCCAGAGATATTTGTACTATTTATCCAGTTCTAAGTCAGGCCAGTCAAGTCAAGTGGTCCATAGGTGAGACAGATAGTTTAGAGAAAAGTAGAAAAGAAAGGGGAAGCATTTTTGGTCTTGGTGGCTTAAGAAAAAGATCACAGATCTGGCCAAAGCATATTTTTTTGAAAGAAACATTTCAAAACAAGAAAGTTCCTTCTTTCTATTTTGTTTGGTTCCATTTTCAACAATCTTACATTTTGCAACATTAGATGAAGACAGCTTTTGTGACTAACGGCCATGTGAGAATAGTTAATTGCTGTTTACTGACTATCTGTAACTATTACAAAATGCTGCTACAGGTTGTGCTTTATCTGCAAGTTCTCTGCTTTATTCTGGGTCCGGTTTATGCCGCCAGAGTCAAGCTCTGAGCCAAAGAATGCAGAGGACCTATCATAACTAGATCCTCAAAAGACATTCTGTCATATCTACCAATAATATTATTTTCTTTTATTTACCATTTCCAATAAAATGGTACATCTGTTTTTGGTGGAATACAGCTTAATTGAAAGGCATGTCATTCTTAAATTCTTTTTTAAAAGTTGTTAAAATAAATATAAATAATGAACACCTTTGTCATTCCTTCATTTTTGAAGCAATTCACATTTTGTCCTAAACAATTTCCTGGTAAAAGTTATATTTATTATCTCCCCTTCCCCACCCCCAACCCCAACCCTCCACCTCCATTTTTTGCTCGTATGTTTGGGGGGGGGGTTGTGTGTGGGTGGGGAGAGATGGAGTTGAGGGGGAGAGCTGTTGTTGTTGTTTGTTTAGTTTATTCTGTGCTCATCTAACACATAGGGTTTCCTTAACTAGAAAAGGAGTACATGAACGTGAAAATGTGGCTTAAAATTTAGATGGATCTTTTGACATTCCAAATAGTGGAAATTTCTTAGTTCATTTAGCAGTTCTGAATGTATATTCTGTGCCTTTATTTAGGTGAAATGGGTACTTGTCAAATCTTTTTATCTCTGTATGTTTCTGTGTAGTTGCATCCTTATAATTAATTATTCAGAAGAATTAAGAGGCAAGTTAAGTCTGAAAATGGTTAGGCTGATATGGAAGGAGATATTACAGGGATCCACAGTCAGTCCATGGAAGCAAAAAAAGGAGCCATTGGGGGGGAGGGGGGAATGGGCACTAGTGCAAAGGAGATCCCTAGCTTTCATGAAAGGTTTCTCTAAAAAGATGATCTAGAACAGAGGTGGCCAACCTGTGGCTCTGGAGTCCAAACATCCAAATCTGAACTGAGTAATGTGTTCACTGCAAGCAGTTGCATCATGTGATGTGACATAACGGGTATGGAAGTTGGTCACTAGGGCTGTGTGAAATGTTATCATTCTATTTTGCCTTGAGTTTTGAAGTTTTGACGGAATAGTGCTTTGTATCAAATTTCATTTTGATTTGAAACAGCTGTTCCATTTTGCTTCATCGAAACAGTGAGGTTGTTTCGACTCTGTTTCGCTGTTTCACTACATAAGCTAGGGATGAGAAGTCAGCCCAGCATGGCTGACTTTCTGCCTCCAGCCCAATGGTCATGCTGGGGAGGGGAACTCAGCCCAGCTATGCTGATTTCCTTTCCCCAGCCCAATCTAGCTGGAGATGGGAACTCAGCCCAGTTGGACTGACTTCCCATCCCCAGTACTATAGTTGAAATGTTTTTACTTTCAAAACATTTTGACTAGCTGCATTTTGTTTTGAGGCTGTTTCAAAGCCCTTTGTTTCATTTCAGTTTTGCTGTTTCAACCTTGAAATGAGTTGAAACAGTGTTGAATTGAAACACTGGTGAAATTTTGCACAGCCCTACTCGTCACCGTGTGCTTGTGCAAAGATTCAAGATGTGTATTAACTTCTGAAGAGCTGCATACAGCTCTGGAGCCACAGGTCGGCCACCCTGATCTAGAATGAGCAAAAGCACCTCCATTCTGGAAGCACCACACACTTTCAATTAAAAATTTCATCTCTTCTCAATAGTAACATTATCCTCTTAGATACAGAATAAATTATTTAGAAACCTAGAGTATAAACATTAATGCATATTTAATACAAAAAAGTCACATTTTTTTTTGGATGTGATTAAAAACACCAACCAAAGCTACCGGAAGTCTTTTGTTATGGAGTAAATGACATGTATTGCAAAATTCAGTGCCCTGCAGACATACCCAAGCCAGCTAGGAGTTCATTCAGGTACTGTAAGCAGTATGATCATGTTTAAAAAAAGTGTTCTGCCTAGGCTAATGTATAGTGAGAAGCAGGTTAACTAGCTATAGTAGAACTCTGCACTAACAGGGATATACTGCTTCCAGTATACAAGCAAGCTAGGTATCTGTACACAAAAAAGCCTTGTCCCATGCAGGTATACCAATAAAAAAATTATATATTTAAGAACATTTTTTTTGCAATGTATTAAACATTTAAATTTTCTTTGTTGACTATTAAAACCAAGGATTATGTTGTGGAAGAAAAGGATGATTATAGGCACTGATAATCAGTAATCAGCAACTTTTCACCTTTTACTTTTAAATATTAACCAAACTCTGAGTTAAATCCTCAACTTAGAGAGGAGCTATCCAGTGCATTTTGTGACATGCATGGATTTACAGCAGGAGCTTTCCCTAGCAAACTGGTGCTGGAAGCATGGAAAAGAAATAGTGGCCAGGGCAAGCAACCAAATAATCCCTAGCTGGTGAAACACCTTCTTGGGAACCTGGGCAGCTGATGCAAGTTGGACCAGCATTCAGATAGACACCTTACCCTGGTGCGACACAGTCCTTACAGACTTGAGAGAGAATTGTAATGAAACTTCCTTTGATGTTACTCTTCTTAGCATAAGCTAGAGATTTGGACCTAGCAAGGTGACAATCAAAAGCTGTTACCCAGCTAATGGCTATGCAGTGGCCTACATATAGTAGATACCTGTCCAGTGGCTGCATCTACATGAGACACTGACTGAGCAGTTGCTACTGCACAATCATTTAGTACTTGCATTTAGTACTTGCATACCTAAGTACTAAATGACTGTGCAGTAACCAGCGTTACTGCACTGTAGTGTCCCTACATGGCTTAATGGTGATTCTGACTGTGTAGTAGCTGGTTTCTACCGAATAGTAGCATAGTATCATGGTTCACTTCCTGCGATGTAACTGAGCAGTAGTAATGAGCTATCATGCAGTAAGCATCTTGTGTAGACCCAACCAGTCTGCAGATAACTGACATCCTAAAGCCCATCACTAAAACTATCACCCTTTTGGATGATATCAGCCCTAAGGCCAGCAAATAAATGGACAAGAAAAATAAATCCTCTATCGCTCTAAAAGGTAGTCCTGTCTAATAAGGTTTTTTGTGGAAGCTTGTTGTTTGTTGGCACTGCACATCTCATGAACTAAAAAAGATAACTTAAAGGCTAGTAATCCATTTAGTTGTAATTTTTTAAATAGTTATGTATTTAATAAGCTATGTGAATCAAGACAAAGATACATGTCAAAACACACTAAAAGGAACAGCTCTATGGATGATCATATAATATTAATCAAATATATAATGCATATTATCAATAAAAAAACCAGATCAGCTTCTATGCAACTAGGCTATCCATATCAACCAAATATCTGGCCAGTAATCTCATAAACAACCTCTTACTATAATACAACTATCAATATTTAGGAAAATGGGGCTCCAGATATTACCCAACATAAATCTGATGACATGTGAAAGCAAAGACTAGCAATACAGTTCTTGGAGGAAAAAAACCCCAACTAATAGAAATTCAGTGATTCAGAGTATAACATAGTAATTGTTTACAAATAACAAAGTAACAAAATAATAAAAGTAATTTTTAACAATATTTTAGACAGAAATGCCTGTTATTAAGGAAGATTAATACTTTTCATTATTGAGCTCTTTTTCAGTTGTTTTCAACTTCGTCAAATTGCATCTTTTGGTTGAAATTTGTACTGCACAAGCAACTGCCTGACATTGCATGTTTAAAAAAAATCTGCAAAAATGTTTAATCTATTTTAGACAAGGTACTTAGGAGAAATATAAATTGGTACTGAAGTCTAAATACATTACAACCTTATCACTGAAAAGATCTGATAGTACTATTGCTTAGCATAGGAACATTAGAACCTTTAAGAAGAAACTGAAAAAAATATTTCTAGCATGATTCTGTGATGTATTTATCAATATGATAATCACAACACAAATATAGTGAGAAACATTAAGTTTTCAAAACTGAATTAACTATATACAGGGTAAGATCAGAAGATACCCAGTTTTAAAGTTGTTTGGGTTCCAAGGGCTTCACCATCAACCTAGCCGGCTTCATCATAGGATCATAGGAATGTAGCGCTGGAATGGACCTCATGTGGTCATCTAAGTCCAGCTCCTTGTTCAGGGCAAGATTATTCCTGGCTAAACCATCTCAGCCACAGTCTAACCTACTTTTCACAATGTCTAGGGATGGAGATTTTATAATTTCTCTAGGTACGTTGTTCTGGTTCTTGACAACCCTCATAGTCAACAGTTCCTCCTCGTATCCAACCAAAAATTCCTTCTGCTGAAGCTTGAGTCCATTGATTATAATCCTATTCCCTGTCGCTGCAGAGAAAAGTCTATCTTCATCCTCTGTTATAAGCACCTTTCAGGTATTTGAAGACTTAGCAAATTTCCCCTCAGGCTCCTCTTCTCCAGAATAAATACCCCTAGTTCCTTCAGTCTTTCATCCCAAGTCATGGTTCTCAGGCCTCTAATAATGTTTGTTGCTCTCTACTAAACTCTTTCCAGCATTCATATACTCGTTGTTGTGTGGTGTCCACAGTGGACACAGTGCTCTAGGTGAGATCTTGCTAGTAGCCAATCAAGTGAAAGAATTACTTCCCTTTACTTGGAAGTGACACTCCCATTAATACAACCCAGTATGCTGTTGCCTTTTTTTTTTAAGGGGGGGGGGTTGGAACAAAGATACTGCTGGGTCATATTCAACTCATTCTCCACTTTAACCCCCAGGTCCTTCTCTGTAGTCCTGCAGCCTATCCCATTATTCATCAGTCTGTACTTGTGTATGTGATTATTCCCTCCCAAGTGCAGGACTCTACACTTGTCAGATCAGGATGATTTACATCAGGCTACAATGATTTACTTAGAGCTAGAGATCAGAGGAAACTTCAGAGTTCACAGAATGGGAAGAGGTTTTTGAGTTGAAAGAGGCTGAAAGGCTAGGAAGAAACATTAATACAGGTAAACAAACAGAAGCCATTTCTCCCAATTCAGAGATGAAGACTATGACAAACACTACAGATTTAGAGTTATGGATAAAGTAAAAACTTAGGTAACAGAATAAGCCTCCAGGTGACTAGTTTTAAAACCACTTCTCCAATACTGTATAACTTTCAGCACAAAAAAATTTCATGGTTTGATGTAAAGATGTTTGTTTATTAGTTCAGTCCAGAGTTTTCTGTAGGGTCTATTTACTCCCTAGTTGAGTTGTACCTTTTTCCTGAGCCTTACACAGGAGCCAGCTGTCTTTGTCTACTCTTTCCCCAACACCTTTTTACCTAAGGACTTCCTGCCACTGTCTGTCATCTCTTGGGAGTTCTTTACTCCACTGAACCGGTTGCTCTGCTCTACAACCACCTCAGCTAGGAAGTTACTGGTCCATGAAGATAGGCTGCTCTCTGCCCCCCTGTCATACACCCCTCGGAAGGTAGGGTCAAATAAAGAGAAACCATTCTTGATTTGAAAATAAAAATGAAAAACTTTGATAAACGATAAACAGAATAAGAATGTCTACTTTTTTTTAGTCCCCTCTAGAGCTACTGGTTTTGAGTTTCAACCAAATTTACTTAAATAGTAGAAACCATAAAACATCTGATTCATAATTGTTTTACTACTAAATATATTTATATTTTAGAGGAAGGATGGAAATGGAAAGGTGTTGTTCTTAGTAATGATTCGTTTAGTGACAGTTGTATTGCTCGCTCATATGTGCGACCTCTCTCTCTCTCAAATCATCCCAGTTCCCATTCATGAAACATCATCTCATGTTTGTGAAGTGGAGTACTCTACCCTTCAGGTGCTTATTCATTACAATTATAAAAATTCTTCCCAGGGAATGGATTTAAGATGCTAGATTTAGTAGGATAGTGGAAATCATGCCCAAGAGACAAAGTAAAGCAGTGTTCTCCTGAGAGCCCTTATATGCAGTTGCTATTATCACTGTACTTGTGCGTGTGTGTGTGGGGGGGGCGGGGGGGCGTTAAGCAACCCTGAAGATAAAAATTAATCATTATAGTGGTATTTCTGCCTTGGAAGTTAAAAACTAATTTCTACTAAAGCAAATATATAAAAATTCTTAAGTTTGCTACTGTCTGTGCTGATATTTGAATTTCATAATCAGATGCCTATTATCAAAATTCTTTTTTTAACTACAAGATCAAAGATCCTGATTATGAAAGCTTCAGGGTTCTAGCCCTAGGACAGCCAGGGAATTCATAGTTTCATAGTTGGCAGGGTCAGAAGGGACCTGAGCAGATCATCAAGGCTGACCCCCTGCTATGGGCAGGAAAGAGTACTGGGGTCAAATGACCCTGGCTAGGTGATTATCTAGCCTCCTTTTGAAGACCCCCAGGGTAGGAGTGAGCATCACTTCCCTTGATAGTTGGTTCCAGATCCTAGCTGCCCTGACTGTGAAATAATTCCTCCTGATAGCTATCCTGAATCTACTCTCAGTCAACTTATGGCCATTATTCCTTGTTACTCCCAGTAGTGCTCGGGGGAACAGGGTTTCTCCCATTCAATGCTGGTCACCCATGGTAATTTTATAGACAGCCACCAGATCCCCTCTCAACCTTCTCTTTGGAGGCTGAACAGATTCAGGTCCCATAGCCTGTCCTCGTAGGGCCTGCCCTGCTGCCCCCAAGCATGTGAGTGGCCCTCTTTTGGACCCTCTCAGTGCTGTCCACATCCCTCCTGAAGTGCAGCATCCAGAACTGGATGCAGTACTTCAACTGCAGCCTGACCAATGTTGCATAGAGGGGGTGGATCACCTCCCTGGACCTGTGGATGCATGACAAGGTGCGGTTAACCTTACTGACCATGTGCGGTTAACCTTACTGACCACATCCTCACATTGGCAGCCCATGTTCATCTTGGAATCAATAATAAATCCAACATCCTCTTCTGCCTCTGTGCTGATGAGAAGGGAGTTCCCCAGCCTGTAGGTATGCTGCTGCTTCTTCCTCCCTAGGTGCATCACCTTGCACTTGTCAGTATTGAAACCCATCCTATTCTCACCCATCCTTTTAACCTGTCCAGATCTAGTCGTAGCCTCTCCCCACATCTTAGTGTTTTCCATGAATTTGAACAAGGTGCTTTTCACACCCTAGTCCAAGTCACTGGTGAAGATGTTGAACAGTGTGGGCCCAAGGACTGAGCTCTGGGGCACCCCGCTGCGCACCTCCCTCCAGACTGAGAGTGACTCATCAACCAGCACTCTCTGGGTGTGGCCCTCCAGCCAATTTGTGACCCATCTGACTGTGTAGGCATGGACAACACAGTTGCCTAATTTTTTAATAAGAATGGGGTGTTGAAGGCCTTTCTAAAGTCCAGAAAGACTATGTCCACCGCAACACCTGCATCCAAAGATTTTGTGACCTGGTCATAGAAAGCAACCAGGTTGGCCTGACAGGACCTGCCTCTAATGAACCCATGTTGGTTCCCTAAGCATAATCTCCCCTGCTGGTCTCTTGCAGATGTGCTCCTGGCTAATTTTCTCAAAGAGCTTCCTTAGGACCAAGGTAAGACTAACAGGCCTATAGTTTCCTGGGTTCTCCTTCCTCCCTTTTTTGAAAATGGGGACCACATTGGCCCTTTACTAGTCCTCTGGCACCTGGCCAGAGCACCACAAGTGCTCATAAAGCTGTGCCAGGGGTCCTGCAATGAACTCTGCCAATTCCCTCAGCACCCCGGGATGGAGATCATCTGGACCTGCTGATCTGAACACATCCAGTCCCTCCATAAATTCCCTAATTAGGCCCTCTCTGACCCTGGGCCTGGCTGTGCCTCTCCTGAGTCCATCTGAAATCCTGGTGGGGGGAATGTCTCAGTCCCAGTCCCTGCTCAGAAAAATGGAGACAAATAATTTGTTAAAGAGGTCAGCTTTATCATCTAGTGTGACCACAAGATTGCCAAGTATGTCTAGCAGGGGCCCCACATTGTCCAGTGCCTTCTTTTTACTCTCTATGTATTTAAAAAAGGACTTCTTGTTATCTTTGATCCTGGTTGCTAGTTTCAGGTGTGTGTCTACCTTATCCTTCCTAAAAGCCTCCCTACAGTCTCGAGCAATGGAGGTATAGTCCTCCTTGGTGACGGCCCCTCGCTTCCATTGGGTTTATGCCTCCTTTTTAGCTTTCAGACATTTCTGAATGCCTTTGGTGAGACATGGGGACTTCTGAGCACTCTTGCCTCTCTGATTTGCATTGAGACTGTCAGTCTTTTGCCTCGGAGGATCATCTCCTTAAGGAATGACCACTCATCTTGGACTCCCAATTCCCCGCCTCTCCAGTGCCTCCCCAACTAATCTCCTTAACTCATTGAAATCATCCCTCCTAAAGTCAAGGGCTGCTGCCTTCCTGCAGGCCTTTGACACCCTGTGCTGGCTGGTGAATTCTAGTAGGCAATGATCGCTATCACCCAGATGGTTGAGAACCCATAATCCCCTCACCAGGTCATCACCTGTGGCCAAGGTGATGTGTTGGACAAGGTCCAGCAAAGCATTTTCCTAGTGGGACTGTGCACCTCCTGGGTTAGCTGGAGATCCTGTATCTTGGCTAGGAACCTACGTGAGTGGTCAGACCTGTCTGACTGCTCCTCTCAGTAGAATTGCTTTTACTGAGCAAAACACTAGATCACTTTTGTGCACTAGTTTCTCATCCTTAAAATACTTAATACAACCTTTCCAGGTAAGAGATCTGAATAAATTTTATAAAAATTATGGTCCTAAGATTAAAAGTGCTATGCAACCTCAATATCTCATCATAAAAATAGATGATAATTCCCAGGTGACCTTACTGTTCCCTAATATTACAGGAACTTTCCTAAAATGTTTGATTTATCTCAGATTTCTCCCCCATTGCTCCCTCCATGTTTGTAAAAAAAAAAAAAAAAAAAGGTGTGGGTGTGGGGGGGTGTAAAAGGCAGGGGAGGGAGAGGAAGTGCAGTTTTTTAACATTAAAATATTTCGCTTTAGTTTTAAATCAGTTTTAATGTAGTAAAAAATGATCTATTAATACACCATTCTTATACAAGAACTAAGAATAAGTATTCCATGTATAGTATACTGTTTTTAAAGTGATTCTATGAAACAGCATTGTGAGATTCCACAGTAACTTTATCTCTGTCACTTCAAGAACAAATTAATTAGGTGTATAAGAAAAAAAAATTGTATTCATTGCTCCCCCACCCCAACCAAATGCCAGCCTTGCAAATTCAAGTTGAGATTTGACATTACGCAGTAGTTATTTCCAGTGCTCTAAAAATCATACACGGTTACCTACATTTAGAACTTTGTTTTAAATAATATCAATGTCTAAGGAAGAGAGCACAATTAAGTGTAAAATACTGTCCAAACTTAAAAACTAATCCAAATCAAATGCATTTTGCTTAATGACCTCAAACATGTTGCACATACAATCTCTGAACAGTTGTAATTGAGAATGATTTTTAATTTTGTTTATTGAGTTATTTATTTGTTTTGATAGAGAGCAATGAAGGCGATGCCTGAACTGAGAACCTCCCCTCAACCTTTCATAGATTCATAGATGTTAGGGTCAGAAAGGACGTCAATAGATCATCGAGTCTGACCCCCTGCATAGGCAGGAAAGTCTGCTGGGTTCAGTTGAACTAACCTCCTCTTGAAGACCCCCAGGGTAGGGGAGAGCATTGGGAGCTCACCTGCCTTGGAAGCCCATTTCAGATTTTGGCCACTCTAACTGTGAAGAAGTTCCTCCTAATGTTCAGTTTAAATCTGTTCTCTGCTAGCTTATGGCCATTATTTTTTATAACTCCCAGGGGCGCCTTGGTGAGTAGAACCTCACCAATTCCCTTCTGCACCCCCATGATGAATTTATAGGCAGCCACAAGGTCGCCTCTCAATCTTCTCTTGCGGAGGCTGAAGAGGTCCGGGTGCCCTAGTCTCTCCAAGTAGGACTTGGCCTGCAAGCCCTTAACCATATGAGTGGCCCTTCTCTGGACCCTCTCCAGGTTATCCACATCCCTCTTAAAGTGTGGTGCCCAAAACTGGATGCAGTATTCCAACTGCAGTCTGACCAGTGCCCGATAGAGGAGAAGTATCACCTCTTTGGTTCTGTTTGTCATGCATCTGCTGATGCATGATAAAGTGAACTTAGCTTTGCTGATGACTTCATCACACTGGCAACTCATGTTCATCTTGGAGTCCACTAGGACTCTGAGATCCCTTTCCGCTCCCTTGGAAAACTCAATCCCAGAGCCAACATGTAGACTATCTTCCTTTGTTCTTACTACTATATTCAGTTCATAGTATTTCAACTGCTCTGGTTTTCACAGAGGCTACAACAAAGAAGCAACTTCATCTTGGCCAGATGAAAACATGGTTTGTGATATAGTCAAATGTGTCATTTAGTTTTTGGAAGCGTTAGCATTTCTATCTAGCAATAGTGGTATATATTACATACTGAGCTACAAAAACAATACAAGCGAAAGAGGCAACCAAGTGGTTCTGTTGTATGGACATTTTTCTGTTGCCACTGCTGAGGACCTTAGCACAACTTTGAAGTAGCCTGCATGGTAAATGAGTCAATACTCTGCCATGCATCCAATTTTATCTTTTGCATCTATCAATCTAATAAAGTAATTTGCCATCTGTTTAATTTAGATCTACACACATCCTCCCAAAGCTAAACACATAGCTTTTATTCTCCCTCTGGCCCCAGGAGCTTGCTATAAAGTACAAAGGATAATACACATTTTGAGTTTTCTACTTGGTTTGTTATTTCTTCTTTGTGATCAGGGACAGAAATTTCACTTATATGGGTTTGTGTTTGGATACCAGTTCAAGCCTGTAACACAACAGAAGTTCAGTTCACATAAACCACTTTCCAAATGGCTGAAACTGTTTTAAGATAAATCTGGATAGAGACAGCATCAGACTTAACTGATTTAGGTTAAATTGGTTGACAGAATTTGTGTCCCAGATCCTTTCCACATTCAAGTTAACTTGGTCCCCCAGCATCCCAAGATATCTTGCAATTCCCCCACAACGCCCCCCCCCCCCCACACACACACACACAGACTAGCCTTGGCCCAAGCTGTCACAGGAAGGCATGCTTTGACACCACCCTGGCTTCTGTCCTGGGCCACTGCAGGCATGTGGCTGCATTTCTGGAATCTGACTGTCTGTACTTAGCCTGTGTGGCTAAGTTCATTGCATGAACCAATTTATATTTAATAGTATTTCAGGCTATTCTTATACATATCCTTTGTACTATTCTTTACAGGAGTCACAAAAGTTTGAAGCCACACACAGTAGATATATTGCAACCTGGCTACACAATCTTATTGTTTTAAACATATTTTTAACAAAGATGACACAGACATCTGTCTATGTGATGGATACAAAGCACACATACTTTAAACACACACTAGTTTTGATTTTAAACAGTAGGCTTCATATGGATTCTGAAATCAAAGATACAGGATTTGGAAACTCTTTAATTAAGTAGCTACATTTTAATAGAATACCGGTATCCTCTGTACCCATTTTTAGCTACTTGCCGGTCTAAAATACTGTAGCCTTTCTATGCTTTTGTACCAACCAGATTATTCTCCTAAATTACCATCTCTAATTATTTTTGTGGAAACATGTCAGTAATAGTCTCTTACCCTGAGGACTTACCATGTATGTTAAAGTCATGCTGATAGCCTTGTATTTGTGGACTATCAAGAAAATACTGTAGAGAATCCTGTAGAGAATCCAGCTATTAAAGTAAACTTTTCTGCTTCCTGTAACACATCTGAACCTTTTTCTCTTCCCAAATTATTAGCAAGTTCAGCAAGTAAGTTAGTCCTAACATTGCTGTGCATCTTTGGCTTGAAACTGTTTGAACACATAACAAGTTTCCTTGGGAATTCCTCCACATAGGCATTTTTTCTTGTATATTTTTTTAATTAAAGTTTCCACCAATGCTGTTGATTTAATGACTTGAGTGGGGGAAAAAGAAAACCCTGATCCTGAAAGCTGATACATATAGAGTGAACTCCTTAGAGAAAAGTACATTCAGTGGGACTAAATTCTTGAAAGAGGATCTGCCTACAGGTAGAATCTGGGTCAAAATTAGACCAAAATGAACAAAGAAATTAGTTTTGAAATAATGTAATATTCAGAACTAAAAAAAAAGTTATAACATCTTGATATACACCAACTCAGACAAATTATATCTTAATTAAAAGCCACAATATCACAGTCACTACTTACAAATGAATATCTAGGCATAGCTACACTGATGTATGTGTATACATATACACACACTTATATATTTCAAATAGGTCTACTGTTGATTTATGGTTAAAAGAATTGGGACATAAAATCAAAACATAATTCTATTTGCTTGGAAATTACTTGGCATATACTCTGCAAAAAGCAGTTCTTATATAATAATTCTTACATAATAAAGGGCTTAGTCCATCTGTCTCTCAGTCCATAATGGTCTTGGAGCACTCTGATTGGTTAGTGAAACAACTAGTGTGTGGAGCACTGCCATGATGGTGAGGATGGAGGGGACAGAGCGGTGGGCAAGGCCAGCACCACTGGCTTGGAAACTCCCTCCATACCCACCTCATGGCAGTACTCCACTGCTTCTTAGGAGCAAGGCCGGCAGGGGGGAAAGAGGGTGGGTAAGGACAGCAGCACTAGAGACAGCAGCACTGTGAGGTGCTGGTGGAGGAACATGGAGGGGACGGAGGGGGAAGCTCCCTCCACCCATTCCTGGAGGTGGCAGTGGTGCAGGGTGGTGGGTGGCAGTGCTCCATCCCTGCCTGCCCCCTCCCATCCCCCAACTTTCTTGATGGGTATTCACTAGTACTTATATCTATTTACTAATCATAGAATCATAGAAGTAGGGTCGGAAGGGACCTTGTAGATCTTCAAGTCTGACCCCCTGCCTCGGCAGGAGAAAAACTGGGCTCAAATGGCTCCAGCCAAGTAGGCATCAAGCCTCTTCTTAAAGACCACCAGGGTAGGAGCCAGCACCACTTCCCTTGGAAGTTGGTTCCAGATCCTAGCTGCCCTGACTGTGAAGTATTTCTTATGGATGTCTAATCTAAACCTACTCCCCAACAACTTATGGCTGTTATTCCTTGTTATGCCAGGGGGCGCTAAGGGAAACAAGTTCTCTCCCAAACCCTTCTAGTCCCCCCTACTGAGTTTATAGACGGTCACCAGGTCCCCCCTCAGCCTTCTCTTGTGAAGGCTGAACAGGTTCAAGTCCCTCAGTCTCTCATTGTAGGGTCTGCCCTGTTTTTCCCGGATCATGTGGGTGGCCCTCCTCTGGACCCGCTCAGTGTTGTCCACATCCCTCCTGAAGTGGGGCGCACAGAACTGGACACAGTACTCCAGCTATGGCCTGACCAGTGTCTATTGAAACTGTTCCAACTTGTTTACATAGTCACTGAAGTAGAGACTAGACCTTGGTGTTTTTCTTCCCAGATGGGTGCTTATACCACTATACTACAGGGTCAGGTTTAGCTTTTTAGTTTCTTTTTGGCTTATGGAAGATTTGAGCAAATGGGGCAGGGGGAATTGATAGTGCCTCACCCAGTATCATCCTCAGAGGTGGAAGGTGTTGGTTCATACTCAGGTAGAAGAGAGAACTAAACTTGAGTCTCCTACTTTCCAGGTGAGTGTCAAACTACTGGGCCATTGCATAAAAAGAAGAGCGAGAGATAGAAGGGACAAAAGAGAAGTAACGGTGAGTTTAAACTCCAATTCTCATCTCCTCTTCCTCTGCATGGTGCTTACAAGTTTCCCATTCTTTTCTGTTTCTTTGCTTGATAAATATTATGTTACAGAGCAGGAAGATAGGGCCATCCTGGAATTAGTATTTTTTTATTTAACCAACTTTAAAAAAAAATCTTTTGGCTTTAAAAAAGTTGGTTGATGATCAAACCAAATCAGTAATCCATACAGCATTCTTATTAAAGATTTAATGCATCTATAGACCTGTAGAAGCAAAACGTGCCATTAAAATACTGTGTATACTGCTACACACATACATTAAAACTGTTTCAAGTATGCAAATCTGATATGACATTTTAGACTAAATAGAGGCTATTTAAATAAATCTGAAAGCTGTTAGATGTCTCTGATCAAGCAGAGGGCACATTTAATTAATTACAGAAATTACCACTGATTCTGTAACTATCAATAGAACTTCGAAATAAAAAAGCTACTCTTGGAAACAAGTTTACCAGTTCAAATCAGAATCTTTGTAATGTAGTGTGAGCTCCTTTAATTCATCCAAGTAGCTTATTTAAATTGTATCTTCTGTGAAATTAACAAACAAGTAAAGGAGTATCTATAAAATATTATGAAATCAAGCCTAATAAAAATAATGCAGTATTTCATATATTTTCTATATACTTAATCCATCATGGACATGGGTATCTTCATCTATAAAGCTCTTTTTTTTCCCCCTGGGGTCTGAACTTTACCAGCCACATTCCTTAGTAGTATAACCTCACTGTTTTCAAAGGTTACATTGAATGTTAAGGCTTCAGCCAAAGAGTGTTTAGGCTAAAGAAGTTTTGATGGATTTGTCTTTAACTATCACTAAAGTCAGTGGGCATGGTCTAAATAAGTGATTTTCAACTATTTTGGACTCAAGACATCCCTCAAAAAATGCCAGCCCTTAAGCTTTTGTTTGTTTTTCTGACCAAAGAAAAAATAATAAAGAAATGATTCCATTGCAAAGAACTCAGAAAAACTATAACAAGCCAGAATGTTTTTGACACTATCAATTCTTAGTTGAAATCTCTGGGTTTATCTTGGTGAATCATGTGCAAATGTTTGCACACCTAACAGTGCTTATATTGCATGGCACCTTGCACCATTAAAAGGATCCATGACCAAAACTGAAACGTTGAAAAGTGGGGTGTGGAGCAGATAGTGAGGTGTATCACCACATATATAACAACACATCTTTATCCCATTTAAAAATAAGCTAGAAGCTTTACAAACAGGCTAGGGGCCTACAGGGTATTATTCAGTTTAAGACTGAAGCCAAAACAAACATAACTTCATTGGAATGAGTTAAAAACTCACAGCAGGGCTGTGAAATAGGACCTTCAGGAGCAGCTAACAGAGAGCAGAATTGCAGAACTAGATAGCTTGACTCACAGAACATCAAGTCCATTAAAAAGAAGAAAGGGTCATTAACACCTGTGGAATGAATAGTTTAGACATGATCAGGTAGATTCTAACCTACAGTACCATGAAGTCAATTGACTCTCTCAGAACTGCCCGACTAGAAATACTGCTGCTACTGCCAGGCTGTTGGTTTTAAATGTTGGCTGGACCAGGAATTAAAGAGAGGTTCAAGTGCACTACTGTACCCTCTCTGAATCTACCCCGAAAGGATTTCAGAGCAACCCAGAGTGCTGCAGCACTCTGGTTAGGAATCACTGATTTAGATGAAAATTTTGCACACCTTGGATATAAAATGAAACAGTCAAAAGGAGCTTTCATAGTCCACTGTGTTAAAAAAAAAATCACTTTTGAGGAAAGTCAAATGAAGGAGTGACTAACTTAAACCTGTTACATGCATTGTGGTAATTGATTCTATATACCAGAAATTTGGTACAAGAGAGTTCCCACAGTTTCCCCCCGTCCATTAATCTCTACAATTTATCACTTGGAAGTGTGTAAAATGTCATGAAAGTAATTCATAGTGTGTTGTGCTGTAAAATGGAAATGAGTATCCAATTAATTTTATCTACAGAGATCTGAAGCCTTACTTAATTTTTTTCTGAATGTTACATTTTGCCTGCTGTGTCTGCATATGTACTGTATAGTATTAGCATTTAAAAAACAGTTCATTTTAAGTGACAGAAAATAATTCACATAGATAGTAACAAACCATGAAATTGTATTTCTGTGTCCTGTATTGGACAATTAATGTAATTGGAATGCACAGAATTAATAGCCTTCATTAAAAACATCTGGAGAATATCACCAACTACAATAACTGTGACTAACCTGTAATGCCCAAGTGGAAACCAAAGTTATATTCTTTATTCCTTCCTTTAAATTTTACTAAATTAGCTTCTATCTATCAAAAAACTAAAGATTTGTGCCATGCAATAATCCAGTCCTAAACTGCTGATCAAGGATAATTGGAAAGAGTACATTATTTGTTGGACTATATGATTACCTCAGTTGCATTAAGGTGATGCCAATTAGCCTAACAAAAATCATTTTGAGTTTCACACTTTGACATACTTCATGGAATAAAATTCCTTAGAGTTTATTATTGAGAAACTATGCTCCGTTAATGCATGCATTGTAATACTGAATGTAAAAACCAGATTCCTATTTCTTACTTAATTATTTTTTGTATTGTGTTAGCACCTATGGGCTGCTCAGTATAGGACTAATTGTACTAAACAGTGCAGCCTCATTGAAGAATATCATGTACCCTGTTCAAACGAATTTGCAATCTGAACACCTTATTTTGCATCAATACCCAAAAAGCTTCTCATAAATTAAAGTACTAGTCTTGCTGGTGAGGAACTCAAAATCTGGCTCTAGATCGTTTAAGATCTTTGAGCTCATATAATGTACATTCTTCCTTGACATCATGGGAACAAAAATCAGCCTTCACTGAGGTCTCCCATGCCAAATGCCATTTATTTCCTACCTCTAAAAATCAAGCGGGATTTTCCTTCACATTTTCCACTTGTTCTGTATTAACAGAAGAAGCTTAATAGAAAGAGCTTCATTCACAACAGTTTCTTTAAGATTCTCATAGCTAGTACCAAAAATCAAGAGAGGAAATACCTATTCAAAATTGTAACTTTCTATGCACAGTTTACTGGAATAGTGATTATTATTTTCGGATACTTTTAAGAGGTTGGGTAAGATTGAAAACATCTTTTTTTCTGATTTTCAGAGACTTAATATTTGGTTCTTATGCAATTTACTATCAGAATGTTATATTTTTATCAATTAGTTATTCTTCATTAAGACATGCCAAATCCAGCTTTATGCATTATCTCTCCTGAGTAGATAAATAAATAACAACTGAAAACTTTTTACTTAATTAAAGGTTTCCTCATTATGCTTCTAGATTACATTCTCTTTTAGACCATATAAATGGAGACACATCAGCTTTATAGCAGTATATTGTTTTCAGAAGCAGAAGCAAAATGTCATACCCTCAGGACAATTCATAGTGGGTCTATAATGAGTTAGAAGTAGGCTATGTACAGATGCTCAGGGAGGTTAGATGATGTTAAAATGGCCAACCAATCTAACTTAGTTTGTTCAAGTGCACACCTTGTACTTAGATCCCTAGTTAGGTCTAAGTACAAGTTGTACAGAAGCTCAGAAAGGTTAGATCTACAAATTGACCAACCTGATCTAATTTAACCTTACCTGGGAGGTAGTCTACCTTAGATTGGGTCTGGCAAGATAGGACTAACTAAACTTCTGTACTGGAGCTGTGCTTTTCCTATACCTCCACCCCAACATCAAGCTATTTTTCACACCCCTGGTCCCTTGCCCAACCCCCAGACAGACAACCCCTCTCCCTGTGGGCCATCCAGTCCCTTCCTAAAGCTCCACTTCCCATCCCACAAGCTGTTTCAAGTGCCAGTTTTACTTGTGTTTGCCAGTGCCAGGAGCTAAGGAATGGGGGGTGGGGTGGAGAAGGAGGGCTAAAAATAATTCTTCGTCCTAGGGGAGGTAGATTCCCCCTGAACCCACAAAACCTCCTCCACAGAGCTGCCAGCTCTCCTAATCCACCTGCACCTCCCACCCTTACTTCAAGCAGGCTCCAAGGATAAGTGAATGCTGGTCAAATGGCTCCCAGGAGCAGTTTGCAGAATTGGTGGCAGTAAGTTGGGATGGGGAAGGGGGCACTGTATGGATCAAGTGGGGGCTGGCAGGATCAGACAGCCTCTCCAATCACAATGAACTATAGACCCTGCTACCCCACTGATCTGGCCAAACTTTCCTGGATTTTACCAACCCTTCCACAGATACCATTAGTCCCCCTGGATCCCAAGCCCCCCCTGCCCCCTTAGTCCTCCAAAGTTCCCTTCCCGGACCCTGCTTACTCCCATACTCCTTCCAAGCCTCTCCCCTCAACCCCTCCCACTAGGCCTCTCATCCCAACTTACCTTGGGTCAGGTGGCCATTTTAAACTTGATCTAACCTCCCCAAATGTCTGTCCATCCCTTTAGGGGAGCAAATTATGGACCTATAGTAGTGGAAGATTTTTTTAAAACATTTAATTTAGGCATTAGAAATAAACACTAGTGATAATATATCTTGATAAATAATTGTTTATTTCTTCCATGCCAGACCCATTTTTTTCAGGCCAGTCTTATTCTCAGTGCACTTTTACCTGGGGTTATTTCCTGTAGAAACTCCAACTACACAAAACTCTTTTTTATCTGAGAAATGCATCTTCTTTGGTCTCTGAGCCCATTACTTGAAGGGGTTGTTTAGTTTTGGTTGTTTATATTTTTAATACTACCAAAGCCTTTCCACAGTATCTTTAATGACTTATAACCTAAGGTCCAACAGTCCTGTTCCAGTTCAATACCATAAAACAGTGCATCAGGGATGCTCATTACTGTAAAGAGTATACAGCAGTGCAATAGCTGCTGCCAAGAACAACATCTTCTCAGGCAACACTTTAACCACCATCTTCAGTTAATTTATACAAATATTACTAAGTAAGGTTCCTGCCCAGAGTTGTTTTGTATTATCTGAGTCCATTTTGTTCTCTCTCTTCTGTCTATTCCATAGCAGAATCAAAGCATAAGAGATCATATAGTTCTTTTTCTCAACAGATCAAGACTGTAAGCAACCTTCTGATATAGTCCATGAAAGAATCTCTACTTTTATTTAATTTCAAACTGATTTCTGTACCCTCCTCTGTAATATTAGGCAACATATTTAGTCATTTCAATCTTTCAAGTGTTGCTATCTTGTCTGTCTTCTTCCCAAAGAATTTGTCCCCAGAGAATTCTGCTCATACTAGAAACTACAAGGGATGGTTTTCCAACAATGACAGGATGATCAATCACAGTAAATTAAGAGTTTATGTGGTTGAGAACTAGTATCAAGATCTCCTAAGGACAGTGGACATATTTGAGGAAAGGAATATAACAATGGAAATAATGCATCTTAATAAATAAATTTCCCAAAACTGCTATGCATAAAATTCACTAACTCACTAGTAGTAATAATAAGCATGTGTCTGTCTTGTAAGACAATGGAATTACACAAAGCAAGACATTTTCCTGAATGTAATCCTTGCTTGAAAGAAAAACCAAAGCTAAAGTGATCTATGGAGATACTGAGCTACCCACACCCCTCTCAGCCTTGCTGGTTTAATCCAAAGGAAAGGCAGGTGCCAGTATGTTTAGAACCAGCTTGGCTGTGTCATGTCTGAATTCTACCTGTCAGTTAGAGTGCCGATGCCAGCAAAGCAAAAGACCATTATAACTTAGTAAGGATGCAGGCCATAAAGACCCCTCAGCACTAGTAGCCTTTATTTCTTTGCTGAGGGAAGCACTGCAGTTGGAGTTTGTTAAAAGTTTGTTCTCCATATTTAAGAAGCTTGTTGTCTGCAATGGTAAGAATTGCAGGTGCCAATCACATGTTTGACCTTCTGAACCCGCTGAGGGCAGTAATGTAGGTCAGATGAATAATGTATCTAGGTCAGATGAATATGTATCTAGGTCGCTAGTGTAAGAACGTAATTGGCAATCAGTAAATATTCACAATTGGCACGTAGCAATTGGTCACTGCTGACTATAACTAAGAGCAGACTCCTGCCAAAAGCCGGAGAATTCTGAGCACACCAAGGAGACACAGCAGATTGGCCATCTGCAGATATCTCCCTGCCACCGACCTCCATTTTGGCGTATTTGTTTCTCACCGGTTTGTCTGTCCTTCTCGTCAAAGAGCTCTCGGAAGTTTGCTGATCGAAAGTGCATTATAGTTTCTCCCTGTGTATGAGCTGTTGACCAGTTCTGGGTCTACTGAGTCGGGCAGCCGCACCTAGCAAGGGTTAGAAAGCAAGGGCTCAGCTCAGGAACCCCGTGAACCAACAGACCCCTTTAGACCGTTCTGTTTTATGCACTGTAACTGAACAAGTCAGCTCTCCTGCCTACGCTGCGACCATCGGTAGCGTAAGTACAATAAACTTTTCATATAACCACTATGCTTCAAGCCGTCTGACTCCTACTCGCCGCTATTCCCCACCTGTCCGGTCATCTACCCCTTCCGCGCCAAGCCGGTCGTGCTGACCCAGGCTCGCAGGTCAAGGGTACACCGGTGATCGAGGCACAACAGGCTGCAGGAGCTGCAAAAGCAAAGGAGATCATTCATTTGTCCATCTATCAGGGCTCCACTCCCAGAATGGCTGCAAACCAGGGTAAAAGAGCCCAGCCTACCCTATCATGGAGTGGACTTCAGTTCCACCTTTTTTTTTTTGGTGCCATTTCCTCTGCCAGGGTAAAACAAGCACCCTTTCTAAGATGCTGTTTTACACAAAGCCATTGGCATTCTAGAGGTTGCCAGGTTATTTAACTGCCACCCAGTCACAGGTAACTTGCATTTAGATTTGTAAAAGAGATTTTAGGCTCATCAGATGGGCATCATGAGTGTTCCCTTTAGAGCAGATGCAGTCATATATTAGGGCCTGACTGTAGATTGTAGCTTTTTTTGGTGCACTTGGAATGATTGCTGGCCTTGTGGACATAAATATGGTGGTCCATGGGTTTAGTGGATATGTTGGTTTGGTGTACCATTTAATAGTTGTCGATTGTGGTATCTAGAAAATTGATGTTAGTGTAGGAGTGTGCCAGAGAAAATTTGTTTAATGGGTGATAGTTGTTAAACCTGAGGTGGAAGTCAATAAGTGAGTCCAGATGTTCAAGATGATTGAAAACATCTGAAAATGGAAGTTACAGGCTCCCTGAAAACTAGTGAACTCAGTCCAGTGGAATGAATGTACATGTGGACAGCAGTGTTTAATACTGGATGTTTTCTAACTGAAGGGCATAATGTTTGTGTTGCCATAATCATTTCTAAACTGAAAACAGTTCTGAAGTCTTTTGAAAGTTTTGGGGTTAACGTTTTAGAAATATTCCAAACTATTTATCTGCTTAATTCTGTATATGATTTAGCTATTCAGGTTGGTACAGAACATGTGTGATAAACCTTATGTCTTTTATATAAAATGTGATATATGTTTTGTTTCCAAAAAGTAAGCTACAGTCCAGATTTTCCTTTTTTTTTCTTTTCTTTCTTTTTTTTTTTAAGAGCTTCCCCCCACCCCACCCCGGTGCAGTTATTGGAAGTGGTTTAATGAAATTCTTTTGGTGTTTCAGCGTAAGTAAATTTTATGCTAAGCCTTTTTGTCCAGTCCTTCATAATAAGGTTTGTCCATTTCCTCGCAGCGATAGAGAGATAGTTCTCAACTGAAAATTTGAGGACAAGAGTGACCACCTGGTGTAAATTTTTAGTGGACTTAGCTTTCTCCCCTGTAGGGCAGTTAGAGACTAGAAAATCTTTTCACCTTCACAGTAAGTGTTTATTGTTGGTAATGGAAACTTATTCTACTCAGGTTGTGGACTTCATTGCAAACATAAAGGAAGATATGGTCATTTTGCTCCAAACAATTGAAGTTTGGGGGGGGGGGGGTTTATGTCTGGGTACTTCTGTTAAACACTTTTTACAAATGCCCTTATAGCAACCACATGGGTAAAACTAAGCAGAAACACACATACATCATTAGGAACACATTTCTCACAGAACAAGCACCCCCTCTCTTACCTTAATATCCTCACACTTAATAGAAATCTACCTAGCACCTTTAAAAGAGAACTGGGGGACAAAAATTCATAAGCGGGATGGACAGGAAGAACCAGGGACAAAACACTGATATTGTTTTATGCCACATTATAACCTACCTGTTTCCTGAATTCTTTCCACACATGAAAAAATTAGAATGATTCTCCTCCCTTTTGATATGCTTTCATCTCCCATTAATCAGCTTCTTTTCATCTGCTAATTGTTTGTCTGCTACTCCTGGGAATTTCTTATAGCTGGTTTTACTATACTGCACTGTTTTCTACTGCTCAAACCTGATGAAGAATGTCTTGTCTAAGTGCCTTGTTACATGTTACTCCAAGCTGCTCAGATGTTGATTGGTGTTAATGCTAGCTTGAGTTTGTAGCAGCCACATGTTCAGACCAGCAGAGGCCTGTAGGACTGAAAAGTTCCAGGTTTCATTCTGTTCCCCCTACACACACACACATTTTTACTTAGGACTGTCTGAACTGTGTGTTCTGGAGGAGTGGGCAGGGAAGGGTTAACCTGCCCGTCTGATGCCTGCCACCACTCCTGCTGAGCTGCTGTTCTCTAGGCTGAGCCCACCCAGACAGTAGCAGCAGCAGCAGCAGCAGCAGCAGCAGCAGCTGCCAGACAGTCAGGTTAACCTTTCTCTACCTGCTCCCCAGGACAGACAGCATAGGTAGGCACAAGTAAGCAGCGGGGGAGTAGCAGGGGGCCAGTAGATCTGATCCAGACCAATGGGGGAGGGGGAGCAGGTGGGGTGCTTACACTAAGATGTAGTGTAGTATAGAGTAGAGTAACAAAGTGTAACAAAGCCCTGTTTTACAACTATGCAATTGGTCCAATAAAAGATATTACTCTAAGAAATACTTGAATAGAAACTGATGGCAAATGCATACCCATTTTCTTTGGTAGCCTTACAGAAAAGAGAAGAAATAGATAAGCAGTTTTAAAACATGCTTCCATATAGCCAGTGTATTCAAACTAAAATCCAACCTCTCCATGCTTTAGAGACATCTGAATCTGAACCCAGAATTTATAGTTTGGACTCATTTCTAGAATCCATCACATAGAATAGGATGAGCAAGATCATAGAATACATAAAATTGGTGAGGTCAAATAATGAATGTGATCACTCAAGAACTACCTGAGGCAGTAAATGTTTAGGACTTCAAAGTAATTACCCATATAGGCTTTAGTTGCTTATAAGACACAAGGGTAGAAAGCTAAAGTTTTGCTTCTTAGCCAGCCCCTTCCTTTCAGAAATGTTCTAATAAACGAGCATGGTGTGGTAGGTTTAAAATCTGGAATCTGATCCTTCTAATTAGTACAGAATAAGTTTATCAAAGGAATTGTTTATAAGCAGCTGTAACTTTAAGCTCAGAGAGTTGCACATTTCAGTTAAAATGTGATAATTAGAAGCCATATTAAAGTGTGTATTTTTTTTCCACTTTAATGTCAAATTCAGTCTACATGAATTATGGCACTTCCTGTTAGTTTTTCTGAACATACCACATTTTAAATTACTGAGATTCAACCAATTGCTCTCAAGATTTCTAATGTAGCCTGTTTCCCATTCCATCAATACATTCAACAGAAAATTACGTATATTAAAGCTGGAATGATGTAGAAAACAAAGCTGTAGTCTGCTAGAGGTGTTTACATACACTATTATAGTTTAATCTACTTCCTAATTTCTAAAGTAATGCAATATTTCTTCTCTGTCATTTATTTTGAATGCATCACGCTCACAGTTGCTGATTACTTTCCTGTTAGGGATTTTAGCCATCTGTGCTACCATGGTTGCTGAGAGAGTCAGATACAATACAAAAAAAAGAAAACAGTCATTAACATGAAACAACAAAAAAGATCTAACTCTGTAAGCTTTGACATTGCATACAATTTATGATTAATGAGGACAAGTACTTATTGAAAGCTGATTATGCATTTCACTCTGTGTAATGCCTAAGGGGTTGCAGCTTAGAAGAGACAGGACTCAAATTCTTCAGATTCCACAGTGTCCCACTTAAACTGTCCTTATGGATTGCACCACTGAGTCTGTACAACAACTGTGCATGCCATACAGTTTGAGCTATCTGCTTATATTTTCATCTGTCAGTCCTAAAAGGCAACACCCTGAAGGTTTGAGATGTTGAACAATATGGGTGGCACAAGGCTTCCAGGAAGTACACATTAAAATTCTGTCAAATAAAAGGATGGTATGGTTACCTCTAAAGCAACTAATTATATAACCCACGAGAGCACTGGCTTTTAGCCTACTGGGCATGGAGCTATTTCTACAATGGGGAACAGCTTTCAATTTACAACAGTTTAGTTTGGAAGAGGTGACATTGATAACAAAGTTTCCAAATGCCATTTTATTTGGAGTTCTTCTACACATGCAGATAAAGGTGTGATGGAATCTAATGCACAATCCACACAATCACTCCTCCTGCCATGCCACATATGCATGGCATAAGCCCTGATTGCGGGATCGCACTTATTAACAGTTCGGGGGATGTCTGATCCTTGGCTCCCCCTGCACCAGCAAAGAAGCAAGTTCCCACAGCTGAGAGCTCCCTCAGCCGAGTGGGCTTACAGCCATGGGGTGCAGCTGACACTATCTTCCAGCCTAGTGGGTACGTGTAACCCCCACCATTGGGACACCATGACAGCTTGATCTCCCAGCTACAGTGGGTTCATGCACCCCAGGGCTGGGAGACCATGGCAGCTGCATCTCCCTCTGCACATCTCCCTCTGCACCCTCTGATGCTGGGAGATCACAGCCATGCCCTACAGCTGCTGGGACCCAAGAGGGAGGCACACCTTGGGAACCCAGCATCCACAGCTTGAAACTTTGGGTACTGGCAGCTAGGGGGTGCTGCCAGGACCCCGTGTCGGTAATGCTGGGGCTGAGAGTACCCTTAGTTGCAGGACTCCCAGTTCCAGCTGGACACAGTGCACTCCTAAGACTGGGAGCCCCATCAGCTGATAGGGCTGCCAGCCAACAGGAGACCCTGTTACACGTACAAATTAAAGCAACCAGCTATAAAATTAATACACATTTTTTAGGTCTAACTTTATAGCTGGATAGATCTTTTTATTATATAAGTTCTTTCCACATGTAGCTGGTCTCAAAGTAATTGCACAATCAACCAGTTATTGCATAATACCTTAATGTGTATAGGGAACCATACAACCAGAAATACTCCATTTCCTTTCTGTCCCTGTGCACAGTTCCTTCATTTCCATAAAAGAAGCTTAATACTGATCAAATATGACCAATGTGAAATTAGAGGTAGAATGAACATAAGGAGGAATATAACCAAACTGCAAGGCAAAAAGTAAAACAATTAGAATAGAAAAATTCTCTGCAAAGAGATAGAATCCTTTATCTAAACAAAGAACAAATAAGTTGTGCTGGGAAAAAAGTGTGGGACTAACCAAACAAGCCTCAAGACAAGGTTTCAAGACAAGGTATTTTAATTTTATTCTCTTCAATATGGTCTTATCATTACATTTTCATACAACATTAAACACAGATATAGGAGTACTGTTGAACCAGTGCTGAGAAGGGAATTGGTCATATAATTTAATATGAAAAAGATAGAAAAGAAAGCTGCTTAATTATCCTGGCTGGAGACTACCTGAATTAGTGAAAATAGTTTGATGCATAGTTTTCGGAGAAAAAGTGCTTAAGAAAGTAACTCATAATTCACAACAAAAAAGGTCCAAGTGTGTTTTAAAGTAGGACAACTTTTTATTGAAAAATGCTATTTAATTTTCACACCTGAACATTTCCTATTAACTTTTCTATTTTCTGAAAATAGAAAAATTGTTGGTTAAATGCTTGCTTTTCTAAAATTTTAAAGAAGATTTACTGAAAATTCTTTCAACTGAGAATAATTTTCCTTTCTGATAAATAATTAAAATGTGGAAAATAATAACAAATATGAAAAACAAGTTCTAGGGCATGGGGGGCAAACAACAACTATCTTTCTTTTAACTGGTGGTTATGATCCTACTTACACAATTTAAAAAGTAGTTGTCTGAATTCATCTAAGCCTCACCCAATCACCCTTTTCTGCAGTTAGGGAAAGGATGGCATTTTCAAGGAGTTCCTGTTAAAGTATTGGCAGTAGATTACTGTTCTTGTGAGTCATGCATTCATATGTATGTCCTGAAAGGTGAGATACTGGCATTGATCTTTCAGCAGTTGGCCAACTTATTTTCCACTAAACTGCTGACAAATTATTATTTTCCTATTATTTATTATCTACTTATTTTAATGTTTTTCTCCAGGGTCTCCCAGATCTTCTACTATTCCTGACAGATCTTGACTTTCCTGTTTCTCAAATCAGTTTTATACTGATGTAACCAACTTGATTGCTATGAATCTGCTCCTAATTTATGCTCCTGTAGGAGAGAGGGAGAGTCTCAGATGGTACAATTTAGCACAGTTCCATTGATAATAGTTTTCACCAGCTGAGGCTCTAATAACTTATGGATTACAACAAAATTGGAATTAGGTTATATTTTTGAGGGAATGCAAGTTGAGCAACATTACAAAATTGGAAAGTGAGTCTATACACTGCTAGATGATGCCAACTAGGGCGGAAGAATTTAAGCTCTTCCTGTACTGTTCAGATCACCTGTACTGTATTATAGAAACTTTCTTCTCTGGATAGCTGTTGCCCTGGCAACTATAGAGAAAAAAAAATAACACCAGCAAAAAAGCATGGAATTCCATTGTCTTAGCGGGGTACTTTATTCCATCTGGATTCCTCTGAAATGCAAATGTCAGGACTGAGAACCAAGCTTAACATTAAAACAAATGTCACAGAACATCAGTCATTGTAAAGCCCTATATATGGTTCTCTCTATAAGATGGATAGAGATTTTATTACTGGACACCAGGTACAATTTCCTGCTGTGACTACGATATAGATATAGATACATAATGTAGCTCTATAATATAGATATAGATATCTATCTATAAAATTCTTTTCATGTCCCATTCTCACAATCCACAGAACTTTGAACACAGGCACAATAGAAGGTTGTATGCATGTGGGATGGGTGGCCTGTGTTCGAAGTTCTGTGGTTTGTGAGAACAGGACATGAAAAGAATTTATTATATCATCCAGTTCACCACCCTTTGCTTTCTTTCTCTTGGCATACAGATAATTGATTTAATTTTGCTATCACACTAAGTTCCCAGTTCCTGAAAGCTAACTGCAAAACCAACTACCTTTATAACCCTTCAAATATTTCAGATTTTATTTCACCTGTTATGGGAGAAAGTTCACTTTTTGAAACCAAATTGTCAAGCAGGTCCAAACAGCTGCTTCCTCTTGGGTCTGTCCCCAGAAAGATATAAGTTGGTTCTTCGCCCTGTCCATATCTATCACTGGTTTTAATTAATAATCACTAGGAGAACTGCTAGAGGTATACGAATAAAATGGTTTATTAAATCGCAACAAACAACAGATAAGTAAGCAACACACATACACACCCAGTTCCCACAATGACCCTTACCAATACAACAATATAATATTTACTCAAGAATGGGGGCGATGTTATTGAGGGAGAGGGGAAACTTTATTAGGCTTGTGTTCCTGCCTCTGGTCTCCTGAGTGTGGTTCACTCCTAAGGCAACTGCTCAGTAGGGCTTACCTTCCCCTCACAAAGGAGGAGTAACCCACAACCAGGACAAAAGTGAGGGAGAAAAGGAATGGGTGATACTTACAATGGGAAGTAGAGGGCCACTGCTTTATGTGATGCACACACCCAGAGGGAAAGAAACCCAGGGAGCCAACCCTATCTACCTTCAGCGAAGGTTCACCACAATGGAGGGAGGAGATCAATAGAGCCTCGCAGGTCACTGAAATCTAGCACAGCGTGCCTCCATGGTCCACCAGCCAAAGAAACCAGTCACTCTATCATAACTCTCACTCCAGTCTCTCACTCTAGCAATGCACCACCAATTCCCTCACAAAACACCCTCCTCCAATTTCTCGGAACCTCTCCACACCCCAAAAATGCACTCAGTCAAGCTCTTAGTCTAGCCACACCACACACGCACAGTCTCGCACACACCGATTTGTCAATCACAGACCCCTTTTATGTGTGTAGTGCACCCCATTCACTCAGGCTCTGCACTCAGCACATGGGTGTGCACATGGCACTCTACTCCAGGGCCTCTGCAGGTAGCTGATATCACTCTGCAGAGGGTGGGTCACGTAGACGTCATCTGCTGACCTACTTAACAGAGTTCCATGATCCAGGCCTGAATTTGCTATAAACATCCCAATGTCACAACTGTGAAAAAACTTATTTTGTGAAATACTGAAAACCCAAATGGGAGACTCTGGGCTCATTTTCAACATTTATTACTCACATGCATGAGAAACAACATTTTCAACCCATGGTACCAAGAGTAAGTGGCCATGCAAGATTCAAGGCAGTGGGGAACAAGGTCTACTAATTTTTTTCAATAAGTATGGTTATGGTACAAGTAATTTACTAAGACTCTTGCAAAGAAAATAAAATCAGGCTTAACAATAACGGCATTATAGGTAACATTGAATATGGTCAGAAACCTCTGCTTAGACTGCAAAAGGAGTAATTTTATTAAACTGGGGGTGGGGGCAGATAACTAAGAAGATACCTACACTACTCAGAGAAAATATCAATCCTAAAACCAATGTTCCAAACATTGGTTCCCTAACAGAATAATTCTTGGCTATAACCAGAAGATAAAATAATCACAGAACCAGGGATTTCCTGAGATAATTTAACAACAAGATTAACTGATTTCTTTTCAAAATAAGTACTATTATCAATAGAACAACCTACAGAATCAGCACACACACACTCTTTTTTGAAACATTCAATAATGATTTGATATTCTATAATCATTTAATTATTGAGATCAGAGTCTAGTAGAGGAGGGATAATATTTAATTTTCAGTGACACAGCTTGGTTTCTTTTTATTGATATGTATAATACTGATCTCATTACCTTCTTTCAAATTATACATAATGAACCACAAAAAAAGATTAATGCATCATATATATATCGAAATAACATTTGTACGTTATACCTATGATTTCTTGCTTTGCTGAAGTCAGTTATAGGATTTGTAACTCATTCTACCTTGACAAACCAATTCCCATTTCCAAGTCTATGCATGAGGCCAGCTAGCTAGGCTTTTTTCTTCCCTCCTCTGCCTCCGCCAATCCTTCAAATATGTGGACTTTAAAAATACCAACAAAGACAGCGTAATAAAATGAATATGGACCTCCTACAGGCCACAAAGGAAAAACAACAGCCTTGAGAGTAAAAGGGACCAAATGCTTTCAGACTAGCTAAAGAGCAAAATCTTCATACCTTACATGTAGAAATGAGCTTCCGTTTGCCGAACACCTTTGTGCAACGTGTTTGCCATATGATTTGGAAGTCTCGTCTACCATGTCTTTACTTGGCCTCATTTTTGAGCACATGTATTTTTGGTGCTGTTTCTTAACATGGAACACTAAAAAAGAAAAAAAAAACCAAAAACACACACACAAAAAGCACATCCTTACTGAAAGCAGTAAAAAGTTAGTGTACTGATATCATCGTACCTTTGTCACATCACAAAAACCAAAATATACTTTTTATGTTATTACAATTTTAAGTATACACAAACTCAATTATGTTAAAAAAGCATTATATATACACACAGAAAAATTAAGCAGTAATAGATTTCTAATTAAACCTATAAACCTGGATTCCTACAAGAAAATACCCATCATAAAATTATTGCAGGCAGAAATTTCCATTTCTTTTAATAGGAGACTGAATTTCTCAGAACTCTTGAAAATGAATACCTTTACTGAGAAATCAAATCAGCTTTGAGGTGCTTGAATTCAAGCTTGATTTTTGACAAGCAAGGTGTTTAGTTTTTCACTACAATGGGTGGATTAGAAAGAGTCCAAATGAAGGCTCAGTGGGCTGTCTAAGCATTGGGTATGTGTTTAGATACACATGATGAGCGGGCTTTGCCTTTGAAAAGGAGTCATTTGGGATGAATAAATCTACTCTGAATCAGACAGAACAGGGACTCAACTTTAGCTTCACATATCCTAGGCAGTACCTTAAATCCAGATATGTAGCAAGCTTCTGCAGGATCCTGGGCAGAGTGACAACCACTGGCAGGGGGTGGGGTGAAGACAGAACAGAGTGGGAGGATAGCAAAGGAGTGCAAAGAACAAAAAGTCCCCAGCTCCCTGTACTTTGACAGAACATCCTGCGGCTGCAGTAGCATGTGATCAACACTGCTGCAGCTGATAAGTGGGCTCCATTATTACCTCTTAGCTCCATGTTCTTGGGGAACCCTGACACAGGACGCAGACTGTTTGACTCACAAAGAATCACCCCCCCACCTCTACCTAAACAGAAACTGATTAAGATGCAGTGAGGGACACACCTAAAACCCTCCAGATAAGGGTGACAAAAGTGAAACAACTGCCCTAGGTCTCATTTGCATCTAAGATGGGAACAGATGACCATTCATTTACATGACAGATGGAGAACAGAAAGCCTGAAGCAGAGACTGCAGTGAATTCTGGGATCAGCGAAGCAGGGGAGCACTGCATGATGGGGAATCTGTGCTCCAAATGCTAATCAATCCACATTTACACACACCCAGCTCAGCATTTATCAGACCAGTTCTAATTTGGATTTACAAAGGACTTCCCCCCCCCACACACACACACACCTCTAAGCAGAAATAAGTTTACTAGGCATCTCGGGCAGTACATTCCCTGGTCCCACTATGGGAGGCCTTTTTAAACTTAATTGGCTACAACTTGGTTGCCGGGTGAGGCAAGACACTGAGTCAGAGGGGGTATGAGCAAAATTTTAACAATGGTAAAGGGTTCATCACAGTGTCCAGCCCGTTGGAGCCCTGACCACAAGTGTTGTCATACTTTTCCCAGGACCACTGGTGGAAGTCCTCCCCTCCCAAAGGTTATGAACACTCCAATAATTGCCTTAAGACCATAGTAAGATCTGGAAAAGTCAGGCTAAGCTGAGGCTTGTTCACAACAAGTAAAAATCCAAAACCCTGATGCTGCAAGCTATCTGTTGTTTCTGAAGAAACCAGGAGATATCCCATCAGTATATCTGCTATCCATAGGAATTTCAAGCTGGCTCCTAAGTATCTGGTTACTTCCTAACCTTATGTGTTTCCTGAGTATCAATCAGTTTTCTGAGATGTTCCAAACTAGATAACCCCTTGTCAATAGAAAAGACAATTTGATTTACACAATTGAGAATGCTTGAAAGAAGCTGAACTGTAAAAAGCAGCAATGTGTGTGCTGACACCACCCACTTTCTTCTGGAGAGGCTGAAGGAGGCAGATCGTCTCCCTTCAAGATCATGCTGAGAACTTTGACCTGTCAGCTTTGCAACCCGAGCGCCTTGGACTGGTGAGATCCCAGCTCTCTCTCTTTTCTCTCTAAGTATAGATTTCTGAACCTGTACTGTATTAATTAAGCTTGAGCTAAGCTTCCCCAAATACTTAGTGAAACCAGGGTAATACTCTGATTGTTTGTGATTGTTTTCCTTTGCATGTCTATTACTACTAGTGCCATTATATATTTCATATACTTAGCAATAAATAACTTTTATAGTCAACCTGGTGGTAACTGGGTATATTTTTCCTTCTCTACTTCTCCTTTCCCACTTGCTCTGCAGCAACGCTTCTTTTACCTAAGCTAAAGATACCTGTGAAGCCCAGAAATACTGTGGGGTCTGCTCATCAAGAGGCTAAAAGATTGGAACGTGCTGAGTTTGAAACACATAAGGGGATCAGCTTGTACAGGCTGATTGACCCAGTTTGGCTCAGACGTGCCCTAATGAACTGAATGCTGGCCCATGAGGGTGTCATCTGGACATCCAGCCAGATTCAGAGGTATTCTGTTTAACTGTGTGCTTGTGTCTGACTTCAGTTATTGTTGCTCTGATGAACTGATTCTTGGCATATGAGGGTGTCAGCCTGTCCATGCTGATCAACCCAGCCAGGTCAGGCGTGGTACATTAATCTGTGTGTCTTTGTGTTTGTGACAGTTTTAGTGGGGCTGGGTTCCTCCAGTCACCAAATCAGAGTCCTGCAAGATATCTCCATTGGGAGTGAGGGCTTGCAGAAGGAAGACATACAGCTCTGTATAGAAACACAAGTAATACAAGCAGCACATTAATAGAATTACTAAGACCCTAGAAACGTATCCCTAATAAATGAGCACATCCCAAAGTAATGGGCAAATCTGGTAACACCATAGAGGACACCAGAATGCCCCTGCCCCCTAGGAGTTTTTGCTACTGAAAGTGCAGCTGCACATACAATAGAGGATGGGAGGGCAGGGCAGGGCAGAGAAATGAGGGATGAACATGGCACTAAGGACAGTTCCAGGGGAGCCTATGCTGCAGTCTGTGCTGCATACAGGGAGCTTGCCTCTCCTCAAGTTCAGCAGTTCCACTGCAGCCTCATACACTATAGAGCAGCCAGGCCTCTATGGCTAGGCAGCACAAGATTGCACTTACCATAGTAAAGGCTTTCAGGACAGGAGGGAGTCAATTCAGATGCCCACCCCCATGTCAATGCGCAGAAAAAGTCCTCCGCTTGCCCTGCCATAGTTATGCTGCTGCTTAAATCACCACAGTATGCTGACACATTCAGTCATTTCTGCCTTACTATTACATATTGCCAAAAAATTTGAAGGGTTTTGGTTCAGTCTCAAAAGCTGAAATGAAAAAGAACGGCTATTTTCTCCTCAGGGCTAGTTAAGATGCAAATTTACAAAACTGATCACCAAACATTGCCTACTGGAACTACTGAGGGTTTTATTTACAGAGGTAGAAATAAATTGCATGTCTGATCTCAAAAAAGCCACATTGTCTAATTAATCACAAACTTTCCAAAATCATGCAGAACCCTATTTCTTTTTGAAAGAAGACATTGGCCTTTATTATTTATTTATTTGCAACAAGTTAGTATTGTGTATAAACTCAGCTTGTAGTAGACAGCAACTAGCAAATTAACTATGCAGAAAGCTACTTTGATGAGTTCCTTAATTAGCCATGAGTAATTTGGCAGGTCAAGTAATTTAATCTCTGAAAGTTTTAATACCACACAAATTGCAGTATAGTCAATAAAGTCTACTAGTTAGTTTAGAAACAATCAATCCTGAACAGTGCAGGACAAGATTAAATTTGAAGAGTTTTATGCATTCACTATAGCAAAGCACTGGTAGCAAGAAATGTTGACAAATTGAGCTAATACATAGAAGGCAAAAAAAGTGAATTTTCATTTAATATATCATCCCTCACTAACCCCACAATATTGTTATTCTATTCATGTTCTGGTATCATCCATCCACTTTTAGATCAACATCACTACATTAAAACAGATGCAATGTTAAGGCTTTAAGAGTCACATAGGACATTAGTCATTTTTATATAACAATGAAAAATATCAGAATATTAGTTTGTGTTGCTTGTGATAGTTTTCTTATTCTGCTCACAAGTAAAATGTACACCTATTTCAGCCTAACTATATTCATTGTAACAAATTTTCTTCATACATTTTCCACTATAGCATAGTGTTTTATGTTTTCATCAACTCTTTATAAGAAAGTGATAAGAACCTGCAAATGCAGAGTAATATATTAAATGTTTCCATTACCTTTCATAGTCAAATTTAAGATGTATGTGGCCTTTTAGAGCCACCTGCTAGGTCCTAGCATTTTCCTTGTGTTACCTTTCTACAGTATCTGTAATCCTTGCCCTTTATATAGAAAAAGGAAAGTTATCTTTAGGAATAAACACTGTGCCTCTTGCAAGACCCTATATGAGAGGTCACCTTTGAAGCCATTTTCCTTAGAGATGGAAGACTGAATTCAAAACCAGAAAATGAATAATAGTTCTCTTTTAAAGACAAATCTTATTGGAAATTAAAAGCAAAAAGAAAGCAAACAAACAACAAATGGATCCCTCAACAAACCTAAAATTTATACTGCCTAAAGGCTACCTAGACAGATGATGTTCATTTTCAGATAAAGCAAAACAAATGACCCATTCACAGGCTTCCCAAGATCAAATACTTCTGTCTGACTCCCTCCACATGCTTTCATGTCTTTTGCCAGAAACTTTTAAAGTTATTTCCCTGACTTTTAAAAGATCCTTCTCTTCTCCATTAAGATCAAATCACCTGAATACAAAACACCCTGAATATAAAACAAACACCCACCCCCAATAATTAGAGTCCATATGTGGACAATTTATAAATTTGTCATAATTTTCCAGGTATCAAATCCAATTATTGGAGATTTGCCTTGAATTTGTCCCCCTCTCATGGCTACAGTATGGAAAATAAATCTGGGGAATGAGGTGGCCCTCTTGCCATTTGACCTTTCCCACCTTCTTCTCCCTGCAGCCATTTCCCCACTCCTACTTACTGACAGTCCCTGCTCTCCCTGAACACATGGAAGCAAGAAGCAAATTTGAAAACACTAACCTCAACATAAACATACCTGTAGTAATTTACATATAGTACCCATAGACTTAGTCCACCCAGAAGTGGTGCATGATACCCTTTTTGAAACTGCTACAAGTTTTAACACAGGTACACTTTTATGCCTACTTCCATATAGTACAAACTATGCATGATATTAGTCCACAGCCAAAAGGCTCATGACTTGACATATAGTTCATTGTACTAGGCCTTGGAAGTCAACTACATTTCAAGCCATGATGACCCCTCAGTTCAGCACTTTTCAGTGTGTGTGTATACTACAAATACACCCCCCAACCCTCCTCGTCCTCCACAGGATCCATGTGATATTAGCCCCCTGACTCATGACTGGAACTAAGTGTTCTTGCCATGAGTCCTGGGATCCTCAAAAAAATTATATGCAGATAAGGCTCATTGGCACAAGGAAACCTGGTCTGACTCCATCTCAGTGGGGCCATACTAATTAAATGTGCCAGCCTGAGATAGAGGGCAACAAAGAGATTCTGGGTGAACTGTTGAGGCCCTGTTTGCTGGTATTTGCCAGACATTTAAACCTAGTGAAGAAACATGAATCATTAGAAAAGCACAGCTCAGCTGTGGGAGTAAAAAGGAAGTTGAAATGTATGCAATATAGTGGCAATACCATGACTTGAGGGGCATTGCTCTCAATGGGCACTACCATATATTTTATTCACATGGAATCCATTAATCTGCCCTTCTAGTAGGTTTTCATCAGCATGTTTACCAACTATGTGCTATGTGGTTTATAGTCATGCTCAGTGTTGGCTGCATTTAATCAATTTCATAGCTGTTCTACATTACGGAGCTTTTGGAAGCAATATAATGATAGACAATGTATTTAATGAAGTCTCCTTGTATGTGAATGGAAGACAAGGGGCTTCCTGCTCCCCCCTTTCCTGATGACTGTGGGGTGGGATGAGGGATGGGGAAAACCTGGTCTTGCATTCGAGTACATATGATAACACTAGACCAGGTCAAGAATCTTTATGACAAAATGCTACTTGATTCCAAACAAAATGTTTCATGGAAAATAATATAGGTTTCAATATATTATTATTGAATATATAACATAAATAGATTACAGGTAGAGTTCCAAGAAAAAACAACCTGTTTCTCTGCAAAATGTGCCTGACTAGCTGCTAGGATCTCAAGAGCTTCCGAGGTCTGTAGCTGTAGAACAGCTTTATCAGACTAGGGTAAAAAAAGACTTTCTGCAAAGCCTGGAAGCTGTGCCTCAAGAAGCTCTGTTAGTATACCTCCAGCAGATTAACTGCTAGTTCTAAATCAAAATTCCTGGACTTCATGAGGAATTAACTTTAGCTGTGGTTCCAAAGGCTTCCAGCTCCCAGATAAAAGGTGTCTGAAACTCCAAATGTCCAGTTCACAGAATGTTTTAGTGTTTTGAGGCTTATTTTTGTACAGAAACAGAATGAAAACCAATATTTCCAAACTGTTGCCTTTGAATTCCAAAATGTCATCAAACTGTTTTATTGCCTTCCCACTTATTCTTCTACAATGCTTTTGAGAGTCAAGAATGTTCTGATTAAAAGCTAGACAAAGATGGCACACATGAAAAGTTCATACAAGCACTGCATTTCTATTGGTAGACTCACTTTTAGTCACTTTGAGAAATGCTAAACACACATGTATTCACAATACTTAGTCTGGTCTAAAAATGGCATTTCCAATGGAAAGTTAAACCTCATTTGACAAGGTTTAACTCTAGTGTGATAAGGGTTAGTCTGGTTTAATGAATCCTTATGGGATGGATCTGTGGGGGGCTAACTAGGAGTGTTAACTCAGGTAAACAGTAATTAAGATGTGGAAATAACTTTCAGTTAAGCACTGGATGCACTGTCAAGATGTTCAAAAAGGCTAGATTTGTTTTATGAATATGAAAGATATGTATATTTCATTCTAATGACTGTAGGACAATTAAAGCAATATCTTCTGAATTTTTTTTGCCCAGTTTGTTGTGTTTTCATACATAATAGAAGATATAGCAAATTAATGTACATTCCAATAAAGTTATTTCTTTTATTTTCTTTGATAGTAAATGGAATAATATACCCTTAGGCCTTTAGCATATTAGTAAAACTTCTAGTTTCTTTTTAACTGGAGAAAAATCTATATTGTGTTATATGTGATAAAGCACGACATTATCCACATCCCCCATTTCAAAATCCTAGAGCTGCCCATGAATTTTTGCACAATTCCCCTATTGATAGAAGCTCCCTGACAGTCCTCTAGGTATCCCAGTATACATTGCCTCCCCTACATCCCCTCCCAAGATGGAAAGTCTGCCACTCAGCCAGACTCTGCTGCTTTGGCTAAACGACAGAGCAGATCCCTCTTCCTATCAGCCCTGGAAAAGTCCAACTCCTCACCAGAGCTCCAGGGCTGTAGATCTGTTAATCCTCACCATTATGCTGAGCAGGCAAAGGAAATCCAGCCATAAGCACCCTTCAAACTCTCCGGCAACTCATGGGGCACATCACATATGACAGCTGCATGTGAGAAGCTCAAGGGCCCCACACAGGGGATAAAGTCCCATCTTTCACCACAGCACTGCACAGCCTTTCACCTGCAGTCCTACATGTGAGGCTGAAGGTACAAGCTAAGTGTTATGCAGATGGATGGAGGGTGGGAGGCAGGACTGCAGGCAGCAGATTGAAGTGCTACAGCAGGAGAAAAGTACATATGGGACTGCTGGCACTGGCTTTGAAGTTCTATGTGTGAGAGATGCTCCCTACACCAGGGCCTGAGAGCCCTGAGCCCTGCTGACAGTGGCAGAGCTTCCTACATCCAGCTATCCAAAAATTACTGTGGCCAAAACCACTCCTGTGGCCAGAACCTCAGCTCTGGATGCAGGGGCAGAAACATAGCCCCAGGATCACCCTGGGCAAAAAGACAGCAGATCCATCTGGGTCTACTTTCTCACAGTCTAAAAAAGAAAGGATGTGGACAAGGGGATGATAAGTAGGAGATGTTCCCCTTGGGGCACAGTCAATGAGCCCTGACCTGTTCCCTCTGTACTGTTCTAAGGATGATGTGATATTATATGCACAACCCCTCTAGGTTCACAAACTGTGTAAATCCAAAGGAAGTGGATTCAATCTGCTCTAAATGGGAGCATATTAGTTTATATGTAAAAGCCAGCATTACCCAGTGTGAAGTACTTGGCGTTAAATTTGCTTCAATGACTAATGAATAAAAATAGTCCAAAATTAAAATGTCTAAGATTATCTTTTCACTACAACAACAAATGGATAACAAACAATAAATGAAAACTTTACCAAAAAACCCTCTTAAAAATCACAAGATATACACATTATATTGCTCCTTGGTGGCAAATAAGATATAAACTAGCTTCACCATCCCTGAGAACTTCTCGTATTTTAAGCCCATGAAAGAAGAAAAAGGAAGGAAGGTCAGATGCTAATGGACACCAATACTATTTCAGGTTGTAAGGTATAGTTCTTGCACCTGAAACTCCAGCTTAGGCAGGATCCACCACCCCTTTACTGGGTTTATTCAAACCTCTGAGAGCTGCTCTCAGCTCAGATTAAATCCATGTCCTCTGGAACCTCATATTGGATCCAACATCTTTGTGTTCTATTTCTTTTTCCCAGCAGGTGCTCAGAGCAGGACACACATTTCTCTGGTTGAGAGAAAAATTAATTATCCCCTTAACCTCTTTCAGCTCCTGGACCTCTGGAAAGATTTATTACCCTTTTGCCAGCAGGAGTCAGGACTCACCCGGTTCTGTTCAGTCAGGGTTGTTATTATTATTTTTAAAAGGACAGTTTGTTTCAGTTCACCAAGCCAGGCTGCCCTTCATGGAAAATTCCAACAGAACACACCCCTCTAGACCCTATTTACTACACACTTCCAAACCTGGTTGCTAGGGTAGTGTTTAGTCATCTAAATCTCAATGGTATACCCAACTTGGCAGCCAGCCATCACTGAGCATGCTCAAGAGGTTTCTCACTGACCTTCTCAAGATGGATGCATTTTGAAAACTTTTTCCTCCAGTACATGAGAGTTACATGCTACCTGTCTCCAGGCAGACTGTAGAGCAATGGTCTCCAACCTTTTTAAGTAAGAGATCACCTTTGGCATTTAAAAGCAACCCAAAATCTACCGTGCACTGCCACCCAGCAGGTAAGTACATGTGGAGGAAAGGGGAGGGCAGATCCCCAATTTTTTTAGGGAGAAAAATTATTTGGGAGTGCACCACCCCAGCAGGTAAGCCCCAGCTGGCCAGGGCCCCACTCAACTTACCCCTGCTCCTGCCTCTGTAGCATTGTCCCTCACCATGGGGGCCTCAACCTAGACCCTGCCCCTTCCCTCCCCCATGGACTGACCTGCTGGGCTGGGGCGCATGCCTCAGATAAACTCCAAGAGACTCCATGGTCTACCACAAGAGGCTCCAAGATCCACTGGTTGGTGACCACTGTTGTAGAGGCTGCAAGTCATGTTGGGATTCATATTCTAGCACTCCCCTGGCTGGATGCCCTTTGCAGTGCAGTATGTCTGTAGATCAGGCAGTCAGCCAAATGAACATTTGTATGACCTTCAACCAGAAAGGTTTTCAACCATTTAGTCTAAACTGTTTAGCTTCTATGAGTTCATTTGAACCCTTGTATGCAAGGGCAGATCCAGGTGGGGTGCAATGGTCCAGTCACACATTCCTTTGAATTGTCCTCCCCCCAAAGTTTACAACCAGCTTCCTAGGAGGGGCAGCAGCATTTTTATTCAGGCAGCACCAACTGAATTCATGGATCATTAGAGTCTACCTGATCCTAATTAGGTGCACTGGGAAATGCTTTTAATTCATTCCAATAAATATATTTTTTGTTTTTGCTTTGATTTTAAACTGTATAGTAGACTCCTAGCATGTTAGTAAAGCTTCTAGTTTATTCTTACCTTGAGAAAAATACATGCTGTGTTATATAGGATGATGTACCATACCATCTGCACTCCCTTTTCTAAATCCTAGATCTACTTATGCTTGGATGCACACTAAATATCGTAAAAATTGGCTTAGTGACAGATCTCAAAGCACAATTGTAAACAAAGAATCATTCAGCAGTTGTGTGTATAGTTATATTCTTGACTCCACAGCTTTTGAATATTTATATAGTGATATGAAATAAAACATAACATCACCCTTACTGAAATATGTAGACAATACAAAGATTATGGGATCAATAAATAATACAGAGACAAGTTACTAATATGGAGCTGTCTGGATCACTTGGTCAGATGGCTATAAGCAGAGACCAAATATAACTTGTGCTTCTAAGAAAAATGTCTGTAAACCAGAGTTGTAGGAAGAGGAACTCTATCCTCAAGAAGCAAGAGTCACATTGATAATCGAGGGACTATGACATCTCAGTGCAATGCTGTGGCTGAAAAGATAAAATACAAACCTAGAATGGAAAAAAACAGATAGAAGTAGGGAGGCTAGGGTGATATTACACATTACAGTTAGACCATATTAAGAGCACTTTCAAAATTTGAATGATCACATGTTAAGGCTCATTAACAAGTGCTTAGTAACCTCTAGGGGGCTTAAAGTTATGGCATTTCATGCAAGGATTATTTTTGAGTTGTGCTACCTAGGAGTTAACTTGAACATTCACCTAAGATAAAACTATGAATTTGCAGTTGCCCGGAATCCCAGGAGGCACTGTTCCAGGTGGATTAGCTATCATCCAGGTTTCTATGGCCCTGGACAGACAACTGGGAATATCTGGGAAGCAGGTGAGTTGGGATGGGAGGGGGGATGGGACTTAAGGGGAAGGGGAGAGGGGAAGCAAGGGAAGGGATGAGGAGAGTGTGAGTGGGAAGCTGCTAGGCTGCTGCCCCCTGCACTCCCCATGATGCTTGAATCACCCCTTCCCTTCTAGCCCTGGATCACCCCCTGCCAACCCAATTCCTCATCTGTCCCTCCATCAGTTCCTTGCCCCTGGATCACTGCCCTGCCACCCTGATCAGGCAGAGAAAGGCTGGAGGTACCAGTGTGGAGGGATTCCCCCCTCCCTATCTTCTTCTGGGAGGTCTTCACATCACACTGCCCTCACATCTTTGGATCCAGACCCTGCCAGGCCCCACAATTGATGGGGGGGAGAAGGGGGAGGGGAGAGATAAAAGGAGCAAGAAGCTGCTGGGAAGGTGTGGGGCAAACAATTGCAACCCATATTAAAAGGAGACTCAATTGTTAAAGAGATCTTTCCAGAACCACCCACCCTAGCCTTCAAACCAGCACCAAACCTTGCTAACCAAATCACCAGAAGCAAACTCCCTATGACCCAAACCACATCAATAAATGGATCTAGACCACGCCAGGACAAGAAATGCAAAATGTGCCAACATATCTCCACCAGCCCCACTATAACTACACCCCATGAGAGAACCATCAACATTCCTGGATCTTACACCTGTACCAACAGAAATGTTATATATCTCATCCAGTGCACCAAATGCCCCAAGGGAAAATATGTAGGAGAAACCAAACAACTGTGCACCAGAAGGAATGCACACCAAAAAATCTATCAAATACAAGAATACTCAACTACCTGTGGATGCACGGTTCTCACAGAACAATCACTTCCTCTCCAATCTTTCAGTTATAAACCTTAAAGGGAACTTACAAAACACCTTCCATAGATGAGCCTACAAACTTCACTTCATAAAGCTACTGGATACTAAAAATCATGGACTCAATATAAATATTGGTTTTATGACACATTACAATCTGCCTGATGTCTGATTCACAAAGTACGTGCCTGACAACCTCTTTTCTACCTTGTACTCTATCACTGCTTTTCTCCCTTCAGCCTTTTTTCCCCCTTGCTCTCTTCCCCCTCCCTGATCTGTTTCATCGCTCTGCCTCACCTTTAGTCTTTCTAATTCTACCTATTTACATTTTCACTGACATCCTGCCACACCTTTAGCTTCTTTCATTTCTTGGAGTCTCAGAATAGCAGAGACTCCCCATGCCTGAAGAACGGTGATTGCGCCCAAAAGCTTGCCAAATTTTTTTTCCAACTAGTCAGTTGGTCTAATAAAAGACATCACATCTACTCAAAGAACCTTGCCTAACTAATCACTAGCACTTGCTGACCTTAACACAGACTAAGGTTTCTTACAATTAGCGCCTACTAATTCTAAAGTACAATTCACCCTTGCATCTTTTTAGCACTGGAGCCATTGCTATTTATATACGCAATGTCAAATTCTGGGCCTTGCAACTCACTAAGAATGCTGAGAAATCAGAAAGCTCTCAGAGAAGTAGCACAGGATGAGCAGAATATTGGCAATCGCATATTTTAGTAAGAAATTCTAAACATGACATCTATTTATCTCATTAAAGAGAAGGTCAGAGTCTCTGAAGAACTACCTGGGGAACAAAACTGATAATTGACTTTACAGTATATCAGACAAACATCCAATTCTTATAATGAAGAATTGCTGCTTATAAAGTTAAAATTACTGTATCGGTAAATGACAGTTTAAGGGGCACCACTTTCATTGCAATAACATGGGATTTAATTAGAAAATCTCAAAGCAATTTCAGTTCCTTATGGCTGTTATCATACTTTAAGTGAAGTACTGTTAGGAGTTTTTTGTAGCCTTGATGATCTAGGAAATAGAAAAGAGAAACAAGAATGGGGGGTTGTTTTTCTGGTGATGTCTTTTATTGGATCAACTGTATAATTGGAAGATATCTTTAAAATTTTCTAGGTACAAAATGACTTCTCATCAATTTGTGCCCCAAAGCTTGCTTAATAGTTCTCCCAACTATAGAATTATTGTACTTACTCAAATGCAACATAAGCACCACCCTCCATTTAATATGGGGTAGAAGCCCATTGTCTTGGATTTGAATATGAGATGGAAGGGGCAGGCAGTCTTTGCCCCCCCTCGCCCCCACTGGTCCCCCCACCCACTCTACAGCTGCTTCCCATCTCCCCATCCACAGCCTCTGCCCCCCAACCTATCCCATCCCTCCGGGCTAGATGACTTCAGCCTGCCAGAACAGAGTAAAAATAAGTGGGGGGAGGGGCAGCAAGGGGTCTGAGACTGTGGGGGAGCAGACAGAAAGGTGTGGTGGGGCAAGGAGCAGGGCTCAAACTGTTTGACTACCCCCATTGCCTCCCTTCACCTTTAGCAATGAGAGGGATGAATTTAAGATAACCTTCCAATAATTAGAAAAATTTAACATATTGATACATTTTTCATGTATAGAATCTAATTACTGGAGGGCTCATCTTAAATTCAAAGTCATCTTGGATTTGGGTAAATACAGTAATAAAAGTTATCATGGAAAAAAATCCTTGCTTATCATATATGAAGTTGGTCCAATATGTCTTGGGCTCAGGTTCAACGGCTTTCAATTACAATGTTGGATGATCTTCAAAAGATTAGAATCTTACTTATGACATTTTTTCAAAGTCCTACATATTTATCTAAAAGATATTCATCATCATCAGAACTACTTTTCTATACAAGTCAAATGGAAAAAAATCTTGTGAGAACAGTAGCTCTCAAATGATTTGTTTGGTCCCTTCTTTGGCTTTTAGATCAAGACTACCAAGCTGACTTTTTTTCAGATTTTAAGTATTTTTAATTTTGGCCAAAAAGCTTTTCAAACCTCGACCCCTGCCCCACCCCCAAACAAAAACCAACACTTTTTAAAAAGATCCAGTAGAGGGGGTGAAAGGTATTTGTATTTTATACTAAACATTTCACACATCACTAACTCAAAATGTTCAAGAGCACTCTGGACTAATAGCCTAGCTTTAAAGTATAAAGACTAGCATAATTACTTTAACCTGGGCAAACTGACACACTCTTGCACAGCTTCAGATAACCTGACGCAGCAAAAAGATCATGCTTAAGCACTAGAAGTTGTGCTCTTTATTTGATGGTGTTATCAGAAGGAAACAGCAGCCAAGAATACAATACGATGAAAGCCACAGGCAAATTGCAAGGCAGAAATATAGTTTCAGCACTTATGTTAGCAAAGTAGGTCAGGCAGGTTACTGCTCCTGAAACTCACAGCACACAATATAACTAATTTAAATGTGCTTCCCCCAAATAGAAAATGCAAACATCTGAGGAGTCTTGATGTCACAACAGGGATAAACTTGACCAAAAGAGTTCTCCTAACTTAAGACTTCGATTCCAAATTTCAGGATATTTACACTTAATAAATAAGTATTGATTTCTCTACAATAAAACACAACAGCAGCTCAAATTCTCAACTAAGGTAAACTACTTCATATTTTTCCTATACGCTATTGAATATTTATCAATATAATTCAGATTTCTCAGGCACCTGAGAAATCCAAGAAAATGGCCATTTGAATGTAGTCTTCATTAGCTGTAAAGCCACCAAAGGCAACCACCTTGCTATAGATGCAATATCCCATTTATAGTAAGGGTGGGCAATTATTTGGGCCCACAGGCCACATAAGGAGTTTTGGTAAGCTGTCATGGGCAGGATCAGCACCCACCCCAAACCACCCATTCAACAGGTCACCAAAACTCCCTAAGTGACTCTTCTTTGTGCTCAGCTGGGCAGCTGGGATGGCACCCTAGGCAGGCAGTAAGCAGCATCCAGCATTTTTAAAAGCTGCCCTTTCGTGGCCCCACCAGTATAAAAACCTGGCCATGTCCCTTCCTGTCCCAGGTGGCAGCGGCTGGAGCTGCTGCTTGATCTCAGGAGCTTCTGGGGAGAAGATGGCTACACCCTTTCCTGCCCCCGGCTACTGCTAGCTGATGGCTTGGTCTCAGAGCTTTTGGGAGTAAGTTGGCCATACCCCTTCCTGCCTTGGGCTGCTACAGTCCCCTTCCCCCAGTAGTGAGCTGTCTTCCCTTGGAGATCCTCACTGCACTGAGCTGCACTGCACCCCTGTTCTGGCCTGCTGCCCAGCCTGTTGCCAAGCCATAGTAAGGAGACAGCCTGGGAAGGGAGCCTGCGCTGCCTGTAGGCCTGACTGACTGCTCCTGCCCTCCCCCACAGTTACTTCACTGTATCTGATCCTCCTTTGTCTTCCTGCCTACTGCTTTGCTACTGAGTACCTGGCTGGAGGCCTGAGGGGCTTCTGGACAGATCTCCAACAAACAAAGCCTCTACACGGCTCCAGCCATCTTTTATATCTGACTCAGCAGCCTTCCCTGTGTGTTCTTGCCTTTGTACAATAAGTCCTCTTCCCCTGCCCTGGTGTTCGTTGTGTGGCTGAGTAAGCCAGCTCGAGTTTCCTCTGTGTGTGTGTGTGTGTGTATTCCCCTTCCCCCACATTCTCAAAGCATAGGCCTCTTGGTTTTTCTTCCTCTGAGGCTGTAGCTCAGTGAGCTTCAGCCCCCTACTCCCTTCTCCCCCACAACCCCAGCCTGCCCCTACTAGATTCACCAGCTCCACTGTATATTTTGTTTTTCTTTATTGTCTTCCCTGCCCTTATGTGAAACAATGGCAGGGCAGGAAACTTCTTGGGGAGTAAATGCCCCCATAGAACTTCCTGCAGCCCCCACTATGGTGGCAGGTCCCAGCTATGCCCCCCAAAGGGATGCATACCCCTGCAGCCTCCACCCCAGAGGCAGAGCCCAACCAACCTCCTCCAGGGATGGAGAACACTGCAGTCTCTGCTGTAGGGGCAGGTGGGACTCTGGTAAGAAGCCAAAAAGGCAAGGAGGTCTCCCTGGGCCAACCCCCCCCCAAAGGGGTCCCCAGGCCCTCTCTCCTGTCATTGGGGACCAAGGGCAAGAACAGTGGAAAGGGCTCCTCTTCAGCCTCCTCCACAGCTGGGGATGGCAAGGGCAAGGGCTCTGCCCCCAAACCTAGACTGCCTGTCTTTGGCCCTAGCCCCAGTCTCACCAATGTGCCCCCCCAGGGAGAACCACTGCTATGCACAGGCAGTTGGGGGGAGACCCAAAGCCAGGGGCCTGGACCCTCCACCACCAGCCTTCCAGCTCAGGCAGCGGGGCCCCCTTTCTGGCACTTGCCTGCAGGCACAGAGTGAAGTGCAAGCTGCCCAAGCAGGAGAACCTGCACTTTGAGACCTGGATGCAGACCCTGGCTCAGGTAGTGGGGGCCTCCAAGATCATGGCAGCCTCCCACTTTCATGGCAAGGGGGTCTTTTGCTTGCCTCAGAGGCCTGACCAGACATACACAGTACCTGGACATTCCATTTTCAACAACCTGTATCTGGTTCAGGAACTCCTGGAGCTAGTGTGCCAGGAGAGCCTGTCTTTCCCCCTCCAGTCCCTGGACTAGGAGAAGGCATTTGACAGAGCTCACAGGCACACTATGGGCCTTTGGCATCAGACCCTGCTTCATGTGGGCTCTCCAGGTGTTGTACGCCCCTGCAGAGTGTTTGGTCAAGCTCAACTGGACCCTGACGGAGCCCAACCCATTCAGAAGAGGGTTGCATCAAGACTACCCACTGGCACGCCAGCTGTACACTGTGGCCCTGGAGCCCTTCCTTGTTCTACTGCAAAAGTGGATGGTGGGAAAGATGCTCCAGGAGCCGCTGGTGCAGCTCATCCTGTCAGCATATGCTGACAATGTACTCCTCATGGTCCAGAACTTGGGTGACCTGGTGCAGGTGGAGGCCTGTCAGGCATTTCATAGATTTCATAGACATTAGGGCTGGAAGGGACCTCGGGAGATCATCAAATCCAGCCCCCTGCCCAAAGGGCAGGAAGTCAGCTGGGGTCATAGGATCCCAGCAAGATAAGCATCCAATTTGCTCTTGAAGGTGTTCAATGTA